>NC_137776.1:50855549-51455549 GCF_963455305.1 Plecotus auritus
CATTATCAAAGAGTTTCTTTCTTTGCTTTATGAAAATTTGTTTTTGTTAAAATTTCAGAATCGATAGAACCAGTAAAATTTTCAGTCTCTGAATGTAATATTTCTATATTAAAATTTTGTTGATGAGTAAAATAATTTTGAATCTGGTTCATCTAGTTTTTTTAGTTGTACTGACCTCATAAACTGCTTAATTATATCATGTTGATAGTAGCTTTGATATGATGTAATGAGAAGAGTACTTCACTTCGTGGTCTTCCTTCTCAAAATACACATTTGTCCAATCTGAGAAAATATCACTTAATGTCATTTTAAGGGACATTCCACAAAACAACTGCTCAATACTCCTCAAAACTGTCAAGGTCATCAAAACAAGAAAAGTATGAGAGACTGTCACAGCCAAAAGGAGCTTAAGGAACTATGATGACTTAATCTAACGTCTTTCTTTTACATCCTCACGACACTGCACTATTGGATAATTACTCTTCCCCAGTATTTCAATGAATGGTTTTAGTACTCATTGCTGGTCATTTTCCTATATTTATTTATTGGGTTGCAAAATAATGATTTTTCTAATTTTATAGGATTTTAAGTCAGGAATGGATATTGCTATTATTGAATATTTTTTCTGCATATATCAAAATGATCAATAATTTTTCAGTGCATAGGAATTAACATTGCTCATTATGTTTTCATAAACTGCTGAATTATAATTAACATATCTTATTTAGTGATTTTAAATCTATTTTGAAAAGTAATTATAATTTTTTATGTCATCCTTGTTTGTTTTGATGTCAAGGTTATACTTGTTTTATAAAATGAGCTGGATAGCGGCTCTTCTGGTTCACACTGACTTGCTGTATTTACAAAGGAGCACTGAGGGCTCCCCACCAGTATTGCGTGTTGTTGGTTAGACACACTGACTCATGAATGTTGCCAATTGATTTTGCCCTTCTAGTGGTTTTTACTTTTACCAATAAAAAAAAAAAAAAAAGGAAAGAAAAGAAGGAAGGATGAATAGATAAGCAGAAAGTACAGATAAATAAAAAACAGCTATCCATCAGCCTGAGAAATCCATAATCAATGATTTGGGTTTATCTTTCCTAATAATTAGACTCTTTCATGGAGTTATTAATCACTTAAAAAATCTGCTTTTGCCCGGCCGGCGTGGCTCAGTGGTTGAGCATGGACCTATGAACCAGGAGGTCACAGTTTGATTCCCATTCAGGGCACATGCCTGGGTTGCAGGCTCCATCCCGAGTGTAGGGAAAACAGGATGCAGCCAATCAATGATTCTCTCTCATCACTGATACTA
This sequence comes from Plecotus auritus, assembly GCF_963455305.1. Classification (NCBI taxonomy): domain Eukaryota; kingdom Metazoa; phylum Chordata; class Mammalia; order Chiroptera; family Vespertilionidae; genus Plecotus; species Plecotus auritus. The sequence goes on from NC_137776.1 coordinate 50,856,862, forward strand.
TATATTTTTAAATCTGCTTTTCATGAGATTGTTAGAGAAGGTTATTTCTTGAACCAAGTTGTTCGTTCATTTGGCTACTTTGGTTAAAAAAGAGATCATTGTAATCATTATTTTATTTTATTTTATAGGGTTACTGGCTGCAGATTGCAATTGCCATGTCTGACTCAGTAATTCTTCGCAGTGTGAAGAAATTTGGAGAGGAGAATCATGGTTTTGAGTCAGATGGATCATGTAAGTGGCCCTTTTCTCTCACTGCCTACTGCACAGTGACAGGTTAGAACAAAAGTGGAACAAACTAGTGAGGTTTCAAGGGGCAGAGACAAATCAACAATATTTAGAACTATCACCAAACATGTTTCTCACACATGAATGGGTGGTTCTCCCTAGAATCCATGTAATGGAATGTCTGAAAGTGTTAAGGTAAAGATGCATAAAGTATGGGTGATGGAAGTATCTATTAATATATGTTTCCTAGAGAGAGTAGGGTTGTTCCAGCATGGGCTATGATTATTAACTTTATTCATATATTGTAATAATTAATTATAGCAGTAGTTATTCTGTGAGCACTGCTTCCCAAGAGGAACTGTATCAAGACTGTGCTGGCAGAATGGAAAGGGGCTAGCAGCTAGCATGTAGTGAGCACAGATGATTCTAAACAAGTTTTACTGTTTTATCATTTTTTTAAAAATATGTTTTTATTGATTTCAGAGAGAGAAGGGAGAGAGAGACAGAAACATCAATGAAGAGAATCATTGATCAGCTGCCTCCTGCATGCGCCCTACTGGGAATGGAGCCCACAACTTGGGCATATGCCCTGACCAGAAATCGAACCGATTTCTAGGTGCATGCTCAACCACTGAGCCACACCGGTCGGGCAAGTCTTATTGTTTTAAACAAATCTTATAATTTTACAGGAGAAGAAACTAAGACTTGAATACACTTTTTAAAACTTGGCAAAGATCCCATGACTCATAATGGAGCCATAATCCTAACCCAGTTCTATTTAATTCCCAAACCCAAGATATTAATCTCTATCTGTACTATAATGCCACTTAACTCTTAATTCAATTAAATTAACATGCCAGGAGGATCAGGATGTGCTGCTCCATGGTAATGGTTGACATTAGCACCTTGGATTCCTTTCCCTATGGTTTCCCCACTCAGACCCTTTTGCTTCCTACCCTCCATCTGCTCTGACCTATGCTGGGAAAGTAATATGCAGCTCAATCCCACAGCTTCTACTGGCATGCAAGTGGCAACAAGCATTATACAGTCTGGTTAATTTGTGGTCTAAATTATAAGTGGGTAAATTCTGATGTTTCTAAAGAACCAAATAATAAATAAATATTTATTTTACTTGGTAGTTCAAAAAAATCATATTTTCTTCATTTAGTTTAGAAATGTTGGTCTCTAGTTGATACTCAGAAGATACAAATATTTTATATCCTGAAGAAAAGTCATGCAGAGATGTAATCAAGCCTGCAGCCCTAATCCTGAGATAACATCTTCATTATATATATGTATATGTACAGAAAGAAAGAGAGAATAAAAAAGGAGAAAAAGCAAATAATCATTTCGCTATGTTACATAAAAAAAATAATTTATAGGAATGGTGTTTTTCTAGAGCAAAATTGTAAATGATTATGTTGCATTTAGTCATTATTAACTGCCTTGTGCATTGTTTTTATTCTGACAGATAACAATGAGAAGAATTCACGGTAAGTGACTATTTCAACAATGCATTTTTTTTCTGGAATAACTTCACAATATTCCTATGATAGGCACAAAGCAGAGGAAATACTTTTTTTTAAAAAAAAATATATATTTTATTGATTTTTTTACAGAGAGGGAGGGAGAGGGACAGAGAGTTAGAAACATCGATGAGAGAGAAACATCGATCAGCCGCCTCCTGCACACCTCCTACTGGGGATGTGCTCGCGACTGAGGTACATGCCCGTGACCGGAATCGAACCTGGGACCTTTCAGTCCGCAGGCCGACGCTCTATCCACTGAGCCAAACCAGCTAGGGCAGCAGAGGAAATACTTTTATGTACATTACACTTCTTATAAAATGGTATAAATAATCCATTATTTTTTTAAAAAACATTATTATAATTTGATTTCAAAAACCTTTTGGAATATCCCTTCTAGACTAGGTCTAAATCGCCCCTGTGTATCCAGGAAAAGCACAGAATTTCCAACCTAAACAGTAGGGAAGGTGTACAAGTATGATTTTGTGAGTACAGGGGAGGTTCCCAAGCCCAAATTCTTCCATAAGCAAATAGCAGATACCTAAAACTTAATTATTACATTTTCCTCTTTAGTTCAAGAGTTTAAATTCTTGTATAAAATAAATTTTAGTTAATCATACATTGGCATGACGGTAAAATTAGATGGAGTCTAATTTAGAAGACATTTGGGAGGTGCCAGGCAAGTTTCTGAAATAAAGGTGGTAGAAAGGGAGAGGTTGAAGGTATTTAAGAAATTTTAAGTAAGTAATTCATGGCAGAGGGAGGTGTTGGGTGTGGTAACATTATTTGGACTAGAAGTGGTAGGACTAGCCTGCGCCTAGAAGAATCACACTGGGTGGGAAAGAGATAAAAAATGGGTGTGAATGTAGCTGAAAAGCAATGAGAGAATGATCAGGAAGTTTGAATGAATTCGTTGTTTTCTATTTTTATTTATACATTTCTTCAGTTTACTCTTTTAAAAATTGAATTTATTGGGGTGACCTGGTTAACAAAATTATACAGGTTTCAGGTGAACAATTCCATAACACATCTCCTAGTATATACCATACTATGTGTTCACCACCTCAAGTAAAGTTTCATCCATCACCATTTATGCTCCCCTATGCCCTCCTTCTCCCTTCATCCCTCTGGCAATCACCACTCTATTGTCTGTGTCTATTAGTTTTTCTCTTTCTTTTCCTTTTTTTCTTCTTTGGTTTTTAGAGGAGATGTAATAATGTAGAATGAGAATGTAAGAGTGAAAGTTTGATAAAGCTGCTGGGGGGAACAGGAACAATCTCTAGAGGGATAAAGTACATGAGCTAAGGCTGGAGACCATTCTCATTCATTCATTTCACAAATATTAATTGAGTGCCTACTAGATGTCAGGCATTAAAATTAGTGCTGAGGTACAGAAAAGAACAAATTAGACAAAAAATTCTGCCCTTGAGGAGCTTACAGCTTTCATCTTAGTGAGGGACACATCATAAACACCATAAGTAAATAAAATATATAGCATGGTAGCTAGTGATAATCTATCAGTTTCTTTCCACAAAGGAAAAAGTAAACATGGAATGGAGTTATGAAATGATGTGGGGGAAAGTTGAAATTTTACCAACTTTGGCCAGAAAAGGCCCCATTGAGAAGGTGACTTATGAGGGAAGGTCTGAAGAAGGAGAGAGAATTGACCAAGTAGATAAAACAGCATTCTGGTGGGAGAAAATTGCAAGTGCAAATGCCCAGAGGAGGAAACAAATTTGGCATGGACAAAGGTCAGTAAAGAGGCCATATGGCTCAGGTGGCAAGAATTGGCATGCAGTAAGAGGAGACAAGGTCAGAGAGTCAGTTGGCCAGACCATGGAGGGCCTTGAATACTTCACCAAGGACTTGGGATTCTACTCTGAGCTGGAAAGGAAACTCAGGGTAACCAAATGCTAGGCATGGCATGAAATGTTGGCATCAGTTCACATGGTGGAGATCTTGTCTCCAGCCAGCCCAGCAGCCTGGCTTCAGGAGAAGATGGCAAACATGCGGGATGGATGCAGAGATGAAGTTTCCAAGGAAGGTTTTGGGGAAAATGATTGAGGATGATGTTGAGAGTATGGTTCAATTGGCAGGCAGTGGGACCTGGGAATGCATGGGGAAGGAAGCAAATCATTATGAGTTTTAGCAATTCTAAGTAAATGGAGGGCTTAAGGGACTGCATGTCTCATGTGAGATGACAAATAGTGGTGGAAGGGAGAAGGAAGTGAGGAAACAAGATGCCTGGGCTGTCTCAGTATGTGATGGAGTAGAGTAGTTCCTGGTGAAGGCAAGGTCCAGGGTGTATCCATGAATGAGTGACTCAGCTGAAGTAGAGATCCTTGGAGTTGAGAAGGTCAAAGATGGGTTAAGTATAACTTTCTGAGAAACAAAATGAGTAAGAAATACTAAGGAAACATAATTTAATGGGAAGTATGGGAGTTTAAGGGAAACTTTTCATCACATCAACACTATTTAATGTAGTTGTAAAATGTTTTAAGTGCTAGAAGGAAGTTTTAAATCGAGTAATCCAACCACTAGGAAATAGGTCAATATCACATTATCTCACTTATATGTGGAATCTAATGAACAAAATAAACTGACGAACAAAATAGGTCCAGTGGAACAGAATAACAGATCTCAGTGGGGAGAGGGTTGGAGGGGATGGGAAAAAATTAACCTAAGAAAATATATCCATATATGCATAACCCATGGACACAGACAATAGTGTGGGGAAGGCCTGGGGTGGGATGGGGCTTGTGTGGAGTGGGGCAAAAAGGGGGGAGGGAAATGGGAAACATCTGTAATACTGTCAACAATATAAATAAATAAATAAATAAATAAATAAATAAATAAATAAATAAATGTTTTAAAAAAGAAATAGATCAAGAGTTAAGGGTGAACTCTAATAGTTATTTATTAGTATAATTGAGAGTATGGAGTACTTTTTATTTTCTCTCAGTGCCTTCTGAAAAACATCAACAAATCTCTCCTGAACATGAAATATAGCTATACTGAAATCTCTATAAGAGGTAAATCTGAAGAATAAAAGCTTATTTTTAAGATACCAGGTTTGGCAAGAATTTCTCAACCAGAGGGAGCTTTTTTTCTTGCTAAAAAATGACTCATTGACTTACCATCTAGGGAGAATTTCTCATTGTTTGGGAAGGATGGTCTGTAAATCCCTATTTTCTCTCTTCAGGTTACAAAATGAGAAGAAAGGTGACAGCAGTCCAGTTGGCTTCTTTCAATTGGTAATAAGACTGTGCTGACTTATGACATAGGCTTTGTAACTATGAATCGTTCAGATTGTGGAGGAAGTGTTAAATCTTTACTCATATTGGCAGATTTTTTAACTACAGTGATTCCCTTTTCAGTCATAAACTTTGTCTATGTGATAACATGCTGACTAGCAATTAGAAATGTATTGCTGATTAAACACACAAATCTTACTCAGTAGATCAGAAAAGTGTCCTGGAAAATAATCACTATGTTTATAATTATAATTTTAGTAAGGAAAATCATCACAAAATAAATCATATTGTGCATATTTATTCTTATGACAAGACTTTAGGAATAGTACAGTATACGTATTTTCTCCAAATTGTTCATGATGAAGGCATTTCTAAGCACAAATAGGCACTCTTCATTGCCATTATCAGTTCTAGGAGTCAATGTATGTTATTGCTGAATGTCCTACGTAGAATACATGGCAATGGTATCAGTGCCAGTGATTGTTTCCCTCATAAGTTGTGGACAAATAGCTAAGTTGGCTTCTTTCAGTTGGTAATAAGACTAATAAAGTCAGCTCTTGAGATAAACTGAATTCAGAGATCAGGAAAGAAATAACATGGACTGACAATGTAAGAGTCTAATGTTTTAGATAACTGCTATACCATTCATTTTGATATAATTAGTGAGATCTCTGTTATTCAGTATGATGATCCCACAAAATTTGGTGTTGAATACTGTTTATCAGAATCTAGTAACTAAAATTAAATAGTCCTCCTACCTCTCCTGCTTTTCACCCATAGATGATCTCTGAATCCTTTGTTTTTCAAGTTTCGATTTTCTTCAACGACTGACATTTGGCTGATGTTTGTGGGAGGTTTATGTGCATTTCTCCATGGACTAGCCCATCCAGGCGTGCTACTCATTTTTGGCACCATGACAGATGTTTTTATTGACTATGAAACCGAATTACAAGAGCTCCAGATCCCTGGAAAAGCATGTGTAAATAACACCATCGTGTGGACCAACAGCTCCCTCAACCAGAACGTGACAAATGGAATGCCTTGTGGGTAGGCTGCTATTTTTTACTTTTTTGTTCACATCTTAAGTTGTAATTAAAAATGTGTAGAGGGAACATATTGACTGAGCTGGAATGGTATCTAATATAGAGTACACAGAAACATAAATTTACCCACATTTTTACAAATTACTCTGCCCTGAGGTTCTCCTATCTTACCAGGTTTTAAAATGCTAACAAAAAACATATTTGGAAATTGCCCATTAAATGCAACATCCAAATTTAACCACTTTGTAGTGTATAGGTTTGAGGATGGGGCTACCAATACTTAATGCCAAAAGAAGATGACCCATGGATTTTACTTGAGTCCTATGTCATGTCTTATATACAAGACTTCCTTTCCTTTTTTCCTAGCTCTCATCCATTCCTTAGCTTCTGTGGTCATGGCTAATGATCCCCAGCCTTTTCTGTATAATGGGAATTTTGTTAGTATGCCAGAGGCCTTGGAGTAGGGGCCACTGGTCTCAGTTAGTAGTTGAATTTCTATGGAAGAGTGGCATGGTGTCAAGAACAGAAGGAAACCATGCAGGATTAGCCAGAGCTGGCTGTGCTACTACTGTTTTCTTTGAGATAATCCCAATAGCTGCCTGGTAATCAGTGGAGTTCGGGTACACAGGTTGATTCACTGTTTTGGACTTTGCAGCCTGCCTCACAATGCCTCAGGGACAGAACAAGGTCATTTGCGCATATGAACCCACATGCTCAGGTTTAAGAACCAAGGGCAGGGCACATCCTGGCTAGAAAGACACTTGGAATGGCTTTCCTAAGTAAATTTATATTTTTCACCTTCATTTAAAAAGTTTTTAACAGGCTTGATTCCAGATTATGAAAAACCCTTCTAAATCACTCTGTCCATAACATTATCTACTCTTAACGGCATTTTATTCATTCACCCATTTAACCAGAAATTTTTGAACATATTTTGAACATATATATATATATATATATATATATATATATATATATATATGTTTCTTTTCTAAATTTAGAAGTAAGACTCAGAACAGTTTGTATGAAAGAGTGACTATCTCCAGTGACTATCTTTTAAGTCTTTCATTTACGTTGGAGGACAGAGATGAACTGCTTTTTACAGAATGAAATGACTACAAAATGTAAAGTTAATCACTCCCCCTTTTGAAAAAAAATGCATTCAGACTTCTTTATGATGTAAATAGACCCAAGTCCTTAATAACAATCATGAAGATAATTTTTTTCAAGGGAAAATTCCTAAAAGTATATCTTATTATGTTTTAAAATTTGGAAATAACTATTAGAAGGGCCAAAATTGCCCTGGCTGATTTTGCTCAGTGGATAGTGTTGGACCTTGAACTGAAGGGTCCCTGGTTCAATTCCAGTCAGGGGTACATACCTTGGTTGCAGGCTTGATCCCCGACCCCTGTCTGGGGTGGTGCGAGAGGCAACCAATCGATGTGTCTCTCTCACATTGATGTTTCTTTCTGTGTCTCTCCCCCTTCTACTCTCTCTAAAAATCAATGGAAAAATATCCTTGGGTGAGGATTTACCAAATAAATAAATAAATAAATAAATAAATCAAAATTAGAGATATATCTGTGACACCAAGTGCTCATAAATATTTATTAAATGAATTAAAGAATGAATCTATCTTTATTATGCATCACCAATGTCCATTAGAAAGGAATTCACTGTGGAATATCCATTACTCAGGCTTTATTCACTATTACTAGGTCATGTACTTCAAGGTGAGCAAATAATGAAAAGCAAATAGTGATTTTCAGAAGTTCACTGGCTTTAGCTGAGTCCACATGATACCAAACATGTAAAAAAAATTCATATGATAACTCAGATTGTGCAGACCACACCTTTCTTGGACCATTTCTTTACTAGGAACTCCTTTGATGAGTTAAATACTTTAATTGTGAATTATTATGGTCCCTGTCATTAATTCTGTTACACCTCTGAATTACTATGTTTGTTTAGCTTTCATGTAGTAAGATCACTGAGAAAATGGAGCTGGGTGGGACAGAGGAAAAGGGAGAGGACATTTTCTTCCCTCTAAGTAGTTAATATGCCTTCCAAATTATCCAACTCCTTGCAACTTGCTTTCTTGAAAAAGTATATCATTAAAAGTCCAATTTCTCCACCTATCATAATAGGTCTATCAGTCTTGGACTATACAAGGCAACTCAATGATTTTATCAACATAAGCATGCATGTTTAATAGTAGGAGCTAGTTTTTCTCTCTTTTTTTTTAATTTTAATAAATCTTTATTCAGATTATTACAATTGTTTCTCCTTTTCCCCCCCGTAGCTCCCCTCCACCCAGTTCCCACCCCACCTTCTGCCCTTACCTCCCCCCCACTGTCCTCATCCATAGGTGTATGATTTTTGTCCAGTCTCTTCATGAACCCCCCATACCCTTTTCCCCCTGAGAATTATCAGTCCACTCCCTTTCTATGCCCCTGATTCTATTATATTCACCAGATTATTCTGTTCCTCAGGTTTTTAATTCACTTGATTTTTAGGTTCACTTGTTGATAGATATGTATTTGTTGTTCATAATTTTTCTCTTTACTTTTTTCTTCTTCCTCTTCTTTAAGAATACCTTTCAGCATTTCATATAATACTGGTTTGGTGGTGATGAACTCCTTTAGCTTTTTCTTATCTGTGAAGCTCTTTATCTGCCCTTCAATTCTGAATGATAGCTTTGCTGTGTAGAGTAATCTTGGTTGTAGGTTCTTGCTATTCATCACATTGAAAATTTCTTGCCACTCCCGTCTGGCCTGCATAGTTTCTGTTGAGAAATCAGCTGACAGTCGTATGGGTGCTCCCTTGTAGGTAACTAACTGTTTTTCTCTTGCTGCTTTTAATATTCTCTCTTTGTCTTTTGCTCTTGGCATTTTAACTATGATGTGTCTTGGTGTGGTCCTCTTTGGATTCCTTTTGTTTGGGGTTCTGTGTGCTTCCTGGACTTGTAAGTCTATTTCTTTCACCAGGTGGGGGAAGTTTTTGGTCATTATTTCTTCAAATAGGTTTTCAGTATCTTGCTCTCTCTCTTCTTCTGGCGCCCCCATAATTCTGATGTTGGTACGCTTGAAGTTGTCCCAGAGTCTTCTTACACTATCTTCAACTTTTTGGATTCTTTTTTCTTTTTTTTGCTTTTCTGGTTGAGTGTTTTTTGCTTCTTTGTATTTCAAATCTTTGACTTGATTCTTGCATTCCTCTAGTCTGCTGTTGGGTCTCTGTATAATATTTTTTATTTCAGTCAGTGTATGTTTAATTTCTAGTTGGTCCTTTTTCATATCTTCGAGGGTCTCGTTATATTTATCGGCCTTTTCTAGGATATTCTTGAAAAACCTTATAACCGTGGTTTTGAATTCTATATCCAGTCGTTTGTTTTCCTCCATTTCTTTCGTTTGTGATCTGTTTCTTTGATGCCGCATTTTCACTGCTTCCCTGAGTTGGTAGGGTAAATTTGTGTGCTAGGTTTCCTATATGGCCCAGTGGGTCGGCCTCCCCAGTTAACCTGAGGTGGACACTCTTGGTGCACCCCTTTGTGGACTGTGTGTACAGCCTTGTTGTAGTTAAGTCTTGATTGTTGTTGGTATCACTGGGAGGAATTGACCTCCAGGCCAGTTGGCTGTAAGGATCAGCTGCGTCTATGCTGGGAGAAGTTTGGTGCTGGAGACAGCCTTATAGGATTAGACTTACCAAATTGCAATAGCCTCTGTGCTCGGCTTGGATGGGGTGGAGTCTCAGGGCGGAGCAGACAGTCTTGGCTTCCTGGCAGCCTTGCCCTTGCGTGCACGCGCAGACCTCTGCTTTCCCCAGCTCCCGATTCTCCGCCCGAGAGTCCAGACTTCCCCCACAAGAGCATGGGTCCCCAGGGGCTCGCCTGGAACCGGGGTTCAGTGCAGTCAGAACTGGGGCCCAGTGCGGTCAGGAGCCTCCGACTCCCTTCCACTAGGGAAAGCCTGTGGCAACCTCCGCAGCCTTTGTGCGCACTGGCACGCCGCGCCTTCAGACTTCTGCCTTCCCCAGCTCGAGTCTCCGCCCGAGAGTCCAGACTCCCCCCGTAAGAGCGTGGGTCCCCAGGGGCTCGCCCGGAACTGGGGTTCAGTGCAGTCAGAACTGGGGTTCAGTGCGGTCGGGGGCTTCCTTCCCCCTTCCGCCAGAGAAAGTCAGCCAGACTCTCAGCCACCCTTCCTCTCTGCGCGCACAAAGACCCTTTGCCGTACCTCCAATTCTCTGTGAGCTTTTCTCTTTCCTTCTAGTTGTAGAATTTTCACTCAGCCAGCTTTCCTGTGGTTCTGGATGGTGTCCGTTCTGTCTTTTAGTTGTAGTTTTGAAATTGTTGTGTGAGGCAGCAGTTTAGGTGTTTACCTATGCCGCCATCTTGGTTTCTCCTAGTTTTTCTCTTTTATTATATTGGTTTCCACATATCAATTGTAATCTATTGGATGGAATTTATAGGCTAAAGCCTTTCAAATGGCTCTTAGTGAAAAATGCTGAAAAAGATTACAGAACATTAGGCCTCCTGATTAACTTATTGGATTTTACACTTTATTTTTTTAAAATATATTTTATTGATTTTTTACAGAGAGGAAGGGAGAGGGATAGAGAATTAGGAACATCGATGAGAGAGAAACATCAATCAGCTGCCTCCTGCACACCTCCTACTGGGGATGTGCCCGCAACCAAGGTACATGCCCCTGACCGGAATCATACCCGGGACCCTTCAGTCCGCAGGCCGACGCTCTATGCACTGAGCCAAACAAGTTAGGGCGGTTTTTATACTTTAATTGGATAGAAGTAAACTGCATTTTGATATTTGGACTTCTTTTCTTTTATCTTCTTTCAATCTTTCACCTTACTATTTGATAATTCTGAGCAAATAAATTCTGAAAAGCTAATGAAATCATGGAAGTGACATACTGTCATTTCTGCCATATTCTGTTGGTCACACAGACCAACCCTGATACAATTTGAGAAGGCACCGCAAAACAGTGTGAATACCAGAAGACAAGAATCATTAGAGGCTTATTGCAGGCTGATGGCCAAAGCCATTGGGAAGTTACTGTCCTCAATGGCCCCACATATGGATGCATTAATATAGAAATCTGAGTCTCTATTTTCTCTTGGATTTCAGTCTATTTTCTTAGCAATGTACATGTAGCTTATGCATTCAAGTACTCTTTTTGTTTGTTTGTTTTTTATTTATTTTATTTTATTGTTTAAAGTATTACATATAGTAGTACATATATCTCCTTTTTTTTCCCCCATGGAACTTCCCCCAGCCTCCCCTACCCCCTGTCACATGCTCTCATCCCACCCTTCCAGTGTCCTGTGTCCATTGTTGTGCTTATATGCATGCATACAAGTCCTTTGGTTGATCTCTTCCCCCACCTCCCCAACACTCCCCAGCCTTCCCGCTGTAATTTGACAGTCTGTTTGGTGCTTTACTGTCTCTGTGTCTAAGCACTCTTTTGAATTTAGACACTTTAAGACCCCACACTTAAAAACAGCTTTATTGAGATACAATGCAGACACCATATAACTCACCCATTTAACATGTACAAATTAGTGCTTTCTAAGAATTTTTTGCTTTTCATCTAAATTACATAACTTGTTGGCATACAGTTGTTCAAAGTATTTGCTAATAATTCTTTCTATTGCTGGAAGACCAGTAGTAATGTCCCTCTTTCATTTCTTTTACTATTTGAATCTTCTCTATTTTTTTTCTTGGTCAGTCTAGCTGAATGTTTATTAATTTTGTTTATCTTTCTGAAGATAAACAGCCAGCACATGAGATAATATAATAAAGATAAAAAACAAAAAGAATATAGGAAATCAATAAAACAAAGAGCTGTTCCTTTGAAACCTTTAGCAGGGCTGACAAAAATAAAAAAGGGGGGGAGTAGACACAGTTACCAATATTAAGAATAAAAGATGAGATCGCTACAGATCTTGCAAAGATCTTCTAAAGAATAATAAGGGACTACTCTAAACAAATCTGCACACTTAAATTTGACAACTTGGAGAAATGGACCCATTGATTGAAAATACAAATTACCACAGTTCATCCAATATGGTATAAATAATATGAATAATCTTAACTACTAAGGAAATTGAATTTATAACTTAAAAAGTCCATAAAAGAATCCTCCAGGTCAATATGTTTTCACTGTAAAATTATATCTATGATTAAATAATAATAACACAGTTTTATACATTATTTTCCAGATAAAAGAAAGGAACACATCCTAATTCATTTTATGAAGCTAACTAGGGGCCCAGTGCACAAATTTGTGCACCTTGAAAGGAACTGTGGGCTGGGAGGCTGCAGTAGGCACAGGGGCGGGTCTCACCCATCCTCCGTGCCCCTGCCTGGCCCCTCCCACCACAGCCCCTGGTCCCCTGTTTGCCGGCAGCCTTGTTCCCGCCACCGCGCTGATGGCACTGGCTCCATTCGCACCCGATGAAGGCACGGAGCGATTGGGGCCAGTGCCAGCAGTGGGTGTGAGTGGGGCTGGCACAAGTCAGCAGGTGCGAGTGGAGGCTGCTGCCCCGATCTCCCCTCAGGAGCAGGGGGAGGTAGAGAAGCCCTCCGGGTGATCAGGGCCAGCAGCCGCTGCTCACACCCGCTGATGGTGCTGAGCGATTGGGACCAGCGCTGGGCACTAGCAGCGGGTGCGAATGGTGGCTCCAGCGCCGGCTGCGGGTGCGAGCAGGGCTGTCGCCGGCAGCAGGTGAGAGAGGCAGCTGCTGGCCCCTATCTCCCCTCAGGAGCAGGGGGAGGTGGAGAAGCCCTGAGGGGCAATCAGGGCCGGCAGCTGCTTCTTGCACCCACTGATGGCACCGAGTGATTGGGGCCAGTGCCAGGTGCCATCAGTGGGTGTTAGCAGTGGCTCCAGCACCAGCAGTAGATGCAAGCGGGGCTGGCACCAGCAGAACCACAGCGCACGCAGGAGCAAAGAATTTTTAGTAACCACCAGAGGCTTGCCCTGATGACAGCGACAAGCACCCCGCCTTGGTCTGGTGCCCCCTCGCACCTGCTCTACCAAGCCGCCGCGGTTGACACCCGCCATGTTCCGCACACGTCCCCTGGTGGTCAGCACACATAATAGCGACCGGTTGTTCGGTTGTTCCAGTTGTTCTGCCGTTCAGTCTATTTGCATATTAGCCTTTTATTATATAGGATATTATCCTGATACCCAAACCAGGCAAACATATTACAAAAAAGAAAACTATACATTACTATACCCTCATGAATATAGATGCCAAACCTTAACAAAATATTAGCAGATAGAATTCGGCAATATACAAAAAGAATTATACACCATAAGCAAGTGGGTTATATTCTAGAGAAACAAAGCTGGTTTAATATTTGAAAAAACAATCAATGTTATCTACCATGTTAACAGGCTAATAAATATAACCACATGATCATCTCCATAGATGAGAAAAAGCATTTGAAAATTTCAACATCTATTCATGATGAAAAGAACAAAAAGCAAACCCTCCCTTTAAAAAAGAGCATCTACAAAAAAATCCAACAGTTAACATTATACTTAATATTGAAATATTGTGTACCTTCCCCTAAGACTGGAAATAAGGTAAGAATATATGCGCTCACTTCTATTATTTAACATAGTTCTAGCTTGTGCAATAAGGAAGGAAAGAGGTAAAAGAAATATTGATATAATAATTATTGTACATTCAACAATGGTTAAGGTAGAAAATTTATGTGTTTTTTTTTATTACAATTAAATATTTGAAGATGTAAAGGAAGAATTACAGATATCTTTATTGGCAGATGACATGATTTCAACACAGAAAATCCCAAAGAACCTACAAAAATCTAGAACCAATAAATGAGTTCAACAAGGTCTTAGAATACGAGTTAAAATACAAAATTCAATAGTATTTCTATATACTAGCAACAAAAATGTGGGTACCAAAATTCAAAATATAATACTTATAACTACTTAAAAACTTTTACTTATGTGAAAACCTAGCAAAACATGTACAGGATTTCCATGCTGAGAACTGCAAAATGCTGATAAAAGAAATCAAAGAAGACCAAAATAAATGGAGACACATACTATGTTAATCAATTCGAAGATTCAGTCCAGTAACAATGTCAGTTCTCCCAAATTGATGTACATGTTCAATACAATTTCTATCAAAATCTCAGCAAGATTTTTTGTAGATATAAACAAGATCACTCTAAAATGTACATGAAAAGGCAAAAGAACTAGAAGTTCTAAAACAATTTTCAAAAAGAAGAATGAAGTGAGAGGAAACAATATACCCAATTTTAACTCATATCATATAGCCATAGCAATCAGGGCAGTATGATATTGACAGAGGAACAGAATAGAAAATGCAGACCCACGCAAATATGGCCAACTGTTTGTTGACAAAGGTGGAAAATCAGTTCAATGAAGGAAAAATAAAGTTTTTATTAAATGGTGGGGAAGTAATTGGATATCCCAAACATATTCAGAAATTAGCTCAAAATGGATTATGACCTTAAATGTAAAAAATAAACTGTAGATTTTTAGAAAAATATATAGGAGACCATTTTCTATGGCTAGAGAAAGAGTGCTTAGGCTTGACACCAAAAATAATCCATAATGAGAAAATGTGATAAATTGTACTTCCTCAAAATTAAAAACTTTGCTCTGCAAAAGACCATGTTAACTGCCCTGGCTAGGTAGCTCAGTTGGTTAAAGCACTGTTCAGTATGACAAGGCTCTGGGTTCAATCCCTGGTCAGGGCACATATGAAAATCAACCAATGAGTGTAACAAAGGTAGAACAACAAATGGATGCTTCTCTGTCTCTCTCAAAATTAATAAATACAATTTTTTACAAAGACCTTGTTAAGAGGATGAAAAGACAAACTACAGACCAAAAGAAATATTTACAAATCATATATCTAACAAAAGACTAGGATCTAAAATAACTAAACAACTCTCAAAACTCAATAGTTAAAAATAATTCAGAATATGGGGGAAAGACATGAACAGACATTTCATTAAGGATATAAAGATGGCAAATGAGCCCATAAAAGATGTTCAAATGAGCCCATGAAAAGATGTTCACATTAGTGGTTAGGGAATGCAAATTAAAATCAAAATGAGATCAGTATTTATCTGTCAGAATGACTAAAATAAAAAAATAGTGATAGCACCAACTGCTGGTGAGGATGTGGAGGAACTGGATCACTTATACCTTGGTGGGAATGTAAAATGGGGCAGCCACTCTAGAAAACAGTTTGGCAATTGTTAAAAAGCTAGGCATGCAACTATTATATGACCCAGCAATTCTACTCTTGGGGATTTGTCCCAGAGAAATGAACTTAAATGTAAGAAACAGAGCATTACTAAATAGACAAAAAGTGGAAACAACCCAGACATCCTTCAATAGGTGAGTGGTTAAACTAACTGCGATTCATCTATACTGTGGAATACTACTTAACAATAAAAAGGAATGGGCTGTTTATGAAACTTGAAAGAATTATGCTGATTGAAATAAAACCCAATCCTAAAAGGTTACATTCTGTGTAATTCCACTGAACATTCTTCAAATGATGAAACTATAACAACAGAGAACAGATTAGTGGTAGCCAGTGGTTAAGGGACAAGTGGCCACATAAAAGCATGGGTGCATATAAAAGGGCAGCATGCTAAATCCTTGTGGCAATGAGACTGCCCTGATCTTAATTACTCAATTTCAACATCCTGATTGTGATACTATCCTATAGCTTCACAAGATGTACCACTGGGGGAAAACTGGGAAAAGGGCATGCATAATCTCTCTGTAATATTTCTCACAATTGCATCCTAATCTATACTTATCTCAAAATAAAAAAGTTTGATTAAAAATAAACAAAAAGTAGATTCCTGGGTGAAAAAAAAAATGGTTGTGGGTTCTCTGGAAGTAAGACCTAGCTCTTTTGGCAGTATGCTACCCTCATGTATGGGTGTTCTAGCAACATATCCCTTGCGTTAAGCGCCTCCAACGCCTTGAAGCTAGGACATGAACACATTTCTGCCGGATCGTGATGCTCAGTTTAGAGCTGACATGGATGTTCACTCTACTGTGCCAGTGCACCTATGTCTACAGGGCATGAGAACCACTGAAAAAAAAATTCCTCGCTAAGCAATGCACCTTGTCATAATGACCTCCTAGGTATTTTAAGTGAAAAACATATGACTCTAGTAAGTATGAAACTGTGAGGTGTAAATTGAGTGATTCAATCTTCTGATGCATTTAGTTTTTATAAAAAGCAAGGTAAGAATCCTCATATATTAACAATTTGTAAAATATCTCTTTCCTTTCCCTCTAATTGTCCTCACTCGCCTCTCCTCTCTTCAACGAACGAGTCAGGGGAAACTTAATTTATTTAAGTAGATGTAAGTTAACTTTGCTTTTTTAAAAAAGGTGCCATTCTGGGGTCAGAATCACCTGCACAATTTATAGAATCCCTTCCAGGATTTTATAATCAAAAGAGCTTTCCACCAGGCACATGGTGAAGAGTTTGATGTGCAGACGAAGGGACTAAGCCAGCCTCTCTTTTTCTTCCTGTCAGTTTTCCCGAGAGGTTTGTCTTGTTGTTCCAGAAATATTCTCAAGTAGTCTCTAAAACTGATAACTTTTTCTTCCCAAGAATAAAACAGAAACGAGTTAATCATCTATCTCTGAGGTGCAACAGGAGTGAAAAGAATCATAAACTGCACCGGCCCTTATCCATGCCACTCAGTGATGACATAATTCTCCTGACCTTCTGCTCCAGTAAATCCCAGGGCTGGCTGGGTGCTCAGTTCTCTAAATCCCTGTAGGTTTGTTTATAACTGGCAGCTGCGTTTTTCATGACAGGCACTAAATCACTTCTGCTTAGAGTGTCCATAGAGTGAATGTAACACAAGAAGGCTAAGTAAAACTTTCTTACAAATGCTCATAGGTTTCTGGTTTTGGACACCCAAATTTCATTTCACAAAAAGAGAACTCAGAGTATGGACTCATTTATACTTTAGAAGGCTTTACTCATTATACACTCTATCATTAGCATTTGTAAAAGCCTCTGACTGTGGATATATATATATATATTTATGATATTCTAGGTTTTGTTTATTCTCAGGGTTCCCTTAAATCATTATGAAAACCTTGGAATGGGGTGAACACAGACTTATTAGCTGGTTTAGAGATTGTCAGAGGGGTCGACCAAGGCAGTTATTTCCCTTTCACTAGTATTTTCAAAGTCAAAGCAAAATCCAGAAACATTTATTAAGTTCCTACTATGTGGAAGATATTGTACCAGGCTTCACGTGGTGTGAGCAAGCAGCTTAAACCCAGTCCTTGGCCTCAAGTAGCTTGCAATGTACTAGCATGGAAAATAAATATATGTGTATTTACATCGAATATATATATATATATATATATATATATATATATACTGAGTGGCCAGATTATTATGATCTCTGAATGCATAATAATCTGGCCACTCAGTGTGTGTGTGTGTGTGTGTGTGTGTGTGTGTGTGTGTGTGCATCAATTCGTGCATGGGTGTGGGTCCGGCCAGCCTGGCCAGGGGGAGGGGACATGGGCCGGCCTGCCTGCTGGTCTAACTCCTGGTCGAGGGGACAATTTGAATATTAGCCTTTTATTATATAGGATATACACTGAGTGGCCAGATTATTATGTGTTCAGAGATCATAATATATATATATATACATATATATATACATATATATATACATATATATATATACATATATATATAATATATATATATACAGAGATCAAATATACATATATATATGTATATTTGATCTCTGTATATATATATATATATTATGTAAATGTATTCAGTGTTGATGTAAATGTATTCAATAAAGGTGTTGAATATTAGTGCAAGGTGGCAATAAAATCTGTCACAGATAACAGTCTGTTCTTAATTAAATGAATTGTACTTTGATACTTGCTTTGAGGTCAGTAGAGGAGAGAACACTTCCAGCCTGGTCACAAAAGGAAGTCCTGATAGAAAGCAGGAAGCTTGTGGGGTGAGAGTCTATGCTGAAGACGCTGTTTTCTGATTTTCTAAAGAAATGGACTCCATATCATTTAACTTGTCCCTGAGGATCAGGACAGTCATCAACCAACGTGTTAATTTTCTAATTATAAAGCTCCTTATTTCCTAAAAGCGATTTCCTCCCCTCCCTGCCCCTGCCAATTCCAAACCCTATGCCGCAGCATGATAGCTGTGCTGGGAAATGCTGTGGAACTTTCTTGCTGTTCCCCATAAGTTCTTTAGCTTCAACCTTAGAAAGTACCCTGGAGAGTGAAGCTTCCTGGGCTGTAGTCAGCAGAAAGGCTCTGCTAATACAGCGTTTTTCTGCCTCTGTGGGAAGATGACATTCCCCACAGTGTCACTCTGAGATGGAAGACTTGCAAAGTGGCTTGGATCCCTGAAGGAGGAATAGTAAGCCTCCTGATTGTAGCTGTGATTGCTCTATCACTGCACATAGAGCCCAAGTGAAGGGGCCTCAGTGGACAGAGCACTGGGCTGCCATCGAGGGCCCCCGGGCTTCCAACAACCCTAGCATCTCGGCCTCCAAAATTGAAGGGGGTAGGCACTCGGCTGTGATTGGTACCTTGAGATCTATTTAGGGATTTTTTTTGGATTGTTCATAATTCTATATAGATAAAAAGCCTTATCCATATTTAATAGAAACATATCATACATGTATTTTAAATTTCTCTGTACCCACAAATGTAATCTTTGGTAGCTTGATCCTCCTTGAGAGTCTTAACATTTTCTCTCTCTTTTGAAGGTTGATGGACATTGAAAGTGAAATGATCAAATTTGCCAGTTACTATGCTGGAACCGCTGTCGCAGTTCTTATCACAGGATATATTCAAGTTAGTAGTGCCTGTGTTTTACTTCTTTTTTAACCATCATGGGCTTTTTCTCATTTAAAAAGATGTTTTTATTTATTTTTTAGAGAGAGAGGAAGGGAGAGGGAGAGAGAAAGAAATATTGATTAGTTACCTCCTGCACGCTCCCCACTGGGGAGTCCACAACCCAGGCATGTGCCCTGACAGGGGACTCAAACCAGTGACCTCTGGTTCCTGGGTCAATGCTCAACCACTGAGCCACTTTAGCCATTTTACTTCTTGATCAACATCTGGGTTCAGCCCTAACCGGTTTGGCTCAGTGGTAGAGCATCGGCCTGCGGACTGAAAGGTCCCAGGTTCGATTCCGGTCAAGGGCATGTACCTTGGTTGCGGACACATCCCCAGTAGGGGGTGTGCAGAAGGCAGCTGATCGATGTTTCTCTCTCATCGATGTTTCTAACTCTCTATCCCTCTCCCTTCCTCTCTGTAAAAAATCAATAAAATATATATTTAAAAAAAAAAAAACATCTGGGTTCAAAGGCATTACAATGAAATGCAAAGTGTACTCTTTAACTTTTAAGTTACTCGGAAACCCCAAGGACTCCAGTGGTGTGTTTGTTTTTCCGGGGCGGGAGGAGCCGTGAGAGAATGAGAAAGTTTCTTCCTCAGTTGGAGAGGATACAAGCTGTTGTCTAGAGAGACAGAGGTAGACCTTTAATTTCAATGTCCTGTCCTTCCCTGCCCTCCCTACTTCGCACTCTCTTCTAAACTCAGAAATAAACCCTGCAGGTGAGTTTGTAGAGGGCGAGTGAGTGGCTGGAGAAAGCCAGACATGGGCAGTTGGAGGAAAGCAAACTTTACTCTCTGTTTCTCTTTCATGCTAAAGTCTCACCCAACTGCATTTCCACCCAAATTCAGTAAACTAAATGTAGAGCACATTCTAGATTTAAGCTATGGAAAGACCTAGAGTCACTTCACCCTTATTAAGGAAAAAAGTATTTCATCTTTTGCCACCTCCTGTAGAAAAAAATAATAAACCTCCCCCACCATTCAATCAATAATTATAGGAAGTTAGTGCTAGTTGAAGAGAGAAATGCATCAGTTTTTCCTATTTGGCACTGGGAGTTTTAATAATAGGCTTACTTTGCTTGGTTGGGGGAAACAATTAGCTTATGTCATAATTGTTGTCTTGCTTTCTCTGAAAATTGTTGTCTAAAAGCTTGAAAATTATGCATAAATGCTTGTTGGCAGGCCTCTCAAGGGAAAAATTCACTCAGAAGTGGCATGCAAGACTAGTGAGTTAAAAGCAATCATTATTTTTGGTGCTTTGAGCCTTATGTTACATACGAGGAAAGTGAAGCTCAGTAAGGTTAAGTCTAAAAGTGGCAGAGCTGGATTCAAACCCAGGACTTCTGGCTTCCCTGCAACAGGAGCAGATGCCAGCACTTACACCTCAGATCCCCAAAAGAGGCATTTTGTGAATTACTTCCCTCCTTTTCTCAACTGTTACATTGGAAGTATTTTCTTCTGAAAAGAGAAGGAATTAATAATGTTAATTGCAATGTTAAACTTGCCTTGCTCCATTTCCAGATATGCTCTTGGGTAATTGCCTCAGCACGTCAAATACAGAAAATGAGAAAACTTTACTTTAGAAAAATAATGAGAATGGAAATAGGATGGTTCGACTGCAATTCAGTGGGAGAGCTGAATACAAGATTTTCTGAGTAAGTGGCTGGTAGGACATTTTATGTATGCACGTATGATTTTTTTATAATAAACTCTTATTTCTAAATTAAATAACAATTGGAAACATTCTCAGTTATTTTTTAATTGGGGTGGCATTGGATAATAAAATTATATAGGTTTCAGGTATACAATTCTACAATATATCATCTTTATATTTTATTGTGTGTTTACCACCCCAAGATGAGTATCCTTCCATTACCATTTATCCCCGCTTTACCCTTTTCTACTTCCCCCCAGCACCCTCCTTCCCTCTGGCAATTGCTATACTGTTGTCTGTGTCCATGAATCTTTCTTTTTTTCGCTTTGCTTAATCCTTTCCCCCATCTTACCCAGTCCCCACCCGCTGACAGCTGTCAGTCTGTTCTCTGTATCTATGAGTCTGTCTCCACTTTGTTAGTTTATTTTATCATTCTCAGTTATTTTTATATGTTTTGTCTCTTAAGTTGGGCTTTTATAGGTATGGCTTTTTCATGGGTAATGTTTTATCAAATATGGTCATTATAAATTGAAAGCCAGGATACTATAATTTGGTTTGTAGGCCTTTGATTAAACTACTAGAAATGACATTACAGAAGAGAGTTAGAAGAGGTAGGTTATTTGACCTCAAAAGGAGAAATTGAGGGATGTCACAATCTAGGTATCTATAAAGTATCTAACAATATAACTAGGACAAATTCCCTTGCTTTGACTATTGATGTAATTTTTATGCACATAAAAACAAAAATAAAAAATCCATAATAGTATGAGAAAGAGTCAAGCTAAAAAACTGTCTGTAAATCCAGTTTACACCTGAGTACTAGTTTGGGTCATTAATAGCCCCCTCAGTGATTCTGAATGAGCCCTGAGTAATTAGAACCAGTTGAACCCTGAGGAATTAGAACCAGTTCAATGGAATGAAACTTTGAAGTCCCATTAAAAATAGTGTACAGTGTAGTGAAAATAAAGTAGACTAAATCTTGGGACCCTTAGATTCCAGCACTCATTCTGCCTCTTACTGAGACCTTGGACAGATACATAGCCTTGTTAGAATACAATTGTCTGATCTCTGCATAATGTCTCAGGTCATTTTTTTGCTATCAAGTCCTAAACGCTTATTTGCTCCATCTGGATAAAAGATTATGGGAATGTTAATTTAATGTAACTATATTCAACCAATATTCTGGAACATTTACTCTATGCAAAGCATAAAGATAAACCACAGAACTCCTCATCTCAAGGAACTTGCAGCCTAGTAGGATGATAAAAGGTACAAGCACATAAATAATCAGAACATACACATATTGACTGCTTACTATATCCTAGGTACTGTTTTACATGCTTTACATATATTAGCTAATCCTCATTACTACCCTTTGAGGTAGGATCTGTCATTCTCTCCATTTTACAGATGAGGAAACTGAGGCACAGAAAGGTTAAGTAACTTGCTCAAGAACAGCTTGTGTTTAAATTCAGGGTCTGGCTCTAGAGTCTGACCTCTTAACCACGATTCTGTACTGCCTATAAGCAGAATGCAATAATTACATACACACACACATACATGTATACAGATTAGTTACATTGCTAAGGAAATATAGGGAAGAAAATATTACTTCTTTCTGGGAATTACATAACTTTTTATGAATTAGTTGGTATGTGAGCAGAACCTAAAAGGACTTAGCAGAAATAAAAAAGGGAAGAATAGCTCTTCAGGACAGATCAAGGATATCTATAATAATAAAAGTGTAATATGCTAATTAGACCAGACAGCTGAACGACCTTCCAGACGTCATTCCAGATGTTCTTCTGGACAAAGCCGTGGCGGCAGGGGCCAAGGCAGAGGCGGTTAGGGGAGATCAGGCAGGCAGGCAGAGGTGGTTAGTGACAATGAGGCAGGCAGGCGAGCAGTTAAGGGCCATCAGGCATTCGAGTGGTTAGGAGCCAGCGGTCCCAGATTGTGAGAGGGATGTCTGACTGCCAGTTTAGGCCCGATCCTGCAGGCCTAAACTGGCAGTAGGACATCCCCCGAGGGGTCCCGGATTGTGAGAGGGTGCAGGCCAGGCTGAGGGGACCCCCCCCCCCACTCATGCATGAATTTCATGAACTGGGCCTCTAGTACTAATTATAAAAGAGAGACTAATAAGATGGTTTCCAAAAGCCTTTGCCAATGTTTAATGGACACCAGTTGGGAAAACTGGGTTAAGGACAAACTTTCTTGGCTGTGAGAGGAGAGCTTTATGACCTCCCAAGCTACAGCAAGTTTTCCAGATGTGAGAGTCAGTTATGTTTCCCAAGGGCATGGGGTGCAGAGGAGTGTTTAGAAGAAAAAGACTGAGATTTCTCAGTAAGACATTTGAATTGACCAATTCCATTGTAGTGATCAAAGCCTCTCTTATTTCTAGTGATATTAATAAAATCAATGATGCCATTGCTGACCAAATGGCCATTTTCATTCAGCGCATGACCACAAGCATCTGTGGGTTCCTGTTGGGATTTTACCAGGGTTGGAAACTGACCTTGGTCATCATTTCCGTCAGCCCTCTTATTGGAGTGGGAGCAGCCGTCATTGGTCTGGTAAGGGTGTCTTCTCATTGCTTTCCATGGGGAGATATTGGCTCAGAGGAACAGCCGAAAATATAAGTTCGAGTCCCTTCTCATGAGTATGGCTAGTCAACATCTTTATCACTATTTTGACTGGTTATTCCTCAGTATCAAATAACATTCCATAGATTAGGGATTAATGATGTTTTAATAACATGAATATTACTGTATTAATAATAACAACTATACTTACTGAGCATTTACTATTGTGCTAGGCACTATGAGGAGCTTTATATACATGATCTCTAATCTTTACGACAATCTTATGACGTATTGATGCCATTTTACATGTAAGAAATGGAGACTCAGAGGGGTAAAGGGACTACACAGAAAGTGAGTGACAGGATAGAATTCAAACTCTAAAGTTCCACACACTCTCTAATGCCTGTTGCTTCCCTGCTCTCCCAACCTCAGATGCTCCCTCAAAAAGGCCCAACAAATATTAGTAACAAACACCTAAAAGAAATTTCTGCAATCACAACTGTGTTCTCTCTCCATTCCATCTGGTCAGTTTCAGAGAGAGATTACTTGGTCCATTCCAAGCAGTTTCCCAAGAGCAGTCTCCATTGCCCAGGTGCATAGGCCAAGAAAAAGTGTAGGAGTAGGAATTTCGGGTCATCCCAGTTAAAACACACTCCCAAGGATCGAGAAATTATTATAGCTTACTATTAGAGCAACCACATTAGATAGCAGGTCCTGGGACCAGGCAACACTAAAATTTGCTATAAATGAGAGTAGAATTCAAGTGAAAAGTTGACATTATTGAGCAACACGTACCAATCTCCAGATGATATTTTTCTAGAAAAATATTCTCTACAGTCCATTTGCTCTATTATTCAATAAAGCCAGGTAATACAGAGGGACAATAGAAAAGACCTCACTGCGCTTAACTAGTTCCCAACCTGGCTTAACAAAGGTATGTTTAACTCATCAAAACTTCAGTCTTCTCATCTTAAAAACAAGGATAATACCTCCCAAAGTCATCATGATGACTCAAGACATAATCCATGTTATGCACTTAGCACAGCACCTGACACAGAATTAATTACTAAAGAGATATTAGTTTTTATTTGTTCCCAATCCACCATATCATGCAAGCTTTGCATAAGTCTTTTCTACCAAATGCTCTCCAGCTGCACTCCAGAGGCGCTTCAGTTTCTGTGGAGGGTCTGTGGAGATTCTGCAAACATTTGATTAAAATTTTTTCCTGCCAAATACATGTAATCTCTTTCTTTAAACCCATGATAAATTAATATTCACACTCTATCAGATCACATGACACATTTTAAGAGACCAACAATGTGGCCTGGTTTCCTTGGCTTTATACAGGCTGAGAGCACTACTTCCCTTGTCTCAGTGCCCACATTTCAACTTCAAGTGATTTGCAACGTGATGGCTCTGCGCTGGTTTCTTCTTGACTTCAAGTCTGTGCCTGTTTGTGGAAAATGATACAGGCATCTTCCCTGGGCTCAATTCAAAACAAGGCAAGAAAAGGTGGAGGGGCAATATATGACATGGTGGAAGATATTATGGGTTTTGTTTGCCTTTGACTTTTATACTTATGAGAAACATGAGCAATTGTTAGATATTCCCCAATCTACATTTTTTAAAGCTCCCATATCAGTTTCAGTGAGATTATTAATGTGTCATTACAACAAAAATTGATAACATTTGTAACTACTTAATTATCTCATTACCATGCTGCCAGTACATATTTGTGAAATAAATTAGAAACAGATTGTGGTAAAACTAGTTATCCATAACACCCAAATTTAAATGTTGATGAAAGTAGCCTCACTTTTCTTATTGTTGCCTTTTCAATTCACAAAAGTTTTATAAAATGTGGACTTGTGAGATAAATATATTGCAATAATATACTACTTTTACTTATTTTATATCCGAGAATTGTGCTTACAAGTTTGTTTGATAAGAGTTTTGCTGCTAAAAGTTTAGAAAAACTTGGAAGAGAAATCCTTAGTGTGGGTACCATATGTTTTTTAGGTTTGCTGAATGAGATAATTTTCCACAATATTTGCTTTTTCCCCTCCTTGTTTCTTCATCTGTGCCAGGAATTTTGTTGGTAGTTAATTCTAACTAGGATTCGATCTAAGTCCAATTTTAGAAAAAGTAACTTGTTTAATATTAAGTACAATGTCTTTTTATTTCTTTTTGTGAAAAGCAAAGGTAGTTGGTAGATAAATAGTGTAGTATTTATCTGAAGCTTTCTCCCGTGGAATTACCTCTGCCTCATTATGCCTTTGCAGGCTCGGTACCTCTCTTGTCATTCTATATTCTAACAACATGATGCCTGCACTAACCTCTGGCCTTTGCCTCTGATGTTTGTCTGTGAATTGTGCAATGGTCTTTGGCCAGTAGCAATGAAATGTGACTTTTTAAAAATAATTAATAATGGCTGTATTTTATTTTAAAAACTTTATTGTTGAAATTATTACATATGTCCCTCTTCTTCCCCCATTGACCACTTCTAGCCCACCCCACCCCTTCACCACCCTATTGTCTGTGTGCATGGGTTATGCATATGTGCATACAAGTTCTTTGGTTGGTATCATCCCACCCACCCATCCACCAACACAGCCGCCTACCCATCCACCCCCGCTGTGTTTTGACTTGAAAACTTCTTTACTGGAATGATGAAGCACTGTGGTCTCACAGAATGCCCTATTTGGGACTTACTCTGTGTGAGGGGTTTTGAGGCTAACTTTTTTAGTTTAAGCAGTATCATTTATTTATTTTGTTATTATTTATTATTTTTTATTATTTAAAGTATTACATATGTCTCTTTTTTCCCCGATTGACCCCCCCCCCAGACACTCCCAACCCTGAGGGCAAGCCCTCACTGCCTCAGTGTCTGTGTCCATTGGTTATGCTAATATGCATGCATACAAGTCCTTTGGTTGATCTCTAACGCCCCCTCCCCTGCCCCTTGTCTCTGGATCTATTTTTGTTCATCAGTTTATGCTGATCATTATATCCCACATATGAGTGAGATCATGTGATATTTATCTTTCTCCGACTGGCTTATTTCACTTAGCATAATGCTCTCCAGTTCCATCCATGCTGTTTCAAATGGTAAAAGTTCCTTCTTTTTTACAGCAGCATAGTATTCCATTGTGTAGATGTACCATAATTTTTTTATCCATTCATCTGCTGATGGGCACTTAGGCTGTTCCCAAATCTTAGCTATGGTGAATTGTGCTGCTATGAACATAGGGGTGCATATATCCTTTCTGATTGGTGTTTCTGGTTTCTTGGGATATAGTCCTAGAAGTGGGATTACTGGGTCAAATGGGAGTTCCATTTTTAGTTTTTTGAGGAAACTCCATACTGTTTTCCACAGTGGCTGCACCAGTCTGCATTCCCACCAGCAGTGCACGAGGGTTCCTTTTTCTCCACATCCTCGCCAGCACTTGTTTGTTGATGATAGCCATTCTGACAGGTGTGAGATGGTACCTCATTGTTGTTTTGATTTGCATCTCTCAGATGATTAGTGACTTTGAGCATGTTTTCATATGTTTCTTAGCCTTCTGTATGTCCTCTTTTGAAAAGTTTTTATTTGGGTCCTTTGACCATTTTTTGATTGGATTGTTTATCTTCCTTTTGTTAAGTTGTATGAGTTCTCGGTAAATTTTGGAGATTAAACCCTTATCTGAAATAGCATTGGCAAATATACTCTCCCATGCAGTGGGCTTTCTTGTTGTTTTGTTGATGGTTTCGAGGCTGACTTTTAATGCAGTCATTCTGATATGTCAACAACCAAACACTGGTGCACGAGGCTTAGCATGCATCAGATTTAGACCAAATCCTTCCTTGGCGAGAATGTAGTCTTGTGTTAAACCATGACACCTGTTTACTCACCTAAATGAATCACTGAGTGACAGACTGACCTACTTAATTACCTGGTCTTCAGATATTATTTTCTTCTTTTGGATTTTAGAGTGTGTCCACGTTTACTGACCGTGAATTGAAGGCCTATGCGAAAGCAGGGTCAGTGGCTGATGAAGTC
This sequence comes from Plecotus auritus, assembly GCF_963455305.1. NCBI lineage: Eukaryota > Metazoa > Chordata > Mammalia > Chiroptera > Vespertilionidae > Plecotus > Plecotus auritus. The sequence continues at coordinate 50,884,153 of NC_137776.1, forward strand.
ATTTCATCCATTCGAACAGTGGCTGCTTTTGGTGGTGAGAAAAAAGAGGTTGAAAGGTTGGTTAATTGAAATGTCTGCCACTTTCCAGAATTTCCTTGATCCATACTACCCTGAAACTTCCCCATTTTTGTGTGTAAAGCAGCATATTCACCTTGGTCTATGATACCCAGAAGGAGCTTTTGTTCAGAGGTAGCTTGGCAGAGTAATGAGAGCTATCAGAGCACTACAAGGACTCCCAAGCCCTTAGCTATGTGTTTTGGAAGGTGTTGGAGCTGGTAATTTTTAAAAAGCTATCTTGGGTTAGATACTTATTTCTAACTCTGGTGGGGTGTATGCACACACACTGTACTGCATACCCAGCTGTAACAGCTTATGCCATCAAGGGAAGGCCTACATGATCTAAAGTGCAATTTCACACATTTTTATTGAACACTTTTTTATTCAATGTGTTTTATTCAGCTACTCAACTACACATTCTCAATTGCTAGCAAATTCACCAAATAAAAAAGAGAATAGGATTTACAGTCTCTAATTATCTCTTTTCCTCTTTTATTTTTCATTTACTTCTTTCGGTTTGTGGAATGAAGTTTTCTTATTTCTCATTAAAAAATTTCAGTAGCATATTTCCTTCACTATGAAAGGTATCTTCTTCTATTGTTAATAAAACAAGCAGTGTGAATGTTTTAAAAATTAACAAGCATAGGCTAGAGGCCTTCAGTTTTGTCCTATGAAATGTTAAAATTCTCCACAAATTTACTTTTTGAGATGTAGGAAGGCAGTTACAGAATGACTATGCTTTAAGACAATGCCCATTATTAATGGCTAAATGATAGAAATACTGAAGCTTAGTGTTTGGACTGAATTTCCACATAGTTATCCATGTACCATGGCTGTGAATCTGACCCGTCATGTTACAACATAGCATTCTTGGTCACAGGGCAGATAGGTGAGTGAGTACATGCAGATGAGTTGGTGCGAACACTAGTTTCAAACCTGGAAGAAAACTTATAGAAAGCATGTCACATGACTTAATGAAACAATATAAGCACAAACAGTACTGGATCCATCATGTTTAGACATGTGTGCTGAACAATTATTTTCTCTTGGGGGCAGAGTTTACCCCACTGTACTCATCCCTGAAGTAATCAACTATGAGATTTTTTTTTTGTTAGGCATCATCCTTTCAACTCATTTCATTGCTAGGTTGAGACAAACATTAAATAACTACACAGAAGTTACTGTTTTCTTTCTCAGCTGTTCTGTGTTTAGATGCCTTTATCATCATTGGCTTTCCTCAATTAAATATTTCAACTTGAGCTGCTACTGCTGCTGATGAAATAGACCCAAATGTTTTCTCTTCACAGGTATGAGAAAAACCTTGTGTTTGCCCAGCGTTGGGGGATTAGAAAAGGGATAGTGATGGGATTTTTTACTGGATTCATGTGGTGTCTCATCTTCCTGTGTTATGCACTGGCCTTCTGGTACGGCTCCAAACTCGTCCTGGATGATGGAGAATATACAGCAGGAGCCCTTGTCCAGGTACCTGGTTCTTGATGACCCACATGTAACATTTCCTGTTGGCATCTCAGAAAAGCCCACCGTTAAGACATTTTGTTTATTCCTTTACTGTCTGAGGGAGGACAGTGTCAGTGATTTGGTGGAGTCCATCTGCAGAAACGAGCAACACGAATGCATTTTATAGTAAAGGGATGCTGAGCATTTGAATTGATGAGACCACCAATTTAATGATTTTCAATTAAATAAAGATTTTATAGCTGCAAAACAACCATTTTTCTGACTGAGTCCAAAAGATAATATGGTATGAAACTTGAATGTCAGTGATTTCTCAGCTAAAAATTAACAGCTCATATAACTGAGCTTAATAGTAGCACAATATATGTGCTAATGAACATATTTGTGAAAACATAATGAGTTACTAAAATGCCAAGCCAATAAAATCCTCAGCTGAACAGGTAATGCAAACGTATTTTATTGGTCACCTGCTTATTATCTGCTCATCTGCAGAAGTACAAGCATTGAGAAAAGACATCTTTCCTTTCATTCTATGCCTGCAAGGAGAGGACAGAAAAAAAATAAATTGGTAAACTGAAAATTAAATAATATATGATTCCAATTGGAAAGAGTGAGTTTAAAAAAACCCTTGGAGCTCTCTTTACAAGAATCCAATTTTATGGTTCTGTTAAAAGAAAAACTGAGGCATATTAAAACTTTTAGGAGTTTATTTGAGCAAAAATAATACTAATTAAGTGGTGCCAAAATAGAAGTTGTTAGAAGGGCTTCACTGATAGAAGCGAGGGCAAAGACTTTTATAGAGAAGAGGTGGAAGCAACGCAAAGACATTATTTGATTGGTTATAGCTTAAGCAGTTGTCTTATTTGAAAAAACCTAATTGGCTCTTTGTGATTGGTTGCTCATAGGTTTTGATTTCTTAACCTTGAGGCAATTTCAGGCTTAGGTTTTGGTTTGCTTATGTAAGCTACTAAGACATAAAACCACTTCAGTCTAATGACCTCCTTGTTTAATTAATTTAACAGTTCTCACCTTTGAGTTTCCAGTTTGATTGTGGACTACTCTTACCTTCTGTAGATAATTCATTCTCCCAATTAATATTTCTTGAGTACCTACTATATGCAGACATGCATACTACATCTCTCTAAACATTTTAGTCATCAATACTTTTTTATTTTGTAAAGTTTTTAAACAATTTTATTTTTAAATTATAATATACATTCATTATTATTTTGTATTAGTTTCAAGTGTACAGCATAATGATCAAACAGTCATAAACTTTACAAAGTACTCCCCCCATATTTCCATTGCCCACCTGGTACCATACATATTCATGAAAATATTATTGACTATATTCCCTATATTAGTCATCAATTATAAATCTGCCTTTTACTTCTAACCTCTTCCTGCAAGCCTCCTCTTACACCTTAAGAAATTTTTCTTGGGGAAAGTGGGAGACATCCTTTAACAGAATAAGCATTGATTGTTTTCTCTCTCTCTCTTTCTTCTCCCACGCCTCTTCTCTCTCCACCCCCTCTTCTCTTTCACTCATGCTTGAGCAGCAAACTATGAAGACTGAGTATGTATGAGTTGAGTTTTTTAATCCACTAAACTAATTAACAATTAGGTTAATCTAATGCATTTTGTGATGCACAAAATCATTATTGGCTGCATAGTAATTGGGCATAAATGGTAAGGAGTTCACATAAATGATTGTAATTAGTATCACTTGTACCCAGACAAAAATCATACTCTGTGATCTATGAGGGAAAAAAATGTAAGGGAACTGAATGGTGAAGAAGGCTGCTCTTTCATGCCCCTCTTAAGTTTCAATAAAAAATAATAGCAGTAATAGAAAATACCATTATTAATTATATACATGGTGTGAAGTACTTAGTGAGGTATTTAATAGAATTATTATAGGTAATATAATTTTATTCTGTAATTGATGTTATTATACTACCACTTAAAAATGAAATAGAGCCACGAGGTTGAGAAATATGTGCCCAGTGGTATAAAGTCGGATTTGAACTCAAGTGTTAGGGGCCTGAACCATTAACCACTGTGTTCCTGACTCTGGATCTGTCTTCCAAGTAGTCACAGATCCCCTTTTCTCCAGCACAGCACACCCACAGGTAGATTGTTTCCCAGTGGTCCTTCCAGCCCTCCCTTTCCCCACACTAGTCCATAGGGCTAAAGAGTAATATTTGGAGTGAGCAATGAGGGTCTTTTCGGATGTGTGTCAGCTTTGTGAGGTATTAGTTGCATGTCCATGTCCTATCTCACTCACTGCTCTCCTAAGAACCCTGAGAGAGACCTTTATTTGAGGTAATGCTTGCAAAGCCTAGCTGAGTGAGGATTTAAGCACAAACCTCAGTTTAGTACCCTAGTGAGTCAGTCTAGAATCTAGACCAGGGGTTAGCAAACTATGGCCTGCAAGCTAACACCAGCCTGCTGCCTGTTTTTGTAAATGAAGTTCTATTGGAACACAGCCACAGCCATTTGCTTAATATTGTCTATGGCTGTTTTTGTACTAGATAGCAGAGTTGAGTAATTGCTGAACCCATGTGGCCTGAAATGCCTAAACTATTACCATCTGGCTGTTTGGAGACAATGTTTATTGACCCCTGAGCTAATACACATGGATGGGTTCCTTGGCTCAGATAGGAAGACTTTGGAATATGGTGGTCTTAACCCAAACTACACCACAATTACTGTTCTGTTTGTTCATCTTATCACTTCCTAACTAAGAAATCATGCTTCTTCTTTTTTCTTTTAAAGATATATTTTATTAATATTTTACAGAGAGAAACAGAGAGGGATAGAGAGTTAGAAACATCGATGAGAGAGAAACATCCATCAGTTGCCTCCTGCACACACCCTACTGGGTATGTGCCCACAACCAAGGTACATGCCCTTGACCAGAATCGAACCTGGGACCCTTGAGTCCCCAGGCCAACGCTCTATCCACTGAGCCAAACCAGTTAGGGCTCATGCTTCTTTCTTCATCATCATTACTATTATTTATATGGCTGAACTGGATTAATCACCTTTATGTGCATTATCTCATTTAATGCTCATAACAATTGCGTGAGGTACATACTCTCATTATATCTGTGCTATAGATAAAAAAAAAATTGAGGCTTGAAAGATTAAGTAATCTGCCCATGGGAGGACTTACCTGCCATAATTAAGGAAAAGGAACAAGAAGGACAGATGAAGAGATAATGTTTGCCCCCTACATAGAGTGGGGAATTCAAGGAGAAGTCAAGAGGGGGCTGGCCCATATAATCCTGATGTGTGGAATGAAGAGGTGACTGAAGAGGGAGGGAGATGGCTGGGAGCCTTTGAGAAGCCCCGTGGTCCAGCCATAAGGAAGAGAATAGAAAGGGACTCTGGGCAGAATCCAGCTCATGGAAATCACCACAGACCAGGGTCATCTGAAAATGATTACCTGAAAAAGACTACATTCATGCAAAAGTCAATATTTAGCTCACAAATAACTGTAGTCCCTTATAGATGGCGACCATTGAGATATTCTCCATTTGAGTTAAGTGACAGGCAATCAATCGTTGGTTGGAAGGGTGGAGAGAAGGAGTCTTGTACTCCTCCTGGAGGCCAGTGTGAGGAATTTTCTCTTCCTTTATAAATTGATAAAAACAGAGTGCTATTGGGTCATGATCAGGTCGCCTTTACCTAACCCAGTGGTTGGCAAACTCATTAGTCAACAGAGCCAAATATCAACAGTACAACGATTGAAATTTCTTTTGAGAGCCAAATTTTTTAAACTTAAACTTCTTCTAACACCACTTCTTTAAAATAGACTCACCCAGGCCGTGGTATTTTGTGGAAGAGCCACACTCAAGGGGCCAAAGAGCCGCATGTGGCTTGCAAGCCGCAGTTTGCCAACCACAGACCTAACCTAATGAGATGGTTGAGTTGGTGAATCAATGACAGCTTCCCCAGCTCTGCACAAGAGCCTGACCACTCCACCTGCAGCAGATGAACCTGGGAGGTAGACAGAATGTCAGTCATGAATGGGGTTAGATACTGCTCTACCATTTAATATATATTGTGACATATGTGAAGTTAGGTAACCTCCACACACCTCTGTTAAGGATTTAATGAAGTAACACAGGATAAAGCACATAGAAACATAACATTATTATTATTATTATTATTATTATTATTATTATTATTACTATTGCTAGTTGTAGTATAGTACCAGTAGTAGTAGTAGTTATTCTAATAGCTAGTGTACTAGTAGGAGTAATGTAGCAGTAATAGTAGTAGCAGATCTATATTGTGTATACCAAGTTCTTGGACAATCAAGCTAATCATATTGTCTTTATTATTTCAGGGACACTTTAACGAGGAAAACCATAATAAGGCTATTTATATAATGAATCAAATTATCATATCACTATTCTAACCCACTTTGTGTTGATTGAAATCTCTGAATTCACATGGGTAGCCCAAAAACACAGGAACACATTGTTTATCTCTTCTCACTTCAGATTTTCCTCAGTGTCATAGTGGGAGCTTTAAATCTTGGCAATGCATCTTCTTGTTTGGAAGCCTTTGCAACTGGACGTGCAGCAGCCACCAGCATTTTTGAGACAATAGACCAGGTATGTAAAGGCCAAAGGTACAGGCTATTCATAGGTTGGGGGTGGGAAGAGGAGTGAACGCCTAAGGAATTTACCCTCAGTGTTAAAAACTATCAGGAACTACCAGAATGCCCTTAATTCAGCAATATTCAATAAGTGCTGTCATGAGCCTGACCCTGTTCTGAATTGGGAGTGCAAGAGTGAAACAGAACCAATAAGGCACCTGCTTTCATATTATGACTGGGAAACAGGCAATAAAAAAGTAAGCACATTTATCGGGCTGGCATAGCTCAGGTGGTTGAGCATCGACCTATGAACCAGGAGAACACTGTTTAATTCCCGGTCAGGGCACATTCCTGGATTGCAGGCTTGATACCCAGTGTAGGGTGTGCAGGAGTCAGCTGATCAATGATTCTCTCTCATAATTGATGTTCTTATCTTTCTACATCTCCCTTCCTCTCTGAAATCAATAAAAATATTTTTTAAAAAAGAAATAAGCACATTTAAAGAGAAGATAATATTAAATAGTACATTGAAGGAATTTAAATAGGTCAATGTGATAGCAATTGGGGGTGGGAAGGAGTGTTTAAATTAAGTGATGATGATGGCATTATCTCTGAGGAGGTAGTATATGAGCTGAGAACCAAAGGAAAGAGAGTTGGCCCTGCAAAGGGAGACTGGGGGTGGTGAATGGGAGGTAAGAGCAGGGAGGGTATTCATGGAAGAAAGGCCTTCAGTTTGGAAAATAGCTTGGTGAATGCAAGAAGCTAAAACAAGGCCAGTGTGATGAAACTGAGTGAGCAGGGGACAGAGGCTAGAGGGATGGGAAGGGGCCAGATCATGCAGAACTTTAAAGCCAAGTTCACACGATTGGATTATTTTGTAAATGTGACGCAAAGTCTGTACCAGCTTGAAAAGGACAATGATAGTGTGGCTAGAATTTTTCTGGTTAATCTATTAAATCATTGGAGGTCAAGGTAGAAAGTCAAAACCCAAGAACAGAAGGGAAAAATGGCAACATGTTCGTTCCCTCTGAAAAAAATGCCCTGGGCTAAGAGTCAGAAGCCCAGTAAATCCAAGAATACTTTGTGGGTTTCCTAAATCATAACTAGGAGGTGCTTCATGGGTTCCCTAGATCATAGCTACTTATGAAGCATATAACCTTTCTGAGAAAATTTCTCATCACTTCATCTGTTTTATACTTGGGGGTTTTATGTATTGGGATATAAAGAGATTATTGAAAACCACATAGGCCTGTTGAATGATCCAAATTCTCATTCTTGGGTTGTTATAAGCTCAAGTAAGATGATGAGTCTAAAAAGCCCCTTAAACTGTGTCAAAACATTAAGGCATTTAAAAATCATTTTATTATCTTTATTGGAGACCCAAGAAGAAAGTAGGTTACACTATAGCCCCAAATAGAGATATGGTAATGAATTTCTCTCACTGTGTGGAAGAGTAAGAAGCTGAACTGGGGATGTCCTGGTAGCAGGAGAGGACTCTTGTCCGATGAACTGGAATGGTTAAGTTCTAGATTAGGCTCACTACTAACAACAGCAGAGGTGAAATTCAGCAAATCAACTGAAAGTTGATAGTGTTTGAAGACACCCCCTGAGGACATTCAGTTACTCAAATCTTAGACCCCAGAGTGGTTGACTAGTTGTGTGGCCATAGGCAAGATACTTAACCTCTGAGATTTCTCAACTTCCTCAAGTGAAAAAATGTCTTGTTAGGTTACAGTGACGATTACATAAATGAAAAAAAGCACACTAAAACACCTAGTGCATTGTCTTCCATGGTATCTTAATAATATAATTATATATAATAATCTTAATATATAGATCAGTGCTATATATTATATTAGTATGTTGTTAAATAATAATGTCATAGTGACATGTCAATAAATAATAATTAAATTAACTAATGTGATATATAATTTTTATTAATTGGCATAATATTTTATATAAATCAAAATTAAGTATATATTAGTTATTTATATTATATATTATTATACTATATTATACTAGTGGCCCGGTGCACGAAATTCGTGCACTGGGGGGGGGGGTGTTCCTCAGCCCAGCCTGCATCCTCTCCAATCTGGGACCCCTCTAAGGATGTCCTACTGCCAGTTTACAGGGATCGGGCCTAAACCGGCAGTCAGACATCCCTCTCGCAATCTGGGACTGCTGGATCCTAACCGCTCACCTGCCTGCCTGCCTGCCTGATTGCCTCTAACCACTCTGTTTGCTAGCCTGCTTGCCCCCAACTGCCCCCCTGCCACCAGCCTGCTTGCCCCCAAATGCCCCCCTGCCAGCCTGATCACTCTCAACTGCCCCCCATGCCAGTGTGCTCGCCCCCAAGTGCCTCCCCTACTGGCCTGCTCACCCCCAACTGCCCCCCCCAGCCTGATCACCCCCAACTGTCCCCCGAGCCAGTGTGCTCGCCCCCAACTGCCTCCCCTGCCAGCCTGCTCACCCCCACCTCCCCTCCCCACTGGCCTGCTCGCCCCTAACTGCCCCCCTGCTGGCCTGCTCACTCCAAAATGCCCCCCCCCCACTGTCCTGATCACCTCCAACTGACCGCCACTGATGGCCTGCTTGCCCCCAACTGGCCCCCCTTCTGATCTGCTTACCTTCAACGGCCCCACCCCCCACCAGCCTGATCACCCACAACTGCCATCCCATCCTGGCCTGATCACCCACAACTGCCCTCCCCTCTTGGCCTCTAACCACCTCTACCTCGGCCCCACCACCATGGCTTTGTCCAGAAGAATGTCTGGAAGGTCTCCTTGAAGGTCTCCCAGTCTAATTAGCATATTACCCTTTTATTAGTATAGATAGAGGCCTGGTGCATGAGTGGGGGCCGGCTAGTTTGCCCTGAAGGGTGTCCTGGATCAGGGTGGGTGTCCCGCTGGGGTGCCTAGCCAGCCTGGGTGAGGGGCTGAGGGCCATTTTCAGGCTGGCCACACCCCCTTCAGGGTGGGGGTCCCTGCTGGGGTGCCTGGCCAGCCTGGGTGAGGGGCTGATAGTTGTTTGCAGGCTGGCCAAGCCCCCCAGTGGGGACCCTCACCCCATGGGGGTGTGGCCAGCCTGGGTGAGAGGCTGATGGCTGTTTGCAGGCTGGCCACGGCCCCTGGAGTCCCAAGCTCCCAGCTTCTCCTTTTTTGCTTTTTTTTTTTTTTCAGCGCCTCCTTGAGCGGAGGCCAGGGCCAGCTGGAAACAGGTATCTGGGATTTATTTATCTTCTATAATTGAAACTTTGTAGCCTTGAGCAGAGGCCAGGGCCGGCCAGGGTGGGCAGGAAGCTTTGCTTCCTCCATTGCCGGGGGCAACCCAAGCCTCCTGCTCACTCCAGCTCCGGCTGCTGCCATCTTGGTTGGGTTAATTTGCATACTCGCTCCTGATTGGCTGGTGGGTGTGGCTGGTGGGCATAGTGGAGGTATGGTCAATTTGTATGTTTCTCTTTTATTAGATAGGCTGTTAACATGTATAATATAATACAGATAAAATGTATATATATTAATATATAATATAATACATATAACATATTATATACTAATATATTACATAGGAACATAGCATAATACCATTAATATATCATAATATAACATCTCCATAAATGCTAATTATTATTATTAATAATTATTTAATGTGGAAGAAACTTATCTTTAGCATATCTCTGCAATGTCTTACCTGGTTGTTATTCTCTTTTATGAGTAGATTCAAACTGAGATGGACAGTAAATGCATCTAATACATGTTGTTGCTATACCCCTTTTACATTCTCTTTCAGAAACCTGTTATTGACTGCATGTCAGAAGATGGTTACAAGTTGGATCGAATTAAAGGTGAAATTCAATTCCACAATGTGACCTTCCACTATCCTTCCAGACCAGAGGTGAAGGTAAGTGCCAATCTTTCCTCCAGGAACAACAGCATTTTACTCCTGATGATTCATTTCCAGAGCCACAAATTGCTTGTTTTTCTGAAGCATGATTCAGTTTCCAGGAACATGGAACAGAAGCATGTTTCTCTGGAAGTGTCCTTGTATGTTGTATTATTTCTCAGGCACCAAACCACATTCCTTCATGATGACAATACTGTGCAAACCCCTTTGGTAAGAACACAGTCTGGCAGCACTTTCTGGTTAAGTCACCTCTATGACTCTCTGTTGAAATGAGTGTGTCAGGCCCTGTCATTGTAACCATCAGTTCAATAAAATGCAAGGCAATCAGAACAATATAGAAGTACAACTATGTCAAACCACCTCCTTAGAGAGTGCAGAAGGTAGAACACTCAGAAAGGGTAGGATATGAAGTGGCAAAGGAAAGCTGCTGTCTTTGCAGTTTTTTACTTCCTATCTGTAATTTCATCAGGGCCAATATATCAGTCCTTGGTACAAAGGTAATCTTGTGATATGCTCATAGTCACCTATGGTGAAGAAAATTTGGTTTTCCTGTACCTACTAAATAAGTATCTTTAAAGGCAATTTACTCTACAGGAAAATTAGGATCTACTCCCCCTGAATGAATTGGCTTTGAAATGAGACTTATTCCTAATTTTAACAGAGTACCTCTAGCTACCCTTTCTTAATAATATTTCTGTTATTCCCACAGTACTAAATGCCATCAAATTAATTTTGATAATCCTATCTAATAAAAGAGTAATATGCAAATTAACCATCACTCTGCTACACCCACCAGCCATGTCCACCAGCCAATCAGGAGCAAATATGCAAATGAATCCAACCAAGATGGCTATGGCCACAGAGAGCAAGAGGGAGGCTTGGGTTTCCCCGGCAATGGGGGAAGCCAAGCTTTCCGCCTGCCTTTGCCGGCCTAGGCCTCCACTCAATGCTACAAAGTTTTAATGATAGAAGATACATAAATCCAAACAGAAATGGCAGCAGCCATGGAGCTGGAAAGAGCAAGAGGCTAGGGTTGCCCCCGGCGATGGAGGAAGCCAAGCTTTTCGCACACTCTGGCCGGCCCAGGCCTCCGCTTAAGGCTACAAAGTTTCAATTATAGAAGATACATAAATCCCAACAGAAATGGCTGCCACCACGGAGTGAGCAGAAGGTTTGGCTCTGCTCCAGGCTACAAAGTTTCAATTATAGAAGATAAATAAACCCCAGATCCCAGGGCCTCTGCTTGGGTTGCCAAGGGGCGTGGCCAGCCTGCAAACTACCACAAGCCCCTTGCAAAGGCCACCCCACCCCCCAAGGGAACCCCCACCCTGATCCGGGACACCCTTCAGGGCAAACCAGCTGGCCCCCACCCGTGCACCAGGCCTCTATCCTATCTAATAAAAGAATAATATGCAGATTGACCATCACTCCAACACACAAGATGGCTGCCCCCATGTGGTCAAAGATCCTGCCCCCATGTGGGCATAAGATAGCCACCACAAGATGGCCAGCAAGGGAGGGCAGTGGGGAGAGACCAGGCCTGCAAGGGAGGGCAGTTGTGGGCAATCAGGCCACCAGGGGAGGGCAGTTGGGAGGGACCAGGCCTGCAAGGGAGGGCAGTTGTGGGCAATCAGGCCAGCAGGGGAGGGCAGTTAGGGGTGACCAAGCCGGCAGAGGAGGGAAGTTGAGGCGACCAGGCCTGCAGGGAAAGGCAGTTGGCAGGGACCCAGGCCTGCAGGGGAAGGCAGTTGGGGGGGACCCAGGCCTGCAGGGGAGGGCAGTTGGGGGGGGACCCAGGCCTGCAGGGGAGGGCAGTTAGGGGCAAACAGGCTGGCAGGGGAGCAGTTAGGCATCAATCAGGCTGGCAGGGGAGTGGTTAGGGGGTGATCAGGCTGGCAGGCAGAAGCAGTTAGGGGCAATCAGGAAGGCAGGCAGGCAAGCAGTTGGGAGCCAGCAGTCCTGGATTGTGAGAGGGGGCCCAGATAGGAGAGGGTGCAGGCTGGGCTGAGGGACACCCTCCCCCGTGCACACATTTCATGCACCGGGCCTCTAGTGCATATCTATAATGCAGATAAACACACACATATATGCATATACACTTTCATTATTCTATATGATAAAGAGGTAATATGCAAATTGACCCTCACATCACAAGATGGCCACCCCACGTCATCACAAGATGGCTGCCCCATCATCACAAGATAAACGCCCTCACATCATCACAAGATGGCCACCACAAGATGGCTGCCCCCATGTCATCACAAGATGGCCACTCCCATGTCATCACAAGATGGCTGCCACAAGATGGCCACCCCCATGTCATCTCAAGATGGCCGCCCCACATTGTCACAAGATGGCCAGCAGGGGAGGGCAGTTGGGGACAATTGGGCCAGCAGGGGAGCAGTTAGGGGGCGATCAGGCTGGCAGGCAGAAGTGGTTAGGGGCAATCAGGCAGGCAGGCAGGTGAGTGGTTAGGAACCAGCAGTCCCAGATTGTGAGAGGGATGTCCGACTGCCAGTTTAGGCCCTATCCTTGGCAGTCGGACATCCACCGAGGAGTCCCAGATTGGAGAGGGTGCAGGCTGGGCTGAGGGACACCCCCCCACCAGTGCATGACTTTCATGCACCAGGCCTCTAGTATGTATATATAAAGTATAAGTACATCTATTATGATTATGTTTATGAAGTAAATTTTTTATTAATGTTATATATTAATATATATGTAAACATTAACTGTCATAACAAATATAAAAGTACTTGTGAAATATAAACCACAAGGTGGTGTTCATTCAATAATGATCTTTGAAGGGATGGCTCAATACTTCCTTTTTAATATTTGTTCAGAACCGGCTCATAATAGCTGTTGAACAAATACCTGTTGAATTGAAACACAGTTATTTCATTTGTTTTATCTGCTACATCCAATACCAAGAGTTTGTTTTAATAAAATATTCTTACTTAGACCTGTAAATATTCTTCATTTATATCACAAGGGTGTATTTAGCCTTGCTGGGTGCCATGATGTACTGAGACTATAGTGATATTAAAGAAAAAAAAAAAAAAAAAAAGAGCATACTCAATGCCTGCCTGCCCTAGGGGAAGATTATAGTTCAGTAAGTAAAAATTTGTAAGCCTGACCCTATAGTGTGGGATGAAAGACACATAGATTTTGACACACAGAGGACCCCAAACCACCTCTACATAATAAGTACAAAAATCATCACTGAATTAGTGAAAATATCCAACACATGGTTATGACTTAGCTTTTTTTTTCTTCCCTTTCTAGGCTTATCAGCATTCAATCTCTACTTTAAACAGAGTTTTGTATCTAGCAAATATACCACAAACATCTGTTAGATACAGTTATTCATTCAAATAATATGCTCACACACAATACAAGTGTATGATAGCTTAAACTTTGAAAACTGGCTTATTAACATGTGATTAGTAAATTTGTATTATTTTTCTAACTTAATGGCTTTCTTCCCTTAACTAATTGGGACCATCTTCTTGAGGTATCCTAGTATGTCAGGATGTTTTAAATGAGATTCCGGAACATTTAAAAGTGGACGTGGTTGATTTACTTTAATTCCAAATGTTACCACACACCATTTTATTTGTTGGCCACAGCTTTCAGCTAAATAATAAGTAATGTGCTAAATGCTAAAACTTCATCCTAGGCACTGTTTACTAATTTGCTGCTTACTCATGGATGCAGGGTATAATTAAACAAACACAATATCCTCACAAAGCATCCTAACTTGCAGCCTAGCTACTAACATTGTTCTTTTCTTTTCTCTGCAGATTTTAAATAACCTCAGCATGGTCATCAAACCAGGGGAAATGACGGCTGTGGTAGGATCCAGCGGAGCTGGGAAGAGCACAGCCCTGCAGCTCATCCAGCGATTCTACGACCCCAGTAAAGGCATGGTGTGTGTCTCCCAGAAACTTCTCACTACAGGGGTGGGAAAGTGCAAATGGTGATAACTTAAGCCCAAAGGCTTAGCATACACTGAGACCATCCTGACACATGCGGGGTTGACTTAATGATTTTGACTGCCGTGGTTGCACTAATTCCCTGCATGACCATGTTCACTGAACAACCAGTCCATTCTCTGATGGATACATTCCAAGTGGCTGCCTCCTCAGTGAACTAAAGTTTTCATTTATTTCTTTGTATAATAACAAAATTATTATAGTTCTCCTGAAGCTCTTCAAATACTAAGTATAGGAAAGCTTCCATGGCCAGAATTAACAGAGAACAGTTATTTATTACAGCTTTGAGAAGTTAGGTTTTTTAAAAATTATATAAATTCACAAACTATTTAGTCTTTTTTTCCCCTTGTGTTTATTTGATTATAAACATAAACTGAAAGTAAGAAAATAAATATAATAATTTCCATTTATTTATCATAAATTATAATGAAAATACTTTATAAAAATGATTACTTATTTTCACAATGATTATCAAAGGTAAATATCACCCTAACCAGTTTGGCTCAGTGGATAGAGCATCGGCCTGCAGACTCAAGAGTCCCAGGTTCGATTCTGGTCAAGGGCATGTACCTTGGTTGCGGGCACATCCCCAGTAGGGGGTGTGCAGGAAGCAACTGATCGATGTTTCTCTCTCATCGATGTTTCTAACTCTATCCCTTTCCCTTCATCTCTGTAAAAAATCAATAAAATATATTTTAAAAAAGGTAAATATCATTTTACAAATGAGGAAGAAGAGTCAGAGAGATTGAGAGTTGCCCCCGATTTGAACCCAGGTCTGTTAAGTGCCAAGGGCTTTTCACTCTCTAAATTATTCTTATCAAGATAGAATCGTTTGAGTACATATTAAATACTTGAATGCAATGAATTCTCTATAGTGCATGTACTATTACACTAACATGGCAAACAAACCAGAATTTTCCTGTCACATGTCATTCTCTGATTGGATATTCTTGGCCTCATACCAGCATAACTATACTCTAAGTATATTAAAATCATGGTTTCTTGATGTAACATTTTAATATTTTTGCTAATAGTAATTTTAATTTTCTCATCCTACTCACAGTTCCAATTGCTGTTAAATAACAAAGTACTATTTTGGTGAATCTAGCCAGAAAGTAAGCTTTACTATAAAACATATATACAAGATAGGAATCATTGCTTATTTTCATTGCATCTTTTGAAGTCCATTTTAGGTCACAAGTCAAAACATAGTGCCTGGCCACAGTGGCTCAGTGGTTGACCATTGACCTATGAACCAGGAGGTCACAGTTCAAGTCCCAGTAGGGCACATGCTGAGGTTGGGGGCTTGGTCCCCAGAGGGGGGCATGCAGGAGTTAGCTGACCAATGATTCTCTCATCATTGATGTTTCTATCTCTCTCTCCCTCTCCCTTTCTCTCAGAAATCAATAAAAATATATATTTAAAAAAAACATAGTAAAAATATTCAAAGTATGGTGAATAACTGACTGTACTCTTTTTGTTGTTGTTAATCCTCACCTGAGGATATTTTTTCATTGATTTTTTTTTTTTAGAAATAGTAGAAGGGAGAGAGACACATGTGACTGTACTCTTTATTGAGGAAGTAAAACCCTTTACCAATCACGCTAAATTAAGTGACCTTTACATCATTTATGTTTCTACAATGAATTGTCCTATAGCTATATTTGATTTCAATTATACTAGTATAGTGTCATTCCTATATAAGCAACCATATTATAAGAGGAATTGTTTCCGTTACCATCTTGTTGGTCTCTACTTTTTCTCCTCATGGGTTAAGTATAACATAGTATTACGATCCAGACCCTGAAGGATGTTGTGCTCATGTTCTCTAGGTGACTCTGGATGGCCATGACATTCGCTCTCTTAACATTCAGTGGCTTAGAGCTCAGATTGGAATTGTAGAGCAAGAGCCTGTTCTGTTCTCCACCACCATTGCAGAGAATATTCGCTATGGCAGAGAGGGGGCGACGATGGAAGATATAGTCCGAGCTGCCAAGGAAGCCAATGCCTATAACTTCATCATGGAGCTGCCACAGGTACCCCTAGCCTCTCATTCCAGAGGGAAACTCATGAATGGCAGAAGGGAAAAAAGCCCTAGGAGATATATTTCTTTTCATTTGAATCCTAAATCATTAAATTCTTAATGTCATGTTTTTGTGTCAGGCTGGAAAAGTACCATGAGTTTTCCCCTTTGTTTGAAACCATGTTGTTAATCTACTAAAAGTCTAAGCTGGGGAATGTTCTTTTAAAAGCTCCCTTTGACATAGATACAATTTCCTTATTCTATCTATTAAGCATTTGTCAAAGCAGATAATAAATTTGTTATGTGGCAATAACTTGCACAATGCTCTTTTGATTCTCCCATTGTTTTTTAATTTTCTTGAACTTAGGTGGCTAATATGTGTCCTCAGCACTGTATCTAACACATTCCAAAATTCCTCCTTTTTCTTCTTTTTCAGCAACAATGACAACAAAACCAATTCTATATTATTATATGAATTTTGCTTGCTGCTAATGGTTAGCTAAGTCAAAGAAGCATTGTTATTCGTTAAAACATATACTAGTATAGTGCTTACTACAAACCAGGCATTCTTCTAAGCACTTTAATCTATTAATTCATTTAGCCCTCTGAGAGGTCAAATAACTTGCTCAAGGCAGGAGAGACAAGGTTCATACTCAGGTGGTCTGGCTCCAGAATCTGTACTCTAAAACAATTTCTAGCCCACCTTCTAAATTTCCTGTACGAATAGGATTACAGCCATGAATATACTAGTAATATAGTCTAGTGATTAAAGAGCATAAAACTCTGGCATCAGACTTCCTCCATACAGGCCCCAGCTTCTCTCCACTTGCCAGCTTTATAAACTTGGAGAAGTTACCTTACCCCCTTGCACCTCAGCATTTCCTTATCTATCAGTTGAGGGGAATAGTAGTACCTACCTCATGGGTCATCTGTGAGGACTAAATGAGATGATATGATATGTGTAAAGCCCAGCTCTGTGCTTTCTTTATACATGGTGAATGCTCAACTCACATTGGTTAATAATATGCAAGATAAGAGTCTGACCTGTTGTGAGGTTCCAATATAATGCTAGACATGCAAGATACTTGGCAACTGTTTGCTGTCGATGGTGATGATTATAAAGGTGGTTTGGTATTTCACAATATAAAGACAGCTTTAGCATTGTGTTTTTCTCTGTTGTCTAGCTAGAGAAAAGAGATGAGATCTGATAAGTGCTCTAATCCACTAAAATGAATTTTCAGGATCTCAATCAACTTTTAGTTTGGTGGACACATTTTATTTGAAGTCAAGCTAAACAGAAACATTTATACAGCCAGTGAACCTGGGAATAAGAGATTAAATCAATTTATCTTAAACACAAATATTGATGAGAACTTTTTCAGGAAAGGGTATTTCAGTAAAAGTTAGACCTATGAAAATTCATGCTTGAGGAGGAAGCTAGAAAGGATCTCATGGATTAGTCAGGAGTCTTCAAATTCTTCCTGTTCATTACTGGGATCACTTTCTTCCTAGCAATTTGACACTCTTGTTGGAGAAGGAGGAGGCCAGATGAGTGGCGGCCAGAAACAAAGAGTAGCCATTGCTAGAGCCCTGGTTCGAAATCCAAAAATCCTGCTTTTGGACATGGCCACCTCGGCACTGGACAATGAGAGCGAAGCCATGGTGCAAGAGGCATTGAGTAAGGTTTGTTGAAAGTCTGAGTTCATTTTACAGGTGGAAATGTTTGTGCTGTTGTAGGAAAGGCTGCTTATTGAGGGGGGGAAGAAAGAGAGAGAGAGAGAGAGAGGTGCTACATGGGTCGGTGTATCCAGTCTGTTTAGAAAACATTGGCTGACTCCCATGTTCCTCACAATTGAACGGAAGACAGTTAAGATTTGCTTCCAGAAGTTGCACATGTAAAAGTTAAAATCTTGTTAGGTCTAACTTAAAATCTGTGAGTTTTATTTTATTTCTTTTTTAATCCTCACTTGAGGATATTCTGCCATTGATTTCTTAAAGAGAGTGGAAGAGAGAGGGAAAGACAGAAAGAAATATCGATGTGAGAGAAACAGGGAGAATCCTGCAACCAAGGTATGTGCAAACCCGGGAACCTTCGGTCTGCAGGCCGGCACTCTATCCACTGAGCCAAACTGACTAGGACAAAATCTGTGAGTTTTAAATTTTCCTTTTTTTGTTTTTAGCTGTTGAGTAATAGCAACAACTGGACCAACAATGTGAGAAAGTGTGCTGGCTATTTCTAATGTCTGCACAGCCTATTTAAGGATTCTCCCAGGGACTGAGGTTCTGACTTACTTGTGGCTTCTGAGATGAACCAAAGGTCGATGCCAGCTCTGTCTTACAGTCTCATTTAATGGTGCACTATGCATTGTTACAGATTCAGCATGGGCATACCATCATTTCAGTCGCTCATCGCCTATCCACCGTTAGAGCTGCAGATGTCATTATTGGTTTTGAACATGGTGCAGCAGTGGAAAGAGGCACACATGAAGAATTGTTAGAAAGAAAAGGAGTTTACTTCACTCTAGTGACTTTGCAAAGTCAAGGAGATCAAGCCCTTAATGAGGAGGGCATAAAGGGTAAATGCCTTTTTCATTATGCTTATATGTTGTATTACATAGTTAATGTATTAATGCTTTATGTTTTTCTATGCATTTTAATGTACACTGTCTTATTTGTTCTCCCAAAAGCCTGTGAAGGCATTATATAAATGATAAAGGAAAGGACAGGCACTCAGGAGGTTCAGTTATTTGATCAAGTCATAGAGCCCAGGTGTTCTGTTGAAGAACATTCAACTTCATCCCTCCCTCTTATTCCACCCCCCGCCCTACTCCCCCCGCACACACACACACACACTTTGCAAATAAGAGAGACTCCCTATAGTGTCCTGCACACAGTAGGATCTCTATTCTTGTTGGTTAAGTGAATGAATCAATGTCTAAAATGTTTTGCGCTTATTTTCACTGGTGTAAATAGATACTTCAGGCCCTAGCACACCTCTTTTTCAATCTGAATTTTCAGTTTTGAAAAATTTACATTTTTCAGAAAATTCAATCTGAATTTTCAACCTACATTAATCAACCACTCCACACTTTCTCTACCATTTCAGATACCAATTTTTGAACTCCACTGGGTATAATTGTATAGTCTGTAACTGTATATAATAGTATAACTATATACATATAACATGTGTGATTTATTCTGAAATGATTTTTTTTTAATTTGGTGAGTCTATCATTTTTTTCCTACTTCTAGTGGGCTTCCCTTAAGATTTTTATGATTTATGCAATAAGATATCTGTTTCTGTGGTGATAACACATAGGTTATTATACATATGCAGTTTGAAAGATTCAGTCTTGCTAAGTATTTTGAAATTTTTTGTTAGAATGTGCTGGACAAGGGCTATTTTACTTATTGCAATAAAGTTAATAGTTAATGTCTGTTTTAGCATCAGACATGGTAATTATGTGCTAGGCAAGCATAGTAAGTAATTTTATTTTGATATGGTTCTGTTTATTGCATACACTAAGGAATCCCTCATGCTGTGTTGAAACAGGAAAAGATGACGCTGAAGGTGCTTTACTTGAGAGCAAACAGACCTTTAGCAGAGAGAGCTACCGGGCTAGTTTAAGGTAAGTCTGAGCCATGGGGCACATTTTAAGGTTTTCAAATATTCTTAGGAGGCTTCTTCAGCTACGACCCTTAGGCAACATTTTGGTAACTACCAGGAGAGCCCTAAGCATAGGCCCAAGTCTTGTCATTCTTGCAAATAAATTCTTGGTTGCTATATTGACAGTCCTGTTTCTAATTAATGGGGAGTTTTTGTTTAACTTTAGCTTCTCATCTTATTAGGGTTAGGGTCATGATAGAGATGCTCTATAGTTAAAATATTGTTTATTGAAATTAGAAACATGGTTGTTTTAGAAAATATCTGTATTGAGTCTTTCACACCAAAGCTAACTGTGGTATGAATTACCATCTTACATGGAGGTCAGATTCATTTCTTTAGCTCTTCTGAGTTGCAATTGAATTCAAATATTTCTTCCAGAGTAACCCTCTGAAGTCAAACATGCTTTAATTAGAAATAAGAAATGCATCCTATATAATAAAGAGGTAATATGCAAATTGACCATCACTCCAACATACAAGATGGCCGCCCCCATGTGGACACAAAATGGCCACCACAAGATGGCCAGCAGGGGAGGGCAGTTGTGGGCAATCAGGCCAGCAGGGGAGGGCAGTTGGGAGGGACCAGGTCTGCAAGGGAGGGCAGTTAGGGGTGACCGGGCCAGCAGAGGAGGGCAGTTGGGGGCAACCAGGCCTGCAGGGGAGGACAGTTGGGAGAGACCCAGGCCTGCAGGGGAGGGCAGCTGAGGGGGACCAGGCCTGCAGGGGAGGGCAGTTAGGGTCAGCCAGGCTGGCAAGGGATGGCAGTTAGGGGTGACCGGGCCAGCAGGGGAGGGCAGTTAGGGGCAATCGGGCCAGCAGGGGAGCAGTTAGGCATCGATCAGGCTGGCAGGGGAGTGGTTAGGGGGTGATCAGGCTGGCAGGCAGAGTGGTTAGGGGCAATCAGGCAGGCTGGCAGGCAAGCAGTTGGGAGCCAGCAGTCCTGGATTGTGAGAGGGGTATCTGACTGTCTCCCTCACAACGGGCAGTCGGACATCCCTTGAGGGGTTCCAGATTGGAGAGGGTGCAGGCTGGGCTGAGGGACACACCCCATGTGCACTAATTTCATGCACCGGGCCTCTAGTCCTAATATATAAAAAGCCAGGGGCCATCACAGCCTAAATGACTGGATGAATGACCGGACAGCAGGCTGCCAGCAGGAGGGAGCTCCCTCCCAGCCCCGGCTGGGGCATGGCAGAACTCTGGGTCTTGTGCGATCAGGGGCGTGGCCAGCCTTCAAACTGGACCCTGACAGGAGGGAGCCCCATTCTTCACAGAATCAGCCATTGGACAGCTTGCTGTCAGCGGCCTGCCAGCCAGGAATCCCATTCCTCTGCACCCCGGACCCTGACAGGAGGGAGGAGGGAGCCTCCTGGCTTTTCACAAATGATTGGTAACCTCCTGGCTTTTTCACAAACGATTGTTTGCATCAGTGTTGTTTTTACATCATGTCTTTGTTGTTGTTATATCATGTTGTGATTGTTTATTTATTAATAAATTTATATATTATTTTCATATAGATTTTACTAATTTTTTTTCATCTCTGACACTTCTATTATGAAGAAAGGGAAAATAGCAATATTAAAATATTTCTTCTAATTAATTCTCTTTTAATGTGCACGAATTTCATGCACCGCATCACTAGTTTTCTGATGTTTAAAGATAATTTACCCAAACATCAGCTATGTATTTATTTAGTTTTTATTTTAGGTATTTATTTTTCTATGGATAAATTTATGGGTATTCACTCTCAAAACATATTTTTGTTGTTGTATGCTATTAGCAAAACTGTAAATTTAGGCTTTCATTCTGGTTTAAGAGTTTTAATAAAATAATTCCTTTAATATTAAAAGACTGAGGAGAAACCAAGATGGTGGCATAGGTAAGCACCTAAACTGCTGCCCTGCACAACAGTTTCAAAACTACAACTAAAAGACAAAACGGACACTATCCAGAACTACAGGAAAGCTGGCTGAGTGGAAATTCTACAACTAGAAGGAAAGAGGAAAGCTCACGGAGAAGGAGTGGCAAAGAGCTGAGGTACGGAGACACGCGCACGCAGAGAGGAAGGGCGGCGGAGTGCCTGGCTGGCTTTCTCTGGTGGGAGGGGAAAGGAAGCCCCCAACTGCACTGAACCCCAGTCTGACTGCACTGAACCTCAGTTCCGGGCGAAACCCTGTGGACCCAGGCTCATACAGGGGGAGTTTGGACTGTCAGATAGAGAGAAAGGCACACGGAGACTCAGGGGAGCCACGGCAGCAGGGGTCTGGAGGCGCACAAAGACTGACTGAGGAGGTTACCACAGGCTATCCCTAGCGGAAGGGAGTCGGAAGCTCCTGACTGCACTGAACCCCAGTTCCAACTGCACTGAACCGCAGTTCCCGGCGAGCCCCTGGGGACCCACACTCTTACGGGGGAAATCTGGACTGTCAGGCGGAAACTCAGGAACCGAGGAAGGCAGAGGTCTGGAGACTCGTGCACAAGGGCAGGGCTGACGGGAAGCCAAGACTGTCTGCTCCGCCCTGAGACTCCACCCCTTCCAAGCTGAGCACAGAGGCTTTTGCAATCTGGCAAGGCTAATCCTATAAGGCTGTCTCCAGCACTGAAAATCTCCCAGTGTAGACACAGCTGATCCGCACAGCCAACTGGCCTGCAGGTGAATTCCTCCCAGTGATACCAACAACAATCAAGACTTAACTACAACAAGGCTGTACACACAGCCCACAAAGGGGTGCACCAAGAGTGTCCACTTCAGGTTAATTGGGAGGCTGACCCACTGGGCCATATAGAAAACCTAGCACACAAAGCCACCCTACCAACTCAGGGAAGCAGTGAAAAATGGGGAGACGAAGAAACAGATCACAAAAGAAAGAAATGGAGGAAAACAAACGACTGGATATAGAATTCAAAACCACCGTTATAAGGCTTTTCAAGAATATCCTAGAAAAGGCTGATAAATATAACGAGACCCTCGAAGATATGAAAAAGGACCAACTAGAAATTAAACATACACTGACTGAAATAAAAAATATTATACAGAGACCCAACAGCAGACTAGAGGAATACAAGAATCAAGTCAAAGATTTGAAATACAAAGAAGCAAAAAACACTCAACCAGAAAAGCAAAAAAAAGAAAAAAGAATCCAAAAAGTTGAAGATAGTGTAAGAAGCCTCTGGGACAACTTCAAGCGTACCAACATCAGAATTATGGGGGTGCCAGAAGAAGAGAGAGAGCAAGATACTGAAAACCTATTTGAAGAAATAATGACTGAAAACTTCCCCCACCTGGTGAAAGAAATAGACTTACAAGTCCAGGAAGCGCACAGAACCCCAAACAAAAGGAATCCAAAGAGGACCACACCAAGACACATCATAATTAAAATGCCAAGAGCAAAAGACAAAGAGAGATTATTAAAAGCAGCAAGAGAAAAACAGTTAGTTACCTACAAGGGAGCACCCATTCGATTGTCAGCTGATTTCTCATCAGAAACTATGCAGGCCAGATGGGAGTGGCAAGAAATATTCAAAGTGATGAACAGCAAGAACCTACAACCAAGATTACTCTACCCAGCAAAGCTATCATTTAGAATTGAAGGTCAAATAAAGAGCTTCACAGATAAGAAAAAGCTAAAGGAGTTCATCAACACCAAACCAGTATTATATGAAATGCTGAAAGGTATTCTTTAAGAAGAGGAAGAAGAAAAAAGTAAAGATAAAAATTATGAACAACAAATACATACCTATCAACAAGTGAACCTAAAAATCAAGTGAATTAAAAATCTGAGGAACAGAATAAACTGGTGAATATAATAGAATCAGGGGCATAGAAAGGGAGTGGACTGATAATTCTCAGGGGGAAAGGGGTATGGGGGGTTCAGGAGAGACTGGACAAAAATCGTACACCTATGGATGAGGACAGTGTTGGGGGAGGTAAGGGCAAAGTGTGGGGTGGGAACCAGATGGAGGGGAGCTATGGGGGGAAAAAGGAGAAACAATTGTAATAATCTGAACAATAAAGATTTATTAAATTAAAAAAATATTAAAAGACTGTGAATTAAGAAGAATTCTGCTCAGGAACATTGTCCATATTAATGAAAATGTTATTAAAGATTCTTTTTCTAAAGTTAGGATACTAAAGTAGGCAATGAACTGACACCATATTTCTCTAACATTTTCTTACATTTCTAGATCATTTAATTCAGGAATTGCTCATTCAAGATAACTAGCTAATCATTTATTGAAAAATGGCTAAAGAGCTTAAAACAAAACATTCAGGTAACAACTTCAAGTAGTACAAACATAAATTTATTTATTTTTAATATTCAAAGGGTAGTTCACTAAGTTTATGCTTAGAGTTTTTTATTTTTCCTTTGGAGAACAGATCATTCAGAAAAATTTCATGAAATGCTAGTTTTATTGAATTTATTGAATTTAGAAAAGAATAAATTAATAGCTTGATGAACCCAATTCCACCTGTTCTAAGTAGTCTACTTACAATCTATTATTAGGACCAGATAATCATTTTAATGCAAACATTTCCTATTTGACCATTTGTTCTCACAAAATCTAGATTTTGGTGACTAGGATGAGAAATCCAGAAATACAATCTATACACAGAAAGAAGCTATTAACTGCCTGCAGATAAAGTTTATAAGTTAAATGAGAAGATGGTTAAAAATATCTCATTGTGTAGCTGACAGATTTTTAATTATTTTGCTAAAAGATGACTAAGTGGAATGTTAATTTGTATCTTATTTCCTTGCCTAAGGTCTTTCTGAAGTCTAAGTCTCTCTTTAGTCATAGATCTTAGGTTCAAGAATAATTTAATGGATGAGGAAATTAATTTTCTAAATAAAAATGTTGAGAGCAAGTATTATTTATTCAGCTAATTTATTTCCCAATTTAGCTGCTTTTGTTTGCATTAAGAAGTACTAAAACAGCTTCTGAGAAAGGGAGTGGCAGATGTTGTAGGTTTCTGGAAGGGCTGAGGTAGAATTATAACTCTGGTGTTTATGATAGATCAGAGGGAGAACTGCCTGGCAGGTAGGGTGCCTGCCTAGCTGTCTCACTGGGACAGCCTATGCTATACAAGTGGAATGGTGTGGGAGATAGGAAGAGAGAGAGAGAGAGAGAGAGAGAGAGAGAGAGAGAGAGAGAGAGAGACTGACTTATGAAATTTAAGATTAAAGTAGTAGAAATCTGAGAGGACAAGGATATAGGTCTTCCCATGCTCAGACTGGGAGGTAGTCAAGTGTATTTTGATGCCTTCTCTTCATGTACTCCTACTATGGCTTCTAATGCTCTGAGTTTTATTTTAGACCCATAAACTTAAGTCTCAGCCCTATCATGCACTCTGCTCTCTCCAAGTGACACATGCCTATTCCTTACACCATCTGCAGAAGACAATTCCACCTTAGTTACCAAAACCAAAGAAATGACTGTTGCTAGAGCTTCAGGTCAGATTGGGAAGGAAAAGGGGTGCCCCAGAAGAAGCCAGTTTGGTAGCAGGCAGTAGGGGTAAGGAGTGGCTTCATGCCTGCTCATAATGAGGTTTGGCAAGAGTTTGAATATGTAAGAGCAAGGAACAGGAGGGAATTGAGATAAATGCACCTTGTTGAAACTGGGTGACTAAGAGGATGGCAGTACCATTAACAGAACGTGGTAACAAATTAGATTAATTAAGTCAATGTGTTACTGCCTTCTCAGGAAGGCTAAATGAGCATGTGTAATACGCAGGCTCCACCCTGATAATAGTGTTAGTCCAATTCCACCTGGATACAAATGATAGAGGCTTGTGAATGGTTCCATCTGGATTGCACTAAGCAGTTGATAGAGGTCTCTTCATCTCTTACATTGCTCTCTTACACCATATGACTTCCAATTAGGTGCTTCAATAAGGAAACTTCCCTCCTTCCAAGTCTTCAGTATTGCCTTTATCACTGAAGACACTATTTTCAAATGAATGGAAACCTAACTGGACCTGGTTTAACCTTTAAAGGGAGAGAAACAGTTGACATAACTAAATAGTCCCAGGATGCTTTGGCTTCAGGCGAGGCTGGGGTGTCAGTGATTTGTCCAAGTCTCTCTCTTTAGCTCTACTTTTTTTTTTTCACAACTGGCTTTATTTTAGGGGAAGCTTCTTTCCTTAAGTGTTTCAACATCATTGCCATCAGCTCCCAGTGCTACATATTCCCAAGCTTAATCTAGAAGAGAGTAGAATCTCTTTCCCAGAAATCACAGGAAAATGAAATAAAACAACCTGAACCGATCACTTTCTATATCTGTCCTGGACTAGGTATATCTAGTGAACGCTCCTGTTCTCTCTTCATGCTTCCGTTTACACTGTTCTCTCAATCAGAAATGCTTTTCCTTCTAGTCTACAAAAACCCAAACCCTGCCTTAGTCACTTCTTCCTAGAAGCCTTTTATGGTAACACCTGCCATACATTTCTTTTTCCTTTAAATTTTCATACTCTTTATTCAAACCTGTCTTATAGCACTTAGCATATTCTTCCTTACATCAGGATTGGGTGTACATGTGTTGCTCCTCTATGTGATTTAAGCTCCTTGAGTGAGAAGTCTGTCATTAATCAGTCTTTGTATCCCCCACAGCACCTGGAATATTGCATGTTGTAGGTGCCCAATAAACCTCTGTTGAATGAATGAATAAATGAATGAATACATCAAGTTAAATTATATTTCAATAAGGTATTTGTTGATTAAATGCATCACTAGGGATGATATATAACCTGGAGAAAATCTCACTAGGGGTTCTATTTCCTCTCAAACTAGCTCATTTGTATAGAGGTGGCAAAACTTTGAAGTAAACAAAACATAAGGTGATTGTTGGGGGAGGGGGAGATGGGTAGATAAAAATACAGTGAGAAGGGAAGTAAAGGCAATGGCCTATTGCTGTTATAGCAATTAGCAGAGCCATGTGGGGTCAGAATGGATTTGAGTCTTACGCCTTTTTCTGGTAAACTAGTAGGACAACTTTGCACTCCTTTTTCTCTCTTCTGGGTCAAGGTCTAGCTTAGGGCCCAGAGCAACCCCACTGATTAATTCTGCCCTAAGAATAGCTCTGTCTAATCTAACCAGAAAAATCCCTTATCTGGTTACCAGGTGACCTGGAAAACATTTCTGTTTATTTAACATATGTCTTATAACTTGGATACCAGTTGACTTCTGTTCCAACCTGCCCACAATCTACAGACTGTTTAATCTTTTTATTTACAGAGCTTCCATCCGGCAACGCTCCAAGACTCAGCTTTCTTACCTGGTACATGAACCTTCATTAACTGGTGTAGATCATAAATCTACTTATGAAGAAGACAGAAAGGTCAGGCACCAATCACTCATGGGGGAATAGAAGAAGCCTCTCCTAGGGACTATTGTTTGCACTTTAAGCCTAGAATATGAGCTTTCAAGGCCTATATTTAGTAATATTTCAATGTTGGGCTAAAGGGGAAAACACATTAAGATCTGATGGAAACTCTAAATTTTACACAATGTTTTTAAAGAAAGATATTAATTAATTACTTTTAAGAATGCGTGGTAACTAAAACTGGACTATTAATGGTTAATAGTTCTTAAGTGTACCATTCTAGTAAATATAGGCAAATTATATGTAATTAGCAGATTACTTCATTATGTAGGCATCCTTTAAAAATTTTTAAGAATATCTGAAAACTTTTCCCCCCAAATTTTAAGTCTCATTCTTAAATTGTAATAACCTTGGCAAAAGTGTTTGATCAACAAAGGTATTTGATAAGGCTAACCTTATACAAGTTATCACAAAATTTTTTAATTGACATACAACATACCTTACAAAATGACCCCCACAATAAGTCTAGTTACCATCTGTGGTAACTAATCAATACTATTAATTTTAACACAATTCAAAATAACACAAAAATGAAATAGGAGAGGACTCAACCCATATCCTATATAATAAAAGGCTAATATGCAAATTTTCCCTTTGGGAATTTAACTGGGAGTTCCATCACTCGCTATGACGTGTACTGACCACCAGGGGGCGGTGTGGGATGTGGTGGGCGACCAGCATGGCAGCAAGGGAAGGAGGAGGCGGGGAGGTCGGGAAGTGGGAAACCTGATCAGTCCTGATCTCTGGCCAGGCCTAGGGGCCATACCCGTGCATGAATTTCATGCACCAAGCCTCTAGTAGCAATATAAAACTTTCTTCATTGGGATGCATGTATCCAGAGCTGTTGTGGGCACTAACTTTCACTTAAAGTGACCATCCTCCTCCTGAAATCATTGCACTTTAATCCAGGGGTCCTCAAACTTTTTAAACAGGGGGCCAGTTCACTGTCCCTCAGACTGTTGGAGGGCCGGACTATAGTTTTTAAAAAAAGCTATGAACAAATTCCTATGTGCACTGAGGGCCCGGGACGAGTCGGCTGCTAAGCAGGACAGGCAGTGGCACCCAGCGGGCTGGATAAATGTCCTCGGCGGGCCGCATGTGGCCCACGGGCTGTAGTTTGAGGACCCCTGCTTAATCATTGCACTTTATTCTTCAGCCTGACACTCTCACTTTTGATCCCCCATTACTCTTCACATAACTCTTTTTATGGAACTCTTCTTATTGAACTTTACTAGTACTTGAGGTCATGTTGTCTTATCCCCTTGCTAAACTATAAGCTTCTTAAAGTTAGTGACTATGTATTATTTGTATTTGTATCAACTTGGGCACCTTGCTCAGTGCCTGCATCTAGTAGGACATCAGAAGATTTTAAAACTAGTATAAAAAATGGAATTACTATAATAAAATAAAGCCTAAACCACTATTTATCAAAGCAAGTAAGTCTGAGAATATTTTAATTACAAGCACATTTATTATGCATGATGCAATTTCAAATTATCTTTAAAAATTCATTTTGTAAGTAATTGTAAGCATTGGCTCACAGTGACAGAATTGGAAGAAAGTACAGTACTATTTATGACCTTATGACTAAGAAGGACTCTTAAGGTTCTTTTGGTTTCAGTGTACTAATCATGAATAAGTAGAGATTCCACTACCTAATAGAGTTGTTGTAAGCATATTTTATAGATGAGCAGCAGGATGAATCACAGTGAGAGAAAACATTTAGCAAGCATGATTGCTTACTGCATTTTGCTGGTAAGGGCTCAAGCCCCTTTCTGGTTCTAGACACAGGTATTTTATTTACGTTCAGGTGCTGCCACTAATAACTACAAGAATCATGATGTAGGGAGTTTACTAGAGCTTCCAGGGAGAAAGATCCTAATACTACATTGAAATTTCAAACACAGCAGTGCCAATCATAGTCAATTTTTACATTTTCATGTTTTTTCCCCTAGTTTCTGGTTAAACATACTATATAATAAAAGCCTAATATGCAAATCGACTGAATGGCAGAACGACTGGTTGCTATGATGCACACTGACCACCAGAAGGCAGATGCTCAACATAGGCCCCAGGCCAGCCAAGGCAGGTGCCAGTGGGGATTCCCCAATCACCCCGCTGGTCACCCCACAGATCGGGTTGATCGCCAGCCAGGCCTAGGAACCCTACTCATGCACGATTTTCATGCACCAGGCCTTTAGTATTAATATAATGCCTCACTATATAGTAGTAAAATGAATAAACTATATGATAATCACACATACTATACTGTTTAGTGAAAACAAGCAGGGTAAAAGAGTACATACAGTGCAATTTTGCTTACATAAAGTTCAAAAACAAACTGAAATAATGTTGTTAAGAATGTCTAAATATCTATAATAATAAAAGAGTAATATGCAAGTTGACTGAATGGCCAAACAGCAGAATGACCATCCAGATGATCACACTATGATACCCACTGGCGCCAGGCCAGTCAAGGTGGGTGTGATGCGATTGGTCGGGGGCCCCACCATCGCCCCATGATCGCACCAAAGAGGGAGGCCCAGGCCGCCTACCAGTGGGCTACGGCAGTGGGATGGACACTGCGGTGGGTGGGCGGGGCCTCTCTCTATGGGGGTGATCCATCGCAGAGCCCTGGCCGGGTGGGCAGGGCCTCTCTCTGCTGGGTGATCAATCGCAGGGCTCCCAGACTGTGAGAAGGTGCAGGCTGGGCTGAGGGACACCCCCCACCCCGCTGAGTGCACAAATGTCATGCACCGGGCCTTTAGTTTGACAATAAAAGCAAGAGTTAGGAAGAAGAAAAAGGAAATGGGATTTTGCTATTGTTGTTGTTGAAACTGATAGATGGCCCAGCATAGTTGCAGAGAACAATTAGATTCTCTGGAGTCACATTCTCATGGAGTGCTTTTACTGCAGGGAAAACTCCAAAGGGAGCCATTTAAATAAAGGGAAACAAATCAAATATAGAGATTAGTTTTAGAGATATAACAATGCTCCATGTAATAGTGTACTCATTAGAATTGTAAATTAGAATAGAACAATTAAACTCAATTAAATGTTAACCAGTATAATTTTAAAAAGTGCCACTTTATATTCTCTCTCTAGTTAAGGGAAACAAAAGAAGAAAGAGGAAGAAAATGACAGGGAAGCCAATGTGGTTTTGTTAAAACTCCAAAAGGAAAAGATCTTATGCTTCTATTAATACTGCTTGCTTGTATGATAATTATAATAGAGCCTTTTAGATTTAAAAAATTAAAACATTTTTAAGAAGAAAACAGTAGACTATGGGTTAGTAAATTTTAACTCATGGAATTTCTAATCCTGGTAAATTTTAAAGTATTTTAAATATTTGGGTTGTTATAATCCCAAGTAAATTTTAAAGTATTTTTATAGTTAACTAAATTCTGGCCCAGGCACTGGTGAAATTCCTCCTTTTTCTCATTTTGATGTAGAAGCTATAACCTTATCTTCTGTAAAATTGGGAAATGTTATATCTTTTGTTGCAAAAGGTTTAATTACATAAAGAAGTTATATCCACCTTGTGGTTTCTTAGAGTTTTGACTCTGAAAACTTAGAAGAGAAAGTCTCATAAGTCTGTTTCCAAACTCTAAGTGGTGAGTCTGACTCAAGGTCTCAGTTAGCTGGGTCAGAGCTGAGACTACAGTCCATTTCTCCTCACTCTCCAAGCTGCACTTTTGGCTCCCAGAAATGGGGTCTGATTTTAGTGGTAATGCTGATAAAATTCAGCATGGAATTAGGGGAAACCTGCAGGCTAGAGGTTTCAATCTCTCATATCTAGGCATCTCTTTCAGGAAAACTAGAAAAGGCAACGTAGAATATAGGGATAGGGCCTCGCCGGTGTGGCTCAGTGGATTGAGTGTTACCCCATGCAATAAGAGGTTGCTGTTCAATTCCTGGTCAGAGCACATGCCTGGGTTGTGGGCTCAATCCCCATTAGGGGCCATGTAGGAAGCAGGCCAAAATTTACTAACCCGTAGTCTACTGTTTTCTTCTTCAAAATGTTTCTCTCTCATCGATGTTTCTATCTCTCCCTCTCCCTTTCTCTCTCTCTAATATCAATAAAAACATATTTTAAAAAAAGAATTCAGGGGTAGGCAAAAGTAGGTTAATAATAATAAATAATACAATAATAAATAGCAATACTACAAGAATAAACTCTACGTTTTGTATCCTCACAACTGTGAATCTACTTTTGCTCATGCCTGTTTTATATGAAATCAATTAAACTAGTTGGGGAGGATAAATGTCTTTCTATCCCTCGTGGTTCTTTAGGCTTTGTCTAAGGATTAAATTGGCATATGGGGGCTTCATGATAATATGAGGTTCAAAGACAGACAGGCAATTGAGCCTTATATATCATCCAGAGCTGAAGGGAAGGCATTAGGGGTCTGGGACTTCAAAGAACAGGAAAAATTTCACAGGAAGACAGGAAAAGCAAATGTTTGCCAAGCTGTGCAAAGACAAAGGGACACAGGGAGAATTTTGACTAAGCAGGCCTTGCTAAATTCCCCGCTGTCTACCACACCTAGCTCATATTCTTTGTAGATATCTGCTTATATAGCTCCATTCCTGGAATAGGCCTCTATATAAATTCTTTTAGGCAGTTAAGGGGGAGGTAGAAATCTGTTCCTGAGACTTTTGTTTCTTAAAAATAGCCTCAAATAATCCTCATACCAAAAAGACATATTTGGGGGGGGGGGTGAAATCCTGTTCCCCTAAAGTGTCGATTACTAGAAACCCATCACTGCATCATAGCTAACATATAGAATAGGGTGTAGGCATTTGTTTAAAAGGTATGACAGAGACAGGACCTTTAAAAGTGACTGTCAGTATTTATTCATTTGAAGAACCTCTACTTCTTTTCATAGTTACCATTTCTTAAAGTCAATATTGAGGCAGAAGTTCCCATGAATTAGCATGCAGAAACCAGCATAACAAAATGCAGATAGAAGGGCATAAAATTTAAATAGGAACTTATATTTTCACCTACCTATACAAGGAGATAGAAGGAAGGAAACTGAGAAAAGCCCAGTGTCTAACCGTCGACATAGTAGGTTTCATCCATTAAACATGTATTGCACATCTATTATGTGTGAGGTATTGTGTTAGGGATGCAAGGATAAGTGAGGGCCACTGCCCTTCTCCTCGCACTGGAGTTGCTAGCAGGATACTTCTTTACATATAATAAACAAATGAGCATTGTGCAACTTGGCGTTGCTACCATAGAGGCAGGAACTCTGCACTGAGGAAACACATGCATTTTTATAATTTTATCTCTCTCTTTGAGTTACTGGTTTGCCATGAATTTATTCATCTTTCCTTTAATCATTTTAATTCATCTTTAGCTTTTTTTGGATGAGTAAATTTATCGTTAGATTTACAAAATCAGAGAGAAAAACATTCCGTACATAATTACATTTTGTTTTATTCTTTTACTATGCTTTTAGCTACACCAAATGAAAGTCAATCAAAAGTAAATTACTCAGGGACAGATTTCTTAGTTTTTGCATCATTCAATCTTGATAGCCACTCTTTTTTGGGGTAAGAGGACAGTTTCCTTTAAAGTCCAACTTTTAGTAAAAGTGGATGAAAAAATTATTCAAATTAATTAAATTTTGGTTCTTGTTAGTTTATCTTGGAATGAGAGCTACTACGCAGAGTTACTTCATATTGCCTTTAAATGTCTTAGATGTTGTTGTTTAGGGTTGGGGAAACCTTCCAGTATCAGAAGGGCAGAGAAATTTCTGTCATGTAAGGCTATATGTGGACCATTCTGTGGGGAGGTGGTCCAGGAAATGTTAGAGTTTAATGTTCTAGCTGAGACTTACAAAATGCATAATCACGGAATACCAGACATTTAGTGCTGGAAGGGGTCTTAGAGGTCATAAACAGTACTGCAGAGGATCTCACAAAATGGGCTTTGTCACCAGAATTAACTAAGGAGTATTTTTTAAAACACACACTCATATTTAGGCTGACTAAATTAGAATAGCTGGTGATGGGACCCAAGAATCTATGTATTTAATCATAGATCCACATGAGTCTAGTATGTGTCCAAATCTGGACACCAACCACTGCTGAGAACTGTAAGGAGCCTGATATTTTGCTCTATTGCAAGTTATCAAGATAGCCTGACACAGTTTCATGGGTGCTGGCAGAATACACAACAGACCTGGGTCAGAGACAAGAGGTTTTGTTAGAGCAACAGCAGTAGCCAGAGTACAGCATTTACCTCGCTGATTCCCTAGCCCCCACTTTCCTTAAGTTGAATTATGTTGAGCTCCAATGGCATTGAAGATTGCATCACTTTGCCCTGGCCAGTGGTGCTAAATGGTTAGAGCAGTGGTCAGCAAACTCATTAGTCAACAGAGTGGCAAACCGCGGCTTGCGAGCCGCATGTGGCTCGCGAGCCGCTGTTTGCCGACCACTGGGTTAGAGCTTTGGCCGCACACTGAAGGGTCACAAGTTCGATTCCCTGACAAGGGCATAGGTACCTGGGTTGCAGGTCCCATCCCCGGCCCCAGTCAGGATCGATGTGCCTAACATCGGTGTTTTTTTCTCTCTCTCCCCCTCCCTTTCCTCCCATCCACTCTTTAAAAATCAATGGGAATAATATCCTTGGGGGAGGATTCACAACAACAAAAAGATTGCATCCCTTTGGAAAATGGCCTCTTCCAGGGGACATCAGGAAAGCAAGGGAGGTCTCAGCTCCTGACCTGGGAAATCCTGGTTTGTGATGCATAGAGGGCCAGATGATACCCATCAATGAAGGGCGAGGAATCTCAGGCTTAAGGAGCCTGACTCTTATAATGGGCAGTAAACACAGCTACCCTTTTCTTTCTTGGGATAGAAACACCATCTGTGTCCTCCAAAGCTATTTGCTATACAAACTTCCTTGAAAAAATAGTCTGAACAAAGGGAGTCAGTGCTTCTGTTCACAAGATGTGCAGCAACATGAGAGAGCCATGTTTTGGAGAACTGTCTCCTCATAATAACTTAGTCCAACTCTCTCATTTTGAGGATCAGGTAACTGAGACTCAAAAAACTAAAGTGTTCAGTGACGTATCTCATTGTTGGCTGTGTGTGGCTTGTCCAAGAATCCCATTCTTTTTATGCCTATTTCACTCAGCTTTCCTAGGCTCCTTTCTTCCTCCCTGGCATTGATTCCTAGAGTTAGTAAGCTGTCAGAAATAAAACCATTGAACAGAAGGATTTGCTGCATGAGTGAATAGGAATGACAAGTGCAAATGTTGAAGGCAGACCAAGAGAGAACTTGAAATGAAGGCAGTAACACACCCATCTCCAGCTAAGCTGCCTTCCTCCATCCTATCTGGCTTGCAACTATAACGACATAGACATGATACAAGCTTTTATTTAAATTGAATTGGTAATATGGTCTCTGCTTTTATAAGCAAAAAGAAGGCATTTGAAATTCCTTGCTGTTGTATGTTCATTATGTTCAGCTACAAAAAGGGTACATTACTATGTGTTATATATATTTTTCCCTTTATTTTTTAAAAATTTATCTTTATTGTTGAAAGTATTATAGGTGTCCTTTTCTTTTTTTCCCAGTGACCCCTTCCACCCAACACCTGCCCCTCCCAGGCCTTCACCACACTATTGTCTGTGTCCATTGACTATGCGTATATGCATATAAGTTCCCCAGTTAATATCTCCCCACCCACGCCTCAACCCCTACCTTCCATCTGAGATTCATCAGTCTGTTCCATGCTTCTATATCTCTGGATCTATATTGTTCAGCGATTTACTTTGTTCATTAGATTCCACATATGAGTGAGATCATGTGATACTTACCTTTCTTTGATTAGTTTATTTCACTTAGCATACTTTCCAGTTCTCTCCATGCTGTCTCAAATGGTAAGAGATCCTCCTTCTTTACAGCTACATAGGATTCCATGGTGTAAATGATTCGCAGATAACATGATATTGTACATAGAAAACCTTAAAGGCTACACCAAAAAACTACTAGATTTAATAAATGAATTTAGCAATGCAGCAGGATACAAAATTAACACCCAGAAATCGACAGCATTTTTATGCATCAATAATGAACTCTCAGAAAGAAAAACTAAAAAAAATCCTATTTAGCATTGCAACAGAAAAATTAAGATATTAGGGATAAACTTAACCAAGGAGTTAAAAGACCTGTAATCAGAAAACTATAGAATGTTGAAAAAAGAGATAGAGGAAACAAACAAGTGAAAGAATATACTTCACAAACAAGTGAAAGAATATACTGTGTTCATGGATTGGTAGAATCAACATCATTAAAATGTACATACTACCCAAAGCATTCTATGGGTTCAATGCAATCCCTATTAAAATACCAACAGCATATTTCACAGACAAATACTCAAAAAATTTATATGGGACCAAAAAAGACCCCAAATAGCCATGGCAATCTTGAGAAAGAAGAATAAAGATGGAGGAATCACAATACCAGATATCAAGTTAGACTACAAAGCCACTGTACTCAAAACAGCCTGGTACAGAATAGGCATATAGATCAATGAAACAGAACAGAGAACCCAGAAATCAATCCAAGCCATTGTACTCAATTAATATTTGACAAAGGAGGCAAGAGCATACAATGGAGTAAAAATAGTCTCTTCAATAAATGGTGTTGGGAAAATTGGACAGGTACATGCAAAAACTATATATATATATATATATATATATATATATATATATATAGTGTATTTTAATAGAAGAAAATAAAAAATTATTATAGATCTATATAAGCCACCTAAAATCCTTTCTCAAAGTGGGTAATAAATTAAAAAATTATTGAATACATGGGCCTAAGACAAAGCACTGAGTAATATCTATTGCCAAGGAAAAATGATGGTAAAAATGAGGTTCCGAATATAATATTTACCTTCAAGAAGATTAAATGTTCTAGCTCTGACACTTTAATGGCAAATAAAAAGATCAGAATAGGGAAATATTAAAATAATCTTCACTCCCTGTGAAGAAAATGTGAAATTTAGAAATCCAAATAGATTACAGTTTAATTTTGGGTACTAATTAAGGTAAACCTTACAGAAAACATGTAAATGAGAATTGTTGTCACAACTTCACAAATTTCAAGTTATTTTGCCTCTGTTTTAGATACACTGTCTTGCCTTGGAGACTTTGAAAATTTCACAAGTCCTCAAATATGTAAATACTACTATAACACAAACATATTTTTTAAATGAGGAGTTTATTTTTCTCAAAGATACAACATATTTATTACTCCCCAAGAGTCAATGCATATGCAATTGTGAAATGAGAACTATAAACTCACTTTCAGACGAGTAGCCCCTCTAGGCTCCTTCCTTCCAGTGACAGCTGGGTCTCAAGAAATTGAAAACCAGTCCTCACAAAATAACAAATCACCACTCCTTATAGATCTTTGAGGTCCCTCATAACCAGTCAAAACGTGACTCTTCCACCTGTGAATGCTGAAGGGTCTGCTATATTTAAAAAAATAGTATGTAAAAAGGTGTCTGTGTGTACATTTGAATGATTAATCTAACCCTCTCTCCCCTCAAGGACAAGAACGTTCCTGTGGAAGAAGAAATTGAACCTGCTCCTGTTCGAAGGATTCTGAAACTCAATGCTCCAGAATGGCCCTACATGGTGGTGGGGTCTGTGGGTGCAGCTGTCAATGGGGCAGTCACACCCCTCTATGCCTTTTTATTCAGCCAGATTCTTGGGGTAAGCAAACGGCTGGACTATCTTTATTCTCCTTACCTTTGGTGCTTCTATCAGTGGATATTGTCATTTTTGATAGATTGGCTCTTTAATTAATGTGTTTAGTTTTTTTCTCATCTCTAAAGAATTAAAATGCCTCAAGTATCGCATCACATAGAAGGTAAGAAGGTGAAGCTAAGCACTGTCATTTGGGCTGGCAGGACACTCATTGTCGTCAAGTCTGTAAAAACTGCACTAAGGCTTCAAATTTAATGTTAGAAGAGGGCAATTTACCTACATGCAAACCAAATCAGGATGCAAACAGGTTTGTTGAGTAATACAGAAGAGTTTTAGGGCTATTTTAATCTTGCTGAACAGCTGAGGTACAAAGTTTTACTTACAATAGCAAATATTAGAGTACATTGTGTAATTCGCTGCTTCCCTGCTGATTAGAGAGAAAATGGGAAAAGGAGAGTGAAGTAAAATAGGAATGGGAAAAGATTAAATTTATGACAGTTTTTAACTTCCTAGACCTTTTGAATAGTCTCCATCTGACTTCATTGCTATAATAAAAAATAACTACGAACAGTAATTAGACACTAGCTAACCACTTTCATATAACAGTACATTAACCTCTCCTAATAACCACCTGCAGTAGGTATTCTTATTGTTCTCATTTTACAAAGGAGCAAACCAAGGCATAGAGAACTAAGGATAACAAGTAGTGAATCTAAGATTAAAATCCAAGCAGTATGACTATAGAGTCGGGTTCTAATAAAACGTTATCATTGCAAAATTATTTATCAAAATGCTATCAAGTTTTCTTGAAATTTACACACACACACACACACACACACACACACACACACTATCTTGTGAGGTCAACAGGAAGGCAAACCTAGAATCTAGAGAACTTTATTAACTTGTTCAAGGTAACACAGGCATTAAGTTATGGGGCCAGGACTAGAACCCAGCCTTTCGGAAGCCTAGTCTAAAGGATCTGCCAGCACACCACATTGTCAGAGCTTAGTAGGAGACCTAAGTTTTAGTTATTCTGTCTCTGTGTCTGTCCTCTGTCTGACTCTCTGTCTCTGTCTCTCTCTGTCTTTGTCTCTCTTTCTCTCTCTCTCTCCTTGTCTCTCTAGCAGAGCTCCTGACCAGAAAAAATGTCCCCACATGCATGAGTTGTACAGAAAGACCTGGATAGTCCACAGACAAAATCAAGTCAATTGTGTAGGTAGGGCCCCAGCCTGGGTTTCAATTTTCACACTGCCCCCTTGTGGTAAGTGAGGAAATCATGTTCACTTCAGGGAGAGGTAATTGGAAACACAGGGACCTTCAACTCTAATAAACTGAATTTCTGGTTATGTAAAACCGTTATGCTGAAAATCTTTAAAATAATTAATTTATATACCTTAATGTCTATTAAGTGCAATGTCCTAAAATAATAGAAATGTTTGTTCACTCAGCAGATATTTGTCATCTGCCCTAGACACAGTGCTAAGAACTTGGAAATTCAGTTATCAGTCATGGTGTCTCCTTTATGGAGTTTTAAGTCTATGAGGAAGACAGACATTAAACAAAAAAATCCACTCATCATCTCATTATTCAACAAATATTTATTGATCACTTATTGTTTATCAGACACTGTTGCTGGTCTTGGGAATAGAGTGGTGACCAAGAAAATCAAAGCCCCTTCCTGCTCTCGTAAAGCTGATATTCTAGTAGCGAGAAGCTCTGGAAATGCATTGTACTTAGCAGTGATGTAGATGTAGAAGGTGTAGGGGTTGGAGTTGAGTCTATAAAGATCCAAGACTATACCCTAGATGTTTGTTTTTAAAATAAATCCAGGAGGTCAGCATCTTTGCTGATCATTTCCTTCCGTTTTATAAAAGTAAAATAAGGAATATACTCACCCAACTTCACCCTATATATGAGCTGCTGTGGAAAGAATCCTGGTTTTCCTGTCAGGAGACTTTACTCCTGAAACTGTCTCTGTTAGTTACTTACCAAATACTATATTTATTTTATTATTATTATTATTATTATTTGCTTTTGGTGTAGAATTCAGCAATTTCCATCAAAACCTAGCCAGAGCCCTTCACTGCCATAATTGGGGGTAGGGGCAGAGTGGGGAGGGGGAGAGGGAGGGGGTGTGAAGGGAGAGGAGCTTCACAAGTCATATACCCTGGAATCCCATCATGCCACTTCTCTAGGCCTCTGTTTCCTGAACTTTAACATGAAGGACTGACAAAGATAATTTCTAAGATACCTTCCAGCTCTAGTGGTCTATGAAATGGCCAAGACGGAAAAAACTTGATTATTCATCTATAACCCCTGCCCTCCTAGAGCACCCACTATTTATTGGCGCTGAGAATATTCTCCGTGATTCTTCTGGTCACAACCAGAAATCTTAGAAAAAACTTAGCCCCAGCAATTGAGCTTTTCACTTAAGGGCTGCAGGATCAGATTAGCAGGGTCTTGGTCTAGTTGGTGAAATTCTAAGTCTACTCATAGTTAATATCCTCACAGAGTTATATTTGCTAAGAGAATGATGCTAAACAAACTATTATTTTTCCTCTCTGGTAAAGAAAATTGTTCTGTTTGTCTCTTAGCATAATTATTACATATTCATTAGTAGATTCATGATATTTTTATAATCATGAGTTAGATAATAGTCTGCTTTTAATTGCGCTATTTTCATTCTGACATATGTAAAGGGCACAATGTTCACATTTGGTGTATTGAGACAACAGTTTGGCACATGGACTCAGCAAATTATTGGGCATTATTCGGAGCCTGATTGCTAATCTAGTGAAGCCTCAATGTACATATAAGGCATAATTTATCTGACTCACATTCCCTGGGTCTTTTTGACTTGGAAAATGTGCCAATTGTTCCAAGCACAGCAATTTGGATGGGGAGAGCATGAACTGTGGTGTTAGCTAGCCCTGGATTTTAGTAGGTCTTTGCTCTGAACTCTGTGCATTTGAGCAAGGGGCTTCTCCCTAATAAGCCTTAGTTTCCTCATCTGTTATATGGGGCAAGAAAATCTACCTCACTGAGTTGTTTTGAGAATCCTAATTTAAGGAAGTCCTTACAAGTTAAATTAGGTTAAGCAACACATTTGGCATCTGGTAAATAGCAAGAGTGTAGTGAATGTTTGTTTTCACCTTAAACGGATTT
This sequence comes from Plecotus auritus, assembly GCF_963455305.1. NCBI lineage: Eukaryota > Metazoa > Chordata > Mammalia > Chiroptera > Vespertilionidae > Plecotus > Plecotus auritus. Next base: position 50,924,168 of record NC_137776.1, read on the forward strand.
CCATTACAAGAGTGGCACTGACCTGTGCGCAAACCACTAGTCTAAGAACAGAGGAACCTATTGATGGATAGCTGTTTGGGTTGCAAGAACAAAGAAAGTACAAAGAACTTATGGGGCAGAATGTTATTTAAAAAAATTATGGATAGATAGATGACCATTTTTGCTCTGGATAGTTATGTGGATTTTACATTAACCAAATATTGTTTGTTTTAACACTGAGAAGATGGGTAATACCAAGAGCCAAAGAGTATGCTCAGAAGAAAGCCATTGCACTGGAATCTGAAATATAGGCATTTCTTTATCCAGTAATAACCACTAGCTACATGAACTTGCAAAAAAGACTTGATGTTTTGGCTTTAGTTTTCCATCTGGGAAATAAGAGTTAAACTGGCTAATCTACAGCTCTATACTGTAGTCTGTGATTATAATAGGTAACCTTTAGGAGGAATGGACATCGTATCATCACAGTTTGGGTTTACAGGGGATTTGTATAGTGCTTTAAAAAAGCAAACTGAAATATATCTTTAAAGTCCTGAATTTTTAAACTTTATAAAGTAAAAATGTGAGCTATTCTTATGCTGGGAATAATGACTGTAGTGACTCCTGAACCCACTTTTACTTGTATAAAGAACCATGAAGGCTCTAGAAACTTTCTGTCCTAGAAACAGTAAATCTCATTCATCTGGAACCCTTTTCCCACTTTGGAATTTGTGATAGTTAGAACTAGTTACTTTGGCCTGGCCGTCATAGCTCAGTGGTTGAGTGTCGACCTATGAACCAGGAGGTTACAGTTTGATTCCTGGTCACGTTCGATCCATGCAGGAGGCAGCCAATCAATGATTCTCTCTCATTGTTGATGTTTCTATCTCTCTCTCCCTCTCCCTACCTCTCTGAAATTAATAAAATATATATATTTAAAACATATATGTTGGCTTTACAAAAAAGGACCTGTTAATAGAGTAGTATACATTGTTTTCAGGATATTTATTTGGCATATAGCAGGTACTCAATAAATACTTACTGAATAACTGGTTGCCTTTGAGCAATGAATAAGGATTTATTTTATAGCTCTATAATGTAGGATTTTTTTTCTGAACTCTCCCAGTTCCCACATTTAGTCTGAATTAGGAAGATTTTGTTGTACCTGAAACCCCTTTCACTGTAAGGCAATGTCATTAGAATATGGGGGCTGTTCTCTTCATTTTTATATTGCAACAGCTTAGTCCCCAATCCATTACTTGAGCATATGTTTGTAAGTGCAGAATATAGGTACTTGTGAGTATAGTTTATTACTTAACATAGGCTAAGAAAACCCACTCACAATTTTCATAATTTTTTGAAAATGTTTTCAGCATCTGGTGATTTAGAGGCAACAACCTCAGCCTCAGATGGATGGAAACTTTTCTCTCCTAAGCCAATTTCAGTCAATGCCTTGATAGCTAGCTGCTTTTTTAATGATGTCATTATTTGTGTGTGTGTGTGTGTGTGTGTGTGTGTGTGTGTGTGTGTGTGTGTGTAATCTAAAAAACTAATAATAATAAAAAAGAGACATATGTACTACTATTTTTAATACTTCAAACAATTAAAAAAATGTAAAAAAAAATAAAATAAATACAAAAAACAAAATTAAAAAAAAAATAAAAATAAAAAATAAAAAACTAATAATAAGCAATGTACCTGAGTGGGAACATCATCTTTATTGTATCTATTACTGAAGAAAGACAGAGGTCATAGTACTTTGAGTTTTGTCCCAGATAACATTCTCAGATTCTCAAGTAACCTTCCTTCCTTCCTTCCTTCCCCCTTCCTTCCTTCCTTCCTTCCTTCCTTCCTTCCTTCCTTCCTTCCTTCCTTCCATCCTCCCTCCCTCCCTCCCTCTCCCTCCCTCCCTCCCTCCCTTCTTCCCTCCCTCCCTCCCTTCCTTCCTTCCTTTATTTTCTTTACCTAATTACATAAAGGATTTGAGGCATTTCATCACATTTTTTCATCTATATCAAAGGAAAGCCAACACAATTGCCTACATCAGATAAAGAAACAAGACAAAAATTCTGTAAATCATAACTATTGGTTTTTCATTCCTTTCCCACTTGGAATTAAAGTACACACACTCAAAGTTAACTTTGGTTTAATTACTAGTAAACATTAATCACTTTAATGTTTAAAGTGAAATAATTTTTAACTCAATGCTTAAGAAAAATTTCTAAAAGAAATTTGATTTTTTGGTAATAATAAAGTTACTTTCTTGCTTACTGTCTTGTAAAGACTTTTTCACTTCCTGATAAAGAAGAACAAAGGTCACAGATCAATGGTGTGTGCCTGCTTTTTGTAGCAATGGGCTGTGTATCCCTTTGCACTCAATTTCTGCAGGTAAGGAATTTCATTTTTAAATAAGTGATTTAGCTATTTCCCTCTTTTCCCTGTTAACATATCACTGAAAACTCTTTTATGTTTTAGGGATACGCTTTTGCTAAATCTGGAGAACTCCTCACAAAAAGGCTACGTAAATTTGGTTTCAGAGCAATATTGGGGCAAGACATTGGCTGGTTTGATGACCTCCGAAATAGCCCTGGAGCACTGACAACAAGGCTTGCTACAGATGCTTCCCAAGTTCAAGGGGTAAGCTATGGATGGGGTGGGGGTGTAGAGGGTATGTGCTAGGGCTGGTGTAACTGGAGTACATTTTCTTTCTTTTGAGCCTTCAGACAATCACCTATGTATTTCCTATGAAATAGGACCTCGCAGGATTGGGATACCCCAGAGCCACATTTCCCTGCATTTCCAATGCTGAGAAACAGGCAGTGCCCAGAACTAATGTTATGGCATGAGTCAAAATATACCAGGGCTTGGATTTCCTCTCAGGGTGGAGGCAAAGAGTGTGGGAAGAAGCCTCTTTAAGTAGTTTAGCACATCCTTCATTGTTCTTTGTTCTCAAAGTGTAATCATTGGCTTATACTGAAAGTATACTCATTTTGAAAAGTTTAATAAGCATTGCCTTACTGCTTAGAGAAAGTCTGTATCAATTTCACTCTCATCATCTAAGTATTCTAGTGTCTCATTCACCTTACTCTTGAACTTGGGTTATGTAAATAAACCATAATCTTTTCCATTTTTGTGTCCTTCAGTCTGCAAGGGGCTCTTAAAGGTTATTCACTCTCACTAGAATTCAGAGAGTAGTATCTAATCATCTCACAAAAATGTTATTTATCCTTTAAATAAAAGGTTTCTAAGAGTTTTTCTATTTTTTTTAAATGAGATTACTAACCCAGGTCAAATTTACTTTAATATTGGTGTAAGGTAGAAGTTTGTTTGTTTTTCCTTCAAGATGGATAGAGATATTTTTAAAATATTTAATATAAATTCTATTTTCCATTGATTCAAAATCCTCCTGCCCATTGTGAATATCAACTTCCCATGTACAATTAGAACTATATGGGGATTCTCTGTTCTATTTCATTGGCCAATTTTATTTATTCTGTGCCTGAACCTTACTGTTTTAATGATTATAACTTTATTATAAGTTTTTATTATCTGGTAAGGCAGATCTCTGCACAATGATGTTCTTCAAAATGTTCTCTTTATCTTTTCCTGGACATTGATTATTCTAAATGAACTTTCAAATCATCTTGACTTCTTTAATTGAATAAAATGTAAAAAGAAACAAAATAATATTCCAAAGAAAAATGGCACAGCTGGTTTTCAAATACTCTATAATGCCTGATAGTTCTTTCCAACCAGAAATTGTTGTTTAAAAAATTGTGGTAAAATACACATAACATGAAATTTACCATGTTAGTCATTTCTAAGCATGCATTTTTGTGGCATTAAGCACATTCACATTGTTATGCAACTATCCCTACTATTCATATCCAGAACTTTTTAATCTGCCCAATAGAAACTTTGAACCCATTAAATAATAACTTCCCAATGTTCTCCCCCACTCCCTGATAACCACATTCTCCTCTGCCTCTATAAACTCTGGGAGCCTCATACAAGTGGAATCATACAAAATTTGTCTATTTGTGACTGTCCTCTTTTACTTAATGTCTCCAGGGTTCCATATCGTAGAATGTGTCATACTTTCATTTCTTTTTTAAGGGTGAATAATATACCATTGCATGTGTAGACCAACTTTTTGTCTGTTCCTCCATAGATAGGCACGTTGGCTATTATGGACAATGATGCTATGAACATAGGTATACAAATAAGAAATTCTTAATTTAGGTTTTATTCCTGTCTTCAAGGCAGTTAGTACCAACACATGGAAATTTTTTGACCACAGTGTTCATATTCTGTTTGGGTCTTGAATACAGTATGAAGATGCAGATTATTTTTAAATAGCACTGCCTTAGCACTTATGGTTGCCTAATAGCTTACCTTTGGTTGCCTTAAATAACGCTAAAGTCTCTTCAATTTTGATAAGCAGTCCTGTACTTGTACCCACCCACATGTTTTCTAAACAGAAGGCACCAACCTTTGGTCATATTTGCATAGCTGCAAGTGAAATGAAGATTTGGAACTACTGAATACTTTTGATTAATATAAATAATCACCACAGTGCTCCAATCTCTACCTATATTGAGACCAAATCTCTCTGTGTTGGCTAAACATCTGTGTATTAAGTCAGCATGTAACTTGGTACCAATGAGCAGGCTAACTTCAGTGAGAATCAAAGTGGTGTCTTTTCATAGTCTTGTATGAATTTCAAAATGGTAATTATAGAGCAAGCATCAACCTTCACTGAATAATAAGTAATATTATCACAAACCCAATGCATGAGTATTTTCAAGGAAGCCAAATGCATAAATACCTGACAGACATGCTGCTCATGCTTAGGACTGAATTAATCTCACACTGCCTATTCTAGCTCTGACACCCGTGAAATGAAATTAGGCAACAGATCCCAAGAAGCTGTGAATAAAATAAATTTTTATTAATTCAGCCTTCAAATGTATTTGGGAAGCCCATTATTTAAAAGAACCTACCTTTTTAAACATAGAACTACTGTATGACCCAGTAATTTCATTCCTAGATATATATCCAAAAGAATTGAAAGCAGGGCCACAAACAAATATTTGTCCACCAATATTCATAGCAGGATTATTATTTGTTATGTCCAAAAGGTAAAAACACCCAAGTGTTTTATCAACAGATGAATGGATAAGTGAAGTGTGGTCTATACATACAATGGAATATTATACAGCTTTAAAAGAAATGACCCAGCAATTCCACTTCTGGGTATTTATCCAAAGAAAATGAACACACTAATTTGAAAAGATATATGCACCCCTTAATTGCAGCATTATTTAAAATAACCAAGATACGAAAGCAACCTAAATGTCCATCAACAGATGAATAGATAAAAAGATATAATATATAATGGAATACTACTCAGCCATAAAAAAGAATAAAACACTGCCATTTGCAGCAACATGGATGGACCTAGAAAGTATCGTGCTAAGTGAAATAAGTCAGACAAAGACGAATACCATATAATTTCACTTATATGTGGGATCTAAAAGACAAAACCAATGCATAAACGAAACAAAACATGAACAGACTCACAGATATAAGAAACAAACTGATGGTTGCCAGAGGAGAAGGAGGTGGGGAATGTGTGAAATAGGTGAAGGGAATTAAGAGGTAAAACTTTCAGTTATAAAATAAGTCATAGGGATGTAATGTGCAACATAGGGAATATAATAACTTTGTATGGTGATAGACAGATGCTTACTAGACTTACCATGGTGATTCTTTTTAAGATATTTAAATGTTAAATCCCTATGTTGTAAATACTAATATAATATTGTATGTTAACTATACTTCGATTTAAAAACAGAAAAAAAATTCTGATACATGCTATAACACAAATAGACCTTAAAAGCATTATGCTTAATCAAATAAGGTAGACACAGAAAGATACTGTATAATTTCACTTATATATGGTACCTAGAAAAGGGAAATTCATAAAGACAGAAGATAGAATAGAGGTTATCAGGGGTTTGGGAGAGGCAGGAATGGGGGCTATTATTTAATGGCACAGAATTTTTGTTGGGGATGATGAAAGGTTTTGGGTATAGATGTTGGTGATGGTTACCCAACAATGTGAATGTATTTAATGCCATTGAATTGTACACTTATGAATGGGTAAAATAATAAACATGATGCTATATATTTTTATCATAGTAATTTTTTTAAATGATCTTTTTGGAATAAAATAGCCTCGTCATAGGATGGTATTTGCTAAAAGAGACTGCACGTCTGAGCTTGCTTGATTCCTTTTGGTTTGCAGGCTGCTGGCTCTCAAATCGGGATGATGGTCAATTCCCTCACTAACATCACTGTGGCCATGATCGTTGCCTTCTTCTGTAGCTGGAAGTTAAGCTTGGTCATAGTGTGTTTCCTCCCTTTCCTGGCTTTATCGGGAGCCGTACAGACCAGAATGTTGACAGGATTTGCCTCTCAAGACAAGCAGGCTCTGGAGACGGCGGGACAGGTAACCTTATGGACCCGGTTTTTAGACTGACTATGGCTGAACGGCTGTCACTGTTATAAGAATGAGTATGTAGTACAAAGAATGAGTGTGTAGTACAAAGAGACTTAGGAAGCTCTTCACCTACAACTTTCATGGTTAGCAACCTCCCACTAGCCCTTTTCATATGTGCCTCTGCTCAGAGGCTGTGACAATCAAGTTCTGACACAGGGTTTGAGTAGGTGTGGACAGATATGGGGCATGTTCAGTTTGGTTACATGTTCAATTTCCTCTCAATATAGTTATTTTTCCCACATCCCAATCTGGTGTATTCTCATTTTCAAGACCAGATAGTTCAGCTTTCTGTCTGTTCAGTTTTTTCATCTTAGTGATTTCCCCAGGTCATGCAGCCCATTTGGAGAAGAGTTATCTTTTTAATGGCACACACTTTTAATTTTCACACTTTAGTGTTTGTTAGACTTGTGGCAAATGTCTTTCCTAAACAGAACCATGAGGTACAACTTAGATTTCAAATACAATTAAGTTTTTGTTATGCACTTTTTTTTTTTAAGAATTTTTTTTTTAATATATTTTATTGATATTTTACAGAGAGGAAGGGAGAGGGATAGAGAGCTAGAAACATCGATGAGAGAGAAACATTGATCAGCTGCCTCCTGCACACCCCGTACTGGGGATGTGCCCACAACCCAGGTACATGCCCTTGACCGGAATCGAACCTGGGACCCTTCAGTCCACAGGCCGACGCTCTATCCACTGAGCCAAACCGGTTTCGGCTGTTATGCACTTTTTAAAAAATATGTTTTTATTGATTTTTAAAGAGAAAGGAAGGGAGAGGGATAGAGATAGAAACATCAATGAGAGAGAAACATCATTGATTGACTGTCTCCTGCATGCTCCCGCACCAGAGAGTGAGCCTGCAACCTGGGCATGTGCCCTGACCAGAAATCAACTGTGACCTCCTGGTTCCTGGATGGATGCTCAACCACTGAGCAACACTGACCAAGCTTAGTTATGTCCTTTTAAAAGTATGTTCTAATTAATATCTGGTTATCAGGGGGCAAATGAGGGAATGGCAGCATGGACATTTATTAAGTATAAGAAACCATGCATATAACACACCCTTACTCCTTAAACAAATTTACTATAATCTAGGTTTTGCTTCTTTTAAAAGAGAGAATGTGAACACTGCCTGAGCAGGCAGAAGCCAAAAGGATTTCATATGCCAATGGTTGTGTCTTTTTTAGGACAGGACCCTAATTCAGAAACTGATTATTTACCCTGAGTATGGATTGAAACAAATTCAGAGTATAAACTAAAAGATAAACTTTACACTTAATTTATCTTAAATAATATTTGGTCAGATTAATTTTTAAGGAAATAGAAGCTATGTTAAATTTATATTATTAAATAACCTTTTGTCTCAGAAGAACTAAAGATACCATTGTAAACTTTTTTTTTTACCATATATATTTTTATTGATTTCAGAGAGGAAGGGAGAGGGAGAGAGAGAGATAGAAGCATCAATGATGAGAGAGAATCATTGGTCGGCTGCCTCCTGCACGCCCCCCACTGGGGATTGAGCCTGTAACTCAGGCATGTGCTCTGACCGGGAATCGAACCATGACCTCTTGGTTCACAGGTCGACACTCAACCACTGAGCCACACCTGCCGGGCCCATTATAGACATTTTAAATGAATTAACAATGAAGATAAAAAGCTTTCAAGGATTATCATGTGTATCTCCCATCTCCTCTCTTCCACAAGTGGAAGCAACACAGCTATGTTAGTATGAAGTAGAACTTGAGTTCAGCTGGCAGAATGTCTTGCAGTGCTGTTGAGGTGATCTCCAACAACTTCGCTGTGTTCACTGATGATGCCTTTGTCTGCGATTTGTACCAGATTCTGCCATTTGCACTATATCTAATCCATGTAGCAGCTGAAATGTCACAAAAGTAATTTCTGCTCTTTTATTCCTAAGACTCTTTTTCATTCTTCAGATTACAAGTGAAGCCCTGAGTAATATACGCACTATTGCTGGAATTGGAAAGGAGAGGCAGTTTATTGAAGCATTTGAGAGAGAGCTGGTGAAGCCATTCAAGACAGCCATTCGAAAAGCAAATGTTTATGGATTCTGCTTTGGCTTTTCCCAATGCATTGTGTTTGTTGCTAATTCTGCTTCCTACAGATATGGAGGTTACTTAATTTACAATGAGGGGCTCCATTTCAGCTATGTGTTCAGGTGAGGACTATAGGCCAAGGTCATAAAAGATCAATATTCTGGGAAGAATAGCCTGGTTCTGTAAGTTAGCTTTTTGCTGCTTAAAAACCATCCCAAACTTGATGTCTTAAACAACTGGGATTTATTATTTCTCAAGATTCTGTAGATTTTTGGGGTGGTTCTTCTGGACTGGGTCAACTCAGTCAAGCTTCTGAGTGGGCTTCTGTCTCTACAGGGACGCTCTAGTAGGTGAGCTTGTTTTCTTCACATTATGGTCTCAGAGTTCCAAGTGCACCAAAGAGAGCAAGTCCCAATGTGCAAGCACTTTTCAAGTCTGCATGCATCTTATTTTCTAACTAGAGGCCTGTGCACGGGATTTGTGCACTGGTGCAGGGCATGTCCTGCGGAGATTGGCCAACTGTGGGAGCGCCGCTCATCCCAGTCAGCCGAGCGGTGCTTCCACTGTGGAGCACACTGACCACCAGGGGGAAACTCCTGCATTGAGTGTCTGCCCCCTAGTGGTCAGTGTGTGTCATAGCGACTGGTTGACTGGTCATTCTGGTCATTCTGCTGTTTGGTTGCTGGGCTTTTATTATATAGGAAATCACTTTGGCCAAAGAAAGTCACACGACCAAGCCCATATTTAAAGACTAGAGAACTGTAGTCCACCTTTTGATGAAAGTATCTGATATGTTTCTCCTTTATTCTCATACTACTATCGCACAATACTTCTGAAACCAGAATCCCACAACTCAACTTCATTCTGGCACCGTGTGCCTAGAGATAGCATCAGAGCCCACACGTGAAGGACATGGTCCTACAAGGCCACCCATCTTACCACCCTCAGAATCCTCTGACCCTGTATCCTTCCCTGGAGGTGAAATGTGGTGGAAGAAACTGAAAGTTACACTCCTTTCCATAAGTTATTTCACTAACATGATTGCTCTTTATATATGGGAAATTTCAAGGGCTTAGGTGCTCTGTGTTAGGAATTGGGCAAAGTGAAATGTTTCTCATTATAAATCACAATGTCACAGAGGAGTAAAAAAGTCATATTGCAAAAGGGTGCATACATAGAAATAGAATGAATGAACCATTTTCATAATCTACCAGTCTGGCTAATGCTGAGAAAATCTAGAGGCCTTGAATAGGATGGTTCAGAGAACTACCTTATTTAAACTCTACTTGTTACCAAAAGGTCATGTTTCCAGCTGACTCTTTCTAGGTGATGATGGAAAAAGGCAGTTCAGGGGAATAGTGTTCCTTTCTTAAAGCTGGACCCTGCTCTGCTATGAGATTCACTTTGAGTCCAATTTGTCACATTTCCAGAGGAGAGAGCCTAAGGGTGTCAGGGCACCAAGGGACATGTATATGGGTGTGGTGTGGTGGGTGGGAGGGCATAAGTGGGGCAGGGGGAAATGGCCTGAGAAAGACATGGAGAGCATTAAGGAAAGTGGTCCTAATAGAAATCTGTTCTTTTGGGTTCATTCCCAAGTCATGAGTTCTGTCTTCTTGCCATTGATTTTCAATATTGAAGAATTTTTTTTTCTCTTGCCCTATTACACTGACCCTAACCAGGAAAGTCTCTTTTCTAAATTTTGCTCATTTACTCACTTAAATCCTGAATCATAAGCTGTTGACTTATTTAATTTATATAAGATTTTTGAAGAGTTATTTATTAGCCAACACATAAAAACTCAGAGACTGTAGAAAGCTCCTAATTTCTGGCTTCTCTTTAGATCACCTTCCACCACTTCCAATTTCATTCCAGTTGCTTTTCATTGCTTTAAACTTTGGACTGGGCTCCTGGAGATGTTTGGGTTTGCACGTCTGGCCTAAGATAGTTCCTGCTTATGAACTGAGCCATAAAACACATAAAGACACTGCCCCCACCACTACTGAGTCAGGTCCTCTGTGCTTGGGACAACTTTTCAGGGTGCCCATAATATCATAGTGTATATAGCAACAGAACTATCTCTTACCATGTTCACCTTCCATTTATCCATCCACTCATTCACTCATTTGCTCATTAATTACAGACATGTTGAATATAGTTAGAGGCTGGGCCAAATAAAAGGATACAGGCAATTATATCTTTCCTACTGTCTGAAGCATGAATTATATGCATGCTTGGTACAGATTGATGCATTTATCACCATTCTTTTATGCACTTATGATAGGTTCAAAAGATGTTAGCATTGTAAAAAAAAAAATCAAACCAATCTGGTGATTTTTATGCCCCCTTTATTTTTATTTTTTTAAGAATTCTTTTCTCAAACACATTTTTTAAAAAGAAGCTCTTGTAGTTGAAGCAGGGTTTGGATGTCTGAGCTTCTCTTGTTTAATCCTCCCTCACCCTTTTTTCATAGTACATAATTTGAACACTGCTAATCTCTCCAACCCAACTCCCCAGACAAGTCTAAAGTGACCTGTCCAAGGTTGCTCAGTTCTTTGCTAACAGAACCAGGACTAGACCCCCAACTCCTGCCTTTCAGACCATCACACCACATTCCTCTCTACATGGGTGTCTGTCTAATTGCAGGGTGATCTCTTCAGTTGTACTGAGTGGGACAGCTCTTGGAAAAGCCTACTCTTACACCCCAAGTTATGCCAAAGCTAAGATATCAGCTGCACGCTTTTTTCAGCTGCTGGACCGACGACCCCCAATCAATGTATATAGTGGTGCAGGTGTAAAATGGGTAAGTGCTGAGATGGGGATATGAGGGTAGTAAAGGAGGGTTGTGCTTATGTGTGTGTGAAGCACAGCTATTGGTGCTGATCTCACACCAGCACCACATAGCTTCTAAATTCCTGCAGTACATGGGTTCATTCATATGCACTCAGAATGAACAGACAGATTAATAAATGTAAAGAAATGAAGTAAATTAGCATTAAAAATCATTTATAAAGCAAACATTTGAAGACAACAAGATCCAGTCAATGCTGGATTCTGTGTACTATAAAACACACTTAGTTCCAGAATAATGAAGCTACCCAAACACCATGCTTTTTGCTGATGTTCCAGTATGGAATGTAGAAAAACCAGTTTTTCCTGTCCAGTGATATTGATGTAATTCATGTTTATCTGTGTTCAAGTTTTAGCTTATTGTATGGGTGGCTAGAAAATTAATTTGATCTTAACAAAATATATCTTCTAATTTATAGTCTCCACAGATGGCTTTTAATCTTCTCTATTTTTAAATATCCTAATATGTTCAGGAGAGCAAAACAAATCTAAACTCTAGTAAAGCTAAACTAAATTCAGAAATCTCTTTAAATTGATCAAATAACCTGTTTCTCTTTTAGTCCAATAAAAGTAAAGTCTCTGTGTGATCTATTACATATCTATCCATTTCTAGAATTCATAATTCAGATAGTGCAACTGAAGGTATTCACATTTGCAGTACAGGGCTTAGGTCACTTTCTAAGGCATTTCAAGTGTAATGCTATTATTTGAAATCTTTGGGGGAACAGAGCTAGAGGGTTTGGACAGTTCCTGGCTTCTATGATGTAATCATATATTCTAGCTATTGTTTTCCATTTGACATTCTTCCAGAATGTCAAGTAATGGATGACAAGCAAATCCCTTAGGTTAGAATGGGAATAAGAGCTCAAATATCTTTAACTTCATGGCTCAAGCCTCCTTTTATTCTGCACCTACTGGAATAGGGAATTCATTAAATAGCTGTCTTTGTGCTTTGCACTTTGGCAGCATGGTGCTGAGCAGTGATTTAAAACTCAGATTTAGGTGTATTTTCCATATTCTAGAGATTCTAGTAGATGTATTTATACTCCCAATCTTCCCACCCACAGGACAACTTCCAGGGGCAGATTGACTTTGTTGACTGTAAATTTACATATCCCTCTCGACCTGATGTACAAGTTCTGAATGGCCTCTCAATATCGGTTAGTCCAGGGCAAACACTGGCATTTGTTGGAAGCAGTGGATGTGGCAAAAGCACCAGTGTCCAGCTGTTGGAGCGTTTCTATGATCCTGATCAAGGGAAGGTGGTAAGCAATGCAAATGCTTTAGGGGATTTTGCTTTCTGCAGAACATCTCCCACCCCTGAAAGTGGTCTTCAAGATTGCGCCTTGCCAGACTCACTCTAAGGCACTAGCCTTGGCCTTTCCCCCATGTGGATAGTTTCCAGTACCAGTCATTTGCTGGTTGACCTGATTCTACCTCACAATTTCTAATATCAGATTCTTTCCAGTTCCAGATGGCCTGCTGACCAGTTAGGCAAGGAAAACCGGGCACACTGCAAAGCTGGAGATGAGTGTATTTAACAGAAGCATTCACTTACCCGTAAATGGAGCAGAAAGTGCAGACTAATCAGGAGACTAATGACTGGGAATGGAAAAAAGTGGGGGTGATAAGGGACATGGTGATAGATGAGCAAGAACGGGGATTTGAAGAAATCTGAGACAATCCTGGTTTAAGAAGCTTAAGTCTAAATAGTATAAGGAACTCAAATGGTAGTCATGCACCATAAAGCTTTGATGAGAATATTTGAAAAATTGGCAGATTTGCTTTGTTGTTTATTTTCCACAGTATTTCTTTCTCTTTTCTCTCCATTTATTTTATTTTCTTTCTTTCCAAAGAATATATACAGAGGAGTACAAAATGAAATAAGAAAGATTTGTAATGAAAAACAAGTTTTTATTCTGCCCTTTCTACCACTCCCCCATTTCTCTGCTCAAAGGCAACTATTTTGACCACTGATGTTCTCAGATCTCCAATGATTACCTCAATGCCTCTAAATAATATGCTTATGCTGCTGTCTTGTGATTTAACAAATTTAGATTCTGTTGAAGAGATGAAAATTTAGCTGGCCCTCACCACTCTTTCTCCTTTTATCCACCCCCTCACAATATAGATAATATAAAAGCTCCTCTATTTGTAAATTTAACTAATATACTTCTGTTTCTTTTTTACCACATATAGATAACATCTCTGGAATTCTCCCTTTCTAAGATGAGAATATTAGTAATTCTACCTTTATTTTTACCTCTTTCTCCTTTAACCTATCAAGTCCTATTAACTATACTTTTATAGGATCAAGCAGTGTTTGCTTTTCTCATTGCTGAGATATTATCTACAATATAATATGCTCACACCATTTACCATATTCGTTTTCTGAAATCAGAAAATGCTCACATTCTGTTTATAACATTTCTTATCTTTCATGCTTTCATTCTAGGCTGATTCTTAAAGTTGAAAGTCAATGAACAACTTTTATTCTGATTATATAAATAAATAGTGTTTATCCCTTAGTCAAGTAGTGAGGTCTATTAGCATTACATTTTCTTTCCAGTTTTTCTGAAAGACTTTCTTTTTCTGGTATTCTCTGCCTTTATAAGTCTTTATGTTCTTCCAGAGTTTCTATTCTGCTACCTATTCTGAGGGATCTGCTTCTTTCCCTCATTTCTGCCACTGCCTTGGCTAATTACAACCTGTACCTGCTGAATAATTTTCACCTTGAGTTTCCTGCAATATTTTCTTAGATTAGATCTATCATTTCCTAGTCCCTATATCATCCTCTTTCTTGCTTTTCACTCTTATCTTATTGGAATATATCCACAGTAGTTTTCTAAGATGTGAGGCAGAGGCGTGGGTCGGAAAATGCTTTATTCTGCTCCACACTTGATTGAGTTTCATCTTAATATTTTGAAAAAGACCTTTTTTATTTCCCTGAATAGTTTAATCTTCATTTCAATGAACATAGATAATTTTATGAAGAGAAATGCTGAGAAGAACACACATATTATGTATATTTCTCTGAATGTGCTCAGTGAATGTTCTGGTCCCAGGTAGAGAGCAATGTCCATGAGGAAATCAAAACGATTCCTTGCATTTCGTGAACTCAATATATTTTGTTATCATTATAAAACATTTCCATAAACATTTTTAAGTAGAAAAAAATACCACCTTTTATGCAATTTTGAAAATCCTCTTTGCTCTTAAGGAAGCTACTGAATGCAAGCATTCAACCTTTTCAACATTTAATTGGATACCTATGGTGTGCAGGATTGCACTGGGCCCAGTGGCAGACGTTAAGGACCATGAAGCATGTCTCTGTCTTCTAGGAGCTTACAATACTAGCACATGTGCAACAATTAGCAAACAGCTCCAGTATTTAATTAAGTATTAATTGTGCTTTGCAGACTATACAAACTATGGAAAATTAGTAGAGGAAAATGAGAGAGGGCTAATTGTTGAGGAATGCCTTATGTTCTTTCTAACAGTGTTTGCTTTTCTCATTGCTGAGATATTATCTACAATATAATATGCTCACACCATTTACCATAGTCGTTTTCTGAAATCAAAGGGCCAAATACTTTACAGTAGTATATTAGTGCTTTTAAGTGAACCAGCTCAAATGGTAAATATTTGAGTTCCTATACTTAACTGCCTAACTAAGGGATGAGTTCCTTAAAAAAAGATTATATTTTCTTTCCATAGTAGGAAAAAGACTGCTTAGCATAGTGCCTCTGTGGTAGGGAATTCAATATATGTTTGTTGACTACGTGAATACATATATTCCTTTCTTACTCGGGTCTATTATCTCAGTTATGCAGAGGCTGATGTCAGTAAGATCATGAAAACAGGTTTGATTCTTATGTGGTCCAATTTTATAACCCATGGGGTCTCAAATTTGAGCAGTTCTGCTAAACCTGTGGAGGATGCCCTGCACCAAATTATAAAGGGACCTTAAAAAAACAAACAGGAAACCAAGATGGCGGCATAGGTAAACACCTGAAATTGCTTCAAAACCACTTCAAAACTACGACTAAAAGACAAAATGGACATCATCCAGAACCACAGGAAGGCTGGCTGAGTGGAAATTCTACAACTAGGAGGAAAGAGAAAAGCACACTGAGACTCAGAGGAGGTGCAGAAGTAAAGTGCGGAGGTACAGAGGCGCGTGCGAGGAAAGGGCTGGCAACTGAGGACACGGTTGTCTTTTTTAATCGGAATGGAGACACAAGCTCCAGACTGCTCTGAACTCCAGTTCCAGGCGAGACTCTGGGACCCAGACTCATATGGGGGAAACTGGCCTGTCTGGCATCGGGCCGGAACATGAGGGCGGCTTTCTCTCAGAGGTCCTTGCAGCGGTTACCAAGGGACACTGAGACCCAGGGGCCTCTTAGGGCAGGGCTAAGGATCAGCCATAGCTGTTTGCTCCACCCTGTTAATTCCCTGAGACCCCGCCCCACTCAAGCTGTGCTCAGAGGCTTTTGCATATGAATGGCCTTTCCCTTTGCAATATAAAATTACCTAAGGAACTGCAGCTGGGTCAGGGAGACCCAAAACATCCAAAAGAAGGGCCAAGGCCCCATAGCAGGTTGTACTGCTTCACAGCTGGGCCTCATCTGGGCACTTCCAAAACCCAAACAAAGAAGAGGAATTTGCAGATCTCTCCATAGCTCCTGCTGGGTGGCCTCAGGCAGAGGCTAAATTAGCACCTCCTTAGAAATCCAAGAGCCAGTGTACCCAGTGGTCAGAGTGGGACCATCCAGATTACAACTCCTCAGATCCATAAGGGACACACTAAGGGGGCAGACTCAGTGAGCACCAAAGCCCCACTGAAGCAAGTGTTGCCCCATAAGGGTGTCTCCAGCACAGAAGTTCTCCCATCATAGACACAGCTGATTATCACAGCCAATTGGCCTGGAGGCCAATTCCTCCCAGTGATACCAACAACAATCAAGACTTAACTACAACAAGGCTGTGCACATAGCCCACAAAGGGGTGCACCAAGAGTGTCCACCTCAGGTAAATGGGGAGGCTGAACCACTGGGCCCTATAGGACACCTAGCACACAAAGCCACTCTATCAACTCAGGGAAGCAACCAAAATGCAGAGACAAAGAAACAGGTCACAAAGGACAGAAATGGAGGAAAGCAAACTACTGGATATAAAGTTCAAAACCACGGTTATAAGGTTTTTCAAGAATTTTTTAGAAAAGGCCGATACATTTAGCGAGACCCTCGAGAATATGAAAAAGGACCAACTAGAAATTAAGCATACACTGACTGAAATAAAGAATAATATACAGAGATCCAACAGAAGACTAGAGGATCACAAGAATCAAGTCAAAGATTTGAAATATGAAGAAGCAAAAAATACCCAACTGGAAAAGCAAAAAGAAAAAATAATCCAAAAATATGAAGATAGTGTAAAGAGCCTCTGAGACAACTTCAAGCGTACCAACATCCAAATTATGGGGGTTCCAGAAGAAGAGAGAGAGCAAGATACTGAAAACCTATTTGAAGAAATAATGACAGAAAACTTTCCCCACCTGGTGAAAGAAATAGACTTACAAGTCCAGGAAGTACAGAGAACCCCAAACAAAAGGAATCCAAAGAGGACCACACCAAGACACATCATAATCAAAATGCCAAGAGCAAAAGACAAAGAGAGAATATTAAAAGCAGCAAGAGAAAAACAGTTAGTTACCTACAAGGGAGCACCCATAAGATTGTCAGCTGATTTCTCAACAGAAACCATGCAGGCCAGAAGGGAGTGGCAAGAAATATTCAAAGTGATGAATAGCAAGAACCTACAACCAAGATTACTCTACCCAGCAAAGCTATCATTCAGAATTGAAGGTCAGATAAAGAGCTTCACAGATAAGAAAAAGCTAAAGGAGTTCATCACCGCGAAACAGGTATTATATGAAATGCTGAAAGGTATTAAGAAGAGGAAGAAGAAGAAAAAGATAAAGATTATGAACAACAAATACATATCTATCAACAAGTGAATCTAAAAATCAAGTGAATAAAAAATCTGATGAACAGAATAAACTGGTGAATATAATAGAATCAGGGGCATAGAAAGGGAGTGGACTGACAATTCTCGGGGGAAAAGGGGGTGGGAGGTGGGAAGAGACTGGACAAAAATTGTACACCTATGGATGAGGACAGTCGGGGGGGAGGGGGAGGTAAGGGCAGAGGGTGGGGTGGGAACCGGGTGGAAGGGAGCTATGGGGGAAAAAAAGAGGAACAATTGTAATAATCTGAACAATGAAGATTTATTTAAAACAAAAACAAAAACAAACTAGCCTGTGTTGCTCAGTGGTTGAGCATCAACCCATGAACCAAGAGATCACTGGTTCAGTTCCTAGTCAGGGCATATGCCTGGGTTGTGGGCTCCATCCCAGTGGGAGGTGTGCAGGAGGCAGCCAATCTACGATGTTTCTCTCTTATTAATGTTTCTATCTCTCTATCCCTCTCCCTTCCTCTCTCTCTAAAAATCAATAAGAACATAAAAAAACACACAACTAAATACTGTCCTAAGTACTTTCTCATTTGTACCACCTGTAGAGCTAAGGTTTGGGGAAGCAAACAAACAAAACCATAGTCTGATTATAACTTTGACACCATTCTGTAAGACACTACCTCCAAGGGTCAAAGGCAACATAATTTATTTCTAAGAGTCCTGGGATTGTTGTTTCTTAAGCAAAGCAAATGTCCTACATAATATTAATTATACAACATAAACTTTTCTTGCTGCTGGAATTCTAAAACTTAATGCCCTGGTTGTTACCTCTATTGGCAGATGATTGATGGGCATGACAGCAAAAAGGTAAATGTCCAGTTTCTCCGTTCCAACATTGGAATTGTCTCCCAAGAACCGGTGTTGTTTGCCTGTAGCATAATAGACAATATCAAGTATGGGGACAACACCAAAGACATTCCCATGGAAAAAGTCATAGAAGCTTCAAAGCAGGCTCAGCTGCATGACTTCGTCATGTCACTCCCAGAGGTGAGTACTGCGTCAGAGTGATTCCCTAGGGGAGATAGTGATGGGGAGTGAGAGAATAACAAAAGAATATTATGATTTGGGCTCAAGGAGAAAGTCAAAGGCAACACCATTTATTTCTCAGTGCCTGGGGTTCACCTCAGTCTTTTAAACAAAATAAATGTCTATCAACTACTTTTTACTTTTGGAAAATATTATATTATCAGGTACAAAGGATGCTATAGTACATAAAGCAGTAGCACATTGAACATCAGCCTAGCAGAGTGAAAAAAGTCCTGAGATTTAAAGCAGACCAGTTTGAATCCAAGCTCTGTCACTTACTAGCTGTGTAACTTTGGGACAATTACTTATCTTGTCTGAGACTCAGTCATCTGCAAAGTGTAAAAAATAACACAAAAATGAAAGAATATATATAATAGCCACACAAAGAAAGCTGCTGCTGTTATTATTGTCTTCATAATTTCATTACTTGGCAGCATAGACTGCAGCTGGAATGGTTTCCCAGGAACCAGTGCAGCTGGTGGGGTAAGGTGCATCTGCCTTAGAGTATAACACTCTTCCGGGCCAAGTGTGAACTTCGCACAATATCGACTCTGAAGTTTTTCATCTACCAAGTCTCTCTTGGTGATTGATCACAAAGAAAATTAAGACGTGGAAACTGGATTTTAGGAGCCAAATATTACATTTAATTTTTTCCACTTCTTTCTTTTAAATACCACTTGGAAATTGCTTTTCTTTTGTAAGTGATTACATTTATAAATTTTGTGGTAGGCTTTTCGTTCTCTTTTTTTCACAAAGGCTTCTAAGTCTTGGGCTCTGACCTCATTCTGTCTTGTAGCCTAATGTGGAAATGACTATTTGCTGTAACATGACTTAAAGGCAAAACTTGTGTCCATTGACAGATTCATTTATTCCACAAATATTTGTTGAGCACCTACTCATTTTGTGGAAGACACTGGCTTAGAGTTAATTTATTGCCTCTTTCTCAGATAGACTTGCCTATAATACCTTTCACTGAGCACTTTTTCTCAGTGATGAAAGTAGGACAAAGTAGGTTATTATGAGTCTCACTTGGCTTGGTTGAGCATTTGTCAGGAGGCAAGGGAGGCAGAGGCAGACCTATTGTGGAAGGCAGGCAGAGTAATGGTCAAGGGCAAAAGTTTAAAAGCCAGACACACCTGGATTTAGAATCCACTGTCAGTGCTATTTATTTGTCTATTTTTTACACAATTTTCTTAGCTATGTGTGCCTAAGTGTTGTAATCTGTAAAATAGGGAGAAAATGATTTTTGTGATTATTAAATGATAATCTAACTAGAATAGTTATTTGGCACAACACCAATTGCCTAGTAAATAGTCCATCAATGTTAACTATTTTTATGTATCATGCCAGGAATCTAGCTAAGAATTTTCCTTCATAATTTCATCTAAAACTCACAACAAATATGTGAACTAGTTATTAACATCTGCATCTTTCAGACTGGTTTGTTCCTCAAATAAATTTAAATAATGTTCTCATAATCACAGAGCTTGTAGCAGCAAAATGGAGATTCACTTCTAGGCTTGTGTTCTAGAATGATGCCTCCTCCACAGGGGGCTTGGCTAGGAGATCTCTCACAAGGCCCTCTTTTCCTAGGATTATTCTGTCTTAGATCTTCCACAGAGGAGTTTGGAAATCAGGGAATCTTGAAGCAGTGAGGAATCACACTCACGGAGAAAGAGATCCAAATACAAAACTAAAGGAAATGCAGAGAAGGGTGTAAAAGGGCCCCTTGTTTCCCAGCGGAAAAGATCACAAACTCCATGTTTGTCACAGATTTCTAAATGGATTTGACATCCAATGTAGAAGGACCCATTCACTATTTCCAATTTCAAAAAACAACAAATTCTTTCAATTCCCAGAGGGATCATTGATGGGGGCTCCATAAAGCATAGGAGCAATGGCTGCTACTGGTTTTCAAACTTATCATACTTTTTCCAGAAATATGAAACTAATGTTGGGTCCCAGGGGTCTCAACTCTCTCGGGGAGAGAAACAACGCATTGCTATTGCTCGGGCCATTGTGAGAGATCCTAAAATCTTGCTACTAGATGAAGCTACTTCTGCCTTAGACACAGAAAGTGAAAAGGTATGTATCGATTTTCTGAAGTCTTAGATCATTATAAATGAGTCTTTTCCTATAATATTTGTCCTTCTAAAATAGCACTACTTTCAATTTTCTGATTCATTTACAGTAGAAATTGCCAGTACTCTGTGGAGCCAAGGACAATAATCTAGAGCAGTTATTTTCAACTTTTTTCATCTCTTGGCACACATTAACTACTAAAATTCTGTGACACACCAAAATATATATATTTGTCGATCTGATGAAAAATAGATGTAATTTTGATTCATTCTCACTGGATGGCTATTGTTGTGTTGGTTGTTGTCATTTTTTTTATTTGACAATCTAAGGGAAAAGAGGTCAGTGCCCCCGATTACATAGTCAGGTATTGCATGTTTAAAAAATTCATACAGCTCAATGGTTGAAAATCGCTGAACTAGAGTAATTTAAAATAGGTTTGCTTCAAATTAAAAAAATATTTTAACTTTAAAATAAAAATTGTTTTTAAGATCCTCTAAGCTTGGTGACATTTTTAATTCAAAGGCCAATAATTAGCTTTATTAAGTAAAGTAAAATAATCCAGGTCATTTGTTGGGCATTGCCATTTTTATAGTTCTAAAGTTCTGTGCAGAGCAAGTAGGCAGCATACAACACCAAGTAAGAGGCGGTATCTGTTGTGCAGTTTGAATGAAAGGAGATGCAATTGAGCAAAACACAATTATGAAATTTACTATTTATTAACTCCTTAAAAACCAGGATTCCATTCTGGAGACAGCTAAAATATCCTCGATGAAGAACAAAATCAGGAATGATCAATGACTTCTACCTTACCTTGCTTCCTTGGTTTCATTTTAACAAACTAGACTATCAGGTATTTTGAAATTACATAATGACCTCATAGTTTGGTTCATTCTAGCTTCACTGACATTTCTCAGCCTATGGACTGCAATTCAAACCACTGGTGCATTATATTCAGCAAATATTTATTTCTTTTATGTCAAACCTTTGGGTTTAACCCCTGACTATAGCAATGTTACTCAGGTGGAATTAGTCAGAACTCTTGCAACGGTGGCCCAGGGAACAAGCATGTATCTTTGCATCATCTTTCTACCTTTTCTTTGCAGACGGTACAGGTTGCCCTGGACAAAGCCAGAGAAGGTCGGACCTGCATTGTCATTGCCCACCGTTTGTCCACCATCCAGAACTCGAATATCATTGCTGTCATGTCACAGGGGACAGTGATCGAGAAGGGGACCCATAAAGACCTGATGGCCCAGAAAGGAGCCTACTACAAACTAGTCACTACAGGAGCCCCTATCAGTTGACCTGACTCTAGAATTTCATGCACAGTTGATGCACCAATTACCGAAGTGCCATGGGTTATTTTTTTCCTTTAAGAGGATAATGATAATTATTTTACTTTCACACACATTGTCATACATTGGGATCCAAGATAACTTCTAATGACCTTTGATAATAATTTAGCTTTAAATGCCTATATATAGAAAAATGAAATAAGGTAGGTCCAATGTGAGTGAAAAGCCAATGTCTAGCAGCTCTTCAGGCATCACCCGGTGCTTATTCCATGCAGGAGCCAGTCCCCCTTGCTCCATGGGAATCAACGAGAAGTCTTGGAGTAAATGGGACTTTGAATTCCTCAAGGGCAGAAGAGGGTTTTTTGTGTGTGTTTTTATTTTTTTTTATTTTGAGCCCATAATTTGTTAGCCCCAAGACAATAAAAGTGGGAAATGTTCATTCTTCCCATTAAGATAGAACAGTGTCTTTTAATGGAAATATAATGAGTCACTAATGCAAGCCACATATGTAATTTAAAATTTTTCTAGTTACATTAAAGAAAGGAAAACAAAAAGGTAAAATTAATGTTAATAATGTATTTTATTTAAGCTGATATATCCAATATATTATCACAACATGTAATAAATATAAAAATTATTAATATTTTGTTATTTTATCATATTAAATTTCCAAACACTAATGTGTATTTACACTTACTGCATATTTCAGTTTGGACTAGCCCAGTGGTCAGCAAACTGCGGCTCGTGAGCCACGGTTTGCTGCTCTGTTGACTGAGTTTGCCGACCACTGTCATATACTACCCTTTACCTCTTTGCACACAATATGCCACAATTGCCTAATCCTTACAGCTTCCAACTACATGGTAACATTTAGTCTAGTCCAGTGGTCGGCAAACTCATTAGTCAACAGAGCGGCAAACCGCAGCTCGCGAGCCGCATGTGGCTCACGAGCCGCGGTTTGCCGACCACTGGCTAGCCACATGTCAAATTCCCAGTAGCAACATGTGACTAGACTAGAAACTCCTCTATCAGACAGACAGGGTTAGAGAATACCGGTTCATGTATTTCCTGGTCTGAGCCTCAGTTATTTCTTTCAAGTCCTATAAAAACATGAGCCCAGCCTTAGCTGGTTTGGCTCAGTGGATAGAGAGTTGGCCTGTGGATTGAAGGGTCCCAGGTTCCATTCTGGTCAAGGGTACATGTCCGGGTTGCAGGCTCAATCCCCAGTTGGGAGCGTGCAAGAGGCAGCCAATCAATGATTCTCTCTCATTGATGTTTCTATCTTTCTCTTCCTCTCTGAAATCAATAAAAATATTTTAAAAAATGAAAAATATATTTTTAAAATTTTTACATCATTCATTTTATTTGCATCACCTGTTTGAATTGATTTGCAAAAAGGGAAAGAACTAAGGTTGCTTAGTGTAGCACAATATAACTTTGAAAATTGGCATATTATTAATTCCACCAAGGTCTTCTTTTCAAAATATGTTTAGTTCCAATTAGCTTATTAGAATTGTTTATGATTTTTTTCCTATGAAGAATCCTTTTGAATAGCTGGAGTAGCACATCTTCCTACTTATTTTGGGAAGAGACCCTCAGTCATTTAATGCTTCTCAAAACTATATGGAGGCAGATATCCATAAACCAGAAATGTAACTATGAAAAAAAAGTAGAAGAGTTGGCCTCTAGATTTTTTTGTCTAGAAACTATTTTTCATGTACTTACTCTATGTCTATTCTACATGTGCTTTTAGGAAATTATTTCAATGAATAGACACTTTGGATTTAGTGATACATGCATGCATGCAATGTTTGAAAATTAAACACTCGCTGAAAAATGTAGATCCTGAAATGTTTTGATACTATGTCCTGAAAGAGAAAAATACATAGGATCATAATTAAATATGGTTTGCCACATATTTATTCATGAATTAAATGTAAATTTCCTATCCTAAGAAAATATCAGGACATTATCATAAGTTTGGTTTAAGATTCCACCTCATATTTTCAGCTGAGAGCTGGATTCTCTTATACATGTAGATTCTCTCTGTAATCAGGTCACTTAAGGCTGTTAGTGGAGATTAAAAATTTACAAATTTTATTGCTGTTTTCTAACACATTTTGAGATAAATTTACATATGTGTGCCATTATAAAATAAGCATTATGTCCATTTGTATTTGCTTTAAATTTCCAGATCAAGTGAATAATCTCACCTGCTATGTAAGAGATGACAGATGAAAGTAAGTTAAACTGAGAAATGCAATTCCAATTTCTTTCACACTGTGTTCAATTAAATGCCCAATTAATTTAAATGGATGGACTGTAAATAAAGCAGTGCACATGATTATCATCTAATTGGCACTGGCCAGCATTATAATGTGCTCATTAGTGAGTTGTATGGTATCCTAAGGCTCATAATGAGTAATCAGGATACACATGATTGGCATATAGCTGTCTGGATGCAATTACTCAATGCAATAAATCAGCACTTGGACAAAATGTGCAGTAGATTAAGGAAGAAGAATACATAGCCAGATGGTGAATTGGCAATTCCCTACTGTTTGTAATTCAGGTACAGCTTCTACTCTCAGATACAAAGAGATAAATGTGAGGACAACAGAATGGCTGGAGATAAAAAGGGAAATGTTCACCCAAGGTGACCCAGAACAGTGTCTAAGATTATTAACAACTAGAGGCCCAGTGCACAAAATTTGTGCATGGGGGGGGAGGGGTGTCCCTCAGCCCGGCCTGCACCCTCTCGCAATCCGGGACTCCTCGGGGGATGTCTGACTGCCGGTAGTCGGACATCCCTCTCTCAATCCAGGACTGCTGGCTCCTAGCCACTTGCCTGCCTGCCTGATCGGCCCTAACCACCTCTGCCTGCCTGCCTGATTGCCCCTAACCACTCACCTGCCTGCCTGCCTGATCGCCCCTAACTGCCTCTGCTTCAGCCCCCGCCACTGCAGCTTTGTCCAGAAGGACAACTGGAATGACATCTGGAAGGTCATTCGGCTGTCTGGTCTAATTAGCATATTATGCTTTTATTATTAGAGATGATTACTGAAAAGAGAGAAAATAATGCTATCATATTGGTTGAGAATATATATTTCTGTATGCCAAGTTTGGAATCAAAGCCAATTCTCTGGAAATTGAGAATCCAATTAATCCTTTAAATATACCTCAGAGATAACATTCACAAAGCATTTTATAATTTAGAAAGCATTTTTCCTGTATAATCTTTGTATGTTATTGTGAAACCATCTAGTAGA
Source organism: Plecotus auritus (assembly GCF_963455305.1). Classification (NCBI taxonomy): domain Eukaryota; kingdom Metazoa; phylum Chordata; class Mammalia; order Chiroptera; family Vespertilionidae; genus Plecotus; species Plecotus auritus. The sequence goes on from NC_137776.1 coordinate 50,949,330, forward strand.
CTGCAGAGGAGGAATGTAGCTGTAAGTTGTATTCATTGTTATATGTATGAGAAATCACTATGTCAGGCATCACAGGTTAGCTCACTTGACACACATCTTACTCCATTTCCTTTGCTTGCCTCTATTACAGAGGCTGGAAAGTAAAGTAGTCACCTTCCCAGACTCCCTTGCAGGGGAGGCCATGTGATACTGTTTCAGTCAATGAAATATAGACACAAGTCTCTATGGAGGCTGTCCCTTCTGGAATAAAGCCTGGGTCAAAAACAAAAGCCAATTCTTCTTCTTTCTTCTTTCCTGAATGCACAGCAGCCATGCTGTGGTCATTTGGACATGACTACAAGTGGCAGAGCAGGTAGACAACTTGAGTCTGATTCCTGGACATCCTTGAGAAGTTGCTCCAGCCTGGGCTGCCTAACTCCAGCCATCCTATTACACAAGAAAAAGACACCTCTCACCTGCTTAAGCCCTGAAGTCATTTTTTTTTTGTAGTTGTTGTTAATTTGGAATTAACATAATTAATAGATACAGTTAGATTTTTATTAATAAAAATACTGAAACATAAATATAAAGAAAAGAATGCAACATTGAAGTATTGATTTGTGTTTAAATGACCTTAAAATATGACCTTTACATCTAGAGGTTTTCCAAAAATATTGATTGAAAGAAGGAATTAATCATAGTCTTTCTTTTCAAATGTCATTGCTGTGAAAAGAGATATAACTGAATGGAAGTCCTCACAGCTCATTCTAGTGGTTTTCCAAGAATATTTCATGAACCTTCCTTTATTTTGCTTTAAGTGAAGAGGTTTTTACTTAGGGACTTGGTGTTTTGTGATTATGCTTTCTCATCCTCTCATATGATAAAATTGGTGTTAGTCTAGGAATGATCCAAACACCATTGGCAGGGTATAGCCAGAGTTGAAAAGAAAGTGATTTAACCGTGGTTCGGTGGTTGAGAGTCAACCTGTGAATCAGGAGGTCACGGTTCAATTTCTGGTCAGGGCATATACCTGGGTTGTGGGCTCAATCCCCAGTGTGGGGTTGATCCCCAGTGTAACGCATGCAGGAGGCAGCTGATCGATGATTCTCTCTCATCATTGATGTTTCTGTCTCTCTCTCTCCCTCTCTCTTCCTTTCTGAAATCAATCAGTAAAAAATAAATTAAAAAAAAGAGAATGAATCTGAAATAGGGTGGGTTAGAAGAGATGGGGAATAATGTTACCAGCTAACTTGTAGCTGGGTATGGTCTCAGTTCAGTTCTTCCAAGCCCACAGGCCAGAGATAGCCCTGGTGTCCACCCACAGTTGCAGCAGGTAAGCCTGGAACCGCTGGGGGTCTCATCAAGGGAAAGGCCTATATCAAAGTCACCCCTTGCATATCTAACACCTAAATGATTTTAATAAGTGTTTGACAGTGGGTGGTAGGGAGGTTAGGGAGAAAAGAAAAGCATGGACAGAAGGGGTCCTGTTTGAGCCTGAAAAGATCTTAGAAGCTACTTGGAACTGGATCTCTACTTGTCATTTATCATGATCATCCTCAAAAATCTTGCCATCATATAATTTGATGTTAGACTTGTGGTGCATTCAAGAAAAACATAACAGCAACCATGAAATTTAAAAACTAAAACTTATCTTTATGTGTTCGAGAGATCTGTAATTAGTCCACAATAAACTTACTAACAGGATATTTCAAATTTCTAGTCACTTCCCTCATACAGTGCAGTTTAGTTAAACACCTCCAATTCCCCTCCCACCGAGCAAACTTCTTCTCACTCAGCCTGTTATAAATAACCTCTTAGTATCTCTTCCAGCAAGAACATCTTCCTTTTTAAGTTGTTAAGAAAGGGGAAACGGAGCCGGCAATTTCATTATGGAATCTCTTTTGTAAAATAGGTGAGCAGAAAATCTATGAATATTCTCATGTTAATAATCTTGCCCTATAACATCAGCCACATTATTTCATGTCTCCATGCATCTCTTTACATAGCTATAAAATTCAGATTCTAATCGGAATAGAATGTTTTACAGACTGAAAGGTATTATATAAGTCTAAAGTTGTTTATTAAAAAGCAAATTATAAAATGAAGTACTGTTTAGAATTTACAGCCTTATTCATTGCATGTAAATAAAATTTAATATGCTCTGGCTCTTCTTTTTTTTTTTTTTTAATCCTCACCCGAGGATATTTTTCCACTGATTTTTAGAGAGCGTGGAAGAGAGAGGGAAAGACAGAGAAATATCGATGTGAGAGAAACACATTGATTGGTTGCCTCCTGCACACTCCCCGACCAGGGCCCAGGCTGGGGAGGAACCTGCAACCAAGGTCCGTGCCTTTGACCAGAATCCACAGGCTGACGCTCTATCCACTGAGCCATGCTGGCTCTGGCTGCTCTGGCTCTTCTTCCAATTTCATTAAAGAAGATCTTTAGAGCTGCAGAATATCAGAGCTGGAATGAATCTGCCGTTCCAAGTCCGCTTGAAGGTCCTGATTTGAGAAATTAGTCAACTAAACCCACCAATGTTAAATGGCCTCCCAGCATCACGGTAGTTAGATCCAGAGACAGACTAAAACCTAGGTCTGATGACTCCAGTCCATAATGCTTGCTGCCAAAATCCACAGTCTTTTGTACATCTATTTGTCCTTGAACTTGCTAGCACCTGCCCTCTTGTATTATGACACCCTTTGGGATCCACATAGGGACCTGGCACCACCATCAACATTCCAATACTAAAGGATAAGAAGCACAATAAAATCTCACAAACTCAGACAGAGGCATTTACTTTCCCTTTGTTAAGCCAAATGCAATCTTTATATAGAAAGATAGCAGGGCCTCTGCCATTTCTTTCATTCAAAAAATTGTTAAAAGACAGAGTTTGGAATGATTCTGCAGAAAAAGAGATCTTGAGGGTCAGATGCTTTGCATGCACAATTCTGAAGCTTGAGGGCAAGGGTGTTGTCTATGAAAGGCAGTGATGAGCACATGCACTGTCCAGCTTTAGAAAACTCCTTCTATTAATGGCAGAATGTGTGAACAAGGATGACAGGCTGCATCCAGGAAAAAGTCAATTCTCTGAACAGAAATTAGAGTGTGACTGGCCCAGTTGATGTGCAAGGGTAGGTGAGAGCTAGAGGAGGAAAGAAGCTCTTAATTAGTTCTGGGTTTCTTTCCCAGACACGCATATGGCCTGCTCCTCCTGCAGGGCACGAGCTGGTCCTCCCAGGAAAGTGGTTTCTGCCTTTGCTTGTGCCAGCACTGGAAGTGGGCAAGGTGTTGCCAGAGCAAATGCTCCTCTTGGCAGTGCCTGATCTAAGCCACAAGTCCACTCACCAGGACCACAGTGGCTGCCCTTCCCTCATTACTTGCCCCTACCCCTGCCCTGGCAGCTCCTTCAGAACATAGTGCTCTTTGAGGAACTGTCACAATTTTTTTTAACTGAAGCAGATTCTATTCAGAAACCACATGGCAAATGTTAAAAAAAAAAAGATTCTAAGAAATTTTAAAATTCAAAACAGAAAAGAATTAATCAGCTTGATGCTAACCTTTCTAACCTCAATCTTTGAATTTTCTCCCTCCTTGAGAACAATCACTTCTGTGCTGCCAAAGGAAATGAGATGTAATTTCTTCTAAGTCATTACTGTGATCTCCATCAAAGAGCAGCAAAGACAGTAATTAGTATTAGTACTCCACATCAAACCACCCCAAATTGGACAAAAAGTACATTTGTCCTTTGCAGAGCTGAAATGAAGCACTTCTAATTCTTAGAATTCTCCCATAAGTTGCCATCTTTTGGAAGAAGTTTTTGGAACTGTTGATTCTTATAGACCTTTCTTGCTGTTAACATTTTTTTTTAAAGAAAAACAAAATAAAGTCTTTTTTAAAAATGAGCAAGTCGTATCATATTACCTTTAGTGTGAAATAACTATTGGAAAACATCAAAGGTCAGGGGATAGGGAAAAGATTAGGAACACCACCTTAGTTTCTTGGCAATACTCAGGTCCCAGTATTCATCCAGAAAGCTGTTTGCAATTTCCAAAGTGACTGGGACAGTCAGTCAATGAGGGTAAAATCCTTAGGTGCAAATGGGCACTGGTAATTCTTTTTACAAACAGTTTCTGAATAGCCACAGAAGTCCGGCACGCAGGTCTGGTAGACCCAGACAAGCAAGATAACTTGGCAGAGTCATCCAGCTACCCAGAATGTGGTCATAGATGTTGGTAAAACTTAACCCAGTTCTGTGGCCCTGTGAGGGTGTCCAGGACATGGAGCAGAGAAGGATAGCCAGACTCCCTGTTTTGAGGCAACAGAGCTAAGAGTCCCAGGAGACCTAAGCGGCTAGAGCTCACAGGACAGAGAAAGAGAGAAGGGAAATGCACAGAGAGAGAACCCCAGATCTGTAGAGGGCCTCCATAAAAACACAGCAGAGCCTACTGTTAACTTTTTGTAGTCACTTTAATCCTTCAAGCCCCAGAAATTGTTTAGTGTCGGTTACCCCACAACTTAAATGTTTCCTATGAATGTATAAAGATCACAATGGGATTTACCAATCACCACTATTATATTTTCAACTGAAAAATAGCATCTGTGGGCTAATTAAGAGATTCCTGGGCTGGGGTAAGCATCTGTTGTCCATGTTCTGCCAACAAATCAATTTTTCATATAAAATAAAGCAGTTAATACTGATTCATGTTGTCTCACAGGAATGTGGTATAGGTGACAATATTTTTAAAAAGACTTACTTTTTTCAGGGAAAAGCAGTGTGGGACTTGATTTGTGCTATCCATTTTAATAGCTACTAAACACACATGACTATTTAAATTTAAGTTTAAAGTTAAAGTAAGTAAAATTTTAAAATGTATTTCCTCAATTGTATTTGCTGCATTTCAAGAGCTCAATAGCTACACGTAGTTATAGACTACCACTTTGGACAACACAGAATACTTCCATCAATATAAAAGTCCAGTTAAAAAGTGCTGGAATAGAGAGAAACCAAGATGGCGGCATAGGTAAACACCTAAACTGCTGCCTTGCACAACAATTTCAAAACTACAACTAAAAGACAAAACGGACACCATCCAGAATCACAGGAAAGCTGGCTGAGTGAAAATTCTACAACTAGAAGGAAAGAGAAAAGCACATTGAGACTCAGAGGAGCTGCAAAAGGCAGAGGTCCGGAGGCGCATGCGTGCCGAGAGGACTGACTGCTGAGTGCATGGCTCGCTTTCTCAAGTGGGAGGGAGACAGAAGCTCCTGACTGCGCTGAACTCCAGTTCTGGGCAAGACTCTGGGAACCCACGCTCATTCGGGGGAAATCTGGACTGTCAGGAAAAGAGAAAAGCACACTGAGACTCAGGGGAGCTGCAGAAGGCAGAGGTCCGGAGGCGTGCACGTGCAGAGAGGACTGACTGCTGGGTGCGCAGCTGGCTTTCTCCAGCAGGAGGGAGACGGAAGCTCCAGACTGTGCTGAACTCCAGTTCTGGGCGAGACTCTGGGAAGCCAGACTCATTCGGGGAGACACTGGACTGTCTGGCAGTGGGCGAAACTCGAGGGCGGCTTTCTCTCAGAGGTGCTTGCAGCAATTACCGAGGGACACTGAGACCCAGGGGCCTCATAGGGCAGGGCTGACTGGAAGCCAAGGCTGTCTGCTCCGCCCTGAGACTCTGCCCCATCCAAGCTGAGAACAGAAGCTTTTGCAATTTTGCAAGTCTTGTCTCATAAGGGTGTCTCCAGCACAGAAGTTCTCCCAGCGTAGACACAGCTGATCCTCACAGCCAATTGGCCTGGAGGTCAATTCCTCCCAGTGATACCAACAACAATCAAGACTTAACTACAACAAGGCTGTGCACACAGTCCATAAAGGGGTGCACCAAGAGTGTCCACCTCAGGTAACTAGGGAGGCTGAGCCACTGGGCCCTATAGGACACCTACTACACAAAGCTACTCTACCAACTCAGGGAAGCAGCAAAAATGTGGAGACAAAGAAACAGATCACAAATGAAAGAAATGGAGGAAAGCAAACGACTGGATATAGAGTTCAAGGTTTTTCAAGAATTTCCTAGAAAAGGCTGATAAATTTAGTAAGACCCTCGAGAATATGAAAAAGGACCAACTAGAAATTAAGCATACACTGACTAAAATAAAAGATATTATACAGAGACCTAACAGCAGACTAGAGGACCACAAGAATCAAGTCAAAGATTTGAAATACAAAGAAGCAAAAAACACTCAACCAGAAAAGCAAAAAGAAAAAAGAATCCAAAAATTTGAAGATAGTGTAAGGAGCCTCTGGGACAACTTCAAGCATACCAACATCCAAATTATGGGGTTGCCAGAAGAAGAGAGAGAGCAAGATACTGAAAACCTATTTGAAGAAATAATGACCGAAAACTTCCCCCACCTGGTGAAAGAAATAGACTTACAAGTCCAGGAAGTGCAGAGAACCCCAAACAAAAGGAATCCAAAGAGGACCACACCAAGACACATCATAATCAAAATGCCAAGAGCAAAAGACAAAGAGAGAATATTAAAAGCAGCAAGAGAAAAACAGTTAGTTACCTACAAGGGAGCACCCATAAGATTGTCAGCTGATTTCTCAACAGAAACCATGCAGGCCAGATGGGAGTGGCAATAAATATTCAAAGTGATGAATAGCAAGAACCTACAACCAAGATTACTTTACCCAGCAAAGCTATCATTCAGAATTGAAGGACAGATAAAGAGCTTCACAGATAAGAAAAAGCTAAAGGAGTTCATCACCACCAAACCAGTATTATATGAAATGCTGAAAGGTATTCTTCAAGAAGAGGAAGAAGAAGAAAAAAGTAAAGATAAAAATTATGAACAACAAATACATATCTATCAACAAGTGGATCTAAAAATCAAGTGAATAAAAAAATCTGATGAACAGAATAAACTGGTGAATATAATAGAATCAGGGGCATAGAAAGGGAGTGGACTGACAATTCTCGAGGGGAAAGGGATGTGGGGGGTGCGGGAAGAGACTGGACAAAAATCGTACACCTATGGATGAGGACAGTGGTCGGGGGGAGGTAAGGGCAGAGGGTGGGGTGGGAACCGGGTGGAGGGGAGCTATGGGTGGAAAAAAGAGGAACAATTGTAATAATCTGAACAATAAAGATTTATTAAATTAAAAAAAGTGCTGGAATATACAGTTTTAATATACTTAAGAAATCAATCACATTTAAGGCAGGAGTGGGGTGGAGGGGGTCAATGGGAGGAAAATGGGGGACATCTGTAATACTTTCAACAATAAAGATAAATTAAAAAAATAAAACCAAGGTTTTTTAAATTCCTCTTAAATCAAGGTTTTTTATATGTTTTATATGTATTAATTTGATCTTGGATTTATTTACAGATTTTGAATAAATAAAAACATTTAGAGATATAACTTTGAGTTTCAAGGGCATCTTATAATAAATTTTTAATTACCCTTCTGTTATATTGAAATAATTCCAAAGAAGGTACCAATTTAACCTTCCGAGACAGATGTCCTATCCCTATGTTGTCAAAGGAAAGGGATCCAACACTCTTCTTGATAGCTAGTTTCAGTAATAATAAACTTCTTTGCATTTCTTTTCAAATACATGTTTGATTGGACAGTTTCTCAAGTCACTTGTCTAGATTTTTTTCTATCCTGAAAGCTCATTTTTCTCCTGAATATGTAGGTGTGCAGACATTTTGACTACATGGATATAGTAACAGCAAGTCAAATGAACCCAAATCTACTTACTTTTGGCAAATAAATTGGAAGCAGAAGAGTCTTTTCCATTCCTATTAAAAGCAGATATTTTCTCCAAGGCTGTGAAAAGCTATTCCTCTTCCTACCTATGTAGTTTCAACTGCAAAAGCCATTTGTCACCATATGGATCCCTCCAGGAGATGTCAACTAGAGTAAAGAGGGAAATCTCACCACATGAGGACGCCAGAGCTTTATGGCAAATAAGGTATAGTAGTTGGGGATTAATTCTAGAAAATGAGCCAAAACCTCAGCATATTCCCCTTCTGAGGATCATAGATCATCCAGCCCACAGTGCTCACTGTGGGTGGCTGAAGACAACTGAGAAGGGATTTATAATGGAATCACATATTGTAGCAGAATCCTTTGACTATTCATGCCTAGCTTCCTCAGGCCTTGGTAAGAGCAGGCTGAAACCATATTGGGTTGAAAGATTCTTCAATATTAACATTACTAATCTCAATGGAAACTGTCAGAAAGAGCTCTTACACAGGAATGAGATCTGTGACAAATGCAGAAGAATGTGAGGAGGCAAATGCATCATAAAGTGTGAAAGGATTGAAGTGATTTTGTATGGTCACTCCAACTGGGAGGCTTGAACCAATGAACAAAGCTCACACATTAAGAATCATTCTTCCCTCTTTAACCCAAATGTCTTCTCAACATGAGAAAAATTTCATTCTTAAGATAATGTTTCTTCAGTACATCACAGAAAATATAGTTAATAATATTGCAATAACTATGTATGATGCAGGTGGGTACTGGAAATATTGGGTGAATACTTTGTAAAGTCTGACCACTATGCTATACACCCAAAACTAATAATCCTATGTAATAAAAGGCCAGCCACCATAGTGTAATGACTGGAATGACCAGAGACCAGAACCACGATGGCCCCTTGCTAGGCTGGCCCCGCCCCCAAGCAAGCAGTTAGGGGTGGTCAGGCAGGCAGACCAGTGGTTAGGGGTTATCAGGTAGGCAGGCCAGTGGTTAGGGGTGATCAGGTCAGCAGACAGCTGCTCACAGGGCTGGCCCTGCCCCCCAGCAAGCAGTTAGGTGTGATCAGGCAGGCAGGCAAGCAGTTAGGGGCAACCAGGAAGGCAGGCAGGTGAGCAGTTAGGAGCCAGCAGTCCTGGATTGCGAGAGGGTGCAGGTCAGGCTGAGGGGACCCTCCCCCGACCCTGTGCACGAATTTCATGCACCGGACCTCTAGTACAAAATAATATTGACTGTAAACTATAATTGACAAAATAAAAACTAAATTAAAAATATTTGATTATATCAGCTTTTGCTTAGAAATCATCCAATTACTGAAATCAAGTTCAGTTACCTTTTAAAAAGAAAGCTATTAAGTGTGTTTTGTAAAAGCAACAACATATACTCTATAAATACACCTAGAAATGGACCAATAATTACTTTGAGTTGCAGAGGTTTTGTTATCCTTAAGTAATATCTTGTCAAATAGCACTGATTCAACTGTCGCATTTTCATAAACATTTATGGGTTACTTAATATGTTATCATCTAAAATAAATCATGTATTGATATCCTTGAAAAGAGTTAGATGAAACACTATGGTAGATCACAGATCACTAAGATATGCAGCAAAATCTGACTCAAAATGTACTTGATTGAAATAACAGAGGTATCAACTTAAAGTCCGGAATTACTAGATCCAATAAGAAAAAACCTTACTGAGAAATTCTTAGTATAACATAATATTCCATCAATAACATTTTATAAAGTAAACCTGTAGATTTTAATCATAGTTCAGTATCTATAGAGGTTAACACCAGCTAACAGATACTATAAGCATTTAATAGTTTTCCTGGTTGGAGCATGACCTTGAGGAAGGCACTTGATTTCCCTAGTTTTGAAAAACTGACCCTTAAAGAGAAAGTATAAGGATGTCATAGTAAAGAGATAAACCTTTTGGGGGTAAATAATGTTCTAAGCAGAGAATCTTCAATAGCATTTATTGACATATTAGAAATCACTTCTGTAAAACAGACCAGGAGTTGTACAGCAGTTCAAGTCCACAGTAACCTGGCCTGTTTCCTTTCAACTACATATGTATCCATATCTAGAACCATCACTGACCCCTCAAGACGCTGCATGCATAGTTTAAGTCAAACTAGATGTGGCATTTTAATGTTATTTTTTGAAAAATAGCTGATTTACATAGTAATTATCATAGAATCGACCTGGAATCTTACAAATTATTACCTCTTGAAAACAAACAAAATATAGTGTAATGGAAATATTTGCCCGAAGACTTGGGTTCTAATTCCTGTTCTTACAGCGGTGTGACAACAGTGAGTTATTTTACCTAAATGAGCCTTCAATACCTTATCTGAAAACTGGAGGGTTAGAGTTGACTGCCACTAAAATGCCCACAAGAGCCAGAAGCATCTGAAGATGATAAAGCTATCTGATACTGGGGCTCCTGTTGGGATGCTGAGACTGTGATAAATGAATAGTGCCTGCCTCCTGGGACCAAAGAGCACTAACTCTGCACAACTCTAGTCAATCTTCTTTTCACTTGGTTTCATTAGCACATGAATACAATAGGGAATCAGCGCCACCACAGTCAGTGGGATGGACGCACTTTTACAGAAAGACAGCACATAAAATAAATGCTCAGTGTGAGTGGGGATCTTGATGAAATGGTAGAGCTGTAGTGTGGTCAATGAGGCCATGACACAGAGCAGCCGGAAGCTTAGCTTGTAGCCATTTTCCCCTCGGCAGCTCCTGAGGAACATCTCTGAGTTGATTGCAAAGCCCAAGCCAAAGAGGACCCCAAGGTTTCTCACGAGTCCAGCAAAAGGTGTAGTGTCAATGTGGATCCAGTCAGGGTTGGCACACCACTTCTTGGCTATGGGCACAGACCATAGCAGGTCAATGTCAAGCAGTCTGAGAAGCAGGTAAAAGCCAAGTGCAAACAGGAAGAGGAAAAGGTTGGTCTTCAGGTATGTGCTCAGGCTCGCCGTTTGGATGCCTGGAGTGTGTTCAAAGGCCTCTGCCACAAGCATGCCTGGGGATTAGAAAGAGACACTGAAGGCGACTATGTGCCCTTGAGCTCCTGGGGAATCATTCCTCCCTGCATTGAAGAACTTAGCTGCTGCCCAGCTGGTGTGGCTCAGTGGTTGAGCATCAACCTATGAACCAGGAGGTCACAGTTTGGTCAGGGCACATGCCCAGGTTGCAGGCTCCATCCCTGGTGTGGGGCATGCAGGAGGCAGCTGATCAATGATTCCCTTTCATTATTGATGTTCCTATCTCTCACTCCCTCTCCCTTCCTCTCTGAAATCAATAAAAATATATTAACAAAAAAAGAATTTAGCTGCAGTTTTCCATGTAAAGGGCTTTAGACACCTAGGTTCTATCCATTTTCCAAAGCCTTTCTTAAAGCAGTAACACACACTTGCCCCATGGTCTTTTTGCCATCCATACTAGGACATGGGGATCTCTCAGGAATCCATGGCACTGAGTGACAACCCACTTTATAGGCAGAACACTGATCTAGGTGCTTGCAATTAATATTTCAATTGCCATAGCCAATTAACTTAGCCTTTGAAAAGCATGTGGAACTAAATAGCAGAAACTCAATCATGGTGAATGCCACTTCAAGAATACAAAGCAGCGGCAAAATGAAGTTCATAGTTATGTAACCATCATTTCAGGTGTTTCAGAGAGAGTGGCATGGTGTGCAGGTTGGAAGGCCATTATAAGTCCCCCAAACCAAGACACAAGCAGGCTGTCTGAAGTGGTGGTCTGGAAGTTGGACTTAACTCTAGTCACATTTCAGAGAAGCCCATCTCACTAAGAGGTTAGCGTTTATACTGTTAAGTGAGACTCTGCCATTGTGCACAAGGAGGATTTGAGAGGTGTGTTGAATCACTTAAGCTCCCAGGGTAGCATTAAGCATCAGTTGCTTAACAGAATTACCTAGAATGGGGAACTTATCGCCAGGAAGAATCTGAGAACATAAAACAAATGATACTAAAGCTTTCAAATGATATAACCAGAGGTAAGGGATCATATTTACCACCAATTACTCCGAGAATAACTTGATGAGGAAAATGCGTTGCTATGAATACTCTGGAGATGCAGACACTGATTTGAATCAACCAAAAAAGACTCCAAAGAAATGACCAGGTCAGTCTACGATGGAAGAATAGATACAAGTGTAAGAAGCAAAGAAATTTGATCGCTCATAAAATTAGGGGCTCTGTGACACCAGATGACCTTTCTCAGAAGAATCATCTGACATATATCATTATTCTAGAGTCTTGTTTTCCCCAAAATGTTGTTTCCATGTGTTTCATAGGATTTGAAATGCTTTAACAGAGGTTTTTGCATTTACAATGCATTTATAAGTGCGATATCCTGAGATTTTAATAAATGTTATTAAAGGAAGCCAATTTGACATCCTAATAATTATTTTAATGGAGTGGGATAATTCAATTTTGGAGAATTGCTAATATCAGAATTATTATATGAATTACATATATGTTTACTCCTTATCATATGTGCTTCCTCTTTACTCTCTCTCAACCTTTCTTTGCTTGAAGAAAACTCACTTGGAGAGTCAGCTGCCACTCTGATGAAAAACACATCAACATTTTATCAAGGGCAAGTTTTCATTGGGTTTAATGTCAGACTCTCAAAGAAGTCCTGATTCCTTGGTTTTTGAGATATAGAAAATAAGAAATAATGGAATTGACCTATAGGCTATATACTTTGTGTTAGAAACAACAAGGTAGGCCCTGGCTGGGTAGTTCAGTTGGTTAGAGTGTCATCCCAATACTCCAAGGTTGCAGTTCAATCCCTAGTCAGGGCACATACAAGAATCAACCAATGAATGCATAAATAACTGAAACAACAAATCGATGTTCCTCTCTCTCTCTCTCTCTCTCTCTCTCTCTCTCTCTCTCTCTTTCTCTTCCCCCTCTCTAAAAAATCAATAAGTATAAATAAAAAAGAAACAAGGTACAAAGTACAAAAACTTATAAAAATATTAAAATCCAAGCAATGTTCATTATTTTAATAAAAAAGAATTAGCAATATTGAATTCTAAGATTTTGGGGGATTCTCAATGATTTGTTACTGATAATCAGACCAAATTTTGGTTATTGAAAGACTAGGAATAGAAAGAAATGAGACTTCCAAAGAGGAAGTAAGCAGGGGTTATCAATATGAAAGAATAATAAATAAAGATTTGGTAATATTAAGGTAAGGAATAGGCACTAAATAAATTTTGATGGATGAGGGAGTCTTGCAGTTATAAAAATTAAAAAAGAGTTATGGGAGTTAAAAAAAACAACAAGCAAATATTTTCCAGGTTTGGAAATTGGAGGAAGAAATAAGCTATAAGAAGGTGAGCCTTTTTTAGATTCCTACTTTGAGAAATAGTCTATGGTTAGGAAATGCTAATTTCTTTAAATTAAACAACTCTCTACTGTTGTTTTGGCTAATGGATACATTAAAGCATGCAGGTCACAGTCTCATTTGAATAAACTTTAAATATGCTCAAATTACTTTAGCTATTTCTTTCTTATATTTCCAATACTACTCTAAAAAGTGGATGGCTCTTGGAAATTTTTTATTTTAAAAGAACTTTTATATAATGGTATATGTTATCATATTTTAAAAACCAATTAACAGACAAATTTTATTTCTGATAGCCTAATAATTTATGATTAAAGTGGTGCTCAAAATTGTCTTAATGATAAATTATTTCAGAAAAGAAAACAGCTTAATTCCTACAAAAATTTTGAGTAATCTTACATTAAAGTTCTAGGCCTTTTTAAACATTACAAATCTACTAACATGAAATCTACTAACATTCAAACTTAAACTTGCCTCTAGGATGGTTTCAATTACAAAGGTTGCAAAGTCTTTAAAGTTAGAATTTGTTATTGATGTCAAAAAACATTGGCTTGTCAAAGAAAGAAATATAATTATACTAAATTAACTGATGCATTCAAGGGGAATGATGATTCTCAAAGTTTCTAGTTAATCTTAAAGCAAGAGAATGTACATGCAAAATTATTTCTTACATAATTTTAGATGACTTACTTATGAGCTACCAGAGTGATTATTATATTAGAGAAACCCAAAGCATATTTAGCAAATCATTAATCAATTAAATATTTCCAACCCTATAATATGGCAAAGCTGTGAACTAATTAGGACATAATCTTAAAGCACAATATTAATTTTCTATTCATTTGCTATTTTGGTTATGATAGAATAGAATAAGCACATTTCAACCACTAAAAGCATACTAAAATGAACTTTTAAGAAGACATTCCATATTCAAAACTGTTACATTCCCATGCCACGAAACTGGAGCAAAGCTGACCTGTGCAGAGTCGTAGATGACTCATCCATCCGACTGACAGTGTGGCTCAGTGCAGCTGTTACCATGACGTACCAGACACACGATGAGCCCATGGCATGACCAGATGGACTCCCTGCAAAAGCAAAGTTGTTGGTCCATTTGAAAGGGAGTTAACAGAGTATCAGTATCAGAAATGGATAGAATAGCATATTAGCCATGAAAATTACAAATAACTCAGAAAGAATCCACAGGGCCCAGGCTCTATGTATTATCTAAATATAGGTAGAAATAAAGAAAATTGAGCCAAATTGAGCCTCAAACACTACTTCAAACATTTTTTCCAGATTTTTCAAGTTCATCAAATTCCAGAAATTAAAATGTTCAAGGCTAATTAAAAACTCAGGGTGTTGCACCAAAATCTGCCATATCTCTACTCATTGTTCATATCTAATTGTTTTTAATTGATGATAAAAATAAAGTACCTGTATTGGATCTTAAATCAGTTTATGTTCCTTGGGTTGGAAAGTCAAACATCTAAAAGATATCATTGCTATGTCTGATTTAGCAATTGACTGCTGTGTACTAGCAGCTACCTCTACCTCTATGTCTATCCTGTGGCCAGAAGCTCCATGGAAGTCTTTGTTATGAAAAGGAAGAGAAGCTGTAAAGGGAGCATCAGTATTGGCAGAAGAAGTGTGAAGACTTTCTACTCCTAGAATGTCTTTCCCATGAATCTTGATATTTTTGAAAAATCACTTTATTTTGATATTCTCCCTGAGTCTTAACCAAATGGAGATTCATTTGGGTTAAACCCCAGTCTCTTTTTCAAAAAACACTGAATTAAACAAAGACCAATCTATTTCTTGTAGATCTATTTATTGCAAATCTGTTTCTTATGCAGGAATTTTCAGAGCCTTTATATTCTTAGAGTTGTAGATCTCTAAGGAGTGAACATAGGATGCAATATATCTTTTTCCTTCCCACCACCTCACCCCAGAAAATATCCCACATGCTGGGAAGTGCTGGGATAAAACAAAGTAGCATTTCAATTGTCTCAAAGGTTATCCATCCATCCATCCATCCATCCATCCATCCATCCATCCATCCATCTATCCCACAATGATTTCACAAAGATAAAATATATATACACCATCCCCATCATGATTGAACACAGTCTACTGAGGGAGCCAGATATATAAAGAATTAATTATAGTAATATAACAGAACTTACACATTCACTATATTCAGGGTTGGTTTCAATGGATGTCAATATTAATTTTCTGATATATGCCAAACTATAGTGAGGTATAATATAACACAGTCTTATAAGTTAAACCAGTAACATGTAATTTCCTTTTATATATTTCAAAAGCCTTTTATAGTCCTAAACTCAACTTCTCTGGTAAAGATTTTACATGCATACAGTCTTACTTATAATAAAAAAAGGAAGTGGCCCAGAAAGTCTACTTACATACTATATATACCAGAAAAAAAAGAAATTTTAAAGAAATCATTCTAAGATAAGGGATATCTTAACTGGCAATAGTAATACCAGGAAGTCCTTACCTTTCTTACAGAAAACTTGTCTATTCTTTCCTCATTCATGAGATTTTCGGAATACTTATAGTAACTTTGACAGTTACTCAGCAGTAGATAAATCAATATTTCTAGAATTTTAATATAGTTCTTTGGTAATTTGTTCTAGCTTTTTTGTTTGTTTTCGTATTATTCCATTCTTCCAAAAAATAAATTGCAAATATAAAATTATTTAAGGAGTATTCTCCAAACTTACCCTTTTACAAATAACACAATGAAATTCATAAAACTTCCTTCCTTTCTCATTAGCAATTTTTATGCTTATGAACTTTTAGCATCCTCCCTTATGACTTTCTTTAATTTCCTATATGATATCATACACTTATTAGATGATCATCATACATAATGACTCTGTTGGAATAGCTTTAGTAACTTGAAGTTGCTATAATTGCTTACCTGGACCTGTTTCACATGTAGTGGGAAACTGTTCAAGGCATGGACCTGAGCGATTTAGGTAAATCTGAGTTTCTTGGATCCACCAGTAAGGCCGATGACCAAATAATATCCTGTATTTGAAGAAATATAGATATGAATATATTTAAATAAACAGCAAGTACTTAATTGGAAACATCCTATTTTCTCCTATAAAAATGATTCAATCAGAGGGTTGATGAGGAAAGCTCATGATTAAGAATCTTTGAAAGGACTTGGATTCTGGTTTATCTCCCATTATAGAGGTTGACACAGTCATTTCAATGTAAACAGGGACATTTTTTTCCTTTCAGGGGAAGTCCTGCAGGTGCTTTGGGTGCTGAGATTGGGAATATCAAAGTGGTCCCTGGAATCAATCACCTGTCTGTTCAGTATGGGTGCTGCTCATTTAACTAACTTCTTAGATAATCAGAGAATATGTGTTACAGGGCTTTGGAATTTACTTATAAATCAGTTTACGTTAGCATATAAATATACATTTGTATGTAAGTATACATTTCTATAGCTTTTGTAAGTTCTATTTATGAATCTGTGGTATGCTTGAAAGTTTTCCAAATAAAACTACACACATCTAAAATGTGACCATTAAGCCAAAGCTACAAATTTAAGAGTACACTTTAGGAAAAATGAAACAAAACAGAAGCCTTACCATTTAAATATAAGATTGAACCAATCCCCAATGACTGCTACCCATATCATCTTAGTTCCAACTGTCTGATTAAGTTGAAACCAAAGTGGAAAATAAATAGAAAAGATATTCCGGGGATCTCCAACATTGGACATAAAATTGAGAAAATTGTAGTAAGCTCGGTAGTCCTTCTGCAAATGCTGAATAATGAGTACTCCATTCCTATGAAGGTAATCCATCTTGAAAGAGAGGCAAATCTAAACAGAGCAATTGGAGCTGCAGAGCTCTGAGTCCCTCCATTTTTATATAGTACCCTTGTGGCATGTCCAGTCATTATTGCAACACGTGACTGACCATCTGTGGAAAGGGCACGTCGGCCCTTGTCTGCTGAAAAGCTCATCTGTTTATAAGTTTAATTGGAGCCAAAGAGGTGAAGTACATGCTGATCTGTGACAAGTCAAGGGGAAATTTGGGTAGAGATACAATGAATTTCTTATGCAACCTCCCTTTTGTGTGAACAGTTGGATTGTGTTTGCTTGAAATTTTTTGCACAGTTCATTTCCTTCAAGGGCAGAGACATTAGCAATTTCTATGCTTGGCTAGAAGACTATGCAGATAATTACTGCATGTCAAATAGCCCTTAAAGCCATGCATTTTAATTTAAAATAGAATGTGGCTCTTTGACTATTTTATTGGGTCTTAGAGGAAAACAAATGAGTAAATATCTGGGCATGAAACATTTATGTGATATGACAGATTATTTTCTTATTGCAGACTTAAATAAAAATTTTTTTTATTAGCAAAGAGAATGCTATGATATATATGCAACAGCGAAGGAAATACATAGAATGTATGAAATCTAGAAGGAAATGTGTTATGAGGCAAGAAAGCAGAGATGGAGGTCACTTTGCTAAAAGAACTGTGTTAAGGTTGAGTCATTATTGACTAGAGAGTACAATTAAGAACATTGGGGAGTGCTCATGTGAGAGAAAGACAGAAATAGACTCAAAAGGCTTTGGACCAATCAGGAAAATGATTTGTTGAAAGCAGAACGTTCCGTACAATTACAGGGGACACACCAAAACAAACATGTAGATTGGGAATAAACAGAAGGACAGCTCAAAGAGAACTATGGATCCCAGTCAGAAATGAGATGGTGGATGTAGAGAGATAAATACATCTGTGAAGGGGCCTGTGAAAGCCGAGAAGCCCCACCAGGTGGCAGAGGGGGGAGGCAGTAACCATACTTACCATTCAGATTGTTGTCTTTGCTAATCACAGCCTCTTTCACTAGGAACTCTTCCCGTGCTATAAATATCACTTTGGACTTCTCTTGAAGTCCTGCTCCATCATTTTACAGCACCATTGTTAGAAGGGATCCAGTGTCTATCAGTACCTTCCCAGGCTCTGTTGACTCTCCCAGAAGAAATGCTTTGACTACTATTAAACTCCTTTTTTCAAGTTTATCTTTATGGCTGAAAGTACTACAGATGTTCCCTCTTATTCCCTATTGACCCCCTCTACCCCTCAGCTGTCCTCTGCCACTGGCCTTCACCACACTGTTGTCTGTGTCCACGGGTTATGCATATATGCATATAGGTTCTTTGGTAAATCTCTCCGCACCCACCCACCCACTCTCCTTCCCTCTGAGATTCATCAGTCTGTTCCATGCTTCTATGTCTCGATCTATTTTGCTCGTTATTTTATTTTGTTCATTGGATTCCACATATGAGTGAGATCCTACCATTAAACTCTTCAGTGATTTTTTTTTAAATGCCATACCTTTGTCTTACCCTAGACAAACTACATTTCTAGTGATGGGACTCAGTTACTGGTATTTTAAAAATACATTCCAAGTGATTCCAATGTGCAGGCAGGGTTAAGAATCAACATGATGTGGAGAAAAAGGAACCTTGGTGCACTGCTGGTGGGAATGCAGATTGGTGCAGCCACTGTGGAGAACAGTATGGAGTTTCCTCAAAAAACTAAAAATGGAACTCCCATTTGACCCAGTGATCCCACTTCTAGGAATATATACCAAGAAACTAGAAACACCAATCAGAAAGGATATATGCACCCCTATGTTCATAGCAGCACAATTCACCATAGCTAAGATTTGGAAACAGCCTAAGTGCCCATCAGCAGATGAGTGGATTAAAAAACTGTGGTACATCTACGCAATGGAATACTATGCTGCAGTAAAAAAGAAAGAGTTCTTACCATTTGCAACAAGATAGATGGAGATGGAGAGCATTATGCTAAGTGAAATAAGCCAGGCAGAGAAAGATAAATATCACATGATCTCATTCATTTGTGGAATATAATGAACAACATAAACTGATGAACAAAAATAGATCCAGAGACAAGGGGCAGGGGAGGGGGCGTTAGAGATCAACCATTCCTACCATTTGCAACAACATGGATGGAACTGGAGAGAATTATGCTAAGTGAAATAAGCCAGTCAGAGAAAGATAAGTATCACATGATCTCACTCATTTGTGGAATATAATGAACAACATAAACGGATGAACAAAAACAGTTCCAGAGACAGAGAAACATCGATCAGACCATCAAATCTCGGAGGGAATGTAGGGAAGGGTGGGGGTAAGGGGGAAAGATCAACCAAAGGACTTGTATGCATGCATATGGGCCTAACCAATGGACATAGACAACAGGGGGGTGAGGGCATGAGTGGGGGGGAAGGGGGGTAATGGGGGAAGAAGGACACATATGTAACACCTTAATCAATAAAGAAATTTAAAAAAAAAGAATCAACATGATGAAAAAATTCATACTCTACCTGTTTTCCTTTCAGCTTAAGCCCCTCCCTCTGCCAAAGGTCAACCTGAAAGAAGCTTCCATGACATTTAATATGTAAATTATTGGTTATAACTGGATCTTCCTATTAAATTTGATTTTTGCATTAACTGATTTATCTTGTCAGAGAATCTACCTCTAGAATAAAAGAAGAACCTAAATCTAATGAGAAATTATACAGCTGGTGATAGTTTGTATACAAATTCAGTAATGTGGGGCCAGAAGAGGAGAAGCAGTGGTGACCATTGGAATGTACTCCTCTTACAACACAGCATGATGGCCACCTTCTCCTCTGAGTTTTCTGCAATGCTGACCTGGAAGGAGCTTAAGATACAGCCTGGTTTCTGTGGATGAAAAGTCTGGTTTGACAGTCACAAAGTGAGGTTGCAAACAGCACCATGTCATTTTTCAGAAGTGACTGTACATGGCTGCCAGGAAATGAAGATTAATCTCCATCCATGATGAGAGCCTCACCAGTCTCCTTTATCATTCTTATAATTTCAGCAGGAGGATAACCAGGAAGTAGTCAGGCAGCACTGGCCTTCCCCACATTTTGCTCCTCCCCAGGCAGCCCATGAATTACACCCACTCTTGGTTCTCCCATTAGTGTGCTAATCTGATTTGAATGACGTATGTGTTGGGGTAAAATTAATTTTGCTGAAAACTTAGTTGTGCATAAGAATGTCTTGCATTTATGCTTTTCCAATTATTTAAAATACTCTACCGTAATATCCTTTAAAAATACTCTATCATATTATTTTATTTTAACTTCATAGTGGTTTAGTAATCTTCCTTTTAGTGATAAGGAAATGGACAAGTAATCTTTCC
This sequence comes from Plecotus auritus, assembly GCF_963455305.1. Taxonomy (NCBI): domain Eukaryota; kingdom Metazoa; phylum Chordata; class Mammalia; order Chiroptera; family Vespertilionidae; genus Plecotus; species Plecotus auritus. The sequence goes on from NC_137776.1 coordinate 50,969,729, forward strand.
CAGGTCATTTCTTTAGTGCAGCGACCCTATTTGGAGACTAAATTTTATTTCCAGAGCAATGCTTCTTCCTAGTCTAGGCTGTATCCAGGTTACCTAAGGCCAACATTGGTGAGAGGTAAACCAGCTGCAAAATGAATAATAGTTGATGCTATAACCAGCTTTTTTCAAATGCTTTCAACTATCTAGACCTCCAATTCAACTGTATCATTTCAACTATAAGGCTTTTCTGTGTAGTCTTGTGAATTAGGTAATACATGGGCACATCTGGCTAGCTGCCACATCATTAGAACTTTGAGATATAATCACCACTTTGAACTTCCGTTGGATGGCTTATCCCATCGTTGGACAGCAGGGATACAATTGTAATGGGAGTTCAGTGGTTACTGTTACCTTCCCAGTCTCTGACATCTTCCCTGGGGGAAACATCAAGTGGCACTAAGCTGGGCACCTCAAAGCTTGAGGGTGACTCTAATTCCCATCCTCTTCTGTTGACCCTGGGACCTAGCAGACATGTTCTTCTCTGGAAAGTCAACTATGGAAATAAGTGAAGGCCCTCCAAATGAGAACAAACAGAGGCTATTTATTTTGAGCTTGCTATAGTAAGATTTGGCCACTGTCATTTGCATTTGACAGACTCAGAAGCAGGCAGAGGAATAGGAAAGCTCTATAGTAAACACAAGGAAGGCCTCAGGTCTGCTTTGGTTATAGGTTATGGGCACGGGCAAGCAGGAGCTGATTAATTAGAAACAGAGCATCTTATGTGATTGACTAGGATGCATATTTGGCTCTCTCTGGTTGGTCCTTAGTTGGAAGCAGGGACAAAAATATAGTGAAACTGGTAGTCTTGACCAAGTCTTGACCATTCTGGATAGATTGCTTCAGAGGTTGTGGATCAGAGTTCTAGTGTCATACTTGGTCTGACTTGTCCATTTGTATATTCAATCTCTCACAAGACAAATTGAGTAACCACATGTCAGAAGTAGTTTGTGTAACATCCCACCAAGAAATAAGGGGATCCCTTGTCTATCCCATGATTCTACAATCCTTATTATCCACTGAGTTAAAATTAGGGCATACAGTTGCTTACCAAAGAAGAATCAATTTATTCAGGCATACCACTATTCTATCTGAGGTTTTAACCTTGACTAATCAGAACCTATACTACTGCCTTTTGATTTGCATATTCAGGTTCTATAATTTCCATAATCTCTTTGATGAGCCATAAGAAAGAACATTACTTCCATTTATTCTTTTTCTATGAAGTATTTGAGCTACATATTTCATAAAATTCATTTTCTTCAGAAATGTCTTGTCCTCACCTCAGGGTGTGAAGGTTATCAAATACATTTTGTCTTACAATTAAAAATTCAACTTCATGTTCATTAAATACTTCAGAGTCTGTGGACTGTGGTGAAGTTGGCTGCACGTGAGCTTTTCATCTTAGACAGTTAATTTAGAAAGATTGTGTCTCAGGACTATTAGGTTCTGTAGGCTAAATATAATTGACCAAAGCAAAAGCACCTTGATATCTTTTGCCTTTTAACAGGATCTGCTATCTATTTATTCCCCATAGTTCATCATTTTTAGTCTTTTCATTTCTTAGCTTATGTGCACTTCCTCAGAGATGCCTTCTCTGATCAGCATCCTCACCATTCCTTTAACAGTGTTTTCTCGGAAACACTCTTAATTTAGGGGATTGTGTGTTAGTCTGCTAGGGTGACATACAAAGTAACTTACTGGGTGGTTTAAACAATAGTAATATATTTTCCCACAATTCTGGAGGCTACATGTCCCAGAGCAAGGTGTCGGCAGAGTTGGTTTCTTCTGAGACCTCTCTGCTTGGCTCATAAATGACCGTCATTTCCCTGTGTCCTCACGTGGTCCTCCTTTTGTATGGATGTGTCCTAGTCTCTTAGTAATGACACCAGTCTTATTAGGTTAAGGTCCATCCTGATGACTTCACTTTAACACTTAGGTACCTCTTTAAAGGCCCTATCTCCAGTTATATTCTGAGATACTGAGGGTTAGGACTTCAAGATGTGAATTTTGAGGATGAAATTCAACTCATAACAAGAATTTAATTATAATTTGTAATTGTACTTTTTCTTTTTAGTTCTTGTGTTTAATTTATCTTTCCTGCACCATAGTACAAGCTCCATAAAATTAGGAATGATGTTTGCTTTGTGTACCAGCTCCAGCACAATCCTTGGCACAGGCCCACGCAGGGACTGGTTTCCTATGAAGCTAGTGAAATTTGAATGGGCCCCTGGCATGACAGGCTATTGCTGGGATCTGCTGGGAGCTGTAGAGCATATTAATAATTTGATATTCCTTTTATTAAAGAGAGGCCCTAACAATAAAGGAGCTTTAGATTCCATAAAACCTGGAACTTCTGGGCCCGCATAGGTATTCAATAAATGAACTAGTGATCAAAATTTGATGTGAGTGCTGTGTTATAAAGAGTCTGTGCTTTAAAAAACATGCTTGATATTTAATTAATCTAAACTCAGATGTGTTTTCCCACAGAGATAATGTTACAAAGTGGTCAAAAAGATTCTTTTTTTTTTTAATTTCCCAACTTAATCATTTTTTCTTTATTTTCTTTATTTATTTTTCCCATCACTACTTATTCCCCCAATACCCTCTTTCACTTCCACCTACCCCTTTCCCCCCTGCAATCACCACACTGTTGTTCATGACCATGAGTTCTTTCTCTCTTTTTTGTTTTTTTTGCTCAATCCCTTCACCCCCCCAGAGCTATCTGCCTGTTCTCTATCATAATTAAAATGGCACACAAAATAAAGAAAAAAGATTCTTTAAGGTGAAGAAAATTATATACAATGTATATATAAGAAATATATATATATGTGTGTGTGTATATATATATATATATATATATATATATATATATATATATATTATATAATAAAAGGGTAATATGCAAATTGACCCTAATGGCAGAATGACCGGGAATGACCGGTCACTATGATGTGCACTGACCACTAGGGGGCAGATGCTCAATGCAGGAGCTGCCCCCTGGTGGTCAGTGTGCTTCTACAGGGAGAGCACTGCTCAGCCAGAAGCCAGCTCATGACTGGCCAGCACAGCAGCGGTGGCAGAAGCCTCTCCTGCCTTCGTGGCAGCACTAAGGATGTTCGACTAACAGCTTAGGCCCACTCCCCATGGGCCTAAGCTATTAGTTGGACACCCCCTGAGGGCTCTCAGGCTACCAGAGGGATGTCTGACTTCCAGCTTAGGCCCGATCCCCCGGGGAATAGGCCTAAACTGGCAGTCAGACATCCCCCAAGGGGTCCCAGACTGCGAGAGGGCACAGGCCGGGCTGAGGGACTCCCCGCCCTCCCCCAAGTGCATGAATTTTTGTGCACCGGGCCTCTAATTAATATATATATATATATATATATATATATATATATATATATATATATATATATATATGCTTATGTTTAAGGAGAATAGGAGAATAAACATAAACTAATGTTTTAAGGTTACTTATAAAGGAAAGAAGGGAATAGAGTAGAAGGGATGGGGAAAACTAGGCTTCTTTAAATATACTTATTTTCTTGATTTGATTTTGAAATCATGTAAATATTTTACATAATTACATATTAAATTTAAAAATCAATTTTTGCAAAATTTAAAAAGTGAGACAAATGATAAAACTAAAAATAATGCTTACTTGACACACCATATTTGTGAACTATTCATTTCCAGCTTTTCAGCACTTGTGTTTTACGATTTTGTTCCTGTGGGAAATCTCTTTCTAAGTATTTCCTTAGTGCTCCTGAGTTTGCAGTCTGTCACCAGAGTTGCATGGGGTGGAGATACTTATCCTATGAAGATCATGGCAGAAGGGAGATGCAGGAGGTTGGTTACTTTTGGTACTAACATAATCTTTGAGTAGAGTTTTTTCTTCTAATAACAGAATCTGTCTAATAAGCTGGATCATTCCAAAGTCAAGGTTGTTAGAGTTCAAAGTCTCTCCCAAATCAGTTCACCAAATGATGGAGCAAAGCCATGTCTAAGCTACAAAGGTTAAGATTCAAATATGAATAGATCTACCTCTATCCCCTTTTGAGGTTGTCTTTCTCAATGTGTGGTCTATGGACCACCTACACGCAGAATCCCAGGTCCACTCCAGATCACAGAGTCAGAGTCTTTGGGAAAATGGTCCAGCAATGTGTATTTTAGTAAGCTTCCTACGTGGTTCTCATGCATATCAAATTTTAAAAGCTCCATCTTAATTCATCTCTCCCTTGATACAAGGTGTCATACTCCGTGCACCCTGTTGACCCTTTCTTATAATACTTTATCACTTTCTACTGTAAGGCATTTTTTTCATCAGTTACTTTATTTGGGCTCTGTACTATCCACTCTTTCCCTTGGGTGCTTGATATGTTCTTGTATTCCCCCTTTTAGAATATCCTTTCCATTCTCTTTTTAAATCTAAGATCTATAGTAAACACAAAAATATTATCTATAATTAACATCAGTTATTCTTATTTTGCCAAATAGCTTGTAAAAGTGGAATTGATCTTCAACGGTGAGATAGTAGGGCAAGGTGATAAAATTTCAGTCTTATACACCATTCTGTTGCTTCTCCTTTACTCTCTGACATCTCTGTCTCTTCCTCCCACTCTCCCTCTTCTCTCTTCTTCTTCCTCTTTCTCTCCCAGCTCCTTCTCTCCATCCTAGCCTCCCTCTTTCTCACACAAAATACTTAATCTAAATATTTGAATTGGTCAAAAACTTTAACCTTCTCTATAGCCTGAGAGCAAAGACAACTCCAAGAGAGCAGAGCCTACCTGAATTGTTCACTGTTGCATCTCAGAATCAAGCCAGATGTCCTCCACATAATGAGAGTCTTCAGAAAATTGCACGGCCAGCCACCATTTCCTTCAGGGTCAATACCTTTTCTTCCTGCTGTCGTAGAAGTCTGTATTTGATTCCTCCATGTTCTGTTCAATGACTAGAACTTTGTTGTGCCAGTAAAAGCACTTTTAAGCAAAAATCTTTAAAGTATGTGCTTTTGGGTCTCATATTAGCCAAATCTCATCAATCATTAGGCCAGGAGTCCATAGCCTGAATCTGACTAATTTAGAAGTCATTGAACTTCCTAACGTCCATATACAGAATGTTAGTACATGTGCAGATTCCTTGGAAGAAAGCCAGAGCTTTCAAAAGATTCCCGGAGAAATCCTGATCTGAACAAGTTAAGTGTAGCATAAGGCATCCACTGTTCACAGTTCCTACATTCAGGATCCCTTCATTTCCTCACTTTCTTTAGAATTATCTTCAGTGATCTAATCTCCCTAGTATAATTTGCTTGTCTTGATGACTTCATTATATATATATATATATATATATATATATATATATATATATATATATATATATATAAAATTTCAGAGAGGAAGAAAGAAGGAAGGAGAGATAGAAACATTGAAGATGAGAGAGCATCATTGATTGGCTGCCTCCTGCACCCCCCATACTGGGGATCTAGCTCACAAGCCAGGCAGGTGCCTTGACTGGGAATCAAACTTCGACTTCCTGATTCATAGGTCAATACTCAACCATTGAGCCACACCGGCTGGGCAATGACTTCCTTCTTTTTAATGACTTTTAAAAAAATATTTTAATACTATAGCCCAGTGGTCGGCAAACTCATTAGTCAACAGAGCGGCAAACCGCGGCTCGCTAGCCGCAGTTTGCCGGCCACTGCTATAGCCAGTCCCCAAACTCTGTATGGTTGCTTTGTTTTTAGTTAATTCCAGTAGTTGAATGATTCCAGTTCTTTGCAGAGATTTCTTATTTTAATTCACTTAGATTTTCCTGAGTTTTTGATTTGTAGTAAATTTTGCCTGTTTTACTTAAATTGAAACCTGTAAGACAGAGGCTAGAACTTCTTCAATATGTTTTGTCACACTAAATATTACATAACCATAAAATATATTCTTATCATAAGAGGAAACATTCATTTCTGAGTTATAATGCTCTCTGCAATTCAACATCATTCAGAGATTTTTGGCTTTAGCTTGTTGCTAGTAGCAACAAACAAAAATATTTGGAAGCATTGACCTTTAATGTCTCTGTTCATGGTCATTATCCTTTTACCCCACGCTTATCTGCCTTGTCTACAATTAATTGTATTTGAGATCTCTCCAGTGTCACCTTGCAATGTAAAGTGGATTTATTTCAGACCAAGTTTAGACTCTAGGGACTTTAGAGAATAATTACCTGCATTCTGGCTAGCATCCCAGGAATATTGGCATTCCATAATGACACTATTATAAGTGACCCAGCTATAGCTGTCCCAGGTATCCCTTCCATTAGCCTCATAATGTATTTTTCTCTGGAAATGTCATAACTTTTTTTTGATAACCAAAGGACAGAGTTGCTCATTGATCAGTACCATTAATTTTCTTCACAGCAGAATTAAGATATTTTATAGATGGCTTAAACTTTAAGTGAAGCATGTGTGAGGCAGTGTTTCTTAAACTTGAACATGCATAAGAATCACCTGGAGAGCTTGTTAAAACACTGATGACTGGGACTCAACTCTAGAATTTTTAATTCAAAAGGAATAGAGAGCGGTCTGAGAATTTGCACTTCTAGCACGTTCCTAGATGAAGGTGATACTCTTGGGTGGGAAACCTCACTTTTGAGAAGCACTAGTGTAAGGCATTGATTCTCACAGTGGGCAGGACAGGGATAACTCAGACGTCAAGGAGATGGCAGTCTTATAAGGAAGATAAGATATTTATATAGCCCTGGCCAGTTTGGCTCAGTGGATAGAGCGTCGGCCTGCGAACTGGGGGGGTCCCGGGTTTGATTCTGGTTAAGGGCACATGCCCAGGTTGTGGTCTCGATTCTCAGTGGGGGACTTGCAGGAGACAGCCAATTGATGATTCTCTCTCATCATGGATGTTTCTGTCTCTCTCCCTCCTCCTTCCTCTCTGAAATCAATAAAAATATATTTTAAAAAAAGATATTTATGTAAATAGCAAAGCTCTGTACCCTTTGGGGCTGTTGGACAGAGTAAATGGACAAGAGGAAAAGGCAGATACAACTTTCACTTTACAAGACTGGGAAGCCTTTGTGGAGGAGGTGGCAAGTAACTTGGCCTTCATAGGTGGGTAGAATCTAGAAATCCAAAACTACAGGATTACGCAGAACAACATCCCATTGAAATATATTGCATTTAAAAACTGTAAAAAAATCTCCATTTTTGACATTAATGAGACAATTGAAAAATTTTTAATTATTAAAATTTGTAATTGTCTCATAAATGTCAAAAATTGTGTTTTAAACAAGTTTTTAAATGTAATATGTTAATTAATGTTAATATTTTTAGTGTAATAATGATATTATGGTTATGTTAAAATGAGTCTTTATCTTTTAGAAAGGTATACTGAGATATATGTGGGTGAAATGAAATGTTGCCTGGGGGAGTGGATGGATGTGGATAGAGCAGATTAGCCAGTGGTTGATAATAGCTGGGACCTGGTTACCAATTCATGACAAGTTCATTTTCTATTTACTTTTGTGTATGTTAGAAATTCTTTGAAACACATTTTCTAAAGAAACTGTATGAACAAAATAGAAGAACTAAAGTAGAGCAGGCTGATAGCTTATTTCTGTTAGAATATAAACAGTGTAGAGTAAATGATGGAATAATAAGGGTAAAATAGTAAATGAAGACAATTCAAAGATCTGACTTGAATGCCACTAAGGAACAAAAGCTATATATATATATGAAAGAGAGGAAGGGAGAGGGAGAAGCATTGATAAGAGAGAAACATTGATTGGCTGCCTCCTGCACAGCCCCTACTGGGGATCGAGCCCAAAACCTAGGCATGTGCCCCGACAAAGAATCAAACAGAGAACCTCTTGGTCCATGGTATGGTGCTCAATCCACTGAGCCACACCAACTGGGCTTAAAAAGCTATGTTTTTAAGACAATAGAGGTATGCTGAAAGTATTTCAAACAGGGAACTAACATGACAAAAATGCACTTTGAAAATATTATTGTGCCAAAACAGATTAGGAGGGCAAGAGTCTGGAGGTAAGAACCAGTGGTAAAGATGTGAATAGAGATCTAGAGGATAAAAAAAAGGGAAGACTGGGGTAGGGGTGCATATTGATGAATCTGTTGGTGTTGGCAACCAGTGAACTATGAAAGAATCGTGGAAGATTTCAAGATTCTAAACTTGAAGACTGAGAGAACACCAGTGCCATGGAAAGAAGAGATATTTAACAAGAAAATGAAAAAATTTGTTTTGAAATATTGCTAGTGGGGAATCCATGTGATATGAACAGCGGATAGCTGGAAATATATGATTGGAATACAGAAAACCAGGCAAAACAGGACTGAATCTGAAAGACATCTATGCGAGATGAGATGAGATTGCCCTGGGAAATAAGTTAATGGGAAAAGAGACTCAAGAATGTTAGAGTGGGAATTTTTGAGCACTACTGAGGCCGTGGACTATGCTCCAGATAGAGTTGTCAGTGCTGACATCAGGCCAGGCCTTGAGATACGGTCTCATGGCCCCTTCCCAGCACGTAGGCCTTCTTTCATAGAACACTGTCAGCTTTCTGAAGAACAGGATGACCCTGTGAATAACATGGTTGTCAATGGCATGATCCTGACGTTGCTTAGGAAAAACTGTTTTGTTTTGGGTTACTTGCTCTGCAAAAACAGGATGTGGTTAATGTGCTTAAAAGTGGTCCTGCACAAAGGGTCGGGGCTGCTCTCTGGACTCCCTGCGTGGAGAAAGGCAGAGCAGTCGCCGACTAATAAAGGCTCCCCAAATTTTAATTTGGTCTGGGCTCCAGTGGTCGTTCACTCGCACTCGCTCCACAACAAAGAACTTTGGGAAGCTACCAAACTTAGGGATTTAGAAAGAGAAGAGCAAGGAGAGAAGGACTAGTAGAAAGGTAGAGGCATAAGATTTCACTTTCATGTAATTACATTAGTTTAGTGTGGTGATTTTCAACCAGTGTGCTGCAAGAAATTTTAAAACATGCAATACCTAACTATTTAGTCAGGGGCACTGACCTCTTTTCCTTAGATTGTCAAATTAAAAAATAATAACAGCCAACACAATAATAACTATCCAGTGTGAGTGTCCTGTCTTGAACCATAAATATATAGGTCATATAATAGAGTTGCATCTTACTGGTTACATTGCAAAATAAGGTTACATCTGATTGGTTAATTCTAGGTATCAGAAATCCTTATATACAATATAGGCACTTGATCATTTGTGGAATATAATGAGTAGCATAAACTGATGAACAAAAATAGAACCAGAGTCATAGAAGCATCAGACTGTCCAACCTATGAGGGAAGGCAGGGGGTGAGGGAGTAAGAGATCAACCAAAGGACTTGTATGCATGCATATGAGCAAAACCAATGGACACAGACGGCAGGGGAGAGGAGGTGCGAGGAGGGCATGTGCTGGGGTGGGGGGCGGCCTGAGCGTGGTCAATGGGGGAAAAGGGAGACTTATGTAATACTTTAAACAATGAAGAATTTAAATTAAAAAAAAAGTCACTTTGGAGCAAAAAGGAGTAATCACTATTATTATTATTATTATTTATGTATCAGGGGTCCTCAAACTTTTTATTTTTTTATTTTTTATTTTTTATATTTTATTGATATTTTACAGAAAGGAAGGGAGAGGGATAGAGAGCTAGAAACATCGATGAGAGAGAAACATTGATCAGCTGCCTCCTGCACACCTCCTACTGGGGATGTGCCCGCAACCAAGGTACATGCCCTTGACCGGAATTGAACCTAGGACCCTTCAGTCCACAGGCCGATGCTCTATCCACTGAGCCAAACCGGTTTCGGCAGTCCTCAAACTTTTTAAACAGGGGGCCAGTTCACTGTGCCTCAGACCATTGGAGGGCCGAACTATAGTTTTAAAAAAAAAACTATGAACAAATTCCTATGCGCACTGCGAGCCCGGGACGAGTCGGCTGCTAAGCAGGACAGGCAGCGGCACCCGGCGGGCCGGATAAATGTCCTCGGCGGGCCGCATGTGGCCTGTGGGTCGTACTTTGAGGACCCCTTATGATCAATCAAAATAATACCTTTTTTTTCAAATCAGCAAAATATGTATTTTTTGGTGTGCTGCAGAATTTTAGTAATTAATTTATGTGTGCCATGAGATGAAAAAGTTTGAAAATTCCTGGCTCAGAGGTATCAACTATTATGCCCACAATAATTAGACCACAATTTAATTATGATAAATTAAAAATAATATTCTTTGTTTGTACACCCATGTTCACAGCAGCATTATTCACAATAACCAAAAGGTGAAAGTAACCTAACTGTCCATCAATGGATAAATAGATAAACAAAATGTGATAAATGCATGTATTAGTTAGGATTCTCCAGAGAAACAGAACCATTAGAATATATATTTATTAAAATGAATTTGTTCACATAAGAATTACCTAGCTGGCCGAAACCGGTATGGCTCAGTGGATAGAGTGTCGGCCTGCGGACTGAAGGGTCCCGGGTTCGATTCCGGTCAAGGGCATGTACCTTGGTTGCGGGCACATCACCAGTGGGAGGTGTGCAGGAGGCAGCTGATCGATGTTTCTCTCTCATCGATGTTTCTAGCTCTCTATCCCTCTCCCTTCCTCTCTGTAAAAATATCAATAAAATATATTTAAAAAAAAAAAAAAAGATTTACCTAGCTATTCCTGCCTACTCATAATTGGAGTCAACGTAACCAAAATAGTCCACTAAAGAGAGCAGAAAATGAGTCAGCTACAAGATGTTCACCTAAGGCTAAGAGATGTAGTTGCAGCTTTGTGTCAGTTAGGAATATCTCAAAGCCTTACTAATGAACTCTTTTTTCCCATTTTGCTCCTGGATCAGTCATACTCTGCCAGCTTCCTTCAGGAATGCATTAGAGAGATAGTCCAAGCATTATTCGAAGCTGAGGAAATAATTTATGATCTTGAATTAAGCCTAAAGAAATTACTGAAACTGTTTTCTGACTATTGTTAAAATTTTAGTATCCATTACGCTGAAACTGAAGTTGTTATATTTCTGAGACATTGACATATCATTAAATGGATAATGCTGAATAACTACACCTAACTGATTAATTAATTCTTCTTGGATTGGGGTGGAAAGGATGTATAGGCATACCTTGTTTGATTGGGCTTCACTTTATTGTGCTTTGTAGATATTGTTTTTGTTTGTTTGTTTGTTTGTTTGTTTGTTTTTTAATAAATTAAAGGTGAGACCCTCCACCAGCAAAAAGATTGCAGCTTATGGAAGGCTCATTTAGCAATAAAGTAATTTTTTGTTTGTTTTTTGTTAATCCTTATCTGAGGGTTTTTTTCTCCCATTGATATTATTTTTTTTTTTTTTTGAGAGAGAGAGAGAATGGAAAGGAGTGGGAGAGACACACAGAGAGAAACATCTATGTGAGAGACACACATCGATTGGTTGTCTCCCGCACACGCCCCAACTGGAAGCCTGGATGGAGCCTGCAATCTAGGTACTTGCCCTTGCTGGGAATCGAACCCGAGACACTCTAGTCTGCAGGCCAATGCTCCAACCACTGAGCAAAACTGGCTAGGGTGCAATAAAGTATTTTCAATTAAGGTATAGACATTGTTTTTTAGACATTAGGCTATTGCAAATTCAATGTAATACAGGATAATATAAACATAACTTTTATATGCACTGGGAAACCAAAAAATTTGAGACTTGCTTTACTGTGATATGCACTTTACTGTGGTGATCTGAAACTGAACCTGCAATATCTCCAAGGTCTGCCTGTATTCTCTGCTTATTTAGACATGACACAGTGCATATTTCCTTAAAATTAGGATTCCACAAGTTGTGTAATTGATTGCCTTGTAATGGGATCTGTATACATTGCTTTAGCTAAAGTTAGTGTTCAATTGCAACAATTTTCCTATTTCTTTGCTAACTTAGACTTTGTTCTATTTAAAGTCTTATTTATATACGTTTTAATATGACAACCCATTGCACAGGAAGTAGATAGGGGATAAATCATAGAAACAAGAAACCATTTTGAGTACTTATGTTATAGGGCCCTATTCTAAGGCATTTGCATTTATTATCTCTTTTAGATTCACATTGGGTATGTGAAGAAGATATTATTATTGTTGTTATTATTACTACCTTCACTTTACAGATTAGGAAATAATAGAGGGTGCAATAATAGAGGGTGGGTACCAAGAAAAAGGTTTGTGTCATTGTCTACTGTGGCAGAAACTACCTGTACTAGGTACTGCCTTTTAAAGTTTCAGATTTAATTCACATGGTCAAATACAGAGAATCAGAAGATTCTGGAAGTGTTAATATTAGAAGCCAATTAACAGTAATATTCCAGCCACTTCCCAGTGAAGAGTTATTTAAAGATGAGACCAATTAAAATAGTATTTTTATTAGTTTTATTATTTTTAATTAGCTTTATTTAAGCTATGGGTAGTGCCAAAGAAGAGGGTATATACTTGGTAACAGAATACAATTAAAGTCCTATATTTATGTTTATTGCAGAAACCTTTATTTGAAATTGATGAATGGCCCGTCCTAGGGAGAGTCTTCCAGGAACTATTAATACTTTCCTAAGCCAAGCCGAGAATGAGGCTATAGCTCAAAAAAGAACTACAACTCCCAGAATGCCCTTTCCCCCATCTTTTCCGCGAGAATCGGACGGGAGTGCCTACATCAACCAATCCCTTCATTGAAAAACCTATGCTACCAGCCAATCAGAAGGCGAGCAGGCGCTGGCCGTGGGGAGGCAGAAGGCGCGGTAGGTTTGAAATAGGGAAGTTGGCGCGGCAGAGGGAGATGGGTCTGCAGCCTGGCGGTTAGCTGGAGTCGGTTCACGTCTTGTGTGGGGAGGGCGGCGGGGCCCAGGCCTCCCGGAGAAGGTGAGAGAGGCGGGAGCTAGCTGGGCTCCGACCCGCCGTCGCGGTAGAGGAAAGTGGATTTGGGGGCGGTTGTGTGGTGGGGGTGGGGGTGGGGGAGGGGTGTGTCTCAACGCACGTCCTGTTTGTGAATCTGGGCCTCGCGGGTGGGCAGCGGCAAGCTGAGCGAGATGTCTGTGGGTCCCCGGGGAGATTTTAGGTCTTTGGGAAGGTTTTAGCGTTCCAGAGAACTGGTGGCACCTGAGTCGTGCAGGACAAACTTTCACAGTGGAGGACGCCGAGGCCGGAGGGTGTAAGTGACTTGTTCAGGGCCTGGACTACACCCACTGAACCCCCCTCCAGACTTCGTTTTCTGCCGCCTTACCTGACCTGGGGTGGGAGCAAGCGGCGGAGGAGGGGCGTGGGTCTTATCCTACAGGAGGGGCCGGCACCCGGGACTTGGCGATCAGGCTGGAATTAAAAGTGTCAGAGCTGGGAGGTTCCTTAAATGTCACCAATTTTACTTGTGAGAAAATGTAGTCGGCGTCCTTTTCCCAGGGTCACAGAGCGTGTGAGTGTCCTGTGCAGCTCCATACCAACGAATTTCTAGGTAAAGGTGCCCTGAATCTTGCTGCACTTTAACCCTAGTGAAGTCCAGGTGACTGAGCTGCTCTGGAATTTCTACAGTTAAAAGTAAGTTGCTAACCTTTTCTAGCAAAGGTCAAACTGCCAAAATACAGTTGATTGGAATATGTGCCTGATGTGATTCAAGCAACTTAAGAAATACAGTGCGTGTTCTACTTGTTTTGTAGCATTATCTTACAAAATGGTAGAGGATGAGCTGGCACTGTTGGATAAAAACATAAATGAATTTTGGAATAAATTCAAAAGCAATGTCAACGACACCTCCTGTCAGATGGTGGGACTAAGAGATACCTACAAGGACATCAATAAAGCATTTACAGGTACCTAAAGTTAGTTTGTAACATTATGTTGTTCTTTGCTGTTTAGTGTTATTTCAGCTGAATTGAAACATCAATTCCAATTTCTCTTTCAGAAAAGCTGTCTGTGAAATTGAAGGAAGAAGAGCGAATGGTTCAGATGTATCTAGAATATCAAAATCGTATGTGACAATCTGTAGATCTCAGAGTTTTTTAATATTAAACATCTTTATGAAATCCATGATACAAGTAAAACAATGTATGCTGTATGAATGTGTGTATGTATATGAATATGAAAATAATAAACATTTGTATTCATATCCAGCTTAATAAATAGAACATTCCATGTTATACCTTCCTGAATCTTGTGAGAAAATGTAGTCGGTGTCCTTCTTCCCACCTTCCAGAATTAACATATCAATATTTTGTTTAGTGTTGTGGTTTTGAATGTTATATAAAAGTATTATTTTGTCCCCTTTTTTGATAGTCTTTGGTAGTGAGTTTTATTTCTGTGCTAGTGGCCCTGTGCACGAATCCATGCGATAGTAGCTCACTGCTGCTTGCCTCAGCTGGCGGTTTGGCCCACCCCTGCACAAAGCTCGCTGCCCTGCCCTCCAGTAGCTCTCCCCCCCCCCCCCTGTAGTTTGCTGCCCCGCCCTCCTGCTGATCCGGTCCATTTGCATATTACTTTATTAGAAGGGGGAGAGCTTCAAGGGTCATGATCATCTGATTTTTTAATTCTTGTTTTTATTTTGGTATTTTTTTAAAAAGCATTTTTATCTTTTTATATCTATTTTCAAAGACAAATGGGAAAGAATAGATTAGGATTCTTTTCTTTTTGTTTTTTTTAAAGATTTTTTATCATTAGGAAATATTAATTAAAACATGCTGTATTAATCTTATGAAAGTCAATTCTTTGGTCTATCTTAGGTACGTATTGGAAAACAAAGAATTTATGTTCCAGCTAATGCTTTGTGCTTTTTACAGAGATCTGCAGGCAGAATAAGCTTATTCAAGAAAAAAAAGATAACTTGTTAAAGTTGATTGCTGAAGTAAATGACAAAAAGCAGGATTTGGAAGTACTGACTACAAATATCCAGGATCTTAAGGAAGAATATGCTAGGAAGAAGGAAAGTAAGTTTTCAGTTTTACACATGTTTAAACATCAGTTTAAATTTCAAAGTGGTGATGGTTCACAACTCTATTTTGCCTTCTCTGCAGTTTATTGCCCAAAATAGATATTATGCCTTACCGGCATAGCCAGGACTCATCTCTGTAAGGGGTCTATGCAAGTAGCTGAGTGGGTTTTATTTTCTGTTTTACTTAAAGGTCCTTTGGATTTCTTATATAACCAGAGTAATAATGAAGTTAATCAGTGAGTTTAATTAAGTATAGTAGGAAACAGTTTCATGAAACAAGATTTGCTTGGGAGAAGCCATAGTATAATTAAGGTAACAAATTTCTGGATCACGCATTCTTTGACAGAAACTATTAAGCAACCTCTTTATGCTGGAAAATTTCTTTGTTTAAAAAACTTTTATACTCAAATGATTATTTCCTTTAGAAAGGAGTCTTGTTTGCCCACAAACAAAGTAATCAAATCTCTTGAAAATAGCAAAGTTTGTTTTGTTAATGCTTTTTCTTACAGAATTTTTATGCCTACATTATTTTTCTTATCTGCTATGTATTACTTAGGACATAATGTGCTAACTTTAAGAATAATTCTAAACTAGCATGAAATAAAGCTGACTTCTTGTGAGAAATAGTTATGTTTAAAAAAATAGAATATTTTTCCAATGAAGCAATTTCTTGGCTAACCAGAAAAAACAAAATAGTATAAAGGAAGTCTGTTTCTCTGCCAGCCATGCAAATCTTGGCTTAATTATTCATGCTATTAAGTGATAAAGTAGAATAAAACATTCTTCTCACTTCTTGCATATTTTCTCACACAGTTTTGCCTTTCATCTTAAATGAACAGAAGCCCCTTTTGCTAATTGGTAGAGATAGAAACTGAATATAAATTAACAGATTCATTTGGCATCATTTTTATAGTTGTTTTCAAGGTTCTTAAATGAGCACTGAGTATTATTTAAAATATTTGATAGTGTGTCTGTTTTCTTAATCAGCTATTTCCACTGCTAGAAAAACGAGCGAAGAGAGGTTGCAAAGGTTACAGAAGTCTGTAGACATATTTAAAGATCGACTTGGACTAGAAATTCGAAAAATTTATGGTAAGTGTATTAATGTCAATAAAACAGGAAATTAGGTGTGTCTTTTTTAAGTAGAGGAGAATTAAAAACATTTTTAAAAGTAAAAATATTTCATGTTTTCAAGTAAAATAATGACTATATTATTAACTTTTTAGAAAGTAGGGAAAAACTACAAAATTTTTATCACCATAACCTAAGTACTAATGCAGTGGTCGGCAAACTGCAGCTCGCAAGCCATTGCCGCTCTGTTGACTAATGAGTTTGCCGAACACTGGATAGGGGCTTAATCACAAGGAACAACAGCCTGTAATTATTGGAATCTAGAGTCTAGGTCAGTGGTCAGCAAACTCATTAGTCAACAGAGCGGCAAACCGCGGCTTGTGAGCTGCATGTGGCTCGCGAGCCTCAGTTTGCCGACCACTGTACTAATGCCTTGGTTACTTATTATCCAATATTTTAATAAATGTATTTTGGGCATGGTTTGACAACCATGCAAATAATTTTTGTTCTTTGCTCATACTGGTATTGTATGATTAGCATTTCTCCAGTTGTTATAATGGTAAATTTTAAAATGGTATAATAATTCATTCCATTAACATATCATTAGCACGAGTATTGCCTCTAAGTTAACTTTTGGATTCTGCCTGTTTCTTAGTTTTAGAAGTACTACAGTGAATGTAGACTACTCCATTTCTTTTGTATAATTTCTGTGGAATTCCCAGAGAGGAATTACTGGTTAAAGCATGTAAATATTCCAATGGCCTTTACATGTATATATACCAATTTACAGCACTACTTACTGTGTTGGGAGTCCCCAAGATTACCATCATGTTTGGTGTTTTGCCAGAAAGATTTACTGGACTCGGCATATAGTCATAATTTTGATGAAGTACAATGTCTTTTTTTCTTTTGTTATTTGTGATTTTGGTGTCATATGTAAACCTCAATACTTGTAAAAACTAATTTGCAGCATACATTTGGAGATATTGGTTAAGTGAATATAAAGGATGGGGCAAAAGTAGCTTTTGGAAGATAATACAATAATTAATACATAATAATATAAGAATAAACTATTTTGTGTACTCACAACTACAAACCTATTTTTGCCTCATCCTAAATATACTTAGTGTTTAATGATTGATCAGAGACAGAGATAAGAAAGCACATCTCCATCAAAAAAATTTGGCACTAAAATGTTCTCACATTAAATAATTTAATCTCTTTTCAGGTGATAAATTGCAGTTTATATTCACTAATATTGACCCTAAGCATCCTGATAGCCCATATATGTTTTGCCTGCACCTAAATGAAGCAAGGGACTATGAAGGTATGCTCCCTTCTCTATAACGGGTATTTAAGTTTGCCACCCCAAAATGTTACTTGAATTAGAATATAAAGTAATAGGATGAAATAATATTCCCACAGCTATTGTTTTCTTTTTCAGTCTTGCTTTTTGGGATATTGTCTTATAAAGGCTGTGACTATAATAGACTTTTGATGGCACAGTGCCACAGTGGCAGAAAAGTCTAAAAGATAAAAAATCACTATATTACAAAATATGAGTTATCCTTTTAGAGAACTCAAAGCAAAGCTATAAAGGATATGACTACCTAAATGTGAATACTATTATAATTTATCCAAGTAGGTGATTTTGAAACCAAATGTAAAATCATTAGAATCTGGTAATCTTTGTCCCCCCCAAAAATCAATTTTACAAAATTATTCCATCCTGAAAAATTCTACACATTGATAATTTAGCTGAGTTACTGATTCTCTAGCAGGCCAGATGGTTTTTGACTTATGCGGAATATATATGATTGGTGATAGTGTGAACAAGAAGAGAATGGAAATATATTTAATTCTTTTTTATTCTTCTAATTCCCTTTGAAAGTGATTAATTTATTGGAACTCAGAAAATGGTTCTCAGCTTTTGGTGCCTGTGTTCTCATTAAAGCATTTATAGGAGACACACTCAGGTGAATTGTTTAGTTGGCTCTCCAATGTGCCATGATGACCCAGTTCCTATTCTAATGAAATTTTTATTTTAGGACTCGAATTTATGCACAAATATTTGGCCTTTTTCTCTCTAGGTAAATATCTCCTAATCTAATGAGTGCTTTTAAGAAGCAGTCCCAGAAAACCTCTTACCTAGCTTTTAAATTTTCTCCAAATTGGATTCCGCTATTGCTTCATAGTGTCATAGTATTTGATAGTATGTTAAAATAGAATCTACAGTTTAATTTTGGAACCAACTGGTTTTTTTTTTTGTTTTTTTTCCCTACTTTGGTCATGGGCCTTGTTTCCTAAACAATTTCTACCAAAGAGCAGGATCTGATGTGGTCGAATTTCTTCCCCTTGAACAAAGGACAAGGTTGATGGTAGAGAATGCTGGATCATCCCTTTCCTTTGACCCACATCTCTGGAGACTTGCTTGCTCCCATATGTACCATCTGGTTCAACTGCATATGAAATCCGAACTGTTATTTGTGACTTTGAGTATCATTTGTTTAGTAAGCCCTGTAAATGCCACTTTGGGAATAGCAACCACATTTTCTAATGACCTCCCTCTCATTTGTGAGACTTCAGACCCCTCCTCCCTATAATTGTAATTATTAAGTGTTGGAATTTTTTTGATTCAGTGGTAAGATACTAGAAGTCAGGCCAAAGTTCTATAGAGAAAACTGACTTAACAGTTTAAAACACACACACAAACCTGTTAAAAATAGTTTAATTAAAATGTACAGGAAAGATGATGGGAAATGGCATTCTGTTCTTCATCACTAAGCTCTTCAATCCCTTGCCTACCATCTGTTTAAATTTAAAGCAAGACTGTAGTACAGAGATTTGAATATTTAGTGATTAAGCAGAGGAAAGGTTCAAAAGATTTGAAAATCAGGTGTATCTATCATCCTATGCTCAAATCAACTCAACAAAATGGGATTAAAATTATTTGAATCAGATGAAAGCATCTAAATTGGGAAACTTCTCTTCCATAAAAAATCTCATTCAAATTGTCTTTTTTTTTTCATCTAGTGTCAGATAGTGCTCCTCATCTTGAATGCCTAGCAGAATTTCAAGAGAATCTAAGGAAGACCAAAAATTTTTCAGCCTTTCTTGCCAATGTTCGAAAAGCTTTTAGTACTATGGTTTATAGTTAATGTATAAACAGTACATAAAATAAAAACTGTTTATTTTTCTCCCCTATTTTGTATCTCTTAAAAAGAATTCTCACCAAAACCGGTTTGGCTCAGTGGATAGAGCATCAGCCTGCGGACTGAAAGGTCCCAGGTTCGATTCCGGTCAAGGGCATGTACCTTGGTTGCGGGCACATCCCCAGTAGGAGGTGTGCAAGAGGCAGCTGATTGATGTTTCTCTCTTATCGATGTTTCTAACTCTCTATCCCTCTTCCTTCCTCTCTGTAAAAAATCAATAAAATATATTTTTTTAAAAAAAAGAATTCTCATCATCTATAGCTTGCCTGTAATCCTTTTGGATTTTTTTTTAACATTTCTGTATGCTGTGTTTCTTTAAAGTATTTAATTAAAATTTTAGGAAATAAAATTTATAAAGTCAAATGTGTTCTTTTTTAAATGAAAGAATATATACATAGATAGTTGACTCTTGAACAACATGGGTTTGAATTGCTCAGGTCAACTTATATGTGGATTTTTCTTTTTCAATAAATAGTCGTCCATCCATATCCCTGGGTTCCT
Organism: Plecotus auritus; assembly: GCF_963455305.1. Lineage (NCBI taxonomy): Eukaryota > Metazoa > Chordata > Mammalia > Chiroptera > Vespertilionidae > Plecotus > Plecotus auritus. Next base: position 50,989,523 of record NC_137776.1, read on the forward strand.
GGGTTTCACATCTGCAGATTCAACCAAGCATGGCTAAAAAACGGTATTTTTAATCTGTAGTTAGGAATCTGCAAATACAGAAGGCTGACTTAAATTATCCATGGATTTTCAACTGCATGGGGATCAGAGCCCTTAACCACTGCAGTTGTTCAAGGATCAATAAGATATATACATATGTATTTTTAGATACAGTTTTATTAATATATATTATATATAATACATGTAATACGTATATGTTATATTTTACGTATTATTAAAATATGTATTATATATATATATTATTTTTTTTTATGGCAGGCAGGGATAATGTATGGCTTGCCTGTGAAGAGGAATTTGTACAGCCTACACTTGCCTCTGGTTTCCAAGCATGGACCAGTAATATTAAAAACTTAGGAGGGTGGGCCCAACCTAATGTTGGCAAATTTTGAAATGTACCTGGTAAAATGAACACTACTAAATGGTACTATCTACCGGTATTATCATCCTAATGTCATAAAGCCGTGGTCGGCAAACTGCGGCTTGCAAGCCACATGCGGCTCTTTGGCCCCTTGAGTGTGACTCTTCCACAAAATACCACGGCCTGGGCGAATCTATTTTGAAGAAGTGGCGTTAGAAGAAGTTTAAGTTTAAAAAATTTGACTCTCAAAAAAAATTTCAATCGTTGTACTGTTGATATTTGGCTCTGTTGACTAATCAATTTGCCGACCACTGTCATAAAGGAAAGAATATTTTTATCTCACACCAAGAGGGATCTACAGTTAAAGGACTAACCTTCATATCAAGAATGTTGGCAGTATTCTACCAAGATATTCAAAAAAGGTTATATTTTTGAAAATCTAAATATAGAACATTTATAACCAATTTCCATTTTGTAATATACTGTTTTATTGTGTTCTGGATATAAGTATGCCATCTTGGGAGCTGAAATGCCAACATGTTCTAGGATATTGTTCTGTCCTTTCCTTTAAGTGTGATTGTATTTAGGTACACTGGCTATAATGGAGGCCACATGATATGCTTCAAGATATCTTGGACACACCTAAAAAGTCATGGAACAGTGGCTTCCATGCCTTCAGTTTCTCACCTGCTTCTTGACATCTGGGGGAAATTTCAGACCGCTTGTCTAGTTAGAGTAGGAAGAGTTTCAGAAGCACTCTCTCTCAGGCCTAGGACTTGGCTCAGGGCTCTGCTCAGGCAGCTCGAATTATCTAAGAATGCTGTGGACTGGGGAAGTTCACTGACACTCCCCAGAGTGCAGACCAGCTTTTAGGAACCACTGATTTGATCTCTGCAGAGATGAAAGGCTAATAAACTGCCCTAGAGATTGGAGCAGTGTTCCACTTACAATAGTCTTACCTGTTTGAGGCTTTGTGTTTCTATGGAAGTCTAATGATTAAGGAGGAAAAGGTACACTGTCTTGAAAGCAGGGAAATAGGCTTTGCCTGGGTCCTTAGAAATAGTTTCAGTAAGATGACAAAGAGAGCCTCAGGTAAACAGCAGAGTGCCTGGTCTGTAGGCCCATGTGACTGGCTGAGAAGTTTCCAGGCATGTTGGCCTCATCAGCTGAGGTATTTATGGAAATGCTGAATGGACGGCCTTTGAGTTATACATAAGTCTATCTATTTAATTTTAAGGCCTTAATTTTTGAGGTTTACTATGTGTCAACCTAGAAGATTTTGGAGCTAATATTAATACATTAGCTTAAATTTTAAAATTGATACTGTGAACAAAAAAGGAGGTTCTATGGGAAGTAACCTCACAGGGTGTTCTGATCATAAATTTTTAACTGGACAGGTCATGGTGGGTAATCACTTCCAGGCATGTAACTTTCTAGTAAAAGGTTTATCTTTGCCTTAAGCAAGCCCTGCCCGTTTTTTCTGTGCATCTAGGATAACACACCTTTGAAATAAACTGAAACCAGTCTCAAGAGAGTATGTAATCTTGTTAACTAGCCTGTAATCCAATCTCTGCTTCTCCAATCTCCAGGTAATCTTCCTTAAGTACCCTTCTTAATTTCAAATGCATAAAAGAAGCTACAAAATTGATTTTGTGGAGCATTTGTGATCTTGCTCCCCAGCATGTGTTGTCAGCTTGGCTCAAACTCATAAAATTCTCTACAGGTTTGGATATTTCTTACATTGACAATACATTATGAAAATTATACTTCGAATGATTACGAATACACATGAAAGGCAAACCAAGCTATCCTATTAAACTTGCTCTCTTTATACATTTTATTTAGGATGATATGTTATAAAAATGACATAACAATCTCAAGCATTTAAAATCTTCCTGATATGGAAATAAGGTATAGGATACAAAGATACGAGATTTTCTTAAATAGGAAAAAAATGTGCTCATGTAAAACTCTGAAATGTAATCCAAATGGGGTTGACTAATCTAAGCCACATTTTGTAATAAAACAGAACAGTGAGATCTCTAAAATTAAAGTCAATCACTAATAGTTTAAGTTAAAACTAATCAGTACAAAATCTGCTCAAGTGTTCTAATAGATTTGAAGTTTTAATTTCCAGGCTAATGAGGATTAGAAAGTGTGGCTTCTCTTCCAATTCAGAAAATTCCTGTACAGAGACAGTTATGTTTTAATTTGTGGACCATGACAGCAAATTGCCCATTTGGCTATCACTTAGCATAGTGCCTGGCACATAGTAGGAGCTTGATAAATATTTGTTAATGTTGAACAAGTTATGTAGACTCAATAGAAAATTACTTAATAGAAAATAAAATATTATACCTTGGAAAATGAGCTGACTTACTCAATAATACTTGCAGGCATGTTGCTGAGATGTTCAGTAATTTATAGAAGATAAAGATAGTCTTACAAATAATTCTTGACTTAATAATGAGTTAATAGACAACAAGGTTCTTTCTGAATAAAGATGAGGGTTTTATCTAAGTAGAAAAAGAGTCCACCAGTTAAGTAAGTAACCTAGAGGATATATAATCTATTTAAAATCAGCTTCTTTCTTGGTCTTATTAAATATACTGTGCTGTGGCATATGAACAATATGTGGTGTAGATTGATATGAAGAATGTCTAGAGTAGACACAGGTCCTCGCCTTCCCTTAGCAACTAGGCGCGCTGAAAGCAGCAGCTGAGGATAAGCTGTCCAAATGGAAAACTGCAAGGGAGAAGTTCGTTTACTCGATTGAATAGGGTTTTTTATATATATTTTATTGATATTTTACAGAGAGGAAGGGAGAGGGATAGAGAGCTAGAAACATCAATGAGAGAGAAACATTGATCAGCTGCCTCCTGCACACCTCCCACTGGGGATGTGCCCGCAACCAAGGTACATGCCCTTGACCGGAATCGAACCCAGGACCCTTCAGTCCGCAGGCCGACGCTCTATCCACTGAGCCAAACTGGTTTCGGCTGAATAGGTTTTTATAAGAATTTGGAAAGAGGCAATATTTGAGATTCAAAGAAATATATGTAGAATGGTAAATCTTAAATACTCCAACTTGGTTTGTGAAAAATTCTGTCTTCCAGCATGTGTACAGTATTGTGGAAAATTTCAGAATTAGTATTTGCTCCAGTCTTTGCTCTGTTAAAATCGATACGTGATCCTGGGCAAGTCATTTAACCTTTTGACCACCAATTTTCCCATATACCCACATTGAACTTTGTGTAGTTTCCCAAACTTGCAATTTTATTTTTATTGGTCAGATTAAGGGGGTGGAAAGGGGAGGAGAAAATGGCAAAACAAAACAAGGTAGACAAGACAAAGTACATTTCAGAATGCAGCTCAGTGGTTGCCTGGGGTTAGGGTTGGGGGCAGGGATTGATGGCAAAAAGGAAGTTTTGAGGGTGCTGAAAGTGTTTTAACACTTGATTGTAGCCAGATTATACATTTATCAAACTCAGTAAGCTGTGTTTAAAAGGGTAATTTTATTGTATCTAAATTATACCTCAATAAAGCTTTTAATAAATGGAAAATAATCCAATTCAACCATGGCTTTGTACATGTGAACTATTTTGTATTGTATTACAATCTTGTGTTCCTATTTTATTTATTTATTTATTTATTTATTTATTTATTTATTTATTTATTTATTTATTTATTTTGGTCTTTTCTACTAGATTGTGAACTCTTAGAAGATTGATCAAGTTATAGTTATTTTTTAAATCTTTATCATTAACCCATTCTCTGGCACATAGCTCCACACTAAAATGTTTAATGAGTAACTGCATAAACAAGTGAGTGAATAGATGAGTTAGGCTATATGATCTCTGAACTTGCTTCCTGTCTCTGTGATTCTAGGAGTCTAACCTTTATATGCTGGGCTATTCATTAATCAGCTTAAAAGAAAAATTTTAGTATGACCTTAGAAAAAAGTAGGAGTAAAATTAAATTCCAAAGCATTTTTCATGATGGAATAAAATTCAGTTATGAACCTCAATACAATCCTTTGATTTATTTCAGCAAATTCAGCTAATTTAGTGTGGTTAAAAATGTTCTGACTAATCAGATATTCTGTTCAGTATATTGGAACACCATCAAGAATTATAGAGGTGAAGGAATACTAATTTATGTATAACAGAATTGAGATTGTAACGTTTTGTCTACAACTTTAGGGCACAATATTTCAGGACTTATACTGTGTAATAAAATTTGCCTAAAACAGAATATTACATGCTTTTTAAATATGTTAAGGTGGAGTATATTTTCTCCAGTTCAACCCATCCCCACCACTTTTCTTAAAGTGTGACATTCAACCTCTGGGTCTTCCACCTCTGATCCAGCTTCCCAGCTGGTCAGGTGAAGAAACATACTATCTGCAATTTAGGAGAAAGGAAGAAGAAAGCCTCTGTATTTACCTAGAATTTAAACTGTGTTCTCCATTTCTGACTTACCAGTAACACAACCAATACTCGTCGAGTCTAATCTTTTAAGGAGGGAAAGCAACCACAATACCTTCAGAGGCCAGTTAGAGCTCTTATCCTTCGGCAGATTTCCCTGGCTGCAGGCACCTACCGTGTTTCCCTGAAAATAAGACATCCTCCGTAAAAATAAGACCTACTTACAAGTTTCCTTCTGAGTGAAATATAAGGCATCCCCTGAAAATAAGGCCCCCAGGCTCTGTCTCAGAATGAAAATTAATTTACCATAAACTGGTCGCTAGGGCCGCCCCGACTGGCATCTAGCAACCAGTGATGTTACGCGGAGTCCTGACGTTACTGCTATGTGGAGGCAGAGCGGAGGTCAGAGTGAGCGGTGAACGCGGGGCGGGAGAGAGGAGGAGACTTTCGCAGATGCGTGTAGAAGAACAGGAGGATTAGAGCAGACGGGAGGCGGCGAAGGTGGTGAGTACTGGTCTGTCTCTGGTGACACTACCTGATGCTCACGGCCGCCTTCATGATGACTGAAGGTTCTCAGTCAGTGGCAGACCCTGCTCCAGCCCAGATCCAGGCCCCAGCAAGCCCAGTGACAGTCCCCAGGCAGGCCCCAGGGGGTAAATGTCTGATAAAGGGGTAGGGGGGATGTCTGATGAAGGTGTTCAATGGCACAGGGGTAGGGGGAGGGGGATCACTTAAAATGACACAGGAGGATCAGAGGGGGCAATCAAAATGACACAGGAGGATCAGAGGGGACAATCAAAATGACACAGGAGGATCAAAAGGGGTTACTAAAATGGTAATCCCCCCTCTGATTCTCCTGTGCCATTTTGATTCCCCCCTCTGATCCCCCCTGTGTCATTTTGAGTGATCCCCCTCCCCCCACCTTGATACCCCAATTCCTTTTTTTTTTACCCCTAAAATTGAGTGCAAAAAGAAAAAGCTACTCCGTGGAGTACAAGAAAGGAATCGTGGAAGACTCTTGGGGCCAAAATCTTACTGCTTTCTGCAAAGAGAAAATGTTGAGTATCCGATTGGTCCGAAAATGGCGAGCAGAGTATGGTAACCTCATTGAACAAGTGGACAAGGGAAATGCTAAAAAGCACAAGTGTGGATCAGGTCGGCAACCATTATTTTCCGAGCTGGAAGACCTGATCTGTGAATGGGTTGTTGACAGGAGAGCAAAGGCTTTGGTTGTGAATAGGGCTCAGATTCAAGAATTTGCCCTTGCAATGGCACCACAGTTTGACATAGCCCCCGAAGACTTCAAAGCATCACGACACTGGCTGGATAATTTCCTTCAGCGAAGTGAACTGTCTTTAAGAAGATCTACAACATTGTTTAGGTTGGAAGATACTCAAGTTATTAAGCACACACTTGCATTCAAGTCCTTTATGGATGATGCTGACTTCTCTAAATACAATCTTTCCAACATGATTGCTATGGATGAAACTGCAGTGTTTATGGGCCAATCATCTCAAACAATAATTGAACAGCGGGGTGCCTCCTTAGCTTACATTCCCTCCACCGCTTACGAAAGTGCACGTGTTTCCTGTATTTTGGCAATTCGTCTGGATGGCACTAAAATCCCACCTGTAATCATTTCTAAGGGCAAGAAGGAAAAGATTGAACGTGTTTGGGGCGTTTTATTCTTGAAACTGAAAAAGCCTGGGCCACACAAGCAGTTATAAGGAAGTGGGTCGATTTAATGCTGCCGCTTGTTATGCGAGGGAGCCAAAGAGGTCTGCTAGTCTGGGATGCAGCCAGCACTCACCGCGCTAAAGACGTGAAGACATTTCTTCACGAAAGAAAAATAGATCAGATAATGATTCCCGCAGGAATGACGGCCTATCTCCAGACTCTTGATATTGCAATAAACAAGCCATTCAAAGACAATTTGCGCATGGAAATTAATGACTACATTGAAAATAGAATGGAGAGAAATCAGCGTGGAAACTTTGTGAAACCTAAACTGCAAGAATTTGTGACTTGGGTGAAGAATTCATGGGGGAAAATCACTGACAGTTGCATTGCAAATGCACTGCGAGCAGGCTACCTTGACAAGAAGTACTCATTTAAAGACAGTGCTATTGCTAAACATGAGAGATTTGGTCCACTGATTCTGAAAGAAATGGAGTCACAAGAAATTCACCAGGAAATTCAGGAATTGGATTGTTATGATGATGTTCCAGAAGATGATGACATGATTGTCATTGAATAAATGAGTAAATTCTTGATACTGTAGGATTCACAGTTTGTCTGGTTTGTGTTGACAACTACCGTACTACCGTACCGTATACAGGTCATAAATTTCCTTTATTTTCATTTAACAATAAATGTGTACCGTATTCTTCTTCATGGAAAAATAAGACATCCCCTGAAAATAAGACCTAGCGTGTCTTTGGGGACAAAAATTAATATAAGACACTGTCTTATTTTTGGGGAAACACGGTACATCACTTAGTTTCCCTTAGCTGAGCTCCCACCTGCATAAGCGTGACCTGGATTCTCTAGCTCCCTGATTTCTCACTCCTGTTCATGGTTGCTGCTCACCCAGACCTCGTCTCCCCAACCCAGCCGTGGGCAAACTACGGCCCGCGGGCCGGATCCAGCCCGTTAGCCAAAAGAGCGGAGGGTTCTCTTGCTCTCCCCTCCGCTCCTTCACCAGCAGCAGTGTTAACATGGCAACGTCGGGAAACACGGCCGCAGCTCCTTCTTCTGAGTGGGCGGATTTATATCCGCCCATTCAGTAGAAGGAACAACCTCTCAATCTTCCAGAGGCTCCTTGTAATGCCCGCGGACGCGTCCCCCGACATCACCCTGGGAATGTGTAGACACGTTATCTTGGTGATGTAGGGAGACACGCCCCTGGAGAGCACAGTATCAGAGCATTAGCTAAAAAGGAGACCAACAACACTGTTCCCACTGAAGTTGATGTTTTAAAGACCAAAAACCTTTCAACCCAGTCTACATTGCCATCTACATCTACGTCCCGGGCATAATTTGGAAGTTGCACTAAAGAAAATGTTTAATTTACTGTTTACACATTTTGTTCTTTTCTATTTGTTTTAGTTTTAAATTATTTTATTATATTTAAGTTTAATTTGAAAGGCTTTTGTACCTTTCCTTTGTTAGGCAATTTTATTTTGCCTTTGCCATCTTCAATATAAGGTATGTTATTGTGCTATGATTCCTCCATTTTTTGAAGTTTCAAATTATAATAATTAGTGTTTACATTCTTCTTGTTAAAATGTTTGAAATGAATAAAACTATTGAAATAATAAAAAAAAAGACTGTACCCTTTTATGTAATGATGTTTACTTTGAATTTATATTAGTTCACACAAACACTCCATCCATGCTTTTGTTCCAGTTTAAGAACCTATTGTGGCCCTCGAGTCAAAAAGTTTGCCCACCCCTGCCCCAACCCCTTACAGGATCACAACAAACAGGAAACTCTGACACTCCATCCAAGTAGTTCTACCCTGTAGCTGCATTCTCTGCAAAAGATTCCTGCTCTTCTCTGCTTGACCTCACACCTTGGTTCAACCTCATGCCCTACACCCCCAGGTCACAGATTATACATTCTGTTCTTCCTATGTAACATAGCAAATGACAATAGAGCATATTATTTTGATTCTAATGTGCTTCTCTTGCTCCAAATCAGGCTGATTACCCCACAAAGCCATTTTGGGAAAAGCGGACTTTTCTCTTGGAGGGGGGAAGAAAGCTAGACTATGCTCAAATAATTATCAGTTAAAGCCTTATAATACAATAAAATTTACTTTATTCCAAATTGCATACTGTATTACTTTCTGATGAATTAGAATGGATCATAATATTCATTATAAGTATTAGTATGGGTAATTGAAAATGAAAAAAGTGAAATTAATAATCTTCTGTTTGATAGTGTGATGGATATATTAGCCTTTACTGGGAAGGAGATAAATTAGAATAATGCTTTCAGTGAAAATCTGGCTCAGACCTCTCTACTCCCTATATTTCTGGTTGTCAATGTCACTAAAAACTTCCTGACACATGAAACTGCTTAGTGGATTATAATTATGAAAGCCTAATTAAGAGTTTAAAAATATTAAAATTCTCTTATTCTATATAGAAACCTTGGACACATAATTAATCTTCACAATATATACTTAATTTTTACCAAAATCTTAGGGTACCATCCCCATCTGTGCAATCAGAAAATTCTTGCCTTACTAAAAAGATCTTAAAGATAAAAATTGTTATGCCCAACTATATTTGTATTTCATCTAGTTTAAGACTATAGCATTTCTTTTAAGTTTGATAATTACATATCACAGCTGCAAAAAGAATATGTAGTAACATTTCAAAATAGGAAAACCATTTATGTTTTTATAAAGTAAAACTGATTTATGAAGAGGAATCTTCTTTCTTTGAAAAGTACTTTCAAAGAGTTTCAGGGTCCAACCACCATTATCATCACTTTCTCTATACAAACGATTCAGTGTAGGCTGCAGTGAATTGCTACATAATTTTTTATCCATCAAGGCTAATGGAAAGAAGTAAGATGGAAAGGAAATATAAGTTAAAAATCTCTGTTCATGGTCTAATGGCCTATTCTTCAGCCCACTTTCTACATGCAGAAAGCTATCATTAATACACCATTAAGGATGACATTAAAACTTCTGATCTGTTCTTCTAGGCTTTAAGTTATGCCTCACATAACAAATTTTACTTGAGCTCCTTCAGGTCTGATATCTGTATCTATAAATATCTCTATGTATTAGTTATATCCTATAGGAGTATAATATGCACAGTATAAAAATACATGTACCTTGCTTTGAAAAATTCCTTCTTGAAAGTATAAAGTCTGATGAATTAAAAAAAGAAAGAAAAAATACGGGGCAGGAGAGAAATGGAATGGATTTTACTTACTCCTTCAACACAAATCTGTGTTTTCCGATGGTCTTAGGCGACCCTGCTAGTGGTTCTCAACCTGTGGGTCGCGACCCACAGGTTGAGAACCGCTGCTGTAGAGCCTAAGACCATCGAAAAACACAGATATTTACATTACGATTCATAACAGTAGCAAAATTAGTTATGAAGTAGCAATGAAAATAATTTTATGGTTGGGGGTCACCGCAACATGAGGAACTGTATTAAAGGGTCGTGGCATTAGGAAGGTTGAGAACCACTGCTCTAAGAGCAGTTCTGGTTGTGGGAAGAAAGTATATAAGAAGCTACTACCTCAGAACGTCATTGGCTCAGGATGGAACTCCACCTAGTATGAAGACCTCTTGTCTACCACCCTCACTTGTGATCACTCAGACTCTTGACCTCAGTTTCTGACCCTTTATTTTACAGTCTCCTAACTTGGGTCTATTTCTCTTGTGTCTTATCTGCCCATCTTTTGCTGAGCTTTCTTCTTGAACTTATTCTGTGTTTTTCTTCATTTCCTAGGCCGTTTGACCCCTTGTAGGCCTACTGTGGATGTCCGGAGGAAACGGACATCTGAGTCCTAGAATCTGTTGTGCTCCCAGAAAACGAAGTGACTTCATGCAAGCGGCTAAACCCACCTTGGAGTTTATCTCTCTGTGACACCAGGGATTGCACTGGGTCATCTCCAGGGTCTCCTAAGAATTCAAAAAATCTAGGAGCCATGGGCCTCTTCCCTGCCTCCCTTCATCCACCCACTTTTTGACTTTGTTTCAAAAAATAACCAAGAGTACAAAGCACTGTGACCTGCAGGTAGGACTCCATCACTCATTTAGAATGATAAACTTGGGAAGATCACAGCATTTCTCTTTATTTGCATTACATTGTATAGTTTACAGTGTGTGTAAGGCAGTGTGCTGAGAATCTTCTTTCATGCCTGTGTACCCAGCATCTGAAGGGAGCTCCTGCACATAAGCAGAGGGAAAGTGGCCTTTTTTTCCATTTAAAGATCCAAACCACCATCCTTCTTCTTGTTTGCTGTGAATAGTCACAATGTCACCTGTGAAAATGCACATTTAGTTAGACAAATGGGTCTTTGCAATTTGAGCACATACCTGAGCCCGATAGGTGAGACAGTTTTTGGGAGAGTCTGCTTTCAAGGAGATACCTGATAGCATTGTTTTCTGCAGGTAATTCAGATGAAGCAAACTTTATTGACCACCTCTCTATGAAGCAGTCATAATGCAGAGCATATTAAAAAGAGTAAGACAATGGACAGCTAAATTATGGCATAATATATTTTGATTAAAAACAGAATCACGCCCTAGCCAGTTTGGATCAGTGGATAGAGCATTGGCCTGCGGACTGAGGGGTCCCAGGTTCGATTCCGGTCAAGGACACATGCCTGAGTTGTGGGCTTGATCCCCAGTAGGGGGCATGCAGAAGGCAACCGATCAATGATTCTCTCTCATCATTGATGTTTCTATCTATCTGTACCTCTCCCTTCCTCTCTGAAATATATATATATATATATATATATATATATATATATATATATATATATTTTTTTTTTTTTTTTTTTCAAAAAAGCAGAATCACATTGGAACATTCATCTTCATGTTGGCTGGCTCACTTTGAATATAGCTGATGGGTGGTCACCAAACCCTTTCTTGAGGTCTGTGCTTTAAGGGTTTCTCATTGGTGTCTGCAATAGTTTGGTATGTTGACTACTATGTCTTTGCTACCAGACTTTCCTTTAGATCAGTGATTCTCAACCTTTCTAATGCCTTGACCCTTTAATACAGTTCCTCATGTTGTGGTGACCCCAACCATAAAATTATTTTCGTTGCTACTTCATAACTGTAATTTTGCTACTGTTAATGAATCGTAATGTAAATATCTGTTTTCCGATGGTCTTAGGCGACCCTGCTAGCGGTTCTCAACCTGTGGGTCACGACCCACAGGTTGAGAACCGCTGCTGTAGAGCCTAAGACCATCAGAAAACACATATTTACATTACGATTCATAACAGTAGCAAAATTACAGTTATGAAGTAGCAACGAAAATAATTTTATGGTTGGGGGTCACCACAACATGAGGAACTGTATTAAAGGGTTGTGTCATTAGAAAGGTTGAGAACCACTGCTTTAGATTAAGGCAGCCTCTCTCCATTATATGTGACAGCTTCACAGTCCAAAGGTTCACTTAATAGCTGTGCACAGAAATATAACTCCTCATTCCAAATTTAGATAGCTTTAATAAAATATCAATTTGAAGACAATACTTTTTTAACGCTATATTCAAGTAAATAGAACTCCTAAGAAACACATGGTTCTTCTCGAATTCTCTGTTTTAAAAAATGCTATTCTGATATTAATAATCCTAAAGTTTAACCTGAGGCCCAAATCCCCTGGCTATCCTTGCCTTTTGAGAGAATCCCTTCTCTACGGCTGCCTCCTGCACAGCGAAGTGGAAACACCCACTTCCTTCAGGATCCCAACGCTACTTTAGCATGAGCATCATTCTAAGGTAATATGTTTAGTCTTTCATTCTGTTCCCCAGTCATTTTCTTCTTAAAACAAAGGAGACTGGTTACCCCTCTTCTGTCTCTCCTCACTCATAAATCACTATTCATTCTTATAGAAAATCATTTTCAGCTTACGTTCTCAGGTCAGCAGATTGAAAAAAAATCTATTAACAGAAATTTAAAGGGATAACTTAAAATCTTATTGCCACTTTCCCTGAGCCCCTCATTCCATTTATAGATCCCACTTAGGATATGACATGTAAGTAGGCTTTGCAACTAAGGAAGAACTAAAGACAAACAAGATGATCCATTTATTGTGTAACTATGTAACTCAAACTCAGTACCCTGGGTTCTAGACGGCATCTGGAAATTTTTTTTTTTAATGTATATGGAAAGTGGGAATAGAGCATTTTATTTACATACTTACTGCCATAGGACCCACGGTGAATAATAAAGTAACTTCTATAACACTAAAACTTCTAAACAAAGGCAACATTGACTTAAGAAGAATGGAAGAGAAGGTCTACTTTCTATATCCTTTTTTGTTTTGTTTTGTTTTGTTTCTTTACTTATTTCTATGGTAGAAGGAAGAGGAACTGCCTGGAAAAATCTGATTGGCAAAATGAAAAGGAAGCTCCCACTAATGAATAGCACATATGCAGTGTCCTTGTTGTTTGGCTACAACAATCCATCTTGATTTCCCTTGGCCCTGGGTGCCACGTCCTGCTCCTGGATAAAAGCTTTTTCCTACAACACACTAACCTTTTCCTCACCAACCGTTTCTTTTCCAGCCCCTGCTTTCGCTTTCACATCCAAATGTGGCTGCTAACTGGACACGCCAAGAAAGCTGAGGCTGGCGACGTTGTCTTCTTTAATAATGTTGAGGTCGATATAAGCCATTATGTAATACCTTTCCATGTGAAACAAAAATCTGTGACACAAAGAAGAGGCTCTGCTTCCTGAGATTGGTCATAAAACACTTTCCTGAGAGATAAGTGGGAGAAATATGAAGCTGGGAGTCCTTTGCCCTGGGTTCTAGAACTTGCTCTGACACTACGCCAAAGAGGAAGTCACTTCACATTCCTTCATGGTTAGTTTTTTGAAAAGGTGGGACCACCTCTCTAATGACTTTTCATTACTGTCATTCTACCCCCATGTGGCACTGAGAGTAAGCATGACTGAATCTCTACATTCAAATCCTGCACCACCACTGCTGTGACCTTAGCCAAGTACTTACCCTTTCTATGTCTCCATCTCTTCAGCAATAAAATGGGAATAAATAACAATACCCACTTCAAAGGATTTTATGAATATTAAATTGGATAGTGTGCTTGCAATAATATCTGGCACACAGTAAATACTGAACAGATGTTAGCTATATCTTTTATGTGTTTTATCTCTATCTTCTAAGAAAGGTGATTGTAAACCTGAACTGAGTTGACATGGTGGTAACCTTTATGACTAATGGACTAAGACAGAAGTTTTATTCAAATTAAGGATGTCAGCAGGGGAAGGCAATTAAACATTTGAGAATGATTCTTACCTACTTCCAAATTCAATTCATCATCTTGCCTGGCTTGAAAAGAATATAAGGCTTTGCAAAGAATGTTGCCATGCTGGGCCACACCGGAGGCTGAAAGTTGGATCAAGTTATAATTACCAATGCTGTGTCAGTAAGCAAGAGGAAGAGGATAGGGAGCTCTGGTTCTTTAGCAGTGTGGTGCAGAGCTTAAATAGATCGAAGTCTTCTCAAAAGAAACATTTATAATTTTACAAACTATTTATTCCTTGATTCAGTAACCATTTATTATATACCTACTATGTACATCAAGCATGTCAAACTCGCGGGCTGTGGGCCACATGAGGCCCACAATGAATATTTTTGCGTCCCAGCCAATATAACGGTATGTAAGAAAGGTTTTAATAAAAGTTTTGTAACTTAATTTTTACAACATCCTGTTATACATAATTATTAATAACAAACTACAACGTTCGCTTGTGACTGATTACTATAATCGTGTTGCATTCATTTCCCTTATGCGCCTTATGCGCAGGCGCACCATTTCTCTCCACTAATACTGGCAGTGAATATTTTATTTTATTTTATTTTTAATTTCTTTATTGATTAAGGTATTACATATGTGTCCTTATTACCCCATTACCCCCCACCTCCCATTCATGCCCCCACCCCCCGTTGTCTGTGTCCATTGATTAGGCTTATATGCATGCATATAAGTCCTTTGGTTGATCTCTCCCCCTTACCCCCACTGTCCCCTACGTTCCCTGAGGTTTGACGTTCTGATTGATGTTTCTCTGTCTCTGGATCTATTTTTGTTCATCAGTTTATGTTGTTCATTATATTCCACAAATGAGTGAGATCATGTGATATTTATCTTTCTCTGCCTGGCTTATTTCACTTAGCATAATGCTGTCCAGCTCCATCCATGTTGTTGCAAATGGTAAGAACCCCTTCTTTTTTACCGCAGCATAGTATTCCACTGTGTAGATGTACCACAGATTTTTAATCCACTCATCTGCTGATGGGCACTTAGGCTGTTTCCAAATCTTAGCTCTGGTGATTTGTGCTGCTATGAACATAGGGGTGCATATATCCTTTCTGATTGTTGTTTCTAGTTTCTTGGTATATATTCCTAGAAGTGGGATCACTGGGTCAAATGGGAGTTCCATTTTTAGTTTTTTGAAGAAACTCCTTACTGTTCTCCACAGTGGCTGCACCAGTCTGCATTCCCACCAGCAGTGCACGAGGGTTCCTTTTTCTCCACATCCTGGCCAGCACTTGTCATTTGTTGACTTGTTGATAATAGCCATTCTGACAGGTGTGGGATGGTATCACATTGTCGTTTTGATTTGCATCTCTCTGATGATTAGTGACTTTGAGCATGTTTTCATATGTCTCCTGGCCTTCCTTCAGTCTTCTTTCAAAAAGTGTCTATTTAGATCAGTTGCCCATTTTTTGATTGGGTTGTTTATCTTCTTTTTGTTAAGGTGCATGAGTTCCCTGTAAATGTTGGAGATTAAACCCTTATTATTGTTATCATTGGCAAATATGTTCTCCCATGCAGTGGGCTTTCTTGTTGTTTTATTGATTGTTTCCTTTTATTTTGATGTAGTCCCATTTGTTTATTTTCTTTTTAGTTTCCATTGCCCTAGGAGCAGTATCAGTGAAGAAATTGCTTTGGCATATGTCAGAGATTTTTCTGCCTGTGGATTCCTCTAGTATTTTTATGGTTTCCCGTTCTATGTTTAAGTCCAGTTTCATTTTTTTGCATGTATCTGTCCAATTTTCCCAACACCATTTATTGAAGAAACTGTCTTGACTCCATTGTATGTTCATTCCTCCTTTGTCAAATATTAATTGAGCATAATGATTTGGGTCCATTTCTGGGTTCTCTATTCTATTCCATTGATCTATATGTCTGTTGTTGTGCCGGTACCAAGCTGTTTTAAGAACAGTGGCTTTGTAATACAGCTTGAAATCTGGTATTGAGATCCCACCTACTTTGTTTGTCTTTCTCAGGATTGCTGTAGCTATTTGGGCTCTTTTTGTTATTCCAGATGAATTTTTGGAAAGTTCGTTCAAGGTCTGTGAAACATGCCATTAGTATTTTAATGGGGATTGCATTGAATTTATAGATTGCTTTGGGTAGTATGGACATTTTGATGATGTTGATTCTACCAATCCATGAACATGGTATGTTCTTCCATTTGTTTATGTCTTCCTCTATCTCTTTTTTCAGTGTCCGGTAGTTTTCTGCATATAGGTCTTTTACCTCCTTAGTTAAGTTTATTCCTAGGTATCTTAATTTTTTTGGTGCAATGGTAAATGGGATTGCTTTTTTAGTTTCTCTTTCTGTAAGTTCATTATTGGTGTATAGAAATGCCATAGATTTCTTGGCGTTAATTTTGTATCCTGCTACATTGCCGAATTCATTTATTAAGTCTAATAATTTTTTGATGGAGTCTTTAGGGTTTTCTATGTACAGTATCATGTCATCTGCAAATAAGGACAGTTTTACTTCTTCTTTTCCAATTTGGATGCCTTTTATTTCTTCTTCTTGTCTGATCGCAATGGCTAGTACTTCCAGCACTATGTTGAACAGGAGTGGTGAGAGTGGGCATCCCTGTCTTGTTCCTGTTCTTAGGGGAAATGGTTTTAGTTTTTGCACATTGAGTATGATGTTGGCTGTGGGTTTGTCATATATGGCTTTTATTATGTTGAGGTATGATCCTTCTATTCCCACTTTGTTGAGTTTTTATCAATAAAGGGTGTTGGATTTTGTCAAATGCTTTTTCTGCATCAATTGATATGACTATGTGATTTTTATCTCTCAATTTATTTATGTGATGTATCACGTTTATTGATTTGCGGATATTGTACCATCCTTGCATTCCTGGGATAAATCCTACTTGGTCATGGTGTATGATCTTTCTGATGTACTGCTGGATCCGATTTGCTAGAATTTTGTTGAGGATTTTGGCATCTATGTTCATGAGGGATATTGGCCTGTAATTCTCTTTCATTGTGTTATCTTTATCTGGTTTTGGTATTAGGGTGATGCTGGCTTCATAGAAGGAGCTTGGAAGTGTTCCTTCCTCTTAAATTTTCTGGAATAGTCTGAAGAGAATAGGTTTTAGTTCTTCCTTGAATGTTTGGTAAAACTCCCCTATGAAGCCATCTGGCCCCTGGCTTTTGTTTGCTGGAAGCTTTTTGATGACTGCTTCAATTTCTTCCATAGTTATCAGCCTATTGAGATTTTCAGTATCTTCCTGAGTAAGTTTTGGAAGGTTGTATTTTTCTAGGAATGTGTCCATTTCCTCCAGGTTGTCTTTTTTGTTAGAATAGAGTTGTTCATGATATTTTATAATAATCCTTTGTATTTCTGTGGGGTCTGTTGTTATTTCTCCTCTTTCATTTCTGATTTTGTTTATTTGGGTTCTCTCTCTTTGCTTCTTGGTGAGCCTGGCTAGAGGTTCATCAATCTTGTTTATCCTTTCAAAAAACCAGCTCTTGGTTTTGTTGATCTTTTGTATTTTTTTTTTGGTCTCTATGTCATTCATTTCTGCTCTGATCTTTAATATTTCCTTCCTTCTGCTCACTGTGGGCTTTTCTTGTTGCTCTCTTTCTAATTCTTTGAGTTGTTGAGTTAGATGATTTATTACCATTTTTTCTTGTTTTTTGAGGTAGGCCTGTAGAGCTATAAACTTCCCTCTCAGGACTGCTTTCATTGTGTCCCATAGTATTTGCATTGTTGTGTTTTTATTGCCATTAGTCTCCTGGATGTTTTTAATTTCTTCTTTGATCTCATTGATAACCCAATCATTGTTTAATAGCATGCTATTCAGCTTCCAGGTGTTTGAATTTTTTGGAATGTTTTTATTGTAGTTTATTTCTAATATTATGCCATTGTGGTCTGAGAAAATGCTTGATATGATTTCAATCTTTTTGAATTAGGGGAGACTTTGTTTGTGATCCAATATGTGGTCTATTTTTGAAAATGTCCCATGGGCACTTGAGAAGAACATATATTTTGTGGCTTTGGGGTGAAATGCTCTGAAGATGTCAATTACGTCCATCTGATCTAGTGAGTCATTTAGGATTGCTATTTCTTTGCTGATTTTTTGTCTAGAGGATTTATCCAGTGATGTCAGTGGTGTTTTAAAGTCCCCTATACTATGATTGTATTGTTGTCGATCTCTCCCTTGATATCTTCCAGGAGTTTTTTTATGTATTTGGGTGCTCCTGCATTGGGTGCATATATGTTTATCAGGGTTATATCCTCTTGTTGTATCGATCCCTTTATTATTATGAAGTGGCCTTCCTTATCTCTTGTTATGACCTTTACTTTGAGGTCTATTTTGTCAGAAATAAGTACTGCTACCCCAGCTTTTTTTTTTTTTCATTTCTATTTGCCTGAAAGATGTTTTTCCATCTCTTCACTTTCAATCTGTATGAGTCCCTTTTTCTGAGGTGGGTCTCTTGTAGACAGCATATATATGGGTCGTGTTTTTTTATCCATTCAGCCACTCGATGTCTTTTGATTGGAGCATTTAGTCCGTTTACGTTTAAAGTTATTATTGAAAGGAACTTATTTGTAGCCATTTTTATTTTTTGTGTCTGTGTTCCTTCTTACCTTTTTATTTCTTCTTTTTACACCAGTCCCTTTAGCATTTCTTGCATTGCTGGCTTGGTAGTGATAAACTCCCTTAGCATTTTTTTTGTCTGTGAAACTCCTTATTTCCCCTTCAATTTTGAATGATAACCTTGCTGGATAGAGTATTCTTGGATTCAGTCTCTTGGTTTGCATCACTTTGTAAATTTCCTTCCATTCTTTTCTGGCCTGATGTGTTTCTGTTGAGCTATCATTTGATAATCTAATGGGAGTTCCCTTGTATGTAACTTTCTGTCTCTCTCTTGCAGCTTTTAAGATTCTCTCTTTGTCCTGAATATTTGCCATCTTAATTATGATGTGTCTTGGTGTGGGTCTTTTCAGGTTCATCCTGTTTGGGACTCTCTGTGCTTGTGTGACTTTTTTATTTGCCACATCAGGGAAGTTTTCTGACATTATTTCTTCAAATAGTTCTTCTAACCCTTGTTCCTCTTCCTGTTGTTCTGGCACCCCTATTATTCGTATGTTGCTTCGTTTTATGTTGTCCCATAGCTCCCTTATGCTCTCCTCCTGTCTTTTAATTTTTTTCTCCAGTTGCAATTCAGTTTGGCTGTGTTTTGCTTCCCTGTCTTCTAGTTCACTAATTCAGTCCTCTGCTTCTCCTAGTCTACTGTTGAAACTTTCCATGGTGTTTTTTATTGCAGCTATATCACTCTTCATTTCTTCTTGATTCTTACATAAGTTGTTGATTTTTTCATCCATTTCTTCTTGATTCTTACATAAGGTGTTGATTTTTTCTTCCATCCGATTTATGCACTCTATGACCCTTATTCTGAATTCTTTTTCTGACATATTGCATGCCTCTGTTTCACTTAGTTGCTTTTCTGGTGATTCCTCCTTTTCTTTCCTTTTGGGGGTATCTTTGTCTACCCATTTTTGGTCTCACCGACTGATCTAGATGTCGAGCTGTGTAGGGGCTGCTCCTTGGGTGGCAGTGGCTTCTCTGGCTGCAGTTGCTCCTCGGGCGGTTATGGTAGCAGCTGCTTCTCAGTTGGCAGCGGCTCCTCTGGTGAGTGCTGTTCGCAGCAGTGGTGCCTCCTCTGGCTGGTGGGGGAGGCTGCTTTTATAGCTGCTGTTCCTTGGACGGGGGTGGGCTGATTATGAGATTGCTGCTCCTCAGATGGGGACGGGTTGCTCATGTCCGCTGCTCCTTGGACGGGGCTGGCTGCTCACATGGCTGCTGCTCCTCAGACAGGGGCAGACTGCTCGCGTGGCTGATGTTCTTTAGATGGGGGCTGGCTGCGTGCTGCTGCTGTTCCTCAGATGGGACGGGCTACTCATAATGCTGCCGCTCCTTGGACAGGATCAGGTTGCTTGTAGGGCTGCTGCTCCTTGTATGGGTTGCTCATGCAGCTGCTTCTCCTTGGACGGGGGGCGGTCTACTCATGCGGCTGCTGCTCCTCGCGTGGGAGTGAGCTGCTCGTGCTGCTGATGCTCCTCGGACAGGTACGGGCCGCTCACCCAGCTCCTTCTCATCGGACAGGATCAGGCTGCGTGTGGGTGCTGCCCCTCGGACCAGTGTGGACTGCACAGGGCTGCTGCTCCTTGGACATGGGTGGTCTGCTTATGTGGCTGCTGCTCCTCAGATGGGGGGAGGCTGCTCGTGTGGCTGCTGCTCCTCAGAAGTGGGTGGGCTGCTCACACAGGTGCTGCTCCTTGGATGGGGGCAGGCGGCTCACACAACTGCTGCTCCTCGGATTGGGGCAGGTGGTTCGTGCGACTGCTGCTCCTTGGAAAGGGACAGTCTACTCACACAGTTGCTGCTCCTCAGAAGGGGGCGGGCAGCTTTCACAGCTGCTGCTCCTTAGAAGGTGGCTGGCTGCTCATGCGGCACAGCTGCTGCTCTTCGGACAGGTGCAGGGTGTGGGCTGCGCGCCTCTGCTGCTCCTCAGAGGGGGAACTGGCTGCTCACGCAGCTGCTGCTCCTTGGACACGGGCAGGCCACGTGAAGCTGCTGCTCTTAGGCCTGTGGCGGGTTCCTTGTGGAGCTGGCAGCGAATATTTTAGCAGGCGATTGCCATGTCATTAGTCTTATACTAACTTGCTCGGTGTGCACAACAGGAAATATTTCGTTTTCAGAGAACAAGAAAAATAGGTTTATTTGTATTACACTTACTAATTTGTGCAGTTTTTCAGTGTCTGGTAAGTTCATGTTCAAGAAAAATATTAGTTTTTATTAAAATGTTCTATTATTTTATGTTAACGATGACTCATTTATTTCAGCCCTTTGTATTCAGCATGTCTCTATTGAAATAAACCTACGTTTCTATGAAAATTGAAGCTTTTGTTTTTTTGCGGTCCACATGAACTTAAACCTTGTTTATTTGGCCCGTGTTAGCCTTTGAGTTTGACATGCTTGAGGTATATGGACTGTATATTTTATATAATCAACAATTATATCATAATATAGAAAATAAGTCTGGAGAACAAAATTATTTTAATAATAATTATAAAGATGATAATTTAAAATTATTTGCTTTCCACATGAACTTAACATCAGTTGGCTGATATGTGTGGTATGCATGCTTGCTGTATGCTTGTATTGGAAGATACACATAAGTTTTGTCATTCAGGTATAGATAGGGGACACTTTGACCATGTACTTCTAGGTATAGATAGGGGACACTTTGACCATGTACTTCTAGGTATAGATAGGGGACACTTTGACCTTGTACTTCTAGGTATAGATAGGGGACACTTTGACCAGGTACTTCTTATCATCAATGCCACAGTGAGTCTCTAATATACATGTGGACCATAATGTCCTAGGTTTTATTGGAACTCTTTGTTTTTCTTTTGACCAATTTCTAATCAAGAAACTAGAGAGTCAAGGTTATGGTAAGTATAGTTGAACTATGAGGGACAATAATGTGCACGCGTGTGTGTGTATGTGTTGAAAGGTAAACACTAAAAGGTAGTAGGGTGTGGATGTACAAATGACTAAAGTCAGGTAGCTGAATAAATGGGGTAAGTAGGCCTGGGATCAGCATATTTCTCACATGGAGGTTTGGAGGAGGCTCTGGAGACAGATCTCAGAGTTAATCCCAATGGCTTAGGGGCGATCATGTGCACTGTAAATTGCAGGCTATCTGAATAACATGGAACCAGTCACCTCATAAAATTCTTTTCCCAACCCCCCACTTCTTCTTGGCTTCCTCACACTTTTTGGATTAAATTTGCACAGAAAGCTACAGTCTAACAAATTAATCAGTCTTAATTTAGATTTCATTGAGCTGATATATATCAATGTGGCTCTAAAAAAAAAACAAGGTAAATATAGCAATGTGCTTTACTGATAGGACTTAGCCCAAAATTATTCCGAGCATGGGATTACCTGCACATGAAGAACTTGGATTGCTCTGCCCACCAGAAGATGCCCTTCTTACCATAGTCTCTGATCTCTTCATCAGAAAAGGCCGAGATATTCTTACGTAACTATGGGTCTGCTGCTGTTCAAATAAATATTTTTGAAAACAGTCATTTTTAACAACACAAGTATTCATGAAATATAATTCTTCTGTAGCTGTTTTCCTTAGGAATTTGTTTTGTAATCTTTTTGGAAGAGGATATAAATAAAGCATTAACTACATTCCTAAACTCTTATATAGAGCTTTCTTGTATCTGAAGCTTTAATATTTTCAGAATTAGAGAATTAGCATATTTTATAGCCTGTGTTTGCAATTCTGACCTGTACATAGGCAAAATGATAACATTCACAGCATTACTCCTACAAATTCAACTTTAATTGGCTTTAATGCAAATTAATTATATGGCTCTGTCTAAATGATTGAGACCATTTCCTTCCTTCCTTCCTTCCTTCCTTCCTTCCTTCCTTCCTTCCTTCCTTCCTTCCTTCCTTCCTTCCTTCCTTCCTTTTTCTTTTTTATTGAGACCATTTCCCAGCTGAGTCACTTAGGAAGAAAATTGTCCCTTTATAACAAAATGGTTATAGCACCCCCTTCTGATAGGCAATAGAAAACAGCTACAAGCAGTAGTTAATCCATGCATAATCACTGTTCACCACCAATTCCTAAAGAGGGTAACACTGGGAAAATACATGTATGTGATTTTTAAAAATTATGCTTATGCATTTTCTACGTTGTGTGGTATGATAAATGGATGAGACTAATGCATATTATAAACCTTATGGTTCAGGTCTGTATGAATATAAAATTTCAATTTAATAAAAAGTTTACTATAAAAGCACAAAGGATGAAGTTAAGGTATGAGTAGGAAGAAGAAAGAATCCAAAGGGTTTTTAACTCCCCGTGTTTAGTATAGAAAGAATGTATTCAGTTGTGTTTAGCTCCTGTTACTCCTCTCAAAGGAATGAAACTAAATTTATTTTAAAATTCTGCAGTTGGGATTTAGGACATGTGGCATACATAATTCATTACAGCGTTTTTGCTCTGATGTTACTTTAAGCCACTTCACTCAGGAAGCTTAGTCAAGAAATTATAACCAATCTCTTAAATTTTTACCTTTTCTTTCCGCTTGAAGATGGAGTTACTACAAGGATGGCTGGGTTGAGGTCTTTGTTCAAGTTCTGCTAACACTGATGACAGTTTATAGGAATTTGCTTGCATCAGGTCTAGTTTCAAAATGGTCTGTGGATACATCATTTGGCCTTGTGAGTAAATTTCTAGAAAATGAGGCACAACTGCATGGGTCAAAGGATATCAGGATAACTTCCAAAATGACAAAGAGATCTAAAAAATTACACATTCAACTCATATGCAAATATACACAGAAAATGCTGAGTGAAACAATGGACCCTTTTCCTAGAGGAAAGCCTTAGTTGTTGAGTGTGTCTTATTCTGGACTCATGTGAACAGAGTAAACCAGAAACCTTGGTAGATTATTTACTCAGTATTTTGTAGCAATGAACAGGCTTTACCCAATTTTCTGCTGAGGAATGAGAGAGGGAATAATAAGTGTTGACTGAGAAGGTAGGCTTTTGGGAGGCCTTGAGGAAAGGCAATTGAGTCATCATTGCTCAACACTGTGAATAGGATTGAACTATCAGTAGAATCAAACTAAAATGATGGGAGGCAGGGCTTATTTATTTACTGTTTTGGTTGAGGTTCATTGTTTTTCTTGAAGAGGTGAGGCCTTGTATTACACAGAAAGTTCACAGTAACACTTCTCAAAACTAGAAGAAATATTTTAATTATAAAAATAAGGATTGAAGCTTAAGATACACTCTTAGGCTCTTCCTGTTCTTTACTTGACTTTAAACTATAAACTTTAAAATGACTTCTTTGTCAGGCTGTGTCCAATCAGGGTAAATAAAAAACCAGAATCCAAGTATTAGAAGGGGCCTGCTTATCCAATCTCCTCCTCACCATCACCTCTCCCTTTCCCATATGTCCAGCATGGGGATTCCTAACCCTAGGATCCCTGCCAGACACCTCCAATTGGTGATAAAGGTCTCTAATTCTTAGAACAATCCACTGCATGGAAAACCCTTTGAGGTAGGTACCAATATCCCCACTTTACACATGCAAAAACTAAAGTTATCCCTCATACCTTCTACCATTAGACCTACTGTGCATCTGAGAGCATCACAGAGCAAGTCTCCTTCCCATATCCGAAGTCAATACCTACAATTTTTTCAGAGAACATGCCTTACCAACATTTTTTGCTTCAAATATGGCACTTCAAGGACCAAAAAACGGTGAATTAGGAAGAATTTAAATGAAACAGAGTGTCCTAGTGCAAAAAAACTTCCGTAGGTAACGCAAAATCTATCAATATCACGAGTTTCCCTCCAACAGATGCAGAGGCATGTAATGAAATAACATGGGTATTTGGCACCCACTATTCAAAGGCTTGCATTTGTTCCTTCACTAGATCACAAACACTGTGAATTTAGGGGTCAGATTCCCTCCCTCCTTGTATCCTTCACTGTGTGAATCAATCCAGTTGTGTTCCCAACTGATCCTAATACATGTTCTATGCTGGTAACAAGAATGACAAAATTCTGTGCAGGAACAACCAAACAAATAAACTTATAATTAACGCCATCATAAAGTTCTCTCACTTGACTTTATTTTGGTAAAAGTTATTTGCATTGAATTAGTTAACTAAATATTTTGTGTTATCACAGAAAATGTCCCAGTCTTTTATAATTTCATAAAAATCGTGGCCATGTGTCATTGCAAATATGTTAGACCTCTGTTTGCAAATGAATAGAATTTAGGCTTTTCTCTTCACAAGGAGTGTTAGGTTTGTTTCTACAACAGCACCCAACTGAAGGAAGCCTGTGCTAAGAAACAGATAAATTGTGCCTGTATGCATCTATTTTCACCAAAGAACTACTGAAATTGCCTGTTTGGACAGAATTTTTAGGTACCTACTCGTAAGAGAATTAGGCTATATTCAAGGTAAGAGAAGCATGTCCAGTTTCCTGTATCCTTCCAAACATTGCAACAGATTTTTATCTCTTCCTGAATTTTTCTCAGAAAAGATAACCCATCACCATCCTCTCTCTCTAATCACAGCAGAAAACCCATATCTTGCACACATGGGTACTAGCATCTGTTTGTTTTTATTCCTATGTTAAATTCATGGGTCTTTGCTAATTGCCTTTTTAATGTGGATTCCTCTGAAGTTGCCACCTTGTCCATCAGTCCCTACATATTTCTTTCCTCCTGTTATTCTCAGATCCTGATGTTAGTTGAGGAATGAATGAAAAACAGCATTTTAATTAATAATTACTTTTTCAGCTTGCCTCTGCACACTGTGCTAGCATTTTCTAAATAATATTTAATCCTCACAAAAACCCTTTGAGGTAGGTACCAATATCCTCATTTTACAGATGCAAAAACTTAAGTTATCCCAGGTCCCTGTAAACAGCAGAGCTAGATAGATGCAAATACATGCCTTTCTGAAAGTAGAACCTGTGTTTTTGGTGAAGTTTCTTAACTGGGTTACAAGTACCTATGGTTTCCAGACCCTGAAGGAATCATTCTATTTTAGAGAACTGTATTCTAGGCACTTTTTTTTCCCCCCGTAGGAAGAATCTAAAGCAAATGTTTCTAAGTAGTTGGATTTTTCCAGATCCCTCAAACTCCTTGCCAAGGACCTGACCCTACACGCCTGAGACTAGATTGTTCTGTCATGAGAAAGGAAAGGCAAACAGCGGCCAAATGGGCTGGAAAACGAGCGTTCTAAAAATAGCTCTTTCATCATTAAATCTAGGAAACTGTGCTCTGCCAGTATTTACCTCCTCCATTAAGGCGGCTGTGCTTTTCCGGCTCTCTGGGTCTGAAAAGGAGTTGCTGGAGTAAGCTTTCAGCATTCGTCGGAGTCCTGAAAATGAAATCATGTTTTCAGTCACCAATCCTTCTGTCCCGGGGGACACAGCTGAGCCCAGAAGGGTTTCCGAAATGGCTGGAGCTGTTTCTGTAGGTAGTTGTTACTGGATTGGGTGACCTTTACCTTCATTTAATGAAATGTGAGAAATGCTGGTTGATGCTTAAAGAGTCTTGACTGATATTTTTCCTAGATGAGTTCATGAATCCTCCTTGTTGACCCATTCCTGGTGGATTCCTGACATTTACCACAGGGTTAGCCTTTCCCTTGCTATGATATTTACATGTGGAAACATTTTTGCTCTCTTGGATTTCCTGTCAAGTACTCCATTGCAATAGGTTGTTCTGGTTCACATAAAATAAGCTGTACACGTCACGATCACAAGTGGGGAGTCGTTTTTATTATCTGCATCCCTTTAGAGAGGTTTCACATTCTAACAGTCTTCTCTTCTAAGTACAGGATTTAATCTGAATGATCTTTACACCATTTAGAGAGTTAGTTTAAAAGGAAACAGAGAAGAAAACCTAAAGCCCTGTGCACAGTTTACTATGTTTTAAACCAAATGAATTGTCCCTCATTCCAGCAATGCCAGAAACATGGTAAAATGCTACATTTCTGCCCGGCTGGCATGGCTCAGTGGTCGACTATTGACCTACGAACCAGGGGCTAACAGTGCAATTTCCGGTCAGGGCACAAACCTGGGTTGTGGGTTTGATTTCCAATGTGGGGTGTGCAGGAGGCAACCGATTGATGATTCTCTCTCACTCTCTCCCTCTCCCTTCCTCTCTGAAATCAACAAAAATATATTTTTTAAAAATGCTACATTTCTGGAAAAGGTGGTATAGAACTTACATAGCTCTCACCGATAGACCAAAGTGTCGTTTTTGGTTTTTTATTCTCTCCTTTCTTTTTTTAAAAAAATCTTTCTCCATACAAATTAGGTTTGACATGTGATTCTTTAAAGAAGATAATCCCTGTGTCAATCAGCAAAAGCAGGATCACCCAACTCTCAATGAAAATAATTTCCCTTATCAGGCCGTTCACAGAGATATTACACACCTTCCCGGTCGCTCGAGGCTTTTTCAATATCTCTTTGCAGTCTTAACAGTTTTGATTTTATTGAAGACTTTTGTCTCTCTTTATTCATTGCATTGTTAGGATCTTCTTCCTTTAGGGGAAGAAAAAGGATATTTAACAACTTAATAGGGAAAAATAAAAGAGTTTTCTCTCCAAGTTGCACTGAGACTTTCACTGACTATTTAATTTTAACTGGAAGTAAAAAAAAAAAAAAAAAAAAGCCAATAACAGACCTGCTCAATAAGAAAACATCTCCTTGTTCACAACTTGTAAGTACCTAGCTGAGCACTTTCTTTAGAACAAATTATTCTTGGAGGATGAGCCTTACTGTAGCTATTTCATAGTTTCTTGATAAGTAAATATACTTGTTGTATACTCATTGTTCTCTATCTTTATTCAAGCTAGAGTCCTTTAATGGTCCCCATGTAGTATCACATATATGCCTCAAGCTAGGATTGCTCAACCAGCTGAGCAAATGTTTGTGTTCTGTGTTGCTGGCTACTGGGGATGCCTGAACAAAAAACACAAATGCTCTTCCCAGAGTGGGTTTATAATTTAGGTAGGCCTTGAAACATAACATAAGAGACCTAGCAGTTCAAGGCCACGTTCATTCATGAATGGAGCAGACAGGAATGTGTGGCCCACCAAGGGCAGGGCCCGGGCACAAAAGCTTTGAGGAGGCTGTAAGACTAAACCAGGATTTTCAGTCAAGGGGAAGGAGGACAAAGGGTGCCCCAGGCAGAAGAATTGGCTCAAGCAAAGGACAGAGGGAGGACTGTGGGAACTGTATCAGGAACAGTAAATAGACCAGTTGCTTAAGCAAACACAGTGGAAGAAAAAGTTGTCTGGGTAGGTTAGGCCAGATTTGGGGGCAGAAAGAAGTGGGGGTTTTATCACATAGGCTAGGACAATGGTCAGCAAACTCATTAGTCAACAGAGCCAAATATCAACAGTACAATGATTGAAATTTCTTTTGAGAGCCAAATTTTTTAAACTTAAACTTCTTCTAACACCACTTCTTCAAAATAGACTTGCCCAGGCCGTGGTATTTTGTGGAAGAGCCACACTCAAGGGGCCAAAGGGCTGCATGTGGCTCGCGAGCCGCAGTTTGCTGACCATGGGGCTAGGAGAACCATTAACAAAATTTGAACTTTCACATACATATTTTAAGGGTTGAATAAAAATGGGGGATGTTAGGGTTAGATGGAAAGGTGGCTGTACACATAGCAGAGGGAGAGAAACCTGTGGAGAGAGATTGGAAACAAATGACTAAAGATGGAAGTGAAGGAGTCAGGGAGTCAGGACTTATCTGATAGGGAAAGAGACAAACTAGGATCCCAAATGTTGGTGGAAGGTTAGCTCTAGATAGGGACATTTTTATTAGCCTTTTAATAAAGTAATAGATATACTCTGTTGTATATTTTCTCATCCTAGGGATCACCTACACTATTTGGAAGAAGAGAGAAAAAGAAAGGGCTTTCCTATTATAATCCAATCTCCCTTTCTGCTCCCATCTCTACCTCTACTTCTGCTTTGAAAAGACATTGCTATTGTTAATTTGCTTTGCCTTTGCCAAGGTAGGAAAAAAAAAAAAAGAATTCAATTTAGAAATAGCTGGTCACATGCTGCTATTTGGAAGGTAGGGAAAGGAAAAGTTGGTCGCTTCCCAGCTGCTGGGCTCACTGCTGTGCCCAGATCTAATTGCCTTTCTCTCTTCCCTCATCTCTTGTTCCTTGAGGGTGGATCCTGGGATATTGACTTTGGCTACTCTTTTAATCCTATAGGAGGACATGGCCAGTGGGTTGGTTCTACACAGAGAAAGATAAGCCTCCCAATATGGCCCTTGAAGTCTGAATGAAATCTAGCAGAGGGCCCAGGGAAGAGTTGTCAGGAATTCAGAAGACAAAGAACTTCCTCCAAGATAGCTAAGAAACAAGATGCTTGGGCTCTGACCAGGCACACTGATCTGTTTTTAGCAAAGATGACATAGTAGAGTCATCCAAATCCCCTCAAAATTAGCCTCTGTGATTTGGTCCAAGCTTTTCAAAGAAAAGGACCGTGAAGAATGTTGGCGCTTCCTACCTCCTAGGATTCATGCCTTTGTGTAATCCCCGCAGCTTGAGCGTGGGCTGCACTTACTGGCTTGCTTCTAACAGATAAAATATAACCAGATATCACTTCTGAGATTAGCTAATAAAAGACTATGCTTCTATCTTGGGCATTCTGGCTCTGTCTCTCTTGGATCAAAATTCTGGGGGAAGCAGGCTGACATGTGTGCTGCCCTAAGGAGAGAACCACCTGGCAAGGAAATACTATCTCCAGCAAGCAGTCAACCAGGACCCAAGGCCTGGGAAGTGGCTCATTTCCCAGTAGAGCTTTGAGATGCCTGCAGTCCTGACTGACACCTTGATTGCAGCCTTCTGAGGGACTCAAAGGCACCCAGCTAAGCCATGACTGGATTCCTAACCCACAGAAACTGTGAGATAATAAATGCTTGCTTTAAGCCATTGAGTTTGGGGGTGATTTATTATACAGCAATAACAACCAAGATGAGACAGTGATTATTTACAGGTCATGAAACATGTGTGCCTGGCATTATTCTCATAGAAGACCAAGTATTAAGATTCAGTCAAAAACCCTTGTTTGACTTTCTTCCTTTCCAGACATGTTTCCTTTGCCTATTTGTAAACCACACTGTTTTTAATTTATCTGAATCATGGAAAAAAATGAATATTTTCCATTAAAAAAAAACACACAAGATGTTTCCTTTACAATTGTTCTCAATTTTTTTTTTTTAAGGAATCCCTCAGTACTTAACTAAGGTTCCCCATTAATAGAACTTCCTTCCATCCATACTTACAAAGTAATCTGTTAATAGGAACTCAGATTTATTTT
Source organism: Plecotus auritus (assembly GCF_963455305.1). NCBI lineage: Eukaryota > Metazoa > Chordata > Mammalia > Chiroptera > Vespertilionidae > Plecotus > Plecotus auritus. The sequence continues at coordinate 51,019,303 of NC_137776.1, forward strand.
CTGTAGATGAAAGAGCAGTTTCTTCCATGAGAGCCTGGATATCCTTTTCAACATCGATCTTGCTGATGGCCCCATGAATGTGCGTGTGGCACTGCAAAGCCAAGGGAAGCAGAAGGTTGCTGAAGACTGTTCCCTGCCAGTTCTTACCATGCATCCCAGAAATGGAGAAATCTTTACTACTCACTGTGGTCAGGGTTTGGCCAAAAACAGAAATATGTTGGGTGTACTGATTCAAGTTATTACATAAAAGTTTAATTCTCTCCTTCTCCAGCTCCAGGATGTTCTGAAAAGAATGGAAAATGAGGTAAGATCAGCCAGTTGTTATGAAAAACTGAAGTCACCCATCTGAGCAAATTGTCCTATTTGTGCCTCTTAATTATGTCAAATCCAAACTGTGGTGGGGAGATTCTCAGGACAGGAATGTGATTTGGCGTCTCTCCTATTTATCTTCCATTAGAATTGATTTAAATCGCATGCTTTCCCCAGGGTTTTTTAACCCAAAGGCATGGAGGTGGATGCCGTGGGTTATCTGACATTCACAAAGAAAGGGTAGAAAAGAATCATTTGAAAAGCATTTGTGAGTCCCAGAGAAAGAGAGTGAAGCCCAGTAAAACCCATGTCTATACCTCCAAAATGTAGTCAGAAATTAGATATTTCTAGGTTTACAGTCTTAGAGGGCATTCTGCTAGTCTTTGCAGGGGCAAAGGTGAGGCACAAATTCTCTGCTTCACGAAACTGATGAGCAGAACCCCAAAGTCTGATCAATTCATAATTCTGGCCTAAATTAAGCCTAGGGGTCAGAGACCGCTGCTTGAAGGTGGAAACATACCCACCCCATTTTGAGTGGAATGACAAGAATTCCACTCTGGGAGTTTCATACCTTTTAGCTGGAAGGGTAAATAAGAAAGTGAGGGAGGTCACATTACCTTGTTAGCCCTTAACATTTTAGAAAAGTTAGCTATTAGATTCTTGCCACTCACTGCTAGGTGAGTTGCTGACTGATTGTTTTGAGGGAGTTCAAAGAAGTTCAGCAGCTAGGCATTGTGGGAGAAATCTGGGTCAGGTGGAGTATGCAGGGGATTCCCCGGGCTGTGGGGGCATCTTGGTATGTACCCAGAGGACTTCGGCTTTGACAGAGGTGGCCGATGTCCAAGCCACATGCTCCTCATCCTGTTTTTGTAAGGACAAGACCTGGGGATTCCTCCTTCATCCAGAGGATTGGTTTCTCCTGTAACTGCCACCAGCAATAGTCTTTTATGAAGAAGGTTTTGGGCAAATTGGTGGGTAACATTACCATAGGAAGCAAGAAGAATGGACTACTGATAGGGTGGTCGTGAGGAAATCATAAAGCTTATTGGCTTCTCCCATCATGACTCTGTGGCACAACTGCAGGGCCCACTGGCCTGATCCAGTATGCTGTTGCTTTATATTCCTGAGCAGACTACATTCGCATTCTGTTGTTATTTCATCTATAGTATATAGTCATTTAAAAAAAATTTTAAATTTACTTGTTTTCTAATTATGGAAAATTTACATGACATAAAATTTACCATTGTAACCATTTTTAAATGTGTAGTGCAGTATCATTAAGTACATTCACAATGTTGGGGAACAATCACCCTCATCTACCTCCAAACATTTTTCATCTTGCATCACTGAAACTGTATATTCATTAAGCCATAACTCCTAATTCTCCTATCCTCAGCCCCTCTGGCAATCCCCATTCTAGTTTCTGTCTTCTATAAATTTGACTACTCTAGTTCAGTGGTCGGCAAACTGCGGCTCTGTTGACTAATGAGTTTGCCGACCACTGCTCTAGTTAGCTCATATAATAGGAATTATACAGTATTTGTCCCTTTGTGTCTGGCTTATTTCATGTAGCAAAAAGTCTTATTCTGCAGTATATGTCAGAATTTCCTTGCTTTTAAAGGCTGAATAATATTCCTTTGCACGTGTATACCACATTTTGTTTATCAATATATAGGCTCAGGCAATAACTATGAACATCTTTGTCAATCACTTGCAAATTTTTATCCTGTGCCACATGTCCTGACATTTGAATCAGAAAGTCTGGAGCTCTGCTCCCCGTGGCCACCTACCTTCTTTGTGGAGTTAGAACCTGCACAACTTTTGTAAGTAAATGGGCACCAAATATTTGTCTTTGTTTCTGGTGTTGGTCCCCTGAGTCTTTCTCCAAAATTGCAGGCCCCAGCCATTTGAATGTGGCCAGCTACAGGATTAAAGACACTGAAGAGCAGCCTATCGAACAGATAGTTTCCTCAAAGGGCAGAAACCATATGCCTCCTAACAAATACATAACACAAATTCTGCTCAGTGGTTTGGACCTCAAGTGGGACAACTTCAAAAAGCAAGAGACTTTACAGGACAGAAAAGGCCATAGAAAGCAGCTGTTCTAGTTTAGCGCCATGATGAGCAAAGGACAGGAAAGAAAAGAAAAGCCAGGATTAGGAACACATTGCATCACTAGTGGGCAGCTGTTTCTTTACTTTGGCAAGTGCTGAACCACTAGCATCAGTTTGAGACTAGAATAACCAATGTCTTTTGATGGAGATGGTAATGTTTAACAGATTTTAATTATATCTCAGGGAAATCATTAAAATGATCTATGTTCGCTCATGAAAAGAGGCTGAGATTAATTCCACTGTGCAAAGGGAAAGTCCATATCTCACATAATGAATTATTGCTTTCCATTATATATATATATACATATTGTGTGTGTGTGTGTGTATGTGTGTGTGTGTGTGTGTTTTAATAAAATAGGCAGTAGAAAAGCAAGATACTCGAGAAGGACCTAAAACTGTCCTCTAGTGCAATGTAGCACATACGAAGAAAGTGTTGTCAGAGTTACCAAGAAACAGCAGATTATGCTCTTTTTAAAAAAAATATTTTCTTATTGAACTTACAGGAGGCAGGTAGGGAAAGATAGAAACATCCATCGGCTGCCTCCTGCTCAACCCCTACTGGGGATTGAGCCCAAAAGCAAGACATGTGCCCTGACAAGGAATTGAACAGGTGACCTCTTGGTGCATGGGTTGACACTCAACCAACCCAGCCACAGTGGCCAGGCTAATTCACACTCTTTATTCATTCTTTTCAGTTCCTACTGCTGTCCTGGCCTTGTAGTTTACATTACCTGAGGAGCTTGCATTCATCAAACTGATGAAAGAAATATGCTCTTTATAGAGCAGGAACTCTCAAACTTTAGTATGCCTAGCAATCACCTAGACCCTGTCCTAAAGTCACTCAGAATTCTGTGATCCACCTTTTCTAGGGGGGTGCTCAGGAATCTGAATCATAACAAGCACCCTAGGTATATAGTTCTAAATTATCATATCATAACTTTAAAATTTTTACTAAATGTACTGTAACTGAAAATAAATTTTTAAAAAAGAAAAAAATAATAAAATATTTTTTTGCCAAAATGGGTAAGCATCATTTCACATGTTAACTAGTAATTTGATTTTCCCTTCTATGATTTGCATGTTCATACCTTTTGAATTTTATTGGATGACTGAATTCTTCCTTTGTATGTCTTCTTTGCTGCTAAATTGCACACATCCCCATGAAGTATCGAGATGGTACTTTATTCATTGCTATAGATATCCAGTGTCCAACACAATGTCTGACATACAAAGAAATTCTCTAAGTGTATACTGTATGAATCAGCTTCCGGGCCTAAAACTCATTTCTGAATACCTAATCATTAAGCCTGCATTTATACTTTCTTTTGGCAGCACTTCTCGAAATCGGCTGATTTATTGTGTCCATTGAGAACGTAGGACAGGAATCCTGGCCAATGATACTCAATAAATATTCACTGGTTATTTTATCCATGGAGGAATTACAACAATGAGAAGTAACGTCGTTTGTGTAAAGTCACAATAGGAGTAAGGGCCACAGCTAAGGGCAGAGATCATCAGATCATGTAATACAGATCTGATCTCCATTTTCAAGGCCACACAAAGCTCCATGGAAGAAGAAAAAGAGTGAATGCATAGAGAGGGGAGAAAAATGGCGGCGGAATAGACAGACGTGTTCCGAGCCTTGTCCCGGAGCAGAAAGAAAGAACAGCTGAGGGTCGCACTAGGAGTGTTTGTTGGCAAGTTGGGGGACAGCTGAACTCCAGAAGAAGGTGGGAGACTGCTAGACGGGGTTCCCCTGACCTGGCAGCTCCCACTGCGGCTGGGTCCCCTCCCGGAGCTGCGGGCTTGGACGCGGAGTCGCCGCCATCTGGAACCGGAAAGTGGAGCTTATCGGAAGCCTGAGAATCCACAACTGCGGCACCCACGGAACAGCTGCGAGCCCCAGAACAACACTCCCCAATTGGCGCAAACACACGGGTTCAGAGGAGCTCTACACTCCACCACGGAAAGGTCAGATTTCGCCTAGGATAAGGTGAGGTCTCTGGTCCCAGCGCGAGAGAAGAACGCGCGTTTTGCGGGAGCTGGACGACCAGGGAAGTCTGTGCCTAGAAAAATCGGTGGCTGCTGGGGCAGGCGTGATCTGTGAATGTGGAAGGGGGTCCTCAGAGCTGCTAACAGAAGGGCTCTCTAAAAAGCAACCCATTTTGATCTGAAGTGCAGGGACACCCTAAGAATTTCAGGGATGTGCTAGACTTACGCGCAGCCACGGAGTGCGCACACTTGGGCTTTTCCCTCTTGAAATTCTTGCTTCTGATTACTAAGCCCAATTCATAGGTTCACCCAGTTGGGGACACCCTGGGAGACTGCAGGGGAAAGTTGTTTTTCTGGATCCTGGGGATCGGAGCGGGGAGTGACCATCCGAGAGCCAGCTCTGAGGCAGCCCACTCCCACAAACCGGTAGTGAGTGCCACAGGGAAAGAAGGCTCTAACACTCCCTAGAGAGGCCATAGATAAACCCGGAAGTCAATCCAGAAACACTGCCACCCAGGGGCTGAATCACAAATTGACTCTTGTGTAATCAAAAATAAAGGAATACGAATTAAGACACACCGCCTGCTTAAAATCAGGACTGGCTTACATCACTGAAGAGCAGTGGAACGCAGGGAACTGCAATACTGTCTGGACTGAGAAACAGGCGTGCCAAACAGAACAACAGAGGAAGTGAATGACCTTCACTACTCCACATTTTATTTTTATTTTTTATTTTTTTATTTTCATTTTTTGCATCTTTTACTCAAGAAACTAATTTTTTTCCTCACTTGATTTTACCTTTTTAATTATTACATTTTTATTTTCAATCCGTATTATTACTACTGCTATTTTATCATTTTTTTTTAAGTGTCATTTTATTTTCTCTTCATTTTGTTTTGGGATTAATGTTCTACATTCTATTTTTATCTTTCCTTTAGCATCATTTTACTCTATCTCAAATCTACCTCTATGCCATCACTCTCTTCCTCACTTTTCCCTTTTCAGTGTCCTGTTTATCTTACCCCTTTCCTGCTTTAGATTTTCCCTATTCTTTCTGTTTACCCCCTTTTAAAATTTCACCCTACTTATATATCTAATCTCCAATCCCCTGCTCCAAGTCCATACACACCTCTCTCTTCGCTGTCTTAACTATCCAAAAAATTGTTTTTCTCTCTGTCCTTTTGTTGTTGTTCGTTTGAATGTAGATTATATCGAATTTTTATGCTTTTTTGTGAGATTGTTTTGCTTATTCTTCTTTTGTTTATTTTTTTGTTTGTTTTGTGCTTCTGTTTTCCCTTGCCTCACTCAATATTAGTTGGTGTTGTAGTTCGTATTAATCCCCAGGTACTTGTTGCTGGCATTTGCTGGGATAAGTGATTGTTCTATTGGAGTTTTATCCCCAATATATATAGTCTGTTTCCCTTTCTCTCTTAGTCTCTTTCTTGTCTCTCTTACTTTTTTTCTTCTTTTTTTCCCTTTTCCCAATTTCATTGTGACACCCCTTTTTTTTTCTTCTTCTTCTTTCTTTCTTTTTCCTCTTCTTCTTTCTCTACTATCCCCTAATTTGCCTTTCTCTGGTGGTCACCTTTATTGGAGGTTATTAATATAGTGAATACATTTCTGTTCAGTGCCTTGTGTGTTGTACCTGGTAGTGCTGTATTTTGTGCCTTTAAATCGACGCAGGAGAGAGAGAACTACATAACCAGACACCCAGAGAAGAGAGACCATGGGGAGACAAAGACACAGCCCGCATATGAAAGAAAAGCAGGCATCACCAGAAAAGGAAGTAAACGAAATGGAAGCAAGCAACCTTCCAGAAAAAGAATTCAGAGAAATGGTCATAAGGTGGCTGAAAAGAATGGAAGACAAATTCGACAATATGAGCAAGAACCAAGAGGAAATGAAGAAGAACCAAGAAGAAATGAAAAATGACATCGCTGCTGTAAAGAACTCAATAGAAAGCATCAAGAGTAGACTAGAAGAAGCAGAGGACCGCATCAGTGAGCTAGAAGACAAGATGGGAAAAAATACCCAAGTAGAGCAACTTCTAGAAAAAAAAAAATTAAAAGGCAGGAGGAGAGCCTAAGGGAACTTTGGGACAACACGAAACAAAACAACATCCACATAATAGGGGTTCCAGAAGGAAAGGTAGCTGAGCAAGGAATAGAAAACCTATTTGAAGAAATAATGACAGAAAATTTCCCTGATATAGAGAAGAAAAAACCCACACAAATCCAAGAAGCTCACAGAGACCCAAGCAAAATGAACCCCAAAAGACCGACGCCAAGGCACATTATAATTAAATTGGCAAACACCAACGACAAAGTAAGAATGTTAAAAGCGGCCAGAGAGAGACAGAAAGTTACATACAAAGGAACCCCCATCAGACTAGCAACTGATTTCTCAACAGAAACTCATCAGGCCAGAAGGGAATGGAATGAAATATACAAAGTCATGCAAAGGAAGGGTCTGAATCCAAGAATACTGTACCCAGCAAGGCTGTCAATCAAAATTGAAGGTGAAATCAGGAGCTTCACAGACAAAAAAGGACTAAGGGAATTTATTACCACCAAACCAGCAATGCAAGAAATGCTAAAGGGTCTGCTGTAAAAAAAAAGAAATAGGAAGCGAAGAAGGAACACAGGTGTAAAGAATAGGAATGGCGACAAATAAGTACCTATCAATAATAACTTTAAATGTAAACGGATTAAATGCCCCAATCAAAAGACATAGGGTAATGGATTGGATAAGAAAACATGACCCATATATCTGCTGTCTACAAGAAACCCACCTCAGAAAAAAAGACGCACACAGACTGAGGGTGAAGGGATGGAAAAAGGTTTTCCAGGCAAATGGAACTGAAAAAAAAGCTGGGGTAGCAATACTTATATCTGACAAATTAGATCTCAAACTGAAGGACATAACAAGAGATAAGGAAGGCCACTTCATAATACTAAAGGGAGCAATCCAACAAGAAGAAATAACTCTGGTAAACATATATGCACCCAATACAGGAGCACCCAAATACATAAAAAAACTCCTGGAGGATATCAAGGGAGAGATTGACAGCAATACAATCATAGTAGGAGACTTTAATACCCCACTATCACCATTGGACAAATCCTCTAAACAAAAAATCAGCAAAGAAACATCAATCCTAAATGACTCACTAGACCAGATGGAATTAATTGACATCTTCAGAACATTACACCCCAAAGCCACAGAATATACATTCTTCTCAAGTGCACATGGGTCATTTTCAAAGATAGACCATATGTTGGGACATAGGCAAAGTCTCTTCAAATTCAAGAAGATAGAAATCATATCAAGCATCTTCTCAGACCACAGTGGCATAAAACTGGAAATCAACTACAATAAAAACAACCCAAAGAAATCAAACACATGGAGGCTAAACAGCATGCTATTAAACCATGACTGGGTTACCAGAGAGATCAAAGAAGAAATAAAAAACATCATGGCAACAAATGACAATGAAAACACTACAATCCAAAATCTATGGGACACAGCGAAAGCAGTCTTGAGAGGGAAGTTCATAGCTCTACAAGCCTACTGCAAAAAACAAGAAACAGGGGTAATAAATTACTTAACCCAACAACTCAAAGAGTTAGAAAAAGAGCAACAAGAAAAGCCCAGTGTAAGCAGAAGGAAGGAAATAATAAAGATCAGAGCACAGATAAACGACATAGAGACCAAAGAAACAATACAAAAGATCAACAAAACCAAGAGCTGGTTCTTTGAAAGGATAAACAAGATTGATGAACCTCTAGCCAGGCTCACCAAGAAGCAAAGAGAGAGGACCCAAATAAACAAAATCAGAAATGAAAGAGGTGAAATAACAACAGATCCCCCAAAATACAAAGGATTGTTAAAAAATACTACGAACAACTCTATTCCAACAAACTGGACAACCTGGAGGAAATGGACATATTCCTAGAAAAATATAACCTTCCAAAACTCAATCAGGAAGAATCTAAACAGCTCAATATGCCAGTAACTATGGAAGAAATTGAAGCAGTCATCAAAGAGCTTCCGGCAAACAAAAGCCCGGGGCCAGACGGCTTCACAGGAGAGTTTTACCAAACATTCAAGGAAGAACTAGAACCTATCCTCCTCAGACTATTCCAAAAAATTCAAGAGGAAGGAACACTTCCAAGCTCCTTCTATGAAGCCAGCATCACCCTAATACCAAAACCAGATAAAGACAACACAATGAAAGAGAATTACAGGCCAATATTCCTCATGAATGTAGATGCCAAAATCCTCAACAAAATTCTAGCAAATTGGATCCAGCAGTACATCAGAAAGATCATACACCATGACCAAGTAGGGTTTATCCCAAGAATGCAAGGATGGTTCAATATCCGAAAATCAATAAATGTGATACATCACATAAACAAATTGAAAGATAAAAATCACATAGTCATATCAATTGATGCAGAAAAAGCATTTGACAAAATCCAACACCCTTTCTTGATAAAAACTCTCAACAAGGTGGGAATAGAAGGATCATACCTCAACATAATAAAAGCTATATATGATAAACCCACAGTTAACATCATACTCAATGGGCAAAAACTAAAACCATTTCCCCTAAGAACAGGAACAAGACAAGGATGCCCACTCTCACCACTCCTGTTTGACATAGTACTGGAAGTATTAGCCATTGCAATTAGACAAGAAGAAGAAATAAAAGGCATCCAAATTGGAAAAGAAGAAGTAAAGCTGTCCTTATTTGCAGATGACATGATATTGTACATAAAAAACCCGAAAGACTCTATCAAAAAACTAACAGACTTAATAAATGAATTCAGCAAGGTAGCAGGATACAAAATTAACGCCAAGAAATCTATGGCATTTCTATACACCAACAGTGAACTTACAGAAAGAGAGACTAAAAAAGCAATCCCATTTTCCATCGCACCAAAAAAATTAAGATACTTAGGAATAAACCTAACCAAGGAGGTAAAAGACCTATATGCGGAAAACTACAGGACACTGAAAAAAGAGATAGAGGAAGATGTAAACAGATGGAAGAACATACCATGTTCATGGATTGGTAGAATCAACATCATCAAAATGTCCATACTACCCAAAGCAATCTATAGATTCAATGCACTCCCCATTAAAATACCAACAGCATATTTCACAGACCTAGAAAGAACTCTCCAAAAATTCATCTGGAATAAAAAAAAGACCCCGAATAGCCACAGCAATCCTGAGAAAGAAGAATAAAGTAGGAGGGATCTCAATACCAGATTTCAAGCTGTATTACAAAGCCACTGTCCTCAAAACAGCCTGGTACTGGCACAAGAACAGACATATAGATCAATGGAATAGAATAGAGAATCCAGATATCGACCCAAACCAATATGCGCAATTAATATTTGACAAAGGAGGCATGAGCATACAATGGAGTCAAGACAGTCTCTTCAATAAATGGTGTTGGGAAAATTGGACAGATACATGCAAAAAAATGAAACTAGATCACCAACTTACACCATACACAAAAATAAACTCAAAATGGATACAGGACTTAAATATAAGACGGGAAACCATAAAAATACTAGAGGAATCCACAGGCAGCAAAATCTCAGACATATGCCAAAAGAACTTTTTCAGTGATACTGCCCCTAGGGCAATGGAAGCCAAAGAGAAAATAAACAAATGGGACTACATCAAAATAAAAAGCTTTTGCACAGCAAAAGAAACCATCAACAAAACAACAAGAAACCCCACTGTATGGGAGAACATATTTGCAAATGGTATCACTGATAAAGGTTTAATTTCCAACATCTACAGGCAGCTTATACAACTTAATAAAAGGAAGATAAATGATCCAATAAAAAAATGGGCAACAGACTTAAATAGAATCTTTTCGAAAGAAGACAGAAGGAAGGCCAAGAGACACATGAAAACATGCTCAAAGTCACTTATTATCCGAGAGATGCAAATCAAAACGACAATGCGATACCATCTCACACCTGTCAGAATGGCTATCATCAACAAATCAACAAACGACAAGTGTTGGCGAGGATGCGGAGAAAAAGGAACCCTCGTGCACTGCTGGTGGGAATGCAGACTGGTGCAGCCACTGTGGAGAACAGTATGGAGTTTCCTCAAAAAACTGAAAATGGAACTCCCATTTGACCCAGTAATCCCACTCCTGGGAATATATCCTAAGAAACCAGAAACACCAATCAGAAAGGATATATGCACCCCTATGTTCATAGCAGCACAATTTACAATAGCTAAGATTTGGAAACAGCCTAGGTGCCCGTCAGCAGATGACTGGATCAGAAAACTATGGTACATCTACACAATGGAATACTATGCTGCCATAAAAAAGAAGGAATTATTACCATTTGTAGACACCTGGATGGAATTAGAGAACATTATGCTAAGTGAAATAAGCCAGTCAATGAAAGAAAAATACCACATGATCTCACTCATTTAGGGATAATGAAAAACATTATAAACTGATGAACCAAAAGATAGTTACAGAGGCAGTAAAGCATCAAACAGAGTGTCTAATTACAGCGGTAAGGTTAGGGAGAGATGGGGGAAATAAGAGATCAACTGAAGGACTTGTATGCTTGCATATAAGAGTAACCAACGGATGCAAAACATTGGGGGGTGAGGGCAGGTATGGGAGTGGGGTGGGGGGGGGCAATGGTAAGATATGTACACATATAATACCTTAATAAAAATTTGAAAAAAAAAAAAAAGAGTGAATGCATAACTTACTTGGTAGCAGTTTTCTAGCGTGTTTTCCCATTTCAGTCTGGTAGAACAGCCGGCCATGTTTTTTTGGTAATAATTTTCATCTTCTTTTGTCAATTTCTCAGTCGATTTTTTCAATTTATTGAGGAGCTAAAGTAAAACATCAGAGTCACATATTCATGAACACATTTAGGAAAGCCCATTGTAATTCCATATAATGTCATTCATCCCAATGATATGTTTCTCATCTCCCAGCTAAATTCATAAAGAGTAGCTATAGACAACAAAATCAAAGATCTTTCAGAAAAAAAAAATAGATGTCAGAGCTGAAAGGAAACCAAAAGACCTTTCAGTGCAGTTCTTTCAATTTTTCATATGAGGGAATCGAGGTGCTTAAATATGATGTGATGTGCCCACGTTCATCAAATCAAGGAGGCCAAATGACAGATGAAGAGAAGCAAGTATAGATCAGGAACCTCCAACTCAAGATTGTAATCTACTAACAATTTCTGTGGTCTTATTTGGTAAATCCTTTCAACCCCAGCATTTCTTACCAGGACAGGTAGAGAAATGTGCGATCATATAACTTTTAGAACTAGGATGAGGCCTGGCTATCATCCAGTAAGGTCCAATAACCTTACTTTACTTTCACTCTATAAACTCTGCAGTATAACTTCAAAATCAAATTTCAGGATTAGAGTCCTGCAGGTGAATTACTTAACCTTCATGAGCCAGTTTTCTTATCTATATGATGGGGATAGTGATACTCCTGTTTCATTGGGTTGCTTTGAAGATTCAAGCAGGTGAAGTTGGTAAGGCAGGTGGCGCACTGCCTGAGACCTGGGTTAGCACTCATAGTGAGTATTACTATTACTAGTGAAGAGTCTGAGTGAGACACATGTCAATGTTCACAGCAAGTTATGGACAGCTTGACAGATGCCTCCCTTGCACCTTACTCCCCAGTGATCTGCTCCTTCCCAAAGAGCCCCCTCTTGCCAGTCACCGAAATTGACCATTCTGGTTGTGAAATCTTCTGGAAAATCAAACTAATACAAAACTCTCTGGACCAGAGTAGCTTAAATCGATTCTCAAAATGCTCAGACAAGTAATTTAAAGTCTCTGAGAAAGGAAAAAGTTGTACTACATGAATGATTCTCAAACTTTAATACGCCTAGGAATGACCTAAAGTGCGTGTAAAACTGCAGATTTGCAGGGCCCCACAGTAGTCATAGTGATTCAATAGTTCTGTGGTGGGATCAGGAAATCTGAATTTTCACTACCTCCTCAGTTAATTTTGATGCAAACTCCTTAACCAGAGTTTAAGGAGCACTCAAGATCCCTTTGACTTACATAGGAGTTTCAAGGACAGAGACAAAGGCTTTTAAGAATAACCCTCTTTATACTTAAGGACATTTTGAATAACGTTTCAGTAATAAAGAACATTCATCCAAAATTCTGAATATTAACACCACTCACTTTATTATTCCAATTGATATACCAGCCATTCAACTGTCCATGGGCTCTGATGTATGACTTACACAGGACACACTGGGTTTTGTATATCAAGTGTAATGGATCTCATTTATCTATAGAAACATGAGCTTCTGAATTTTAATCTGATAACAATTTAGTGAGAGGGCCGAAAGTGCGCCATGGCTATACTTTGCTAAATGATGTCCTTAGATTGTTACCGAGAATACTCAGACCTCCAGCAATGAGAACAAAGTTACTTTTGAGATGACCCCTCACATTCATCAGCCTACACTATATAGCTATCGAGTAGAAGTTTCTGCTCAGCAAATTTATAGCAAATAACCCCAAATCACTATAAAAGAAGAATGTCAACTCTTACATTCTTATTTCAGGAACTTTTAAAAAAAATTTTTATTTAAGGAACTTTTCAGAAAACTGTCCTAAAATTTGTCAAAGATTGCATACTTTTTTTCTTTCTTCTTTTCTTTCTCCTGGAACAAATATTTCATGCACTCATCAAACATTTACTGGGTGCCACAGTGTGTCAGGCACGAGGCTCTGGAAGTAGAAAATGGAACTAGACAGGCTCCTTCTTTAGTGAGGACCCACATTACTACCCCGTGGGATAGAGCCCAGGATGATATAAGTATTTAGGTATATAAGAGAGGCACCTAAACTAGCTTTGGAATTACAATGACACATAAGCTGAGACTTGGCACATAGTGGGTGCTCACAGAAATAATCCTTGTGTGAGTAAACCTAAAATAAAGTAGGAATTGGTGAGCATGACATGATACCAAAAATATTTTTCTTGTGTGTGTGTGTGAGGTTAAAGCACTCAGTTTGAGAGGGAGAATAACAAAAGATGATGCTGAAAACCAGGCAAAGGTCAGGGAAGCTCTTAAGGACCACATAAATGAGTTTGTACTTTATTCTGAGGTCACTGGAAAGGCTTTTAAAAGGAGAATAATATTCTCATATTTGAGTTTCAGAAAAGTCAGCTTGACTTGTATATGAGAAATAGATAGAAAGAGGCAACACAGAAAGTCAAGACAACTTGTCAGCTACAGTAATGTAAGAAATGATCATGACAGCCTGGGAGAGAGTAGTGGCAGTGGGGACAAATACAAATAGATAAATTTAAAAAGTATTTGGTTTAGGAGTTAGAATTGGGAGGATTTGGAGAATGATGATATTCAAAGTTATAGAAAACACAAGAATAAATAATATTTTTGTCAGAGGGAAGTGATGGTTCCAATTTTGGATGTTGTATATGACACACCAGAATGCAGTTTAGAGACTGGTTTGGGCTGAAGATATAAGTGTGGGTATTGTCAGCATAGATATTCTAGTTGAAGCCATGAGAGTATATTTAATGAATACCAGTTACTTCTTGAGTACCTAATATTGAGAATACTGGGTTAGACACCAGAGATACCATGCAGAATAAGACAGAATGAGTCCCCGGAGAGAAATCATGAGGAGCAGCAGTACATAAAAGCCAGGCAGAAGAAGGGAAGTCAGTAAAGAAGGTTAAGAAAATATTGCCAGATAAGAAAACCAAAAGAGTGAGAGGTTGCTGAAGTTAAAAGAAGATACTGTTTCTGGATTGGAGAAGTCACCATCAATGCTTAATGCTTCCAAGTTAGATAAGGTAAGAACTGGGAATACCCATTGGCTTTAGCAACAAGGATGACATTGTTTTTGGCAAAAGCACTTTCAGTAGAATGGTGAGGAAAGCTGACTGGGGTGGTTTGAGGAATGAATAGGAGATAAGGAAGTGAAGGCACAGCACAGACACTCTTTCAATAAATCCTACTGTAAGAAAAAGGAGAGATAATAATATCTGGAGAGGAACAGGAATAGGGTCATGGAATGGTGTCTCCCTGACTCTCCTGACTCTCCCAAGATGGGGGGAGTTGAGAAGGCTTTTGGGAAGAAATTGTTGGAGAGGGGCATGTTCAAGATATAGGGGAGAAGGGAATAATCAAGAGACGTGTCTCTGAGAGAGGGGATGGGATGGGAAATGGAGCATGTGGAGAATCAGCCTATCTCATTGCACACATGACTTCAGCAGGCAGGTGGCTGTGCTGATTTCTATTTACTCCATGAGGTAGGAGGCAAGATAGTCTGCTGAGAGTGGGTGGTGAGGAAGGAGGTGCAAGGAGAATGGAGATTTAGATCAGCTTCTGGTGAGAACAAGGACTGCTGAGCAGGGAAACAGGAAGAATTGCTGAGCGGCATGGAAGCAGCTCAGCTCAGGCTGGCGATCAGAGGCACTTCTGCGTGAGATGAGAAAATGAATGCTGCCTTAGCTGTTAAGCTTCAGTACTAAAAAAAAAAAAAAAAAAGCTAACAGATAAAGCGATGAAGATGGTGGAGGTCTGTGAGGTAATGACAGCCAAAGTTTAGGGTCACAGGACCAGCTGAAAGAGGGCAAGAGAGGACTGTAGTTTTCAGTCTCCCAGGGAAGCTTCTAATGAGGGAAGGAAGAGGAAATTCACCACTTAGCTGCCCATGCTTTTTATTGTTTTACTAGGGGCCCAGTGCACAAATTCATGCACCAGTGGGGTCCCTCGGCCTGGCCTGTGGGATCAGGCCAAAACTGGCTCTCTGCCAACCCCTGAGGGATCCCAGATTGCAAGAGGGAGCAGGCCAGGCCAAGGGACCCCACCGGTGCACGATCAGGGCCGGGGAGGGATGAAGGAGGCTGGCCAGTCAGGGAAGGACCACAGAGGGCTCCAGGGTGTGTCCGGCCCATCTTGCTCAGTCCCGATCAGCCATACCCCAGCAGCAAGCTAACCAACCAGTCAGAGCATCTGCCCCCTGGTGGTCAGTGCATATCATAGTGACTGGTTGACTGGTCAACTGTCTGCCCCATGGTGGTCAGTCACAGTGAACAGTTGAGCATATCATTAGCATATTATGCTTTGATTGGTTGAACAGATGACTGGACGACTGGACACTTAGCATATTAGTTTTTTATTATATAGGACTAGAGGCCCAATGTACGAAATTCATGCAAAGGCTTTGGCTCTGGCACCTACCCACCGCCAGGGGCCTCTGCCACCTCTGCCTCTGCCCCCCGCCCCCTGTGGCTTTGTCCTGAAGGAAGGACATCTGGTCTAATTAACATATTACACTTTTATTATTATAGATTGCTTGACATCAATAAAAAACAGCTTCTAGCCTGGCTGCAGTGGCTCAGTGATTGAACATTGACCTATGAACCAATGGGTCATGGTTCGATTTCCCGTCAGAGCACATGCCCAGGTTGCAGGCTTGATTCCCCAGTGGGTAGCATGCAGGAGGCAGCCAATCAATGATTCTCTCTCCTCATTGATGTTTCTATCTCTCTTGCGCTCTCCCTCCCTCTCTGAAATCAGTACAAATGTATTTTTTTAAAAAAGAAAAAAGAAGAACAGCTTCTATTGTGGGCTTCAAACGCCCACAGATCCTGGTGCTTAGCATTTAAACACACTGTAGTTTCCCCTCCTTGGAAGCTGTCTCATTATTCAATACTTATGATTATTTCAAACTGTGAAGATTGATGTGTGAAGAAATAACCTTGTAAAATCTTGCTTATAATGAATTTAAGTTATTCAACTAATAGTTTCTTCAGATGAAATAATACCAAAACTTGCAATCACCATTTTCTTTTTAGGATGTTTTGGGTTGTAGTGGTGCTGCCTGCATTGACTTAGGGGGACTCCATCTTTTGGAGAAGATACTGATGATTTCAGAGCTTTCCAATCTCAGCACATATCACAGAATTGTGCAAGACAATCTATTTTAGGGTTGTGTTCATTTTTGCCTAAAGCTTACTCTTATTTAATATACGAATTGACATTGATGCCAACACATGGACAGCTGTGGATTCTGAAGTGTCCTGGAGGCTGAGGGGGAATTTTACAACATGAAAAGGTGTCAACATCCTGGGACATGTAGCCACTGACAGGTGTCTGTGTCATGTGGATTTATAGACTTACTATCTAGCTTTAATTAGGGTAATACACACAAAATGCACAAATCTCTTAAAAAGATTTCTGCCAAGAAGCTGCAGTTTGGTGCTAATATGAACAATATCAGCATAATGAAGCCACAGGAACCGATGCTCTCTCCTGCTCCTGGTAATGAGCGTGTCCTTACCCGCACGAAAAGGCGAAAACTGGGATGGGCTACTGAGATCTGACAAGAAGGTGGCCAAAACATTTAAAATTATCAAGAGGACTATCAGAAACATGAATTTATATTTACTATGGTTAAATTTGAACCTTTCCCCAAGTGTGTAATTTATGCCGGAGCTGTCACTTAATGATTATATAAATATAGGATTAGCTAACCATTTAAAATATTATTTCATCTTTACCTCATCCTTCAAACATTTCTACTTTTTTGTTTTTTATAATGTTCATAACATATTGGTATAATTTATAAAGTACTATTATTACATACGACATAGGTAAAGTACACTATACAATAAATATGAATATGTATATATATTTTTTACTTATTTGGGGTATGAGCTGAGAAATATTTAACAATAGGGTTTCCTACTGAAAAATGTGGATACCACTGGTCTAATTTGTCATCTGTCAATAATACCTTTTATAAATACATGTGGACCAGGAATGATTTAGGGTCTCCTCTGATACTCTGCCACACTAAGCTCTGCAGAGACCCCACACAGAGGGGGACTTAGCCCACGCTCTTGTATTCACAGCTAAGGGCCAGGAACCCATCTGTCACCAAACCTCATGCATCCAGCTGGCCACGACACGTTACCTTCTGCTTCTCCCTGTCAGTCATGGTTTGCTTGGAGCTCTCTATAAGATGGAAAAGTGCTTCATGCTTCTTGGTACTCTCCATTAATTTCTTTTTGGCCTAGTCTCAAAAAAATATATATATACAGAAAAATAGGAAAAAAAGGAGAAAATGGATATCAAGAGAAAAAATATTCTGTTCTAGAACAAGATAATGTTTATGTGCTAGCTTGAATGATTGTGTATATTTTAGTTCTTTATTTCTGCCCTCACCTCAAAATCTGCCTAAAATATTGCAATGGCTAATGTTTTGCCCTGAGAACCACTGTATATTTTTTCATTACAGTGGGTATACTCATGAGGGTTATACATTTTGCTAGATCACCAAAGGCCTGCAAGCCTCCACAATGTTATTCTAGCTAACATGAAGGAAGGGAGGGGCTCTACCACAAAGAAAGGATAACACAACAAACATGGAAGAATGCCTGCGTCATTCTTTTAAATCATCCTGGGCCACAATTGAGGTAGGTTTAAGATGCTTTCTTAAAACTTAAAGCAAAGGGGGAATTGTGCCACCTGATGACCAGGCTTGAGAGCTGGGCATTTGCCTGGCATCTTGTGACATGACCTGCATTTGTGGGAAGAGGGTGGGGGTAGGGAGAGTTGCAAAGAAAGAAACATTCGAAGTCCCCCTATTCTGTTGATGCCTCAACCTCAGAGTGGGTCATGATTCATGGGATCATTTTCTATTCCAACAGTTCCAATTTGGCAGGAGGTGATACTCCAGAGATAAAATAAACTAAATTCAGTTTGAATTGGATTCAGCCTGTTTCAGAAACGGGGTTGACTGAAAGACTGTGTAGTTTTTTCCACCTCAAGATTGCAAGAACCGTAAAACCAGATAATGAAGGGAAAGGCTCAGGTCTCTCCTTCCTTAGGAATCAGAGGCAAAGGTTTCTGAAAGTCTCTAAATATATGAAGTCTCTACAAAAGGCAATTCAAGGAGCAAGACACTCCTAGACCTTCTTCCTCTGCCTTCAGTCAGCCACATGTCCACAGATAAATGAGAGTGTGAGGCAAGAGCTTTGGTCCTTTAAGGCTTAACATCTGTGTCCCCAGGACA
Organism: Plecotus auritus; assembly: GCF_963455305.1. NCBI lineage: Eukaryota > Metazoa > Chordata > Mammalia > Chiroptera > Vespertilionidae > Plecotus > Plecotus auritus. The sequence continues at coordinate 51,037,818 of NC_137776.1, forward strand.
GACTGCACTTCATTACTGACATGCTGAATCCTTTGAATTGTAACTGGGGAGAAAATTACTCCAGCTCAAGAATTTTAATGTTCTCTAATTTCTCTGTCACTCTTCATAAAAAATAAAATCTATTCTTATTTGGAAAAATTAGTTGGTGAAAACTTGGAAATAACAAAAGATGCTTTTTGTTCTTGAAAGCAATTGCAACTGTGGAGCATGGTTTCTCCCTTCTGGTCCATTATATTGAACTTCCCACGAAAGCTGAATAGTTAGAAAATGGATTTTTAAAAAACAAATTCTGTTTAAGAAAGCTTATAAAATCAAGAGCAAAACTAAAAACAAATGACTGGATGCTGTTTATGAGGCTGTGAAATATGCATTCTAAATGTGATTCTCATGAGCCTACTTTTAGCAGCACTTCTATTGTGAGTATAGAAACTCATTTATCTCAAGCATTTCTTAGGGATGTCTTTGATCTCATGGAGCCTTTGATTTCAGCAGAAGCTTCAGGGGCAACACTGAGGGCTGACATGGGCTGCCTGTTTCTGAGGGCGTCTCTGGTTATTCACATACATGGGTGACTGTGTACCTGGGACTGTTCTCTTTGGGATCTGACACTTTGGAAATAAAAAAGGAGAATTTCAACTTTTGGAGCACAAGTCCTTTCAAAGAGTGTCCTTGGGTTTTCTTGACAGATTCCCTCTCTAGTCCTTTCTACTCAAAATGAATTCCTCTTCAACTGGATTGTTCCAGAATAATCTTCTGCACATACATATGGGTTCCATCTGTTACTATCTCTGCTTAAGAACCTATAATGATACATTCTCACACCAGAGCATAATTTTTTTCCTTAGAATTCATTCACTATTTCCTGCACATGTTGCCTATCAATGAATTTTAAAATTGCTTGGAGGCAAGAACCACATCTTAGTGCAGTGCGGTGCACAAGAAGTGGACCAAAGACTTGTGGAATCAATACTTACATGCATTTCCCTTTATGTATCACTACCCAGCCCTTGGCAGTCTCACTAGTGAGACAAATGCCCTACAAGATAAAACCAAAACTCAGATAATACTTGCCACTTGCCCTAATAAGTTGCTAATTATACAGAGAGGCAGTCAGTATAGTGAATGATTAAGAGTAGTGACCCTGGAGCCCAACAGCTTGTAACACTTGTTGGCTCAAGCATTAACCAGCCCTGTAACCTTGGGCAAATTATTTAGCTCTCTGTATCTCAGTTTCCTCGCCCATCTTTAAAATGGGACAGTGCAAGGTCACATACCACAATGGGTTGCTGTGATAATTAAAATATATAGTACTGTATATAGCTCTTGGCACACAATAAATGCTATGTAAGTGTTGGCTATAAATTACCATATTTAGAGCCCTGCTCTTCCATTGGTTGAGTTGAAAGATACACAATAACTCAGGCCAGGAAGCATTTTTCTCTTCAATTAGTGCTTAGAAATACTAACACTAAAACACATCACATTTGTACAAAAGCAAAAAAACTCCAACCCTAAAAACTGAGTTCACACAGAAGATATTCGTGTTACTTGCCTTAATTTGTTGATTCCAGTTGCTAATAAAAAGATTTGCTGTCCTTTCAACTTCGTTATCAAGCTATGGGAGAGAACAAAGGAAAATTTTTTTGCTGTCTTCTTGTTGAGTCATGGTGCTGGCTTGTTAGTTGTCGAGCAATCACTATCACAATTCATAGAAATCCTACAGTGGACATATTTCCTGAGAAAAGTAGCCAAACTATCTTTTCCCCTATCAAGAAGCTCTCAACAGAATTTAGCCTGAATGCGTTTGGTAAAATAATTATTTCTAACACATAACCACATGAAAACAACATAAATGTGCACAGTCTGTGGGAGGAGGATCTTGCATAGTTTGGTGTCACAGCCAATCCCACCATTTCCTCTTCAGCATCATTCCATGTGGCTCAACCTTTAACACCATGAGAATTGGCATCAGTCCTAACAGTGCTAATTTTACTAAGTGTCTCATTGCCTCTGAAGTGAATATTGTTTTAATTTCAAAGAGATTGAGTTCTTAATCATAATTAACTTTCCCCCCACTTTAAACAGCCAATCAGACAGTAATAGTAATGATGAAACTGGATCTAGGCAACCCGCCTGGAGGTGGAACTTTAGTTAGGGCAGAACCTTGGTTCCCGGACCACTAACCTTTCCCCAGAAACACAGATCAGACATTACTCAACCAGTTGGAGATCCAGCAATACTGCACTTTGGTTTTTTCCAGTTGATTAAATTTGGGATATATGCTTTACTGTAACAAATACAATGAAAATAACTTTATGCTTTATGTATGTGGCTGAAGTGTGGGATGAGTTCACTTCTTAAAAAAATTCTAATCTTTTATTTTTTGTGTGAGAGTGGGAGGGGTGTGGGGGTGCTGCAGGGAGGGACAAAGCCGAAAAGATTTCAAACTAAAACAGCAACTTGAAGAATCATGACATTAATTATCTAAGGTCCTATGATAATGATCATAGCATTGCGACTCATTCGTAGTAAGTACTAAGGAAATGCTAGTAATGATCATACTATAATATGGTGTTAAATATTTATCGATTAATGAAATATAGATTTGTGTTTGGATTTTATTAAGTTGGTTTGCAAAGGTAGATGATTATATTGCTTTCTAGTAATTACTGCAAATGTCCCCCATCACCCTAGCCCTCAGTAGAACATCCATTGTGGTAAAAACACATGTATAGCCACACAAACATCAACTCCATTTCCTGACTGAGTTAAATGAGTTTGAATAAATTTTTTAAAATCATTTTTCTGCCATCAAGGCTTTTACAAGTTCCCTCATCCTACTGACCTACTTCTCTTCACAAGGATCACCTGTCATTGCTTCAGAACTTCAGGCCTGCACCTGATCTTGAAATAGTGTCCATGACCCACCACTATCAGAGCTAAGCAACTTTTATGGAATGCCCCTATGTTGCCTGAAAATATATTTGAAAGTGTTTAACAACTGCATGACACATGAGTAAAAAGAAAAATGAGCACTAATGAAACTGTAGCAGGAAAGCTACACAAATAGTCTAGAAAATATGCTATGCTTCTGAAAGAATTGCTTAGTTATTTTTCTTCAATTGCAGGCTGTTTGAGGATTTACACCTATTACTAGAGGCCCAGTGCACGAAGTTTCGTGCACTGGGAGGGGTCCCTTAGCCTGGCCTTCACCCTCTCGCAGTCCGGGAGCCCTCAGGGAATGTCTGCCTGCCTCGAAGGTGGGAGAGGGTCCCGCCACCACCACTGCACTCGCAAGCCATGAGCCCGTCTTCTGGCTGAGTGGCGCTCCCCCTGTGGGAGCGCACTGACCACCAGGAGGCAGCTCCTGCATTGAGCATCTGCCCCCTGGTGGTCAGTGCATGTAATAGTGACCAGTCATTCTGCCGGTTGATTTGCATATTAGCCTTTTATTATATAGGATTGCCTTTACCTAATTCCAAGCTGATAAGCAGAGAACAGCATTTCTTTTTTTAAAATGTGTTTATAATTTTTTTATTTAGAAAAGGATTATCTATTCATTGAAAAACAGCGGAAATACAAAAAAGTACCAAAAAAATGAAATAAGAATAACCTCTAATTCTACTGTCTAGAGATAATTTATATTAACAGTCTGGGGGGGATTCTTCCAGGTATTTTTATTTGCATATATACACATATTTTACAAAATTGAGGTAATTTTGACATATTTTTTAATCCTGCTTTTTAATTTTATACTGTGTAGTAAAAAAAAAAAAGATCCCCAAGTCATTAAATTCTTCTATAATAACATCTTTAATAGTTACATAGTATTCCATTGCTTGAATTTATCATAATTTATTTTTGGATGAAGAAGTTTCCAGTTTTTCACCATTACAAAAGTGTTTTAACAAACATCCTTGTACATAACTTTTTGGGCTCCTTTTATTTTTATGACAAATTTCTGAAATCTAGTATCATTTTTAGATCACCTTTCATTTCTTGAGCCAAAGACAGAAATCTTGCTTAAACAGGGGAGAAAGGTTTTGACTCACTGATTTTCTCTTCTTCTCATGTACACTCAGGACTTGATGAGTTGGTTTTACTGCTTCCAACTCAATTGCTTTGCCAAGTTTTCTGGAAATGAAACATAAGAGACACAAGTATAGCATTAGGATTTATATCTACTTTCCAAATTATTTTCTGGGGGAATAAAATGGTGTTTTATGGCCAGATTGAAGTGGAGTATAGTAGCACACCGACGTTAAATATGTACGACTCTCTTTGGGGTAGGAGCAAGGATGGGGTGGGAGCACTCACTGATGCAGGTCTGCCGCAGACTTCATGCCCTCTGAGACCCAGGCCCAGGCACTGGCGACACAGCTGGAGGCAAAGACAGGGGGCATCATTTTCCCAGAAAGTCAGATTCATTGCATTCAGTAATTGCACTCATATCCCTAATCTTATCCCAGTTTCTCCATGGGGTTAAATGCTGCCAACAAGTTTATTTGCACCGGACTCATTACAGAAACTGCTATTTTTCAGGCATTTGTCATCGTGACTTTCATTTTCTATTTCATGTCTGTAGAAAATTGGGGAACTAAAGTAGCCAAGGCTGAGAAGGCACTTAGAGCAGGAAGGGGACAGCATGCTAGGGGCAGAAGGCTCTTACAATCTTCTCAGGCTCCTCATTTCACTGATAATAAACTGAGGCTCAGAGAAATCACGTGACAGAGGACTCGAGAGCCCTGATCACATCCTGTGTGCTGCCCTTGCTATCAGGGTTTAGATCCTGTTAGGACAACTACTCAGATATTTTATGGTCTTGTGAGCAGTATCTCAATTTAACAAAAGGACGGCACTGCCCTGTACTTAGCAGCACAGAGGAGGATTAGCAAGTGTGATACTATTTTCTCCTATGGAAGAGGCCTAGCTCCATGGTCTGCAAACTGCGGCTCGTGAGCCAAATGCGGCTCTTTGGCCCCTTGAGTGTGGCTCTTCCACAAAATACCACGGCCTGGGCGAGTCTATTTTGAAGAAGTGGCATTAGAAGAAGTTTAAGTTTAAAAAATTTGGCTCTCAAAAGAAATTTCAATCGTTGTACTGTTGATATTTGGCTCTGTTGACTAATGAGTTTGCTGACCACTGGCCTAGCTCACAGCAGACTTCAAAAGTCAGGGTAATAAGCACAATTGCATCAGTAACCTCAGGTACAGAGGCCTGTGTGGAGTTTGATGGATGGGGACGGAACAGATGGGTGCCCTTACTGAAATCGTGATGGTGCAGAGGTTTTGCCTCAAATGACTTAGGTTGTACCCTATAGTTATTTAAAGGGAGAACTAGGTCAAAGGATGCCAGATTTTCTGCATATCCAAGCCAGGCACAACAAAGGACTTACTGTATGCTTCCGATTAGAGAAAATTCCAGAAAAGACAAAATGAGTATACACAGGTGTCAGTGGTTGTTTGGGACTGGGTGGGGGAGGACTGCACACAGGCATGAGGGATCTTTTGTGTGATGAAAATGTCTCCATGTTGATTTTGGTAGTAGCTGCATAGTGTATACATCCATCAAAATCTACCAAAGCATCTGCTTAAAATAGGTGCTTATTATTGCAGGTAAATTAAACCTCAATTAAGTTTAAAAAAAGGAAGCCAGCTCTGGCCAGGTGGCTTAGTAGGTTGGAACATTGTCCTGTACACCAAAAGGTTACGGGTTCAATTCCTGGTCAGGGCACATACCTAGGTTGCAAGTTTGATCCCCAGTCGGGGTGCATATGGGAGGCAACAAATCCATGTTTCTCTCTCATATCAATGTTCCTTTCTTTCCCTCTCTCTCCACCTCCCTCTCTGTCTCTCTAATCAATAAAAAAACATATCCTTGGCTTGGCCGGCGTGGCTCAGTGGTTGAATGTCAACCTGTGAACCAGGAGGTCACTGTGTGATTCCCAGTCAGGCCACATGCCCAGGTTGTGAGCTCAATCCCCAGTAGGGGGTATGCAGGAGGCAGCCGATCAGTAATTCTCATCATTAATGTTTCTACCTCTCTCCCTCTCCCTCCCTCTCTGAAGTCAATAAAAATATATTGTAAAAAACCAACAAACAAAAAACATATCCTTGGGTGAAGATTTTTTAAAAAAAGGAACCAAAGCACACTTTGGGGAAGAGAGCCTGACATTTGCTCCTCAGAGGAGCTGGGCATCAGAGCAGGAAGCTGAGGGCACTGGCCTCAGTGGAGTCTGTGTCTGAATTTACACACTCCCTTTCGTTTTCAGTGAGAACTTGGAGGGATGGATCACTTACTTGATTTCTCTGACACTCACTTAATTGGACTTTTAAAATATGAATAATTTGGGTCATTTATACAAGTGTCTAATAGATTTGGGTATAGATTAAAGTTTAATTAAAGTTTATTATTAAATATTATTGTGCTAATCCTGATTAGCCAAATGTTCTGGACATGCCAATTCTCTGGGAGGACCAAGCTGGATGCTAAGGCTGCAACACAGTAAGACACACCCACTATCCCCCTACACTTCTCATGCTTTAGGAAGTAATCACAATCAACATCATAATGAATACTTCTGGAACTTTGGCCCTGTCTCAGGTAGTAAGCATACTTCTTGTATTATCTCATTTAATCCTCACAGCAATTATGTGAGGTAGGTTTTATTTCCACTTTAAATAGACACTGAGAGGTAAGATAAATTTTCCTAATTCACCTACCTGGTAAGTGGTAGAGCTAGAATTTAAACCCAGGCAGTCTAAATAAAGTCTATCTCTACTCAACCACTGTGCTATACTGACTCCTTGGTAAATCTACTAAAATACTATCCTAAAAATCAAGCTAGAAGTCAGAGCAATTTTAAAGTCAATATTTGCTGTTACAGATGATGCCTAAGGAAGAATAAGGATATAAGCTCCTAACTCCTTCCTTTTTTTCTTTTTTTTTTTTTTAAATATATTTTATTGATATTTCACAGAGAGAAAGGAAGAGGGATAGAGAGCCAGAAACATCGATGAGAGAGAAACACCGATCAGCTGCCTCCTGCACACCTCCCACTGGGGATGTGCCCGCAACCAAGGCACATGCCCTTGACCGGAATCGAACCCGGGACCCTTCAGTCCGCAGGCCGACGCCCTATCCACTGAGCCAAACTGGTTTCGGCACTCCTTCCTTTTTTTTCTTTTCTTCTCATTCACCATCAAAAGAAGCTTTTGCAATGGCATTGCTAGTTTAGGCTGACATCTGCAAGCATTAGTCAAGAATCTTTGTAGCAAATTATCATGAATGGATCATTTTTAGAATACAAATATATTTATCTTTCCCCCCAAAAAAGGAATCAATTTCATTCTGCAATGTATTGAGGAAGATGTGAACCAACATTTTTTCAGCATCCTATGTTCTAATGATACATTTTTCTCATTTATTATGCACACCCTCCCACATCCACACATACATGCACACAATAGAGAATATGTCATTACTTCCTCTAACAGTGGAGGAAATTGAGGCACAGAGAAACCAGGTTATTTGTTGATGGTCAGAGAGTTGAAATAAAGCAGGATTCATACTTTTTGACTCCAAGACATTCCAAGTTAACAACACTGTTTTGTAAGTTAACCATCATCAGTGAGACCTTTTACACCTGTGGGCTTAAGACTCATAAAAACATGGGATGAATCCAGCTCTGGAACTCCTTATCTGTGCGTCTGGGGAAAGTGTCTTAAACTCTTCAAGACTCAAGACTTAGTGTGTAGTAGGGACAATAATAAGACTTCTCAAGGGTTTTGAAGATTAAGTGAGAGTATTTATAAACTCATTTAACACACTGTATAGTACACAGTAAGTGTTCAAGAACTGGAAACCATGCTTGACATTATGTACCTGCCACATTTATAACAGAAAACTGGAACTGAACTGTTTATTATTTCAAAGAATTATTTTACAGTACCTCTTTCATATACTTACTTTTTCTTTGTGTTCTGTAATGCTTTGTTCAGCTTAATTGCCTGTTTCTGAAGTCCTTTGGCATAGTTAAACTCCAAGTTTGCCCTGTTAGCAAAGGAACAGAATGTGCCAAAAATCAAGCAACCCCTGCCTCCACCCCCTTACCCCCCAACACACACACAAAGGAGAGTCCTCAGACTGACAATACAATGCCTACATAAAGAAGAGGTGATTTGTTTACTATAAAGTTCCTCTTATCCTTAGACATAATCCTTAAAGCTATCCAAGAGGATCCTACAAAGGAAGAAAGTTTATTTATTTGACCTTCTTGTACACTAGTGCTATGGATTGAATTGTATCTCTCCCCAACCCTCGAAGATGTTGAAATCTTAAACCCTAGAGCCCAAGAATATGGCCTTATTTAGAAATAGGGTCTTTGCAGACCATCAAATTAAGTCGAGGTCATCAGGGTGGTTTCAAACCCAATATGACTGTGTCCTTATAGAAAGGGGTATGGAGACAGAAACACACACCCAGGGAAAACACCATGTGAAAAGATGAAGGGTGATGTATTCACAAGCCAAGGAATGCTGAAGATTGTCAGTAAACTGCCAGAAGACAGGAGAGAGGCACTGAATAGATTCTCTCTGATAGACCTCAGATGGAATCAACATCATGATCTCAGACTTCAGAATTTCTGTTGTTTAAGCTACCCAGTCTGTGGTACCTTTTAATAGCAGTACTAGCAAGCTACTACAAGTAGTAGAGAACAGAAGACTTCCCTACTTATCCTGGGACATAAGTACTATTAGATCAGTTCTAGATTATAATGAGCTGGCAATAAAATGATAAATTATGATGGACTTAACCACACAGTAGCTTTCTAAATGGGAAGGTGCTAAGGTGGCTGACACCACATTTAGAAAACGAATTTCCATTACTTTCTATGCAGGACAAGACTCAGTGGGGAATCTGGGCATGCCCTTTAAAAGACAACTCCTTAGTTCTTTTGGATAGATTGAATCACTCTCATCTTGAACTGATTTTACCGTTTTTGCTTGTAGGCCCATCTAAAGACAAAATGAAGACATATTCTTATTCATCTCACTTTTCACTGAAGATAATAAAACTGTAGAAAATTAAATTCAATTTATATTGTTTTCCTTCTTAATATGGACCAAAGAGGTTTTTGTTGCATATTTTTCAGGTTTTTTAACTTATACTTTTATCATAAGATAAAAATCATTAGAATTATTTATGGCTTCATTTCATGTGTGATACAATCCCAGAACTCTCTAGTAACTAACTTCATACCTGAATTCCCACCCCCACCCCACACACGCATACAAATTAGACTCAGTGTGATAAACTGAACAGGGAAAGACAGCTCTCTCATAAAATGAAATGCAGATATCATAGGCTATTGATCTATAGCTAAGTTTCTATTTATTTTCCCCTGTTAGTACAGCTGTGCTCTACGTAAGAATACAGACCATCTCATTTGATGAACTTGGATGATCTCTAATCCCAGGAGACTTCTACCATTCAATGGAGTGGCTTTAGGCAACATAAAGGGGAGTAATTAGTCCTACATCAGAGGTTTTATGATAATTAAAATATGGTAATGACCCAAGCTTAGGGGGTACTCAAAGACTGGAACAATTACTATTGACTTGCATGATCTGACCCCTGGTTCCCTCTTTGATTTCCTCTCCTACAAGGTTTCCCCTTGTTTACTGGACTCTGCTGGTGACCAAATGCCACCCTGCATCGGGGCCCTTGCACTTGCTGTAGTCTGTGCTGGGTATTCCTTCTGTTACAAAATCCTTATGGCATTTTCCTTCATGTCAACACCAGCAGGACTTGTTCAAACCTCACCACCACAGACACTACCCTATCTAAAAGAACATCCTTGTTACTATCCCCTTACAGCTTTATTCATGTCTTAGAATGTATCACTATCCTAAGGCACAACATTTTTTTCAGTGTACTTCTATGAACACCCCTAGAATGTAAGCTTCTTGAGGGTCTAGATTTGTTTTGTGCATTGCTTTATATCTAGGCCTAGAACAATGCTTGGCACATATAGGTGCTTGGTATGTGTATAAATGAATTAATGAATGGACTTTCCATCAGGTCTTTTTTTTTTTTTTTAATTCTAATTGCCCTGACCGGCAATCAACCCACAACTCAGGTATGTGTCCTAACCAGGAATCGAGCTGGCGACCCTTCAGTGCATGGATGACACTCAACCAACTGAACCACACTGGCCAGGGTCCCATCAGGTCTTATTAGAATTGTTAACTGGTTTCTGCTACAAGTCTGTCTCATTTCACCATTTATAAAAACAAGATTGTACAACTTTTAGATGTATTCCTACAAGCTTGAGCTGTGCTCAGCCCTGATATCAGAGTACACAGCTTTCTAGCACTTGGAATAGCAAGACACATTAACCCTTTCCTAGCCTAGTACTAATGAGAGGGCTTTTAGAACGTTCCTTCCCAGCTTTCTTTCTTGGAAGCAGCACATAAACTATTAAATATGATGAAGCATTCACAGTGCTCATTTCACAGCTGGGCACTAAACAAGTTCTTAATAAATATTAATTTTTCTAATATTATTATTATGTACCCTAAAGGATCTCTAGACATTTAGAACAGCCCAGATACACAGAGGGGGAGGTGTGGGAGATATAACCACAGTTTGCCCATCCATCAGCTCCAGAACAATTCCAAATGCCTTCTAACAGGAAAGGCTAATGCTGTCAGGCACAGCCTCTTCCTATGAATTCAGTTTCACTTTTAGAATGTTCTTGCAGGCTGTACAACGTGTCCTAGAAGCTGCGCAGAAATAGAAAGAACAATGCCCAGAAGGAAGTGCCGCTTTCCCTAAATCACTAACTTAATCAGATCCTCCTGGGAGAAAATGTTGGACTTGGGTGACAAGAAAGGAAGAGGGCCCTGCTCACCCTGAAGCTACTGCTCTTCTGTTTTGAGCCTGACCATCTCGCCTGAGCTCCAGCGTTTCTGCTGACTTTCACTTGAGCCTGGTAGGAAACCAGCATGAAGAGATTCAGTTACCACCCAGCACTGCTTGCTTTGGGTTTCTCTTTATATAAAAGTGTCATCTGCATCAGGGCATATTCGTATATATTTTTTACAGGTTGGTATATAGCTTAAAAATTCCAAACAGTGCTCTCCTGACAAGTGTGTAGCCTGTATTCTGCCTACACATATATATAGTAGTGACATCCAACATGTATTGGGCACTTACAACATGCCAGGCAGCATTCAGAGTGTTTCAGATGTGTTTCCTCATTTAATCGGTGATAACTTCCATCGGGTAGGCACTCTTACTCTATCCATTGCATGGAGAGGAATAGCAAGACACAGGCAGTTTAGTCAGTATCTTGCCAGAGGTCACCCATGAAGAAGGGAAAGAGCTGGCATTCAAACCTGGGCAATCTGGCTCGAGAACCTGCCTACTTAGATACTCCAGTGCCCTCTGAAACTGTGGGGAAGGGGCTGGAGATGGAGTCGAAGGTAAGGACTTTTAAAGATTGATGCCGCCTCTCACTTGGCCTTGAATTGCAGTGTTTCTGAATCACCATAGCTCCCGGTGACTTCGCAGCCTCGGTGCAGACATAATGACTTTCCCTGGCTTCTTCCAACAGCATTGGTGCTGATGTGAGGTGCGCTCCCAAATGGGGAGGAGGGGGGGGTTAAGGGTCTGGAAAATGGAAAGGCAGGGATCTGTTCTATCAACTCATCAACATTGCCCTGCACCGCTTCTTTGAACATCGCTATTATATCCTTTGCCCATCTTGGATATAGTAAAAGGTTTTAGAATTAGCATTCAAATCGACCAAGCAAAGCAAGCTGTAATAATCTCCTCTTGCATTTTAAACCATCACACAATCGTCAGCAGATTACTCCGCCAGTCAGAAGGAAATGAAATGAACTAGGGCCTGGAAGCTGGGTGCGGGTGCATGGGGAGTGGAACGCTGTGACTGGGCTCCCTTTCTGGCGGGTTTGCCTACGGATGAAAGGTTCCCAGGCCTCTGGCCCTGAATGGTCTTTACCTTAACAGAGGCTAACGGCTAAATTTCTCCCTGAAGAAAATGGTTCTAAGAAGTTATGTTCCAATGGCAAGCATCGAAAGAACTGTCATATTTATAAGTCAGAATGTTTGTAAGTTGAACAAACACTGCCATATGGCTCGTCTGTGCTCATGGCCTAATAAAACAGTATGTCTTTATGTCCTTTCAGAGTTATTGCTAAACAGAAGTGAACTGTTTTCTCAAGGCAGAGGTGGCACTGCCCAGCCTCCTCCATGGACCTCCACCACACACACTCACAACTGCTCAGTCCTAAACGTCACCACATGCAAAGGGAGTCAAGAGAGACAGAGCTAATCTCAGATTGAGACCTAGAATTTTCATTCCCTCATTAAAATAATCAGAAACATGCTTGTGAGAACTTTGTGCTTCCTGTCCTAGCCCTAAAGCTACCTAATAGGAGTTGAGAGTCCTACTCCAAGCAGTTGTCTTGGTGCATGTGAAATTGATGATGTATATGTCTTTTGATGGACAACTCAGTTGCAAAATATTCCAGTGAATTTTAAAGATCCTGGACCGGAGAGATGGCATGCACTGGCTTTTAATCCATCTATGTTCTGATTTCCTCTCAGCATGTGGAGGCAGGTTAATAAATTCTCATTAGTAATAATAAAGACCAACCAATAAGTCAAAGACAAACATTTGTCTTAGAATTTAAAATAAATTATTCTTTTGAAAGAAATGAGAGGTGGAAAATACAAGGTATCAGATTCAATATTTTAGGTAGAGCACAAATTAAACTGTATAAGTGACCACGTAATCAATTTTAGAGTGTCCTGCTCTAATAAAATTAAGATTTTTAAAAATGGTAAAAAAAAAAAATCACAAACTGTAGCTGGTCCCTGTGTTTAAAAGAAATTAATTAAAAAAGACATGCACCACTATGTTCATTGCAGCATTATTTACAATAGCCAGGATATGGAAGCAACCCAAGTGCCCATCAATAGATGAGTGGGTAAAACGTTGTGGAATGTGGAACATATATACAGTGAAATATTACTCGGCCATAATAAAAAATAAAATCTTACCATTTGTTAAAGCATGCATGGACCTAGAAGGTAGTATGCTAAGTGAAATAAGCCAGACAGAGAAAGACAAATATTATATCATTTCACTTGTATGTGGAATCTAAAGAACAAAATAAACAAACAGAAACAGATTCATACATACAGAAAACAGACTGATGGTTGCCAGAGGGGAGGAGGTTGGGGGCTGGGTGGAAAAGGTGAAGGGATTAAAAACTACAGATTGGTAGCTACAAAATAGTCATGTGATATACAAAGTACAGCATTGGAAATATAGTCAATAATAACTATGTACAGTGCCAGGTAGGTACTTGAAATTTAGGGGGGAATCACTTTGAAAGGTATATGATTGTCTAACCACTATGCTGTTCACCTGAACCTAATGTAAAAATGATATTGAATGTCAATTGTAATTGAAAAATAAAATTAAAAAAATAAATAAATAAAATAGAACTAAGGCTCTCTTAAGCTTGAAAATAGCAGGTGACAGAGCCCTCCCTTCATTATGAATTAAAAAGGAATTTTAGTAATCTGAAAATCTTTGTTTGAAATGTCATCCCCATCTCTGGCCTCCTAATTTCTACTAGCAGCAGCTTCTGGTTGGGGGCCTGGTATGCTGACATTTTCCACCCAAGCGTTATCAGTTTGTCTTTTGAAAGACAATCACAAGCTCATCTTACAAAGAGGCAATATTTAAAAGCTAGTTATTAGCAATTTGAAAGACATTTTTACATGGAAGCTCTGTTATTTGGGCAGCAGGGTTCTCTGGCTAGCCCACACACCCACTTCATCATTACCGATTGCCTCAATTCTGGTTCCTGAGGACAGTATAAAAAAAGGCGAGTGGGACCAAGAGGACACCCTTCTGGAGGGTCCAGTCTGAGAGTCCCACTGAGTCCCTGCTCACTTGCAACCCAGGGAAGGAGCAGCTGTGGCAGCTCTAGATCTTCAGATCCTCCTTGTCTGCTAATTCCTGAACTGAGTGAGTTTATAAAAGGGGTTGGAGGTAGTAGTGTCTTGGGAAAGTAAGGCAAAATGGACAAAAAGGGTAGTTTGCAAAGCTTTTTAGCTAGAAAACAAAATCTCATACAGAAACCACCATATTGTATAAGTGGGAGCAGGAGGAAGGAGCTGAGCCCCGCCCATTTAGCTATCTCACCCCCTGAAGGCTCCCCACAGACCCGTGTGCTAGCAAGTTTGAAAGCCATTGGGCTTGATGACTGCTGATGTCCCTACCCACAGAGGATCTTAAAAGGACCCCCTGAGAATGTTGGGGCTCCCACAGCAGTGCTCCACACTGCCTGTCCACTTGGAAGATGCCCTTACAAGGAGCCTGGGTTGGGCTGGGTAGAAATCAAAATGTATCATCTCATCCATATCCCCATCTGTAAAGTAGGAATGAATGAGAATACGTATGCATTGCACTGGGTGGTTGTGAGAAAGTAAAAAATGCCTTGGATTTTTTTAAATTTTTTTTTTTTTACTTTACACAGAACACAGTGGCTGATCTACAGATTGTGCTGGATAAATGTTCTCTTTTGTGATTTTATTATTCTTTTCCAGCTTATGTTCAAATAATAGTTTATATACTATGTAAGTAAATTTCTTTGACACACTCATTTATTGCTCTTCAGAAATAACCCAAGTTGGACATCTTAAAAGTTATGAGTTCCTGAAGGTCCAGAGTCACTCATACATTAATCCCTTTCTTCACTCAGTGAACATCTCTATTGAACACCTGTCTGCTCTGTGCCAGACAGAGAATAACAGTGTAGGGCAGTAAGAGCTCTATCGGAGGCAAGCACCAGCTCTACACATCTCTGAGGAGCACTTTTTTTTTGAGACTGGGGACTGAAGTCAAGAAGGTAGGCCCACTAGAGGGGAATGACTGAATCTTAAAAATGCATTAACTGGAGCCTGGCACTGAAGGTGAAGAAGTGTCTACAAGCAGATGATATAGCCTGCACAAATGCAGGGACCCATGATGAGGGTAGGAGTAGGTGAGAGGGATGACAGGGACCCATCATGGATGATGCAAGTGGTTCAGTAAGATGGAGAAAAGCATGGGAAGAGAGACAAGCTTGATATGAAGGAAAGACTCAGATCTCTTTTATAAAATACTGTACTGAAGGTGATGGGAATCTTTGAAGGGTCTTAAATGGGGTCATGACCACAGAGTGGAAAATAAATTAGAGACAGAGATAGGCCCTAGTCAGCTCCCTAGTTGAGGCAACTTTGCCTGGATTAGAAAAAGAAGATGCTGTGAAGGGACACAGCTCTGAGCCAGGATACAAGACTCAAGGGTTGAGAGTGATTTTAATTCCTGCCTCCGCTTGGCCCCTCAGCCAGGTGCCTTTGTGCAGTGTACAAACTGCACAGCTGCAAGGAGACAGAAGAACGGGTTAAGAGATTTTTGCCAGGACAATGGCAGAGGCAATGAAATGAAAAGAAAGCTGTAAGGCACTAGAGAGCAATATGATGACTCAGTCATAAGCTGAGATAGAAGAAGGGATCATGGGTGACTCCAAGGTATTGGGCTTGATTGGGTGGGCAGTGGTCACCATGGTAAAAAAAAAAAAATCCAGGGGTACCAGCTTTGGGGAAAAGCTAATAGACTGTTTTGGATAGGCTTACTTTGTGGCTCCATGGGACACCCACATGGAAATGTCCAATAGACTGTTGGATATATGATTTGAAGTACAGATAAGACAAACTGTCTAGTAATATACATGAGAGAGTCATCAATTTGCAAAAAGGAGCTGAAGGTGTGGGAGCTAAGATCACCCAGGCTATGAGTAGAGTAGAAAAAGGGAAGATTTACCAAAGACTTTATTGTAATCGTTTATTCCTTTGTTGACAACATCTGCAATGAATCATGGATGAAACAATGGCCAACTACACTTTCTTCTTTGTTCTTTTCTTTTTTATATATATATTTTATTGATTTTTTGCAGAGAGGAAGGGAGAGGGATAGAGAGTTAGAAACATCGATGAGAGAGAAACATCGATCAGCTGCCTCCTGCACACCCCCTATTGTGGATGTGCCCACAACCAAGGTACATCAGGCCGACGCTCTATCCACTGAGCCAAACCAGTTAGGGCTTTCTTTTCTTTTTTTTTTTTTTTCTTTTTTTTTTTTTTTAATGTCCAGAGCAGTGTTACTTGCCATTTGAAAACCTGATCTTAAGCTTGCTTGCAGAAGAACAATTGATTTTCCCATCAAAACCTGTATGAACATCAGCTGTGGAGCTGCAGGGAACCAAATTCTCATAAATAGTTTCTGGGAATGTGTCTTTGTCTTTTAAAATCTGATCTGTGATTGTATTAAAGTGAAACCTAATGACTTTGGTGTGAGGCATCTTAGGAGCCGCTGTGTGTCTGGATAAATCCGAGTTGCTACTATAAAAAAAGAAACAGAAGCAACTAATTGGATAAAAGAAGCTAAGCATGACCATGAATTGCAGAATTTCCAGGAAAAATGGTGTTTCAATAACAACTGCACTTTTCTATCAACACCAATTAGAACAAATGCAATAAGGCAGCTGAGCTTGGAAATGAAACAGTCTCTGAACTCACAGCTTGATTGTGATGCTGTCTCTTGTAGCCCTTGGCCAATACAAATCTGCTCCACAGGGCCACATTCCAAGGACAGTAAAGACCTTGTTCTAATAATGTGGTTGTAATATAATAAAATAAACCCGTAAACATCTTTCATTTATTTATTCATTGAAGCTACAAATATTTATTGGATGTATTTCATGTAGCAGGTACCCTTAATTCAGCTGGCCGCTAGATTTGCCTTTATGATTTTCTATGTCATAACCCTCAACAATTTCAATAGAGACACAGGTAAGAAAAAGAATTCTGACTCCACATACAACAGATATAGCTGTAGCAGGAGAGATGCAGAGAAACCTGGACAAGGCAGTTTTGGAGCAGTGATTCTCCAAATTTATTCAGTTTATTGTTGAGTCTGTTTTCCAGACATAATTTATCACCTGACTTCTGTCTTCATAGCTCTCTTCCAGACACTAATTTTGAAGATGGGGACACCAACTAATCAAGGTTCAGATGACTGCAACCCAGATCATGTGCATGGCTAATAATATGTACAGATTCTTCCTGATCTGCAGAGGGACATGCTTTCTAACCCAGGCAAAGGGTTGAATTTGTATAGTAGTTAACTGGTCTTATTTTAAATAATTTCCTCTGAGACTGATTACAATACTTTTTTATAAAAGAAATTATCTCCCAGATTGGGGGGTGGGGGTGGTCCTTCAGCCCAGCCTGCACCCTTTTGCAATCCAGGACCCCTTGGGGGATGTCCAGCAGTTGGACATCCCTCTCGCAATCTGGGACCACTGGCTCCTAACCATTCGCCTGCCTGCCTGCCAGATCACCCCTAACCACTCTGCCTGCCTGCCTCATCGCCCTTAACCACTTGCCTGCCTGCCTCATCACCCCTAACCACTCTGCCTGCCTCATCACCCCAACCCCTCTGCCTGCCTGATTGCCCCTAACCACTTGCCTGCCTGCCTGATCGCCCTATCCACTCTGCCTGCCTACCTGATTGCCCCAACTGCTCACCTGCTTGCCTAATGGCTCCTAACCACTTTGCCTGCCTGCCTGATCGCCCCTAACTGCTTGTCTGCCTGCCTAATCGCCTCTAACTGCTCACCTGCCTGCCTGATCATCCCTAACCACCTCTACCCCTGCCCCTGTGGCTTCATCCAGAAGGACATCCGGAATGATGTCCAAAAGGACCTTTGGCTGTCCAGTCTAATTAGCATATTATGGTTTTATTATTATAGATTTTTTCTTTTCAACTTTGTTTGATAAACCTGGTTATTATCTTTATAATAGCCTTTTGGATCTCTCCAGCATCTTCCCTTGGTCCCAATAAGGCTAATGTTCTCTTTTGTTCTTGACCTACCAGTGCAGGATGCGATTGGGCCCATGTGTCTTTGTTCTCATGGCACACATGCAATCATTTAAATCCGAAATGGGTTACCTTATAAAGAATAAACAATCTAGCCTGAAGGTCTCTTTAGAGCTGTCTAGAGGTAGGAAAATGGTCTATATCTTTATGGCCCAATTCAGTCCTTAGGATCTCTAATTTTAAGTAGAAATGTTTGTAACTTCTTGACTGAGTTAAGGGTGCTTATTCAGCACAGTGAACAGCTTTATACATGATCACATCTAGTATTAAAAGAAGATGATACTTCCCTGGCCAGTGTGGCTCAGTGGGAGAGCATTGGCCCAAACACTGAAGCGTCTCAGGTTCAATTCCTGGTCAAGGGCACACACCTGGGTTGTATTACCTGGGCTGCAGGTTTGATCCCCAGCCCCGGTCAGGGTGTGTGCAGGAGGCAACCAATCAATGTGTTTCTCTCACATTGATGTTTCTCTCTCCCTCCCTCCCTTTCACTCTCTCTAAAAATCAATGGAAAAAATATCCTCAGGTAGGATTAACAAAACAACAACAACAACAAAAAGATGAGACTTAAAATGGTGACTTCTTTCATCCATTTGGATGGATGATTAGAATGACTTTTCTAATCATTCATCAGACATTTACGGAAGAAGTCAAAAGGCCAGGCTGTAAGAGCTCGGCATACAAAGGTGAGTAGGACTTAGCCCCCTCCCTCAACCTCCTCGTATGGGAGACATATGTCAATTAATAATTTCCACTAGTGTGAAAACAACAATGGTGTATACATCAGGAAAAGTGGTGGGCCCAGCAGGTGGTGATAAACTCAGTCTTAGGCATCAGAAGAGACTTGACTGGATCTTCCCGAGCAGAAGGACCTCCTGCTGTTTCCTGATATATATATATTTTTATGGTACCCAAGTGATAAATGTGCAATAGAGAAGAATCACTCTTGAAGCCAGTCTCTCAAGTACCAAAATATAACACTGTGTTCCGGGGAGTGGGACAGCTTATAATCACTCCTCCAGTTCCACCACTCGCAGCCACTAAGGAGGAAGAGCTGCTTATTGCAAACGCACATTTTGTACCTTTGCTGAAGAATGGAAGTGACCTGCTTGCAGAAATTCTCTCCATTTTGAGAAAACTCCTTGAGGCTCTTGTACACTTGATTATACTGAAAAAGAAAAGATGCACAGAAAGGTTATGGACACTTCCAAAGACAGAACTCCTTTAAACTCTGAGTGCTGCTGTGATGACGACTGTCATTGAAGGTGACTGTGCAGCTGTGGGGTGCACACCTTTTGGGTGAGTTCTTAAAATAGAGACTAAGTCTTTTTGCCTGGATATGAAAAATCCTGGAGAACTTTTCAAAAAATAAAGCTTGTCTATCTGCTACTCCCCTAGACCAAAGGCAAACAGTTCTGCCATGGGGTGCCCTTGGAGTCCGGCTTCCCGTTGCCCTATTGTTCCGAGGAAGGTTAAAGGTACATTCTGAAACATATTGAGTAGTTAATTATTTTGTGTCTCACAAATTCCAAAGTAATATTTCTATATCTTCTGGGAAACCCTGAGCCATGAAAGTGAGTGTTTCTTGGCTGAGATATAAAAATGTAAATGAATAACTTGTTAATAAAAATGTGTCCTAATCCCCTCTACATCTCATTCAATTGTGTTATAATAATGAGTTGAACATTTCGATTGAACCAAACCTTTATACATTTATTTATATCTGAATTTAGCCTTCAGACTCAAGAATTCTAACTGAGAGCTTTTATCATTTGGTTTAGAACTCCACAATGTCATTCTGAAAATTGTATTTGTAAAGGTTGACCTTGATGACAATAGATTTTAAGTGCTCAAATGGAGAGGGTAAATGTCAGCTGATTCAGCCGCTTTCCTCATACAGAGTAGGTGAATTAGGAACGGAACAGTTTTCAAACAAACACTCTCTCACAGTTTCCATCTGGGAGATGCATTTTTAGTGAATTGCATTTTTCAAAATGAGATTTTACACAAGAGTACGCAAATTTTGTGTAGCTCGAGCGTCGTGCTGTGACTCTGCTCATACAGAAAGCCCAGCCTCTTCTGACTCCTAACCAAAGTTGTGAACAGACCAGTTGAGAATATTTCTATGCGCTGGGCTGCAGAGGCTGCTGCATATCCCAAATGTATCAAGCCATCAAAACTCTCCAAGACACATTTGTAAAACACCATCTCCAGATGTCTAGTTCTAGGAGGCCAGACAATCCTCCAAGTTTATAAACCAGTGATTTAACACTCCATGGCCTTTGGAGGAAAGGGGCAGCCTGTGGCAAAGAAGAGATTCCTGTCTTTCCCAAAGATACTCAAACTCAACTTTTTAAAGGCAAAGGCTGCTCAAATAAAAGTGCATCATATGGCTTCAATCTACTCTGAAGCTGCTAGTTTTAGATTTTGAAAGATGATTTCCTGTTATTTAATAGACTAGTACTTACTACATTTTTCACATCATGGCACACCTAGAAAATGATATTTGTACCAGACAGTGTAGTAAAGGGACAAAGTTGTTCCAGGTAGAGATAATTGGTCCATGAGCTCTGCCTCCACCCCCTAAGACCCCAAATCCAGCCACACCCTGCTAATTCAAGGGCTGATACACCTGTAACCCATTTCCCAATCTCAGTGTTCCCAGGCATACACAAGTCTGGAAGCTCTTCAATAGGTCACGTTAATTTAGTGAATAAATAAGAGCAGATGGAGAGAGAATCTGTACTGGACACTCCCCGATAAACCCTGATAAAGGTCGCATCAATAAATAAAGGAGTTGCTAAAAAATATGTCCATTATTTTAGCATAACCCCTTATTTACAAACAACCATCTACTCAGAGTTGAAGACAAAAGCTGTGAAAAACAGAACCCAGAGACCATCTTGCCCAGTGTGTGTGTGTGTGTGTGTGTGTGTGTGATCAGAAAATAGAGGAAAATCCCTTAAACTTGCCTCTAGTTCTCCCTCTCCTACCCCACCTCCCTTCGCACCCCACTCTCGTCTACCGGCTCATTTGGGGCATGACCTAAAATAAGAGATTAAAACAATTTTTTTTGTATCATGAGCCCCTTTGGCATTCTGGTAAAGCCCATTTTACTCTGAATAATATTTTCAAATGTATGAAATAAAATAATAGGATTACAAAGAAAATTGTATGTAAATATATATATATATATATTTTAAAATTATATTATATGTGCTTTATAATTAACCAAACTTCTAAATCACATTGAGTGTGACCAATATTTCTAGATATCTGCTAAAAACTTTAATATTATATAAAATACATGTGATTTTTCTTGGTCATAAAGTCACAGACACTTCAGTAGTACTGGGTTATTGCTTATATTAAAAATTAAAGGAAATTCTTAATTTCAGTTATAAACTAGTGCAAATAAAAAGATCATGTTTTTCTCATTGAAGCTCATGCAGCCCACAGGTTTCCATACATGGATCCACTGGGGTAGACAGGGTTAAGAGCTGTAGCTAAGCTAAGGCTTTATGAATGAATTGTGTTCTGGGCAACCCTAGGCACTCACGGAATGGGACATTTTGTAGGTAGTTACTCGTAAACCTTCGTGTTCTTTTATAAAAACTACCCAAGTGTTTCTTAAAGGATTCGATTGCTTTGTTTAATAAAACACATTAATATTGATAAAACTCATTCCCATGTTTCATTTTGTTCCCAAACTGCAGCCTCATCTTGACACAGTATCGTTCCCCAAGCACAAGCTAGGACTGCACCAGGAAAGCAAGATGAACACTTGATGAAGATTAATCAAATAAATAAAGATTCCATGATCTAAGAGGATTTAGAAACCTGGCTGATGGGATATCCACTTCCTCTGACTCCCAGGTTACTTTTGGTGGCACTGGGCCCATAGAGATAATCTTCAAGGTTGTGGACAAGGTTCGGCATAAGGGGAGGAACTCTTCAGCATGTCAGGGAGGAAACATTAAACTGACACACAGATGTGGTGACGGGTTGTCTTGGGGCTGCTCAAAAGAAAATATTCCTCCCAGTTCCTGAGCTAAAGGCAACCTTAGAAAAGGATGTTAGGCTCTCCATTCTTTTTTAAACTCAGTCAGGCCTAAGTTTCCCTCTATCTCACTCTTCCCTAGGTCTTGACTTCGTCTTCGGTGACTGTTGGTGCCAGGTTTTGCCTTGACTTATACAGCTGCTGCCCCACGCAACCACCCTTTTGCAAAAACATGATTAAAGTGTCAATGGTGGGAAAGGAGTTAGCATTTTAGAAGGGAGCAAATGCATGGGACAGGAAATAAACAAACAGCAAATAAATAAACCATAAAAGACTTTTAAAAAGTTACCTGTGCAAAAGATTGGAGGGGATCAAAGGAGGAGATTTCCTTTCTTCAAATTTATATACAGCTATATTGCTGGAATTTTTTTTAAATTTTGTATTTAAAAAGTAAAAGCAGACAGAGGCTGCGGCTACATTGTCGTTATTAATATCACTAGCATTTATGACTTCACCTCATTTAGCTCACCTGCTTCAGGAGCTCATTCTGTGGAGTAGCAGTTACAGGCCTATCTGCTCTAAGCCTGTGCTTTCCGCATCCACTGGACTCTTTCTATGGCTCTATTGCAGTCTCCGTTTCTGCTTTTCCACAAGTCTTTTTTTTTTTTTTTTTTTAAGATAAAATACTTGAAAGATCCCTTGTTTCTGTTGTTACCAATTTTGCTTCTTGGCACCATTTATTGGGAAACACCCTGACATTCCTTGATTACTTTATTTCCAAAGTAAATGTATCCTCCTCCTCTTTAGCTGCTCCTCATTTACTAAGTTACATCTCTGCTATTGCTTCAAACACCCTCATAAGTATTTGGACTTTTGACCCATCTTCTATTTTTGGTAGCCCTCCCAAGACGGAAAGAAACATATTGATAAACCTGTCTGAGTACCACCACAGGCTGGACAAAATGGGGAGTCTGTCTTTCCTCCCGTGGGACTTGGCAATTCCTGACTATCTCAATGATATGGGAAAATACACAAAAAACCTTCCACTCTAAATTCCTTCACAGAAGCCAAAATTGGCTGCAGACATTCTGCGTGTTTGTGTATCCACTCAACACATAATGTAGGCACTTGTGTATGTCTTAAGAATGTTTTCTACACAGCCACCGTCTGCATGCAAATATGATGCTATACCCCCTCAAAGTTTTCCTAAGAATATGGGAAAGGAAAGTGACAATGACTTGCCCATTTGCTAGAAAGGGCAATTAAACTGAACCAAAGAAAAACCACAGATTTTTGACTCACAGCCAGTATCTAAACATGTTTAGTTCCTGAGCATCTCAAACTTTTAAAGTTAAAATACATTCGTATATAAATCCACCCCTCAGCCGCCTTCTTACACACAAAGACACAAACTAACACCAAGCTACTCACCGAACAGTTTGTGAGTGGGTCCCTCATGCTGAAATGTGTTTGGCTTCTGTCCTTTTAAACTATGCTCCAGCGTTCAGCTTTCCACACTCAGGACACACTGCCCTCTGAAGGTTGGGTGTGTCCTAGACTTCCTGCATTCAAAGGGCCCAGAGTCCTGTCAAATGCCCCGAGGAGGAAGTCCCACCCTGGACTTTCCTCCATTTATTTACTGAAATAGCAAAGAACTGCTCAGGGTCAAGAGAGCTGGCGTGAGATAGTGGGAAACACTTCCGTAAATACTTGGAGAGCAGAATACTGAGTCCTTGAGAGAAAGCACAGAAGCTATAAAGTGTCCCCATAATCCGGCCGTTCCCTGGGCTGATGCATGTTAGACAGCTTGCTATATTAATCATTTTTTATTTTCTGTGTTGTCTGATGCTTGAACATGTTAAGGCCTTTTGAACCGGAGAGCCTGCTCCTCCTTGGGTCAGCTAACACCTAGAAAGAGGAAGCAACTTGCCCTTGAGCACATCTTTGATATGCAAAGCACCAATCCAGACCCTCTTCTCCCTTCCTTATCTAAAGCTCACAAACCAAGTCAATATATCCCTTGCTCTAATCACCCCAGCTCAGGGTACCAAACAATTAGGACCAGACCTATGTAACTGTGACTACAGTGGGAAATGTCTGGAAAAGGTTATCAGGGAGCAGGACATACATTAACCACCCCTGAAGGTTTAACTCAACCCAGCTCTCACTCCTAGCCCAACAGGGCCAAGAGGCTGACTAAACTATCAAATTAAGAAAAAAAATGTTATGCTTACCCTCACATTTTTTTAATCGTTCAAAAGGATAAACAGAACTAAAAATCCGCCATCAGCAACTTATATTTTTATTGCTTTCTCTGCACCTGTGGTCCCCATTATGAATCCTTAGATTTCCATCTAATGGCCTGTTGTCTTGTGATGATCATTTGCTGGGTATGGGCAGCTTTGCTGTAATTGAGGGATCCCCCATCCAAAAGAAGCACAATCTGCAGAGCCCAGTGGAGCACTTCAGAGCTATCCAGGTGGGCCCACTCCATTGATCTGCTTTGGGTGTGCAGGCTCCACTCTAAGTCCCTGCAACCAGAGTGGAGATGTTAGTGGTGGTACGGCACCAGAATATCACCAGCAATGGACCTCAGTACAGCAACCTTGGTACTTGAGTTCTAGCTAAGAAAAAATTCAGAGCCAAGTCTGGTCTCTGGCCCCCTTGTTCCTCCTCTAGGGGGTCTACCACATGACTAGTGACATGCTAGGGGAGGAAAGGTCAGTGGAGAGTCCGAATCACATGACCAGTGATATGAAAGGTCAGGGGGTCCAAACTGCATGACCAGCAATATGCTAGGGGAGAAAAGGTTGCCCTGGGGGTGAGGTCAATTGTTCCTTGCCCTGGTGACCTTTGTACCTGGCCCACTGTCCTTGCTGTGCTCATACCATGCCTGCTTAACTGCCTGCTACAGAGAGGAAGCACCCTTAATTAGGGACCACCAGGCACACACTTAATGATGTTCTCCCCTTAGCTTTCCCGAAGGAAATTTATCACTAGAAGTGACAACACTAAGTAGCAGCTATCAAAGGGCTAGAATTGTAGAAGGCTACCAGGAATACTGAAAGATGTGTGGAGACATTATAAACTGAGGTTAAGAACATGTCACTCAGATTCCCCTGCCCTCAGAGTTGGTAGATAAACTGGGCTGGAGCCTTGGTTCTAGGGCCTGGGCCATCTCAGTGTTTTTCCCCTGATTGTTGCTGTATTTGGTCTCAGTTCAAAATGGAGACATTGGCCTCCCTTGCCAATTTCCATAAGAAATGTCATCATCCTGAAAGGAGTTTTTAGGGGTAAAATAGGCAGGTTTAGGGTGTTTTAGGAATTAGGGGGTTTATGGGGGAGGGCTGCAAAGCTGGAGGGCTAGGAACTGCCAAAAGGCTTACATTCACAAAGAACTAAAGGCGCCACAGCCTAAAGGGAGAGGAAGACACCAAAAGATAAGGGGAAAGCCACAGGGAGCAGAAAACAAAAGGGAGAAAGAGAAAAAGAGATTTTCACAGAGAATAAAAAATTCTACCACAGGATGGGGAGAAATAGAGAGGAACCCCACACGGGCTTTGAGTTCTGAAGCTGCTATAGTGACCAATCAGGGGCGATATCAGGGTACAAAGAACCACAACCTTTATAAGCTTTAGGAAAGAGGGAGTTAGTGGGTCTCTCCCCCTCCCCACGTGGGAGTCTGTGCTTGTTTCCCAATAAATTTCCACCTTTTCCTATATCACCTTTTGATCCGTAGCTTCATTCTTTGAATCCACCTGGACAAGGACCCAGGCAGGAAGCCACCTTTGCATCCTACTCAGAGGAAAATCACGCATTTCAATTTAATTTCCCCGTTTCAATACCACACCTACTGTGGTGCCATGGCCCTCGTGCAGATTGGTAGCACACTTACTCCTCAGCTGTCCCTCCCAGCAGGCTGACGAGCTTTCCCACAGGCCTCATGGCCATCTGCCCCATGGAAATATCTCCCAGACTGTTGAAAGGGCTGCAGGGTGTCCTGGCTCAATCTAGACTGAGAATTAAAGTTTGGTTATTTATTAGTAGACGAGTGGATAAAAAAGATGTGGTATATTTACACCATGAAATACCATGCAGCAGTAAAAAAGAAGGATCTCTTACCCTTTGAGACAACATAGAGGGACCTGGAGAGTATTATGCTAAGCGAAAAAAGCCAGTCAGGCCCTAGCAGGTTTGGTTCAGTGGATAGAGCATCTGCCTGGGGACTGAAGGGTCTGGGGTTCAATTCTGGCAAGGGCACATACCTGGGTTTCAGGCTCGGTCCCCAGTAGGGGGCGTGCAGGAGGCAGCTGATCAATTGAGTTTCTCTCATCATTGATGTTTCTATCTCTCCCTCTCCCTTCTTCTCTGAAATCAATAAAAATATATTTAAAAAAATAAGCCAGTCAGAGAAAGACAAGTATCACATAATCTCACTCATATGTGGAATCTAATGAACAAAATAAACCGATGAACAAAATAGATCCAGAGACATAGAAGCATGGAACAGACTGACGAATCTCAGAGGGAAGTGGGGATGGGGGGTGGCAAGAGATTAACTAAAGAACTTACATGCATATATACGTAATCCATGGACACAGACAATAGTATGGTGAAGGCCTGGGGGATGGAGGGTGGGAGCTGGGTGGAGAGGATCAATGGGGGGGAAAAGGGAACATCTATAATAGTCTCAACAATAAAGATAAATTTAAAAATAATAATAAAGTTTGGTTATTTGTTGAGTTTCTTAGAAGCATGTTTGAATGTGCAAAAATTTTTCATTTTGGGGGTTGTACCACTTATTTCTTGTCACAATAATGCTATATATTAAATAGAAAACACAGTGACTTCCAATGACATTGGCTTTATTTAATTCACAATTCTGGTTTAGCCGGCTGGTTCTTCTGGTCTTCCCTACCTCACTCCTGTGAAAAAGCAGGTCATCTATACAGCTCTGCTCATTTGGGCTGAGTTTGGCAGGGAGGGCAGCTCTTCTGGGCTGGTTATGGGCTGAAGCATTTTTTTTTCATCAGCCAGCAGTCTAACCCAGGCTGTTTTCGGGGCAAGGCAGAGGAGCCAAGAGAATGAGTGGAACTCAGACTAGGAACAGACATACTCTCACTTCAGCCAGACCAAAGCCAGTCAAGTCACAGGCCCGCCCAGAATCACTGGGGTGGGGAAATTCCACTTCTTAATGGGAGGAGCTGAATGTCTCATTACAAAGGGCAGAGAAAAGGGCAGAGAATTGGAAGTAGTTTTACATCCAGTCTATTACAATGGGCAGTCAATACTTGTTCTTGAGTGACTAGAGATATAGGAGAAAGGATACTGGAGGGGGCGGCTGATACCTGTCATCCTCTCCCTTTCCCCAGCTCAGCCTCAGGGGACATACTTGGAACTCCATCGAGATTGAGGTTAGGGAGAAAAATAAGAGGAGTTAAATTCACAGAGAGTCTAGATATAGATCTGGAGATTTGGAGACAGGGTCATTCTACCCTCTGACCCCACATCCCATCCTACATGTGCTCTGCCAAAGAACACAGTGAAGCACCCCTCCCCAGTGGTGGAGGCCAAGGGAGGTGGAAGCAGCAGAGCAGGTTCCCCACGGTGTCTCCAGCACCAAGGCTGTGGCTGGCAAGGGCATCTTGGCAAGGAGGCTAGAGCAGGCCAACCTAAGTAAATTTGGCCTTGTCCATGTGAGAACCCTCTGGAACCCGCCCCCCCCCCCCCCGACTCCCAGAACCTTGTAGTTTTGGACTTAATATTAACATCACCTTATTTGTATCTACAGGTGGATGAGAACGATATCTAGAGAAGTGTCTCCAAGAAGGTGTACTAGACCTGTTTTCTAAAAAATTTGGTGCCCAGTGCATCCCTTTGAGTCTCTGTCCTCAGTTTTTTTTCTGGACATATGTTTCTGGCCTGCACTCATTCTCTGGCTTTTTTCCAGCCCAGGCCTCCAGCTTGAGTTACTGTTTGACCTCTCAGATCCCAATCTTCCTGCTTCCTTTCCCAGTTTCGTTCAGCATTGGCCTTCCTGGCATGGCCTCTCTGCAGAAAGAAAACCTGCAATGGACTCGGTGGGGTCTGGCCTGGAAGCCACTCCACTGCACCCCACCCCTCCTATTTTGGGCAGCCTCCAAGGGAGTCAACAACACGAGTACACATCTGCTAAGTGCTTATAAGGGAGTGTTGAGTATCGGTATGTTAGTAAGAAACAGGAGCCCAAATGTAATAGAGGCTAAGAGTAATTCAAAACTTGGCTTGGAACTTTCATTAGTAGCCAAAGAATGAAAAGAATTGGAAACAGCACATGCATTAAATTAAGGCTATTTATTAAATAGCTATATATTAAATAGGAATCTGGTTAAATAAATACCTTATGATAATACAGGCTCACCTATAGAGGACTTACATCTGCCAGATGCTATTCTAAGTTCTTTACAAATATTAACTTATTTAATCATAACAGCAATTATTTGAGGTAGATATATATTATTTTGATCCTTATAATACACATAGGAAAACTGAAGCATGGGATATCAAGTGACTTAACCAAGGTCACATGGTTGGTATTGGCATGGCTGGGATTCATCTGACTCCAGTGCTTCCATGTTTAATTATGATGCTGCACAGCCAGCCAACCCAAACAATGGGGCACAAAACATCCAAGAAATGAGGACAGAATATAAAACATTTAGCTATATGTATTGAATTAAAAATAAGTTGCAAAAGAATCTGATTCCAGTTGGGTTCATGTATAAGAAAAACAAATCTAGATGCACTTAAACTAGACAGACAATAGCTTATCTCTGAAGGTTGGGAGTATAGAGGACCCAGTTTCTAGGTCCCACACATTTCTGTGTAATTTTAATATTTGAAAAAAAAAAAAACATTGATTGATTTAGAAAGCAAATAAGACAAACATTTTAAAAAGAATAACAGTTATGCTAACTTTAATTTTTAAAAAGGGAGAACTGATACATAAAATGCTGACAGCAGGCCTTATTCCTATCTCCGGGCCTTTATATAAGAAGTGTCTCCTACCTGGAAGTCCTTATGCCTTTATGTTAGCCTAGCTAACTTTTTAAAATCTCTAATGTCCAGCTTTTGTCATTTTCCACAGACACAGTAAGCATACTCTTGCCTTTGTCCTGCTATCTATTACACACCCCTCTTTTGATTTATTTATCCCATTATGTTGAAATTACTTATTTAATGGTGTGCCTCCACTCTACTCACAAAGTACCTGGAGCACAGTAAATGTTCAATAAATAATTGTTTTCATTAGATTGAGTTCAATACTAATGAGAAAATGACCCCATTAGCTGGTTCTCCATTGACACGACAGGGAACGTTGTTTGTGGGTAGGCCTATAGCTTCCGTTCTCAGGAAGCAGAGTTCAAAACACTGAGAGGGAAGATAAGTGTGACCTACCGGACAGGAACTCTAAAATGGGAAATGGCTCAAATGCACTTGGGAGTCTCTGACTCTGATTAAAAATGGCCTTGACAAGCAGGAAACTGAGAAGGAATCGCAAGAATCCCATGAGACCACTTAGAGAACTTTCTTGGAGATTTGTTGGTTAAAAAGATATAAACAGAGGAGGCAAAAAGAGTCTTGGGACCAAGGATAAAATCAGAGAGTGACCTAATGCTAAGAATAAATTTAGCAAAGGCAGAGTCTAAAATGAGCCAGGTTCTGCAAAGTTTACCGAAGGCATCAAAGAGAATTTTCACTATATCCAAAGCACGAGGAATGTAAAGGGACAGCACCTGGGCTTGGGGCAGCTGGCCAGTGCTCAGATGACAGGGTGAGCGGGTGGCTTTGCCAGGCTGCTGGGTTCCAGGGGTTAGAAGGTCAGGCAAAGCAGCTGGGGGCCAGTGCACCACACTTTCCAAGCACTTTTTTTCCAGGACAAACTTCAACGTGGAGGACACATCTTTCATATCTTCCCAAGGCCATCCCACTTCTGAGTCCTGGACGAAATCTAGTCCTTGACCTGTTTGATCTGACAGAGGACCAGTCTGGTCTCTGCTGCCATTTCAAGCATGTGAGAGCTGCAGAGAGTATGTACAAGACATGACATCACCCCCACCAATCACCCTCGGGGGAAATGTAGAAGCAATCTCACTCTAGCCAAATCACTTTTTATTTTTAGTCTCTGGTTGCTACAGTAATTAGTTTCCTTCATTTCCATCTCTCTTCAAAGCTGGAAGATACATTTCTAAAACTTTCCCCTAATGCATATATACATTTTAAAATGTACCTTTGCCCAAAGCCTCAGGACAGAAAAAAAATATATTTCTAATTTAGAACCTCTGATGGGTGTTTTAAACTGTAGTAGGAGCAGTGGGCACACACACAGATATTGTTATTCTTAACAGCCAGCCTAATTTGCAGCAACTAAAGTAACTTTTATGCTCGTCTCACGAATTATATTGTAGTTTTTTAAATTGCACAAAATGAGCTTTTTACCACTTTCTGCTGCATAAAAATTACCTGATTTTTAAATCAAAGTCCAAATGGCCATAATAAGCTTCCTTTATACATACAAACCAGCCCTGTATTCAGTGGATTAGGATTGGATTTTTATTGTGCATGTTCAAGTTTCATATACATTAATATAAAATCTCCAGGTGTTAATGGAGAATAAAAATGAAATGAAATAGACTAATTTGCATAAAACAAATAAGCATAAATTGACTTTTCCCTAATAAACCCTAGGAAATGAAGACTAATGAACAACTAATTAACAATCAAGTCATCCTACAACAGTGATCTATGGCTTTACTTTCCAAGAAAAGCATAAGAACAAGGATATTTTACAAATACAGATTCGTCTAAATTACATTATATCTTCATTTGCTCACCTATGTTAATATTCATGTGCCATTACTTAACATTTTCTAAGCTCATCTAGGACAAGTTTTAGGGATTTTAATTAAAATGTGTAGTATAGAATCACTTTAGTCACCAGGCATTTCTGCATATGTAAATAAAGGGCCACCACAGGATTTATTTGCCTTTTCCACCTTGGTTATACATCCATGTTATAAATCATCAGTTTATAGTTATTTACTATAAATCACTGCCAGGCTATGGAGATGGGATCTTAGAAAACAAAAGCACTCCAAGTGGTTATTTATCCTAGTTCCTTCTGTGACAGGAGCTGAGGGCCTGGGGGATGGGCATGGGGAGGAGAGGCAGCTTTGTCTTCACTCTATTTCCTATAGCATTTTTGCAGTTTTATACAATATGCTTGTATCACTTATTCAAAAGTATAAACTAATGTATTTTTTAAAGCCACTGCACACCCCTGGGGCTGCAGGCACACGGTGTATAAAGCCTGTTTACGAGGAACGTAGCTTAGTCAACCAGCCTCTGTGTACTTACTACAAATCTTCCCCCCCATGTCTGTTTACTCAAATTTTAACCCCTTAGTCAGCTTTCCCCACAACTCTTTGTACAGGTTTTCTGGAAAAATCACTGTTTTATTTTGTTTGTGCCTTTTTGTAACTTTTTGCACAATTGATAATTCATTGACTTCTATGCATTCATTCTCTCACTATTCAATGAGGTCATCATCTTTGATCAAGGCATTATGAGGGATACAGAAATGAACCAGATCCCTTCTTTCAAAGAGCTCAGTGTGATGAAGGAGGTTACATTACACTGTGATAGGTTATATAAAAGAGGCCTTTACAGAATGTGAGGGGAGTTCCAAAGAGGCACCCAACTCGGCCTGCTTGGGGAAGGGGAGAATGCCGGAAAACCTTGGCAAGAGATGGTCACACTTGCTGAGGCTTGAAGGGCATGTATTGTCTGGCGTAAGAGAGTGTGCGTTGGTATATTCAGAGGATTATAAATCCCTCAAGAGTGCCTTGAGCATAAAGTTTGTTTGGGACCTTATAGTTAATGAGGCTGGAGAGACAGACAGAGGCCAGACACAGGAAGCCTTGGGTGCCATGTTTTTACTTTTACCCAAATGTAATTGGAGCCACATAGGGGTCTTTTTTCATGTAGGATTTTGAACACATTTGCAATATTTAGATGTGTATTTTAGACTGATCACTCAGAGTGGTATGCAGGCTCTAAAGAGGGCTGAGATAAGAATCAGGAAGGGTGGGAGCCTGTTGCTAGGAACTGGGAGATGAATGGTGAGGCCTTAACTTGAAGTGGGAGGGGTAGAGTTTTAAGATGGAACCAATAGGATTTGGTGATGGATTGGATTGGGAGTAAACAATGAAGGAAGTAGGAGGATCCAGAATGAAGCCCAGGTTTCTCGTATCCTTTTGTGATTCCCCTCTCTGTGGCCTCCATGGGTGGCACTACAGGGCAAGAATTAATAGCCTAGGCTTCAGAGTGTATAAAATGTGCGTTCAAAAATTGGCTACATTATATATTAGTGTACCAATTTGGGGGGAAATTTCTTAATCCCTTTAAGGTTCAGTTTCCTAACGTCAAATGAAAGAAATAACACGTACCTCATAACAGAGCATATATAGTAAATATTCAGTAAAAACTAGCTCTATTATTACTGTTATCATTATCATTTAAATTATTTTTTGCATAATAAATTAAGGCACTATTAAAGATAATTATATATATAAAATACTAAAAAATACAACTACTGTAGTTCAAAAACTTATAAAAACTACTATAACTATTCTACTCATCAAACAATTTAGAATTCTCAAGTTTCAGCTAATGCATTTTCTCCTTTCACTAAATTTCCCTTTAATAGGCTGAGGAGTTTTGTATTACTTTATGGCTCTTAGAACGCAAAGATGGCATTCTCATTTACAAAATAGACCTTGTTGCATATAAACATTTGAAAATTTCATTTGAGACATTTTTAGGGTTTTGAAAACAAATATATATTGATTTAAAAATTATCTCAAAATTACAAACTACAAGTCCAATGCACAAATTTTCTTCTCACATCTTAATATTTTAGTGCATATTTTCTATAAACAAGGAATTTTTCCAACAAAACTGCAACAAAACTCCAGCAGAAATTTAACACTGATTCACTCCTCAGTCCCACCAATTGTCCTAATTATGTTCTCCACAGCAACAGGGTCCCATTCAGCATCATGCCTTGCATTCAGTTGTCATATGTCTTTAGAGTCCTCCTCTCTGGAACAGTTCTTTTGTCTTTCCTTGACTTTCATGCTATTAACATATTTGGAGATCACCAGTTAATCATTTTGTAGATTGCCCTTCAATTGCATTTATCTGGTATTTGCTCATGAACAGATTCAGGTTATGCAACTCTGGCAGGAATGTCATAGAAGTGATGCTACTTTCTTTTTGCATCCAATCAAGTGACTCATGATTTCATTTGTCCCATGACTGATGGTGTTTTCTTGATTAAGATGGTGTCTGTCAGGCTTCTTTGTCGTAAAATTACTACTTTTGCCTTTGTGGTTAATAAATGTTTTATTGAAGCTATGCTAGCACCTTGTTCCTCATCAACTTTCAGTTTATTTATTTATTAATATGTATGAACTCACTGTTTTCCCATTTTATTCAGGGCTTTATAATTTGTTACATAATGTAATTTTGGTGCACAAAATATCTTACATTTGACCTGAGAGAGTCCCTTCAACTTTGTTCTGTGTCCTTACACCATTTTCCCATCAATTTTGAGCTCTTTCTTGCTTCCTGGTCCAACAAAATGTTCCATCCTAGCCTGTGCTTTCCTGCCTCAGCCCTGAATCAGCCACTTTCTCAAAGAGCTCTGGGTCATTTTAGTGGAAAATGGATTTAGAAGCCAGGATCTGGAGCACTAGATGTTCTCATTAGGGAGTCACTGGTTGTAGGCCCTGAGGTGTATAAAAACATTCACATATGCACATATAGACACTCACATCTATATTTTGATAGCTCTCTAGATATTGAAAATCATATTTACATGGATACCTATAAGTTTAATTAAATACTTCTAGATTCATTCAGTTTTCTCTTCCTCCATATTTGTAACTCCCTTTTCTAATAGTGAGAAACTGGCTTTCAAATTTACATATTTAATCCATCCCCTACATGTAACCAGGTTCCCCTGCTGCCACTCTGATTTTCCATGCTCCAGCCTCCCTAGCCAGGCTGCTCGTCTGCAGAGATGCCCTCATCACCCAGCTCAGGCTCCATACCTCATGTTGGCCCCCCTGGTGTGGACATGCTTATCACCCCATCCTGATTCTCCATGCTGTGTTGTCCTCTACAGATGCCTCCACAACCCCATTTGGCCTCCGTTACCCCACTTTGGGCAACCAGGACTCCCTCATCTGGCACTGACATCTGCCCTGCTCTGTCCCATCAAAGGCTTTGGGACTGAAGAGTTCAGCAAGAGAAAAAGAAGGAAAGGAAGAGAGAAAGAGGCAGAAGGGAAGGTCATCATTATCATTGACATCTTTGTATTTCTTCCTGTCTTTATCAGTGTATTCTTTGCTGGCATATCTTCATCCTTGTATCCCTCTAATGTGGGAATTTCCCAAGATTTGCTTTAGTAGGAAACAGAGAAATGACTCAAAGCTCAGATTAAGTTATCTGCATAACTGCTTTCTGGCTCTGAGACCGTAGCAAGGTTCTTATTCTCTTTGTGCACCTGTCTCCTTATCTGAAAAGGAAAGAAAGAAATGATAATGGTACCTAGTTTCAGTCCCATCTTTACAATTTTTGTTAGACATTTCTACATGAATGGACTCTCATTAGCTCAGTTTCAAAATGTAAAAATCAGCTAATTTTCCTCTTCCAAAACTTATTCATCTTCTTGAAGCTCCTATTTCTGTAAATAAATACATTCATTCTGCAAGCATTTATTGAGTACCTACTATGCAGCCAATGTGGTAGCTAACAATCCTCCCCCTATAAAATAAAACCCTAATATGCAAATTGACCGAACACTGTGATGCGCACTGACCACCAGGGGGCAGATGCTCAATGCAGGAGTTGCCCCCTGGTGGTCAGTGTGCTCCCACATGGGGAGCACCATTCAGCCAGAAGCTGTGCACATGGCTGGAAAGCACAGCAGTGGTGGCAGGAGCCTCTTTCTTCTCTGCTGCAGGCGGGCAGTAAGGAGCGAGGGGTCCTGGACTGTGAGAGCCCTGGACTACGAGAGGGATGTCTGCCTAAGTCGGCAAGTGGACATCCCCCGAGTGGTCCCAGATTGTGGGAGGGCACAGGCTGGGCTGAGGGACCCCCACAGCCTGTGCACAAATGTTGTGCACCGGGCCTCTAGTCCAGTTATAAAAAGACAAGGTCTTTGCCCTTAAGATGGTTACAATCAAGTGGAGGAGGAATGTGATAAATACTCTGATGGAGTGAAATGATTATACCTTTTTTTCTCTAAGAAGAGCACTACATTCCAAGAGACTGAAGCTTTCTAGGAGGAGGTGATTCATATATATATATATGTTTTATTCATTTGTTACAGAGAGTAAGGGAGAGGGATAGTTAGAAACATCGATGAGAGAAAAACATCAATCAGCTGCCTCCTGCACACCTCCTACTGGGGATGTGCCCACAACCAAGATACATGCCCTTGACCGGAACCAAACCTGGGACCCTTCAGTCCGCAGGCCGATGCTCTATCCACTGAGCCAAACAGGTTTCGGCAGGAGGAGGTGATTCTTATGTTAGTCTTGAAAGTCAAACAAGAATTAGCTAGATGGAGAAGAGGGAAAAGGCCTTGGAGGCAGAGTGAGCAGCATGGATATGTACTAGAGACGTATCATGGCCTGGTCCATTCTGAGACCGTAGACTTGAGAGTGGGATTGAGAAAGGCCATGGAGTGGGAGGTGACAGGGGTCAGGCCACCAACAGCCAGGGGGGCTGCTAAGTGGCTTACTCACTGATTCACACGATGCCCTTTCTCTTCCCACGGGACTTGTCCAAATCCTATCTATTCTTCTTGACTTTTTCCTTGAAATCTTTTCTCACCTGATCCTCAAGTAATCTCTCTCTTTTCTGAAGCTTTCTAGCAATTACTATCCTAACTATAAATATGATGATAATAACAATCCTATATAATAAAGAGCTAACATGCTAATTAGGCCGAACAGCAGAACGACATTCCAGATGAAGCCGGAGCTGCAAGGGCCGAGCAACCAGAACTACCGAGCCCCTTGCATAAATTTCATGCATTGGGCCTCTAGTGTCTTATATTTGTGGAGTAATTACTGTTTTCAGAAACCTTTTACCTTTATCACTAAGTTTGATCTGCATAATAGAACAATCATAATTTCTTTTAGAGCTACCTTGACCCATTAAAATAACCACCACTGTGCCCTGCCTCTCTAACTAGACTGAAAACCCATTCAATTCAGCAGCTTTGCCTTTCACTTATTTCTGTCTCTTACAGTGCCTAACGTAATGTCTCAGAGAATTGGTGCTCAATACGTGTCTTGACTTAATTTTGATGTACATTTTATTGAATTAATTATCATTGTGATTCTCAGTTTTTAGCTAGCATAGTATCAACTGTTTTATACATTCTTAGAAATGACTTGTAAGTGATATAACTAAGAAATGAAATTATATAACTGTAAGTGTAGTATGGGCTCTTTCCTATGAACCATTTAGTACCCTCAACTGAGAAAAAAAAAAAAAAAAAAAACACCAAAAAACCAGACACTAATTACTCTTAAAAACTCTAAAAATCCTTTTGAACTAATTTTTGGTGATAGGGCTCCAAATGGCCTGGCATTCTACACATTACTTGCTTACTAGTTTACTGAAGAATCGTTACTAGTTTCCTGGGTCAGCAAAAGTAACAGGAACAAAGAGCTTAATCCTGGTGAATGTAATTAACTGCTGTGACTCAAAAAACTAGGGCTGGTAATTGCCATTTCCTTTCCTATAACTTCCTCACTCTGTAGCATACCATTCCTTACCCACCCAAAAGAGAATTTTCCTCTGAGATTTTCAGCCTATTCTTAAAACCCAAACCTCTCAATTACTACCGTGTTTCCCCAAAAATAAGACATCCTCCGAAAATAAGACCTACTTACAGGTTTCCTTCTGAGTGAAATATAAGGCATCCCCCGAAAATAAGGCCCCCAGGCTCTGTCTCAGAATGAAAATTAATTTACCGTAAACTGGTCTCTAGGGCCGCCCCGACTGGCGTCTAGCAACCAGTGATGTTACGCGGAGTCCTGACGTCACTGCTGTGTGGAGGCGGAGCGGAGGTCGGAGTGAGCGGTGAGCGCAGGGTGGGAGAGAGGAGGAGACTTTCGCAGATGTGTGTAGAAGAACAGCAGGATTAGAGCGGACGGGACGCAGCGAAGGTGGTGAGTGCTGGTCTGTCTCTGGTGACACTACCTGATGCTCGCGGCCGCCTTCATGATGACTGAAGGTTCTCAGTCGGTGGCAGACCCTGCTCCAGCCCAGATCCAGGCCCCAGCAAGCCCAGTGACAGTCCCCAGGCAGGCCCCAGGGGGTAAATGTCTGATAAAGGGGTAGGGGGGATGTCTGGTGAAGGTGTTCAGTGGCACAGGGGTGGGGGGAGGGGGATCACTTAAAATGACACAGGAGGATCAGAGGGGGCAATCAAAATGACACAGGAGGATCAGAGGGGACAATCAAAATGACACAGGAGGATCAAAAGGGGTTACTAAAATGGTAATCCCCCCTCTGATTCTCCTGTGCCATTTTTATTCCCCCCTCTGATCCCCCCTGTGTCATTTTGAGTGATCCCCCTCCCCCCACCTTGATACCCCAATTCCTTTTTTTTTACCCCTAGAAATGAGCGCAAAAAGAAAAAGCTACTCCGTGGAGTACAAGAAAGGAATCGTGGAAGACTCTTGGGGCCAAAATCTTACTGCTTTCTGCAGAGAAAATGTTGAGTATCCGATTGGTCCGAAAATGGCGAGCAGAGTATGGTAACCTCATTGAACAAGTGGACAAGGGAAATGCTAAAAAGCGCAAGTGTGGATCAGGTCAGCAACCATTATTTTCCGAGCTGGAAGACCTGATCTGTGAATGGGTTGTTGACAGGAGAGCAAAGGCTTTGGTTGTGAATAGGGCTCAGATTCAAGAATTTGCCCTTGCAATGGCACCACAGTTTGACATAGCCCCTGAAAACTTCAAAGCATCACAACACTGGCTGGATAATTTCCTTCAGTGAAGTGAACTGTCTTTAGGAAGATCTACAACATTGTTTAGGTTGGAAGATACTCAAGTTATTAAGCGCGCACTTGCATTCAAGTCCTTTATGGATGATGCTGACTTCTCTAAATACAGTCTTTCCAACATGATTGCTATGGATGAAACTGCAGTGTTTATGGGCCAATCATCTCAAACAACAATTGAACAGCGGGGTGCCTCCTTAGCTTACATTCCCTCCACTGCTTACAAAAGTGCATGTGTTTCCTGTATTTTGGCAATTCGTCTGGATGGCACTAAAATCCCACCTGTAATCATTTCTAAGGGCAAGAAGGAAATGATTGAACGTGTTTTGGGCATTTTATTCTTGAAACTGAAAAAGCCTGGGCCACACAAGCAGTTATAAGGAAGTGGGTCGATTTAATGCTGCCGCTTGTTATGCGAGGGAGCCAAAGAGGTCTGCTAGTCTGGGATGCAGCCAGCACTCACCGCGCTAAAGACATGAAGACATTTCTTCACGAAAGAAAAATAGATCAGATAATGATTCCCGCAGGAATGACGGCCTATCTCCAGACTCTTGATATTGCAATAAACAAGCCATTCAAAGACAATTTGCGCATGGAAATTAATACTACATTGAAAATAGAATGGAGAGAAATCAGCGTGGAAACTTTGTGAAACCTAAACTGCAAGAAGTTGTGACTTGGGTGAAGAATTCGTGGGAGAAAACCACTGACAGTTTCATTGCAAATGCACTGCAAGCAGGCTACCTTGACAAGAAGTACTCATTTAAAGACAGTGCTATTGCTAAACATGAGAGATTTGGTCCACTGATTCTGAAAGAAATGGAGTCACAAGAAATTCACCAGGAAATTCAGGAATTGGATTGTTATGATGATGTTCCAGAAGATGATGACATGATTGTCATTGAATAAATGAGTAAATTCTTGATACTGTAGGATTCACAGTTTGTCTGGTTTGTGTTGACAACTACTGTACTACCGTACCGTATACAGGTAATAAATTTCCTTTATTTTCATTTAACAATAAATGTGTACCGTATTCTTCTTCATGGAAAAATAAGACGTCCCCTGAAAATAAGACCTAGCGTGTCTTTGGGGGCAAAAATTAATATAAGACACTGTCTTATTTTCGGGGAAACACGGTAGTTCCACTACCCATATATCTTCCATTGTTCTAGTCGGCAAGGTATTTAATTATTGATTTGCTTGAGTTGATTCCTTTTAAACCTGTGTCCTTGCAAGCTCCCAGCGGGTTAAGTGGGGAATGATGTAGTGAACTTGGAAAACAGAATCAATTATTAATGTATTAGATTTATTGAGGGTCTTCCCTAAGAAGGGCAACTGATACGGCTTATAGCACTAAGCAATATGATGTTGAAAAAAGGAAAAATAGGATAAAACTAAAGGAGTAAAAAATATGAGATCTGAAGGAAAAAATTAAAGGAGGTAGATAAGGAAAGAAAACCATTGGAGAATTCAAATGCAGTAGAAATCTGGGTAGACCAAGCCTTCAGAAACAAGTGCAAACATTGGAAGAAGCATAACATACCAGGAAGATACGTATAAGTTTTGAAATCACTCTGGTCTAGGGTCAAATCTCAACTCTACTGCTTGCTGACTGGGTAAATTATTTCTTTGAGCCATAGTTTCTGTATTTATAAGTTATGAGTTATAGTTTCTGTATCTATAGGTTATGAGCTATAGTTTCTATATCTATAGGTTATGTGTGACTGTGGTGTTCTGTTATATGTTTAACAACTGGCTCTTTCTTTCTTTTTTTAAATATTTTGTTTTTGTTAATCCTCACCCAAGGATATTTTTCTATTGATTTTATTTTTATTTTTATTTTTTTAATATATTTTATTGATTTTTTACAGAGAGGAAAGGAGAGGGATAGATAGTGAGAAACATCGATGAGAGAGAAACATCGATTCAGCTGCCTCTTGCACACTCCCTACTGGGGATGTTCCCACAACCAAGGTACATGCCCTTGACTGGAATCGAACCCGGGACCCTTCAGTCCCCAGGCCGACGCTCTATCCACTGAGCCAAACCAGCTAGGGCAACAACTGGCTCTTTCAACAAACAAACAAAACCTTGATTTGCAGCTTTTGTGAATTTCCATAAAGTAAACACTCCCACCATGTCAGATTTCAAGCTACCAGTGTAATGTCACTAAACAGAGTTGGGAAGAAATGCACAGTAGTCACCATTATATAGTATTTTCATCCCCACAAATACAATAGGTATGAATACCTCAAAAGTCCAGATAGTAAAATGTGGGAAAATAATTAGGAAGAGCTGTTTTTGAGTATTACATTTTTAAATATAATTTTAAATCGTAGGTATATAATCTATATAATAAAAGCCTAAGTGACCTTTACGGCAGAACGACCAGAACGACTGGTGGCTATGATTGCCACTGACCACCAGGGGCAGATACTCAATGCACGAGCCGCCCCCTGGTGGTCAGTGCACTCCCACATGGGAGCACCACTCAGACAGAAGCCAGGCTCATGGCTGGCAAGCGCAGCGGCAGTGGGGGGAGCCTCTCCCACCTCTGTGGCAGCATTAAGGAGCAGCGAGCCCAGTGGTAAGGAGCAAGGAGTCCCGGACTGTGAAAGGGATGTCCGACTGCCGACTTAGACCTGATCCCTGGGGAAGCAGGCCTAAGCCGGCAGGCAGACATCCCCCAAGGGGTCCTGAACTGTGAGAGGGTGCAGGCCAGGCTGAGGAACGCCCTCCCCCCCCAAGTGCACGAATTTCGTGCACCAGGCCTCTCGTGTTTAATAATGGTGGTTTAATAACATCTTGCAAAATTTCAGGAAATTTAAGAATTAGCTCAATCAAGCTTTGTTCAGGCATGTGTTCTAGTACTGTTGTCTGTGAGTTCAATGTTAATGCATTTACAATATATGTTAAATAAAGTGTCTTTAAACAAAAGCATATATAAACAAGGTAATGTATTGATTAGTAGATGAAAAAGTGTCCGAAGGCTCACAGGAATCTAACCCTGTATTTTTCCTTGGAGCCATGGCTCATGGTAACTTTACAGAACATCACTGCTATGAATAAAGAGTTGAGTTGTATCATCCTTTTAAGGATGGCTCAATTGAGACAATTCGGCACTTAGCACAGTGACTCGTACCAAGTAGGAAAGCCCTAAGGTTTCTTCTCCTTTTCATTTCACCTTCCCTGTGCTGGGTAGTGCTATGCTAAATCAGGCAGGCTCACTCAGGTGCAACCCGGAGTTATGCAACCTACAAAGCAAGCATTATTGTTGGATGCTCGCTTCCTCCAGAGAGGTGCTTTGGAAATTGCAATCATCCATCAATTCACAGTCCTTGAGATAGATGCCTTTGAACTGCACAGAGAGAGGTGCTAACAGTAACAACAAAAAGAACTATATTCAGCCAGGAAGTTTGCCTTTCTCTCTCAGGTTCTCCTCTGGCTGATAATTGCCAATTTGTCATATTTTTTCAAGTTACTTTCCTTGAAGGAACTTAGAGGATCTTCCTGTCCCAGGTCTCAGCATCATCACAGCAAAACCTGTTCCTTCTCATTCTCTATCCCGACTTACATTGTGGTCTGTGTGTTGAATCCTCAGTAACACTTAGTCCTTTATTTCTTCCAATACCCATGTACCCATCATCCTGCCTTGTCATGTGATGCCCACCACCCCTGCGGTCACCGATGAGCCACTCCAAGTTGGTCGTTTTTTTTTAGTCATGGTTAGGATGGACGTAAGTTAGCCCACATTCTTAATCTTCTTACTAAAGATGACAACCAATCAAATGATGCAATCCCCTGCTTAAATCCCTGACAGTTCCCTATTACTCATGCCCTAAAACTCACCAGTGGGATACAGGCCCTCTATGATCTGTCCCTCCCTATCTTTCGAATGTCATTACCTGCACTCTCCATTGTTTACTTTCCTTCACCCACATTGGCCTCTGGCTTCTTCTTGGACTTACAAGCATGGAGCCTTAGTGTTTCAGGTTCCCAGGGACCTGCAACCACCCAAGGTCCTCCCCGAACTGCTCTTTTCAGTTCTTAGTCCAAATCATTTATCTGTCTGGGAAGTGTCTATGACCGTCCAGTCTGAAGAGTCCTAGCAGTTACCTTGCAACCACCTTGTTTCTTCATTACTTTTATCCTTTGTCACCATGTGAAATTTCCTTGAATTGTGGGCTGAATTGTGTCCCCCAAATTCATGTTGAAGTCCTAACCTCTCACTCCCCAAAAGGTTACTGTTATTTGAAGATAAGGCTCTTAAACAGACGAATAAGGGGGAGGTGGTAAAGCATAAAAGGGGCCAAATACTAGTATATGGTAACAGAATGAGATGCAACTTTGGGTGGTGAATTAGCAATGCAATATACAGATGATGTATCATAGAAATGTATACTTGAAACCTATATAATTTTACTAACCAATGTCATCCCAATAAATAAAACAATTTTAAAACAGGTGATTAAGGTACCTTTCCCATTTATGAATTCTATGTGCATATCCCTAAAAGCCCCAGAAATAAAATTGTACATATGAATCAGTGTTTATTGCAGAAAATGGAGAATTTTTGTTTTTTGACAAATTATGATACCCTTGAAACTGTCTTGTCCCTTTTTTGGGAAACATTAATGTAATAAAAATTTTATCAGTGTTTAAGAATAAAAGACATAATTAAGGTAAAATGAGGCCCTGAGGGTGGGCCCTAGTCCAATAAGACTGCTAACAAAAGAGATTAGGACTCAGACAGATATGCAGAGAGAAGATCATGTGAAGACATTTGAGAAGGCAAGTCAAGGAGACAGGACTCAAGAAACCAACCTGCCGACCGCCTAATCTCGGACTTGTGGTCTCTAGACCTGGAGTAAATACATTTCTGTTGTTAAAGTGACCCAGTCTGCATGCGGTATGTTGTTATGGTGGCCCTAGCAAACTAGTCCTCCTTGTTTCTTTGTTTTGTTTTTTCCTTCACTAGAGTGTAAGTTCCAGGAAAGCAGGAACCATATGTCTTATTCACCCTTCTATCCTCAGTGCCTATAACAATCCTCAGCACCTAGTAGGCTCTTTATATTTTTAACTGATTGAATGGTACAGCCAGGGACCCAAGCCTTCGTTGCTTAAGTTATCTTTGACTATGTAAATACTTTCATTGTTCATTAAGTTGAAAAAGAAACAAACTTCTTGCTTAAGAAACTGCTTCAAAACTTAGACACAAGTGCTGGAGCTTAGACCTTCTTGCCCCACTTTTTACAATTCTGTTCATTAAGTCTCCAGATCATCAAGCCTTCGCCTCTCAGTTCCTCTCTGTTTATTTGTAGACACTTCTCTAGCCCCAGTCCTTCATCTTCCTCCTCTGATGCCCTTCATGCTCAGGTCTGGGAAGCTAGTAGGATAGGTGGTATCCCTTACTGAGCCTGCCAGGACACCCCTCAGCACCAGTGAGAGAAACTGGCACCCATGACAGGGAAATGCTGAGCTCACAGAGTTAGAGATGAAGTGCATCCTCATGCTATCTTGCCTCTT
Source organism: Plecotus auritus (assembly GCF_963455305.1). Taxonomy (NCBI): domain Eukaryota; kingdom Metazoa; phylum Chordata; class Mammalia; order Chiroptera; family Vespertilionidae; genus Plecotus; species Plecotus auritus. Next base: position 51,081,505 of record NC_137776.1, read on the forward strand.
AGCAAAAGGAACACTAATGGCTAAAAACACCTTCTACCAGCAACTAACATTTATTGTGACGCTCTGCTGAAGCTCCTGGAATACCATCCTTCTTCTGCTGCTTATTCCGTTTGCTCCAGGCCGCTCTCTCTGCTCTGCACGTGGGCCTGACCCCTGCCACCTGCACTCCCACTGGCAGCTTTCTGAGCTCAGCCAATAGGAGGCATGAAAAAACAGGGATGATAGGATATTCCCTCCACTCAGGTTTACAATGCCCACAGGGTGTCCTCCCCTCCATGCTGCCTGCTCTCCTGGCCTCTGGTTAGAGCCATGGGTGGCAATGGTTTCCCATGTTTGCTGGACTCTGGGTGCCTCACTTTCCTGTGTTTGATCTTATAATCCTACCCAGGCCTCAGGAAGTAGTCTTTTTAGTGAAGTTTTTCAACTCAACCATCTGACAGTGATTTCTGTTTCCTGCCCGGACTCTGACTGATGGAGGTTTTATGTAATTTTTTTACTTCAATGTTTAGGAATGATACTTTTGTGTCCTCATGCTACAGCAGCTTTGGGGATAATCAAGGGTGTGGTGCTCAGGCCCCAGTCACTGTGGTGGTTTTGAGGGACCACCTGCATCCCAGTAGATCTGGTCCCCTCCCTCTACCTGGCGTGGTTGTTCTGCCAGCTCTCATTGTTGTTGCACTGTGGCCACTGCTCCTGGTGAAGCAAGTGCAGTGTTCGTGGGAACAGAATTAGGGCAGAAATAACACGGGCCTACGTTGGAGGTGGCAGATTGAACGTGTCCCAGCAGCAAGGAAGGGGGCCTGGAGAGAAGCGGAGCTGCACTGTGGCTATTTGGGAAGATGCTTGTGGAGTTGGTCTGTGCTGTGCTTACAGAAGCAGAAGAGTCTCTAGCTTCCCGGAGTGGTGCATTTGCTTAGTGTCTATCTTTTTGTGCCTCAGAGAAATTTTGGCAGTTTATTAGAACAATTCATGCTTGGAATCAGATTGTTGTTGGGGTGGTTAAATATTTATAAGATTTTCCACGGGGAGTCTGCTTTATTTTTCATAACACTGGTGGTGGTGGTGGTGTGTCTGGTGGAATGTCAGTGCTATTTTAATGGCTTTTGAGACACTAGATGACATAAGCTGGAGAAGAAGGAGGCAGCTGGGGAAGACAAAGTGACAGAGGAAAGATGAGGAGGGAGAAAAGGCCTAACGAAGTGGGGCAGGGGCCCAGAGAAGACATGTCAGCCAAGCTTGTATGGTGTGTGCTGGACATACAACGGGAGGGTCAGCTGTGTGTGTTATCCTTTGAGTTGTTAGTCCTAAGTGCCTCTTTTATAGTTTGGAAAATCTGTAGAGTCTGATACATATGAACGGATATCTCTAAAAATCATGTATTTTCCAGAATGAAGTACTACATAATATTTAATATTGAGTTCTTATAGTTTAATTTTCAAAGACATACTTCAACATATATATGTTACATATATATGATATGTAAATGCCATGATTTTGTTAAATGAACATTTGTTAAGTGGAGCACAGGGTGAACTGAGGTTCAACAACAGATCACAAAAGAAATTGCAACACAGAAGTTTATTATTCGCTGGTCCTGAGGGAAGTACATGGCATGCCTCAAGAGGTCCCATGGGAAGGTAAAGGCAGGGTGCAGACACAGTGAGACAGGACCGGGGGTCACATACCTTTATTAGGGTCCGTGAGTGGAGTGCTTTGGGGTTCTTGGGCTGAGGCCAGATTAGTCAATTCAAACCAGAGAGCAGGGTTTTGGTAAGCCCCACAGGGGTCTCATCTAGGGTGCGTAGGCATTCAGGCGCTGGGAGGCAGGGGAGACTGTTGATCGCCAAGGGCTGTTGGGAAGGTCAATCAGGAACTTTACATTTGCTTGTAACCTATGGGCTGCTATCCAGGGCATGCATGGGCATGAGGGTGTCAATTTCAGGTCCCTGCAGGCCAGTTGGCCAAACAAAATAGATGCCAACGTAGCCATACCGGGGAGTAACTCAGCTAAATTCCCGACAACATAACATATATGTAACATGTAACACTCTCACTCAATCATCATAGTGAGTATTGGAATTTGAGGAGCCTGCAAGAAACCAGTAGGGTGATGTAAGCCCTGAAATAAGTCTTGCCCAGGAAGCCGTGGCATGTCACCAAACTCAAGCTGGTGGTGCGTATAGAAAAGGGCACTTACACTGCACTCTTAATGCTTATCTTTATTATGAAAGTGTTTCCAAAGTAAAATGATCCTCATAATAACAATTGTGTCCAGAGAACAACAATGAATAATTATATTTTCATATAAAAATCAGCACAACAGTACATAAAATAATTCTAATTGGCTAACAGTATACCATTCCACTTCTGACAGATGCCCAAGCACTGAACTGTCTTACAAAAAAAGTAAGTTTTGTCACCTACCCTATTTCTCACTGCAAGTTGAAAAAAAATCAAATCTAAAAACTAACCACCTCCCCCTTGCATGACAACAAATGGCTATTGAGGTCGCTGATAATGTGGGCAAACAAAGAGCTGATGGGAGTCATGAGCTAGCAGCATTATAAAACTTTTGGGAATCAAACTTGGACGGCGTGTTTAAATTAATGAAGCTCTAAGTTGAAGTTCCAGAATCATCACATTACTGTTCCTATTACAGAGCTAATTTCTCTTTGGCAACTAATCTTGAAAAAGCCCTCCTTTTTAAAGGGCAGTTTTACAATGACAATTTAAAACATTACTGTAGACTCCCCAAAATTATCTCTATAAAATTTCTTTTCCCCCCACTTAACATAGAAATCATACCAACAGCTGTTGTTCCTGGTATCCAGGCCATGCAGAATACACCAACATAGGAAGCCAACCTTTCATGGACCTGTGTTCAGGGAAATAGGCTTATGTGGACACAACACTTTTTAAGAAAAATGGCATCAGGCAGAAAAGGAAGTGGGGTACAACTGATCCAAAGGCTATGGGAAATTGACAGCAGAAAAGTGACAATATTTTGGCGTCCTTTTATCAGGAGTCCCAGGAGGCTGAAAGGAATGTGAGTGAATGAGATAAACAACACAGATTTTAGGCTAACAGGTCCCTCCCATCATTTCCTGCACAATCTTGAGAATGCCGTTTTTTTGGAGACACAATACAATATGCGATATGGCTAGAGATTTTTTATTTCTTTGATCTGATGAGGTCTTAGCTTGTGGTCATTTAATAATGTGTTCTTTTCAAAGGCTTCAGGTTGAACTCAAGTTCAAAATACCTGGAAATACTATGGTTCTCTTTTGGGTGCCAGCAGATCTTATCAACAGTTACTTATGATGTTTTATGTTCTTTAATATAATTTTCTCCATGAAAACCAGCACCAGGTATGCTCCCTCTGAGTATATATTAGAAGAGTTCCAAAGGCATGGAGTGGGCAAGAGGACAGGTCTCCTCAGCATTTACTGGGCGCCCCCTAGGGGAGAGTAGGGGACCCTGCACACAGAGGCAAACCAGAGGACTCTCTTCTGGATTATGACTGAAGAACTAAAATGTGGCCACAGTGTGAACCAGTGCTAATTACTATTAGGTAATTTGAGAATGGCAAAATTTCATTTTACCAAGAGAAACTTAAGTTGACTCTGGGGACAACAGTATCTTCATTAAAAACATATCCTGCTGCATTTTGCATGACTTTAAGAACTCTTTATGATTATTGACAGTATTATTCCATGGGTAGAATGCTAGACAGCAAATGCAATAACTAGAGCTAACTGCATTTTCTTTCCATACAAGTTACGTAGAGACTGAAAGTGCCGTGTCATCACTTTATCATCAGGCTGACTTTGATCTGATTTTTTCTTATTTGAATGTTAGAAACATTTCAGGGCTATTATTATTTATCAACAAAGCAGGAATCAGCCAGAGACAAAGAAAAAAAAAAGTAAGCTAATTGGAATCTTCAGAACTCAACTAGCACATGAAATGTAAACATATAACTTTTTGTTCCCTAACGGATTTCTTGAACCTCTCTGGACATAATGACATCATTACATATACTGATAAACAGAACCTTTTAACACCTTTGGATTTATTCTGTATACTTTTTATACTTCAAATTAAGAAAAATACTCAAATATCCAGGCAACTTTGGTATTAACATTTCCAAGAAAGGAATAAAAATAACTATCAATAAAAAATCATGAATAGATTGGGAACAATCACAGGTGTCCATAACGTTCTTTTATGAAGAGCGTTTGCAAAGACTCAAGTATGTTGAAATAAAATCTCATTTTTTACTTCTATCTAAGGTGAAAGTATTCAATTTGCTCAAATCCAAGCTCTAATATATGGAAAGTGTGGCAATAGAACTGGACATTTTGAGGTTCAATCACCATTTGGCCACAGGTGACCCAATCTTATTTCACTAGAGTAATTTCTCTCACCCAACTGCTTGCTTTCTTTAGAGAACCAACCTTTCTTCCCAGTTTACCTTTGTCAGGTGTGTTTCATTATCTCTTGGTACCTCAGAACACCATTATCTAGCAGCCTAGTAGGAGTTAGATTTCACTGTAATAAAATCTTGGGGTGAAGCAGCAATCATATGCAGTTTTTTCTAACATAGTTTAATAACCCAAAATACTGAGTTATTCCCTTATTCTCAACACTCATAGGACTCAATTTAGGAATGAGAACTGTATTTGGCATATCTGCTGACTGTAGGCCCTCTATCATCTAGATTCTGCAATATTTAGCTCTGAGGCTGAGAGACTGAAGAGATTCGACGACTCTCAGCTGTGTGTGTAGCATGAACAGGAAGTTGAGAGGCAGGAAGTTTCAATTGTACATAGTGAATGGTTTTTATAAAAAGAATATGGATAAGGATGAATTAGTGATATTTTGGTTTTATCACATTTTTTAAAACATACATATACATACATAGATCACACATTGATACCATTTATTGACCCAAGGCCAAAATTCTACTCAATTTTCTACTTTTTCCCCCACTAAGAGATCTAGAAGAGCTATATAACATTAGAGAATAAAGTATATTTTTTCTAGAGTCCTTCCTACATACCCTTAGTACCCTGGGAAAGTTTGAATGTGACCAGGAGGAAGGAGATATCAACATTGGCTAAGTTAATTAATGGAAACAACACTCTCACTAACCTACAGTTGAGTTTACAAAATACACTTCCAGAACTATGGCCTGGCACAGGTAGAGGATATTTTTCTCTCTCAGTCTTATCAGGCCACCATGGGAGAGCAGTAGACAGAGATATATTATTCTTCACCTCAAGAGGCCTACAAACACCATTTTGATTAGTCAAAAAGAACTCTTTGCCCGAAAATGTAAAATGAAATGAAAATCTGTAGATCTATTAAGGACTTGGTTAAACTGATGCCATCATTCAGAGAGGCTCTAAGTATTCCCAGTCCTCCTTCTAAATGACTTTTGGGAAAAACAAAAGATCGTTTAGGTTTGTCTTTGCTAAGGATAGACTCAATTTACTTCAGTGTATGCAACTCTTCCTTAATAATGTATAAGCTGATCTTTTGAAATTGTTCTTTTGTGCTAAAGAGTGTCAGATAATCCCAATTTGAACACACTGTGGTTCTCTGGTTTATTTCACCCATGGAGAGGACTTGCTCTGCACACTAAAGCAAGCTACAATCCACTCTTCTCTGCCATATTTTAGTTTTTAAGAACATAAATTTTCACCTTCTCAAAAATCTTCTGCCCTAACATGCTTGCTGTTACTTTTTACTTATCTACATCTTAGATGTTCAGAATACTTTTGACATTTTATATTGGCCTTATAAAATCAAACCATCTCCAAATTACACTCCTAAGCATATCCTTGTTTTGTGAACAATAAGGTTTTACATGAAGAATCAGTTTCATGGTGTTTCAATAAACAGGCAGACATATTTCTAAGCCTCTGCAGTTATTACTATGGACCAAACAAGAAACATACTAGTTTGTAACAAGGCGGGGAAAGATTTAATATTACAGTGTAAGGTTATTGTTTGTGAGCATTCTTTTAACTATAGATCGTAAATTGTGAGCACAAAGCTTTATTTATTGTTTTTTCAAAAAATGGAACTGAATGTGAATGGCTCTGAGCAGCGCATGCACTCACTAGTATTTTGCTGTTGTCTGCACTGTGCCTGATTCACACATTTATGTCACTGCACTGTGCTTTTCAACTCTCGTTTTACATGATGGTCTTTTGATTTATAAAGCAGGTATTTATGATACCTTTTTATTCCCTTACTAAAAGTTGGAAGGAAGGAGATATAATCTTTGGTTTGTGTGTATGGTTTTCTTATCTATACATAAATAACACTGCCATGAAAGAGACTATGGAAACTTATTTTTCAGTAGTCTTTCTCATTGCCAATATCGTCATTCTCCAGTCCAATTTTGTTTTTCTGGCAATAGTTTCATATGAGTAAAAATGCCTGTAAAGTGAACAAATCTTCAAAGAAGCAAATGAAAGTGCAATGCTCCTCGAGTAACAGGCAAGTCTTTCCGAGTTATGTTAGGAAGAAAAGACGAAGGGTGAAAGAGTCTTTCTCCCATTGGCTTTATTTTGCTCAGAAAAATAAAACTTCAAATTCAAATACTAGATACGGCACTTTCTTTGAAAGCAGATGCAATAAAGTGCTTTGCACCAGAGGTGACCTTTGCCAACTCTTGAAACTCTCTTTTTTCTGCTCCAAAATATACTCGATTTCTCTTTTTCGTGACATGACACAGGGGCAATGGTAGAATCTGGTTGTGATCAGCTGCTCTCTCTATGCTATTCTCAGATCATGAGACTAATTCCAGAGAGTGAGAATGGTTTCTCTGTGACTGAGACCTTCAGCAATGTCTTCCTCCAGAGCCAGGGCTCTGACCTCACAACAGAATAAAAAGATCTCTGTAACCTACAAGGTGAATCACCAACTAGCTACCACACTCACTGAAGAAATCTTGGCTGTGCACACAGGAGATGAAGTCTATTCCAAAGCCATCTAATACAAAACAATTTTTAAAAAGCCCTCCAATGACGATGCCCTTTCATTTAAACTGCTAAATGACCAGGAAGAGTGACAACAAAAACCCTGTCCTGTTGACACTGTATGCTGGGGGAATGGTCACTGAGACCGGGCACTGACACAAAGAAAGCAAACCTATGTGGAGCGGTAGGGGAACCTTGCACTGGGTTTTGCTTGCCCTAAGACAAGTTAAGTGGGTGCTCCTAGCAAACGGGGCTGCAGCAGTAGAAAGGGGTCGAAGCAGATGAAACATCTCTTCCTCACTGTCATGAGCCCAGGGAGTAAAAGGAAAGAGGAAACCGCCTTTTGTCCACAGATTTATAAACAAATACAAAAAATAAATAATATTCTAACACAATACAAATGCAAATACTGTTCCCTTGTGTCAATTACAAATACAGCATGCCTACATATAGAGAATAGTAATTCTTCTTCATTCACAGACGGGACAGATGGCAGTGCACTAGTCAAAATGCTTGGATAATCCTAATTTTTGTTTCTGGTGCTGAGATATTATGAAAGGAACTGCATTTGCAACTTATTAAATACTTCCAGGAACAAATAGTTCACTTTGTTCCGGACTTGTAGTTTTGAGTAATTAATCATCCACGGAGCAAGGGCCGGTCAGGAGATAGCCGTTGGTACCGCTGGTTCCATTGGTGGTGGTTGCAGTGTGGGGTTTCTTCCTTGGAGTTTCTTCCGAGTCCTCCTCATCTGAGCTAGATTCAATATCACTTCGATCATCCTTGGACACCTGTGGAATACAAGAAGTTGAGTGTAACCAGCTCCTAAGGAATCACTGAAGTATGGCATGCCCAGAAGCACATGCAATCATTATACCCGAAGGAAAACAGATCCAAATGTTAAAAAATCAAAGGGGATAAAAACTTTGTCATAGTAACGAGCTCCCCTTTACTGGAGATACACAATTTGAGTGATAAAGCCAGTTAACAAGGAATGTAGGTGGATTTCCCTATCACAGCGGGCTCTTTAAGGTACCTTCCTATTTTGAGAATGTACTAGATCACAAGTCCCACTTTCACCGGCAAAGTGGCCTACTGCACTACTGGAATGGCATTGTAGAAATATGGTACAAATGAGTCAATTTATACTTTGAATCCCATCACCCTTGCGAATCATTTAAAGTCAGCTCTCAATTAACTACACTAATGGAGATATTCACTAATTCAGATAATCAAATCATCATTCTTCTTTGGCTTTGCAATGAATTGTTTCATTATTTAATTTCTTTTCTGTCTGATAGAATTAAGTAGAAATTTTGTTTTATATACTAACTATATAAAACATAATGGCAGTAGGAGGCATTTTGAGAACCTGGGGGTGAGGTTTAGTTTTAAATATTTCCCAAAGAAAATTGACTGAGTGAATCAGCATGAACTGGTTCCCATTATTCCAGGGCTTTTCAATCCTCCATTAGGTAATGAGAATGGTCATATAAAAACCAGATATAAATCTATACATTACTGTAAAGAATGAAAAAAAAATCAGACTGTCTAGCAAGGACTTAATTTAGGGAGAAATTAAGGCAATACTCTACTTCTTTTAATATTAAAATAGTTTGAACCTCCTACTCTGTAAGTCTAAATTATGGTAAGCATTTTACACCAAAGGCCTTAAGACCTTTGAGTAATAAATAGCACCATTTACTTACTTTCTAAGTGGGGTGGACATAGGGACCTGGTGGCCTGGCTTCATAGAAATTTCCCTAGTCTAGTCACCTGTGATTCTCTAGGAGCTGGATTGGGGAGGTTGGCTAGGTCTCCTGGGAAATATATCAAAATTAACTGGGGGACTTTTCACGTCACGTCCTTTGCACCACCATAACTCCCCAACTCGAGAACCCTGGATATACAGTTGGGTGACAAAGTGAGTTATCAAGGAATGTAGATGGATTTCTGTGTCTCAGTGGCCTCTTTAAGGTACCTTTCTATTTTGAGAATGTACTAGACCACGAGTGCCCCTCCAAGTGGAGAGCCACTGGTACTGAGAGAACATCACCTCTGTTAGTGGGAGGGGATCAGAAATGACTGAGTAAATAGCGTAAAAATGGACCATACTCCAATGCCCCTTGAGATGAGGCTAAACTCACAAGGACCATCTCCAAGAAGATTAAGATACTAAAACATCAAAACAACTAGATTATAAGCATACTTGAACTTAAAGAAACACAGGTCACAAAGATGGCACTATAGTAGGGCTCCACTACATTTAGAAATCCATTAGCCATAAATCAAGCTGCTAATAGGAAAGAAAATTCTAGTTTCAGAGAGTGATTAATTTACATTTGCATGATTAGTAAGATTATTTTTAATTGCATTTGGGGGGAAAATCTATAGTTATGTTGCCATCAAAGAAAGGAACAATTTAGAATGTCTCAAAATAAACCACAAATAAATGAGTCCATAACCTATGGCCATGAATCATACTGTCCTAGGTGAGCAGTAATGGCAATTAAAATACTATGAAGCCTGAGCTCTGGAAAAAAATTAATGACTGTCTCTTCATAAAGGTGAGGAATAAGCTGGAGAGAAGACAATGTATCTGGTGGAAACAGCAATGCAGTGAGGACATAAGTGATCTAGACCACAGCATCCTTATATCTTCAGTTAATGTTATCCTACTGACAGCATTGTGTATGTGGAATTAATTTGTATCCAAATAAGAACAGAGCATTTTTAAAAAACAGAAATACATACTAACTTTAAAGAATAAGAGGTCACTGAGGGGGAAAAAAAAACACACTTTCACTTCTAAATAATGTATTAATAAAAATATTTTGGATTTCTATAATAAGAGCTGACACTAAGACCTGCCTTCATAGCACATGACCAGGTGTCCTGAGCCCCTCTGTGGAAGGGTCAGCTCTGTCTTCCTCACTGAGGACAAGATGGTTAGTTAAGTGCTCTGTGGTCTAGGGCAGAGCAGGCAAAGGAGCTAATACTCAGTACTCCATGCTGGACCATGTTTCCTCTCCTCAATGTAGTTCTCTTTCTCCTATTTCACTTTTGGTCTACTTCTGCTTTTTAGCCAACGTGTTAATCACTAATGAAAAAAATTCTTTTCCTTCTCTGTGGGATCATGCAGTTTAGCAGAATGCAAGCTCATACACAAGGGCATTAACCGAGCTGTTCCCAGTGTCCCTTCGCAGCTGGTGGGAGCCATACTCACTTAGAGCCTCCAGCCAGTGCCAGCAGATTAGACGGAACAATATGCATGGAAACAAAAGCATCTGAGTGCCCCTCCAACAGGCAGGCTAATGTGGCACCCAGGACAAGGACACAGAGGGACTTGTGAGAAACTTACATGTAAAGGGTTCCACTTCCCAGCCTTCCAGGGTGGCAGAAGGAAGAGAACAAACAACGAAAATAAGAAAATGTCATAGAGAACATTCTAGAAAGTCACTGCTCTACATAGAGGGGTTGGGGCTCAAGAAACTTCATTCAAATCAGCCTCATGAGTCCATTTTTTAACCAAAGAGATTCAACTAAGTTTCATTGGAAAAGGTGTAAATGGGCATACTGCATCAAGCAACCTTTCTCATAAAAGTAAAGAAGTTATTCAATTTCTGTTCAGCATACGTACAACCAGAAAAGGGCCAGGGAGACAGAGAGGGAGAGAAAGAATACAACAAATAACATTATCATTAAATTTAAAATTATAAATGCAGAACACCGAGAATCATCTTCAGTACAGCAATGCTACAACTCAAAAAATGAACTAAACAGAAGACAATGAATAAAAATTTAGTTTGTGTTTCTAGGAGGTTTTGCTAAATTTAAAAAAAAAAATCAGTTTTGAGGACATTTGAAATAATAATGTTCTCATTGATTCAGAGCAACCAAGAAATGTAATTATCTGGAACATATTAGAAATGGTGAATTTTACTTACCTTGCCTCTTGAAATAGCTTTGCAAGCTATTTTTACGATCAAGTAAGACCAGAAGCAGTTCAAGCCTTGTATCAGCAACAGCAGCAGGTTAAAAACCCACCAGGAAGGATAAGGCCCAACAATCTCCCAACTTTCAAATAGCGTGGAATTTAACACCCTAAGGAAAAGAAGAACGGTATCACTGAACACAACTTTTCACTTTGTCTTCAAAGAAATCCTAATACCTGCACAGAAGCAGCAAGTCAACAATATCCACTAACCACTCCCTGCCTGCAAAGCTGACCAGGTATTTCAAAGAGTCATCACCTGAACTATTCCCCTGGTGGCAAACATTCACTTTGATTCCAGTATGAATGGTGTGCTTATGCTCCTCCTTTTACTTTTGTCATAATTTCTTCCATTAATTTCCATGAAGTTTTTAGTTGTAATTCTACCTTTGCTTGCTAAAAGGCTTTTGAAGTTGCTTTTGGTCTTCAAATTAGTGAGGAATACTACTCAATAACATTACTGCAATAAAAAAGGGTAAATTAATTCCAAAAACACTAGCTATGTGTAAATCACATGCATAGTACAGTGGGAGCTAGAATATACTTAAGATCTAAATCCTGTCCTCAAGTGGTTTATAGTCTAGTAGGGAAGCCCCTGGAGGGTTCTTAATTTTGCAAGCTTTCCCCTGGGAAAGAATTTACAATTGAAATATATCATTTTGAAGTGATGTACTGAGATGAGTATTGGAAGGGTTTTAAAAGACTATTGGAATATAACGAATGTACTTAGTTTTAAAAGCATGTACTCAAAGTAGGCAAAATGGGGCAGCCACCTGGGCAGGTGCATGAGAGCTGGTTTCAGGGTTTGGCTCTCATCCCTGCTGTATCTGCTCCTAAGACTTCGGAAGTTGAGTCCTGCCTTCTGGACTCAGAGAAGAACATAACCACCGAATTTTGGTATCCCTCTTACTTCCTTGCTTTCCTCCTTCGTTAACTGTAGGACTGGTTTGGCAATCTGAAAGTGTTGATACTACTCATCTAAGTGTATTTCCCTCCCTGCCATTGCAGTGCTTTGCTGGGACCTTACAGGAGAGGTTAGGTGGACCACACCTAAGGGGGAGGGACTGAAAAACTCTTGAATATAAGACACAAACCACTCATACAAGAACAGAAGGCAGATATACAGAGAATTTTCATAAAAGAAAGAGTATAATGAGTGCTTTATGAGAAGTTAAGAAAAGTACTTTATGAATCCACAAAATAAAAACCCCCACTTATTGCAGTTGGGATAAGATGTAAAGAAAAAATAAGAATGAATAATAGGCATAAATAGGTTCCCTGTCCCCAGTTTCAGCAACCCGCCTGTACAGGCCAGAATAATAAGAAGAGAGTGTATGTCTAAATAACCCTGCCACACCAGTTGTCTCTCAAGAACAATAAACATAGATATTAAAATTCTAAAATAACAGTATGGAACTGACTTTGACAATTCATTGAAAGTTTATTACTCTATGCTATAGTAGTATTCATTCTGGTAGAGGGGGACCAACATTAGGAAATCTACTAATATAATGCATCATATATCCATAGACCAAATTGGTCGAGACCTAATCATTTCAATAGCAGTGAAAGAATATGGTAATGTTCAATTCTACATTACTGATATTTAAAACTTAGGACTCAAAGGACTTATTTAATATGACTTTTAAGCAACTCAAATCAGCAGCTGTCATCATATTTAAGAAACATCAAAATTTTTTTTCCTTTATAATCAGGAACAAACCACAAATAGCCAACATCACCATTATTATTTAACATTATTCTGGAAGTTCTGGCCAGTGAGTATGATAGAAAGTCAAAGACTTCATTTCAAATATGTAGATGTTAAATCTTTGTAACTATTTTAAAAACAGCAAACAATCAAAATTTCCAATATCAGGAAATGGTAAAAAATTAGTTTTCATTCTTAATATAGAAATTATGAAATCATGTTAAGAGTTTCTAATTATAGAGACAAATACATATTATCAACTCTATGAAATACACATGCACATATACACGCAAAAGAGAGAATAATACTTCCCTGAAAGGAATTAATCAAAACCATTATAGACTTTCTTCGATGAATTAGAGATTATGTATATTTTTCTCTTTACATTCTTCTATTTTCCAAATCCATGCCAAATAATTAGAAAAAAATACAAGTTATTTATAAAAGGTAATGTCAGGATAATGCCTATATTCTTGCCTTGTTAATTATAACAGTAATTGTACTTCAGAACTACCTCTACTTCTTGACATACTATTCATTTGGACATCAGAGAGAAATTAGTTTAATTTGAACAGAAAGAGGTCCTGCTGAAATAGCAACAATGTCTGCGTTATGCTATTCATTATGGATCAACCTTTGCTGGATTACAGCTTGAGCACCTTCCTCACCATAATGATCTGCTTGACTTAATTGGAACAGGGTGTCATGCAGTCACTAGTGACACAGCACCATATTAATTTCTGCAATGCTGCATCGGAATGCATGGGCTTTGCCATGACAATCTGTGGTGCCTCTGAGATGCAGCTCAAAAGTAATGGGATTTCTTTGAAAATAGAGTTGGCTGCCTGCAGAGACACTTGGGAAAATTTAATCAGAGCACTGATGGATATATCTCTTAGTGAGAAGCTTGGGGAGAAAAACAATGTATTAGGAATTGAGACTTGGAAAGAGAGATCATTATGTCACCTGGACTCTGAAATGAACCCAGGAAATAGGGTCTTTTTTAAAGCCACAGAATATTATGGATATAGCTGTACCTTTTTGTGTTTTGTTTTTTTTTTGGCAAAATATTAAAATGGTGATTAAGGCATTTTGTCCTTTCTCAGAGGTTTGGGTTAGGAGAATGTACCTTAATGATGCCATTGCAAAACAGAGTTCTGAGCAGTGGTTATTCTGAGGGGGGACTTTGGGGAGGAGCCATGAGGGAGGCTATGGGATGCTGGAAATATCCTAGAGCTTGATTGGGGTGGTGATTGCATGGAGTATACAAATATAACATTTAAAAAGGTAAAAATGTAGCAGGCTGTACACTGAAGATTTGTTCACTACACTGTATATGTGAATTAAGCCTCAATAAAATAAAATGGAAACAAGTGCTCTGTGGGCCAAACACTGCCAGTCTGCATTTTCTGGTTTGCATAATTTCTCTATCAGTGTACTTCCCCCAATACTCTGTGATCAACATGGCTCCTAAGAAAACAGACCCCACCAAATAATAGCTAGCTTATAGCATCAACCCTCCTACAGCTGCTCAAATAAAGTGGTGGCGACCTTAGAGGTATAGACACCAGAAAGGACCATTTTCCTTTTCCTGAATGCTGGGCTCACTTAACCACTAGATGGCACATCACACATGTGCAAGGAGTGTTCCACTAGGTCAGTTCTGCCTTCTGCCACTGTGGGTCCCAGCATGGAAATCACTTGATTTTCAGGTTACACCTTGCCTTCTAAGAATCCTAACAATGGAATGAAAGGCTCTAGTCCACACATCTTACTTCCTGCAGGATTCTAGAAAGAAATGGATGCCTGCAGGGCAAAGCTGAGCTCCGTGCAGTTCACTGGTGACCGGCAGATGCCGTGGTTACCACCCCCAAGGGCTGAGCCTTGATGGGTTATTTTAATGGATGTTTAATGAATCATAAGAATTTAATCTGATTATGCCCTATAGTTATTTTCTTTCATGCTTACATTTTATGGACGCTTCCTCTTAAATTTGATGATCACAGAATTATTATACAGGCTATACAAGGCAGGGGGAGGGAGAAATGCAAACATTCATGAAGAAAAGTTTACAATATTTTTTAAAGCAAAAAACTCCCCAGTCTCATTTTAAGATGATATTTAAGGCCTTACTCATTCACATTCTAAGCATCCATGTGACATCTGCTTTCCCCTTAAGCCTCAGGGTTCAGGAAGTCTCATACTATAATACAGCTCAGTGCAAAAAGCTGTTCAACGGCATCTGATTTGGAAAGCTACAACCAGTGCTTAATTTCTTCATCCTTAACGTGACTGTCCACTCAAAGTTCAACCTGATTATCTTTACTATGCAAAGTTAGATGAACAGTCTCACTTTCAGTGGATGTTTATGATAAGACCACGGCCCACAGCAAACACAAACTTTGCCTGTGCCCCTTCTCCCCTCTACCGCCACCGAAGACCACACTCTGAGCCTTGGGTTGTGTATTTCTGGAATAATCTATATAAAAACCATAATAATTGATTCACATCAAGTATCCAAAGAGAGTCAAGAGTTAGGGTCAGATGTCACTCTGAGGAGCACCGTGTAATACCAGGGAGGGTCCCTTAAAAAGAAAAATTTGCTTTGTGGTCAAATAAGGATGTTCTTTACCTCAGAGCTTTTGAATGGTCTTTGCTTTGCAAACATTTGTCCTAAGGAACTAATACGGAAGTTATAAAAAGATTTAGCCACAAGGATATTCATATGAATATTATTTATAATAGCAAATCATTGGAAACATCCTAAATAATGTCCAAAAATAGGGCACTGATAAATAAACAGCTTTTTTCATAAGATGGTTAATGCTGTAGTCACTATAATTATGTTCTATATAACTATTTAATAAAATGAGAAAATGATTACAGTATAATTTTAAATGAGAAAAGCAAAGCTATAAAACAATATGTACAGCCCAGCTGGTATGGCTCAGTGGTTGAGCACTGACCTATGAACCAGGAGGTCATGGTTTGATTCCTGGTCAGGGCACATGCCCGGATTGCAGCTTGGATCCCCAGTGGGGGGCATGCAGGAGGCAGCCTATCAATGATTCTCTTTCATCATTGATGTTTCTATCTCCCTCTCACTTCTTCTCTGAAATCAATAAAAATATGTTAAAAAAAATAAAAGCCCCAACACAAATAGCTGTGCCTAGGAACTTAAGAGAGAGAAGCCCCTGTGCCAAGATTAGGGCCTGAACCTTGAAAGCTTTCTCCAGCTCTAGCTGCCAGGCTGGGATCTGCCTGGTGGGATCCATTTGCTGGCAGACCCAGGGCAGGTGCGTATTCAAACAATTCTCTGAGGAAGAAAGGCATATGAACACCTTGCTGTGAGAGAGGGCAGGCAGTCATGCGGCACCGGCTGCTCGGGGAAGGCATGTGGATTCAGGAGCTGGGGGACAATGACTTCTTTTGCAGAAATCCCCATTGCAAACCCATCAAAGTACTGGCTCATGTTAAGGATGGCAGTTTTATTTGGCAATCATCTTCCAATAGTCAAAGACAGTCTACAGAGTGTCCTGGGGGTTTTATCTAAAAAGCAAAAAAAGTCCAGCTGGCATGGCTCAGTGGTTGAGTGTTGACCAATGAACCAGGAGGTCATGGCTTGATTCCCAGTCAGGGCACATGCCTGGGTTGTGGGCTCCATCCCCAGTGGGGGTGTGCAAGAGGCAGCCAGTCAATGATTCTCTCTCATCATTGATATTTCTGTCTCTCCTTCTCCCTTCCTCTCTCTGAAATCAATAAAAATATATTTTAAAAAATAATTTAACTAACAAGACAAGATGTTCTTTCTGCTTCTGCTAGTTGTAGTGTGTTCAACTGTGCTTATCCATTTGACCTCAATTACTTCTCTCCAATAGTCCCTGATCATGAATAGGATGTTTACAGTCAACCAGCTGAATATAAGACTTCTACTCGCACTGACAGAAACAGCAATAGCCAAGGCCATACCTTACATCACAGAGGAAATTTCGTACACACCATTCGAGACCTGAGTGTACAGGGTCTAGGGTCTTACCAGAAGGTTTAAGTGGTGTTCAGGGAGCATCAATGCAGCTGTCACTCAAACAGCATAGATGCCGGGGAAAGCACTTCCTCAAGGGAAAAGTGGATAAAGGATATGAATAGACGTTTCCCAGAAGAAATACAAATGGCTTATAAAAACATGGATAAAATGTCCCACTGTGCTTATAATCCACTAAATACAAAATTAAAACATGAGACATGTGTGCTCAAGTTTTTGGGGCTGAAGCGTCATGACGTCCGCAGCCTCATTTGAGGTGACTTGGCAAACATCTGTGTAGGAATGGACATTGCAGGTGCTGGCCACTGGTGAATGCAGGGGAGGAGGTTGTGAATGTTCAGTGCATTTTTTCAAATTTTCTATAGGTCTGAACATGTTCAAATTAACAAATTAAAAGAGAACATTTAAACTATCAAATCATCAATTGTACATTAAAAAGATGATAAAATGCTGTTGTAAAAGATAGAGTGAGCCAGGCCAGTGTGGTTCAGTAGTTGTGTGTCGACCCATGAACCAAGAGGTCACAGGATCGATTCCTGGTCAGGACATGTGCCTGGGCTGCAGGCTCAATCCCCAGTAGGGGGCGTGCAGGAGGCAGACGACTGATGTTTCTCTCTCATCAATGTTTCTATCTATCACTCTCCTTTCCTCTCTCTCTCAAATCAATAACAACATATTTATTAAAAAAATAAAGTGAAAACAACACTCCTATGTGGCTGGTCAGAGTGTAAATTGGTGAGTTCTTTATAGAAAGTTTGGCCAAACATATAAAGAATATTTAAAAGTGATTCTTAATTCCTCATAAATTCACTTTTGAAGTTATCTACCTTTGTCTTTAAAGAAACGAGTTGTAAAAAAATTTAAGTTCAAGAATGTTCATGCTCTACTGTTTTTAACAGCAAATACCTCCAAATGGTTCAAAAGGCCTGTCTGTATGGTAGAATGCTGTCCATACATTAAAATCATGTCTTACAGCTAAATGACATGGGAAGATCCTCAATTTAACAAAAAGTGAAGAAAATCAGATTAAAAATTGTACACAATATGAGCTCTAATTTTCAAATGTACAAACATTTTATCCACAACAGATAAAATGTAATGAAAAGAAAATATTCCACAATGTTAACACCGGTTATTCCTGATTCTAGAGATCAAAGTACTTATATGCATATATACATAACCCATGGGTACAGACTGTAGTGCAGTGAAAGCCTGGGGAGTGGGCAGGAGTGAGGTGGAGAGGGATCAATGGGGAAAATGTGAGACATCCTTTCAACAAGAAAGATAAATTTTTAAAAAATATTTTCTGTACTAGTTTCCAAATGCACTGTTCTTGTAGTTAGAAAAAACACAAAATATATTTTCAAGGTGATTTAATAAGAAAAACTGTCAAGCAAAACTTTTGAACTACCCTTCCAAGTCAGTTCAAAACACCTGTTTGTGTTCCCCTTTAGGGGGAAGAGGTGAAGCTGAGGGTCGAGGCCAGGGCTGAACACCGTCAGGAATGCCGTGGTGGACACATGGAGTAGAACTCAGATCTGAGCCGCAGCTATTGGTTTCAGGGTTTGCATTCCTATGTGCAAGTACCCTTAGCGTGGCACTCGAATGGTATTAAACAAACAGGTCTAAGAGGAAAAACTCAGGAGGCCAAAAGGGCCTCTCAGATTATTCTGCCAAACCTTCCTTAGGCTGAGGTCACACGTGGACCATGATGGTAGCGATGGGCCTCTGTTTGTGGTCTGGTCACAGGGCTCCCGATGTTAGGATAAAGAGTCTGGGGTGAAGCATATACTAGTAGCAGATGCTCCACAAACACCTTTTTTTTGTGGGGGGGGGGCGCAAATATTTTTGGTTAACTTATAAACATGCATGTGATTTTTGGAGTTTGTATACACCATATACAGTACAGTGTGTCCATTGAAAATATTAAAAATCAGCTTTTAATGGAAATGGTGTTTTTCACTGTAAAATGAATTCCCCTTAATGTGCAGAATCCAGAGACCTCATTTCTCCACTTCCCACCTTGTGCCATGTGCTTCAATGAGCCTGTTCTGTAGGACAGTTCCCAGTCTGGCTGCTCATTGGAATTCCCTCCAGAGACTACCATTTAAATGGTCTGGGGTACAGCCTTGGTGGTGAAATCTTTAAAAGGTCCTGGACAATTTCAATGTGCAGACAAGTTTGGGATCTGCTTCTGTAGGCTTATTTTCTTCTTTTGTTCTCTATTTCCTTCCTTTCTTTTTTAAAAATTACAGATAATTCTGAGTAACTTTTTTAAAAAATTGATTTCAGAGAGAAAGGGAGAGGAAGAGAGAGACAGAAACATCAATGATGACAGAGGCCTCCTGCACGCCCCCTACTGGGAATCGAGCCCACAACCTGGACATGTGCCCTTGACCAGGAATTAAACTGTGACCTCCTGGTTCACAGATGAATGCTCAACCACCGAGCCACAATGGCTGGGCTCAAGCTTCTTTCTGTTCCAGGAATAGGCCAACACGGTTCCCACCTCAGGGTGATGGCACTAGCAGTTTCCTATGCCTGTCCTCTCCCTATGACTTGTCCTTTAATGTGTGTCTATTTCATTGTAGATACTTTTCCATGATCTTATTGCCTCCCACTGTAAAGCATAAGCTCTGAGAGAAAATGACTGGGTGCATTTGACCTGCTTTGGATCTCTACAGGCACTATGAACTCTGTAGTACTAGTATACTGGGTGCTGATAAGATAACAGGGGCTACTGATCAATCCCCACTCCAAGAAAACTGATGGTAGACATGGCCCTCACTTCAGTAGCCAGAATATCCCTCCTGGGCACCCTGATTTACAAGTACAGACAGACAGGGCTGCTCCTCACACTCGCCTTGCAGTTATTTATACTCATGGGCATAATTTGTCAGTGCACTGTGCCACAAAAATTGCTTTTGGCCTGCTTACTGCCAGGACTTCAGTTTCAGCAAAAGCATTAGACACGCAACAGAAAAAAGAATGAGAACATAGGCCCCTGCAAATAAAGTTATTAGCATGGCAGGCATAAAGGGGATGAAACCTCACACGGAGGCTAACACAAAGTGACTTTGGGAGCCGTTTCAAGTGAACTCCATCTCAGGCAGAACTGAAGTAAATTGCAATACCAACAAAATGCTAACACTATGCATTTTTATTATTATCCACCAGGAGTTGCTTTTCCTCTGCAAAGTAAGACAAATGGCAGTCAAGTCAAAGCTCAGATTTTTCTCTCTAAAGCTCTGATTGAAGTCGGGCCCTTGTTAACTGTGGAGCTGCTGAGAATGCGTTCATCCTTTGAAATAGGTATATGCTGAAATTGGTGTTTTCATATGCCAACTGTAGAACTCTGGGACTTCTATGTTATTGGCGTGCCCCTGCACCAAGGAGCGAAGGCTTACAATACAATTATTGCTGCTCCTGAACGCAGCACGGGCACATTTACGGACTTAGAATGTGTGTAAGGACACACCTTTAAAGTGTGCCCACCTGAGCTAAGGGCTGTGGTCCTGAAATAACCATTTCCTTTATTTCTATGTGAACTTATTTCATCAATGGTTTTCCAGCTAAGTTTGTCTTATTTTGTTTTAAATACTCCTACATACATACATAATACATATATGTGTATATATATGTATATATGATTATATATATAGCTATAGATCTATCTATCTATCTATCTATCTATCTATCTATCTATCTATCTATAATTACCTGCTTGTCACCTCGAAAACCAAATTCACACCCTCCCACCGCAAACCTATTCTTATTGCAAATAACACCACTACCACCACTACAGCCATTCCCATTATTAAGCATTATAACTCCATACATGTACTATTGTTTCCATCCCCATATTTTGCAGAAGAGGTTAGAGTGAGCAGGTAATTCACCCAGATTCATACAGACAGAATGATAGAGCTAGGATTTGAACACATACAAGGTTATCCAGAACCCATTCCCTTAACTACCATCTCCTTCCTCAGTTGAGTTACTTAAATTAAAATTGTGGTGTCAACCTTTATACCTCCATCAACTTTACCCATCCCCTTTCTAACAAATCTCCTAAATACTTCTGGAATACATTTACTTCTGTCTACCATGGCTACTACAACTGTACTCTAAACTACTTACGCAGTTACTGTATTAGGTTTCTAATTAGTCTCCTAGTTAGACCTTGTTTCAAGGTATCATAAACAAAAAGACCATGAGAGCAATGAAGTCATGTAGCAGTATTTGGTCAGGAAGTGATCATCCAAATAGTCCACAAGATGTATATTTTTAAAAATCAGAGTGTCACTGTGAACAATTTCAAAACACGTTCTCAAGTCCCGGGGATATCCTTGAGCCCCCAGTGGCCACACTAACCTAAACTCACCCTTAAGATGACAGATTCCAAGTCATTCCTCGGGGAATTATTCTCTGTCCCTCAGAATAGATTGGATTCTCACAGCAGCCAATACATCTTCATAATACCATTGTAACTGGGAGAATGATGTCTGCCTCTCTAATTGAAAGGGCAGGGACTGAAATGTTTGGCTTTTCATTAACAGTCTCATTACCTCCTACAACGTTTGGCAAATTGTAAGTTTCAATTACTTGTAGGATAAATGGAATTTTTCCATAATTACAATGGCTTTAACATTTTCTGGTTCTGAAAGTAATATGTATCATGTAGAAATTTCAGACTATGTAGAAAAAGTTAAAGTAAATTCCTTTCATTTTTTTCTTCAAATTGTTCTTGATCCATGTTTATTTTCACCTGTAGAGAACCAACTTTGTGTGGTGCTGTTTAAATAACAATGTGTATGCAACTGAAAACCCATGGGATTTTCCCTACATGGGACACCAAATATGCTTAAATTCTGGAAAAGGACACACCACTGATCTTTCCCCCACTCTTTTCTGCCATATTGGACTTTTCAAAATCAGACCCTAATTTTTTTGAAACATGTTTTTATTGACTTTAAAGAGAGAAGAAGGGAGAGGCAGAGAAACATTGATTGGCTGCCTCCTGCACGCGCCCCCCCCCACCCCCACCCTGGCCCGCCGCTTACTGGGGATTGAGCCTGCAACTCAGGCATATTCCCTGACCAGGAAGCTAACAGATGAGCTCTTGGAACATGGGCAATGCTTGCTCAACCAACTGAGCCACACCAGCTGGGCTCAGATCCTAATTTGACCAAGAGAGTTTAAGGCATATCCCTCTAAATGTTGGCTCTTTCAAACTCATCTTCTCTCCTACATTCCTTCCCATCCTCTACATACATTGCTAGACAATAGAACAGTTGCATTACTTAGTATAAAACTGAGGATTCAACTATTTGTGCTTAGCAAAAATTAAATTAAAAAGCACAAAATAATGAGAACAAAAGAAAAATAAGTTAAATAATGTGGAAGAATCCAACAGCCATTTTCTTAACTCACTTGAGATAGGGGACATGTATCTTTTCTACCCTTGGACATTCTTACCTTAAGCTTTTACCTTACTTGCCTTTCATAGTGAGACCATCTTATTGCACATGGTCAATTTAGGGATATATACTCAGTTTTTACATACGATCCAACCTTGCAACCTATCTTCTGAGTAAATTCTATTCCATTTCATATTGTGTTTTTCCCTCTTTGCTTTTGCTCATGGTGTTACCTTGGCATGGCTTGCCCTTCCTCCTATTTATTATGTATTAATTCTTCAAGGCCCAGCTCAAATATCACTTCCTCAGTGAAACTATCTTTATGTTCCTGATCATAATCAATCAAAACTTCTCTACTATCAAACTGTACTTCTATTGGCTACTTCTGGTTGCCCTCTGTGGGTAGACTAGTAATCCAATGTCAGAGGTGGATTGCAAGCTTCTTGGAGAAGAGGAATCATATGCATTTTTGTGTCCCTGCTGATCAGCCCTGAGCCTGAGTAAGCCTTTGGTAATTTATACTTGGTTTAAAAACAGAACCTCATGAAATTTTCTTTCATCCATGGCATATTAAAACATCTGTGATACAAATACTAAGTTATAATATTGTTCTATGCTTAAATCAAAATCTATCCCTCACTTGATTATTCGCTTAATACATTCAAGTTCTTATCTAAGGAACAATAGTGAATCTTAAGCTAGAGTTTAAAATGTTTTGAAGTTCTAAACTTCCATAGTCTTAGCAGAACACACCTATCACAATGTTAAAATCTCAATTATATAAAGAAGGATAATTTAGATGCATCACCAGCAACAAAAGTATCTATTTTCTGTTTGGTTCCTGATAAACTGCCGCTGTTTATTGTTTAATAATCACCACCATCTGTCATGTAAATTTTTCATACCATCTGTCACTACTGCATGGTAGAGCAAAATTTTGGTCAGATATATTGAGCTCTGTGCAAATAACTGTTAGCAGAAAGCAATGTTTTGACTTTCATATACAACTTGTCACAGAAAGAATCCTATCTTAAGTCAAACAACTCGTAATAAGTCTCTCATTCTGTACATATAAAATATAGCTAAATTTCATAATTTGGTTTTTAACTTCTATTATTGAAGAATTTAGATATGTACATGAAGGGAAAGAAAACAGTATAATGATCCCACCACCTTAATACACAGTCATCAGCAGCTTCAACAGTGATCAACTCATGGTTAATGCATTTTCATCTATATTTCCCTCCTCTGCCTACCTAGAATTATTTTGAAACTGATCCCTGAGACCATATTATTTAATCTATAAATACTTCAAAGTATTTTTAAAAAACCTAACCACAATGCCATTATCACACCCATTGAGCCCATTTTAATCCTGCTGCTGAAATGAATCTTACTGAATATTTCCCTGTAAATAGATCAAAAGCCCTTTATAAATGGTACACAGGCTGTCAATTTTACAAGGCTACCTCTAGGACAAAGAAAAACAGCTTATTCCCTGAATGCTGCTTAATATTGAATTCAATTTTTGGAACAGGGATGCATATGATATTCCTTTACACACCTATAAGGTAAAGAACAAAGTTACTGGCATCCACACTATCATATCAAGCTTGGCAGCCATTCTTCTTTTTCAGCTTTGCCTAAGGTAAAACCCAGATAATTTCATGCTGAATCTCAACTGTACATCTGAACAGTTGGTTTTAGACACTGCAACGGTTCATTTTATAATCTCACATCCCCCCTAATAAATTTCCTATGAATACTGGCTTTAAAGAATCTTAAAGAGGCATTTCTTAAAAAAACAAAACAAAAACTAAATGCCATATTTTTCAAAAGGTCACTGCAGAATATTTTTCTTTACACAAAAGAGGAAAAGGACATTTATGAGATGAAGTGTCATTCTGTTAACCCAATATTGAATTTTCTATTGTTGGTACTCAGTCTCTCCTGGGAGCCTCTTAATTGAACCGGTCTTGAAAGGTTTTCATTGTGTTTTCCCTCCGACTCTCTTATGGATTACAGACACATTCATAGTGAATACAGCTCTAATGGAAGATCTTGGCATCCCATTACTCAGTCTGGTCTCTGTCACAATTGCTCTTGCCTCTTAGGAGGCTGGCATGCTATCAGGTCAAGAAGAGGTCAATGTACAAAGACACAGAAAGCATCGCTCTTCACAGGGAACAGAAAAACAGGGGTAGAAAGAGATGGTACAGCCAACCACTAACTAATAACCTTCACATAAATTCTGAACTAATTTCTAGATCTTCATTCCCTAAATAATTTTGAGAACCACTTGTTTAGAACTATGGTTCTCAACCGGGGCCTATTTTACCCTCAGGATACATTTGGCAATATCTGGAGACATTTTTGGTTTTTATTACTAGTGTGTATATGCGTTACTGGCATCTAGTGGATAGAGGCCAAGGACGCTGCTAAACATCCCATAATAAACAGTACAGTTCCACCACAAATAATTATCTGCCCAAATGTTAATAGTACTAAAGTGTAAAAACTCTACTTCAGAGTTATGTTTATGAGTAACACGAATACCCCTAATTGAACTAATACCCACAAGTGAATGTCTTAAAATGGTTTTGATGAAGGTTTTAATATCTACATCCAGATTTATTTTCAGAAAGCAATAGGAAAAAAATGAAGGACATCATAGAATCTTTTTATTTTAAATATATTTTATTGCTTTTTTACAGAGAGGAAGGGAGAGGGATAGAGAGTTAGAAACATCGATGAGAGAGAAACATCGATTAGCTGCCTCCTGCACACCTCCTACTGGGGATGTGCCCGCAAACAAGGTACATGCCCTTGACCGGAATCGAACCTGGGACCTTTCAGTCCACAAGCCGACACTCTATCCACTGAGCCAAACCGGTTAGGGCATAGAATCTTAACATATATCCACCTCTCCAGTTTAAAAAAATTCCTAAGGTGCTCCATGTGTCTTTTCTTTCATAACAAACACCTCCATGCTTACAAAGAATGTTTTCTCATCTCCGCTTGGGTTGCCACCTATGTGGGTTTTAGTAGGAGACAGGTCTGTGACCCTGGTCTGTATTCCAAATAGTCCCGTGGCACCATGTTGAGCATATTGTAGGGGCCAACACACTTACTGTGTTCTATGGTATACTGGGTGGTAGGCTATCCAGTGGGAAATAAATTTATTTAACCTTCCTATATCTCCCTTCCTTTCCTTCTGAGCTATGTCAGCCTAAAAACTTATTTTAAGTGCTACTGGTCTCACTAGCATTCTGTATTCTGCACTCAGAAACCATTTTGGTCAAAGGATCACACTCGTAGAGGCCTGAGTGAAGCAGTCTGATTAAAGGTGTTTTCACAGTCCATCTAAATAGAAGAAACAAATTAGGGATGTCACCCCCATCCCTGATACACCTCAGGACAAATCATTCTTGTAGAAACTAATAGGAAGCAGAAATGACTTGTGAGTACAATAATTTATAGGCTAAATCTATCATAACCTCAATTAAATTAGTTATTGACTTTATATACATTTTGGAGAGGTGGTGGAGAGGGAATAGGGGAGAAGTTTGCTATAAGCATTAGCTGACATTTAGTTGTATTAACACTAACTGTGAATGAGCCAGGCACAGAGCTAAATAGTCCTATATTGACTAAATAATCAAAGTGCTGTATTGTTCAATTGAGGAGAGGTGAGACATTAAGATCACTCTTTCTACCTAAAGAACACATTCTCAGTAGAGAACTGGTGGCTTTGAACACAGTTGAAAGTGTTTTCACCCTTGGGCAAACTACGGCCCGCAGGCCGGATTCGGCTGTTCTATCTGGTTCTCTTGCTCGCCCCTCCACTCCTTTACTTTGAATTTATATTAGTTCACACAAACACTCCATCTGTGCTTTTGTTCCGGCCCTCCGGTCCAGTTTAAGAACCCATTGTGGCCCTCAGTCAAAAAGTTTGCCCACCCCTGGTTTATATGCTTTGATTTGTGGTTCACTGATTTTTTATTTTTTAACTTATAGGCCTAATTTTTAGTTTTTTAAAGACTGTTCCACTTTATGCTTAAGGAGATGAATTCTCCAGCATCATTTGCCAGGACACTGATTATATATAAGTGGGAGAATTTTTTTTTATGAACAATAAATGTCTTGCACTGTGAAAATAGCAGCTTGACTCCCACATTCATTTAGCAGCAGGAGGCATGAAATGGATTGGCCCTATTGAATTATTCCTGAAATGTGTTGCAGATGCATATAGATACATCACTAAATATAAACCTAATTGCTTCTTTCTTTTGTTTTTGTCTCACTGCTAAGCAACTTTTAAAAGCAAACTATTTATACAGGATGAGTTCTTTATCATCACTATTCTTCAGAATAAAATCCAGCTGAAAGCAAAGCAATGCATGTTCCCAAAATACAATCGTGTGAACCCTGTTGGCTACTGAAATTTGTAACTCATGGACTGTCAAATGCTGCCATTTTGAAGAGTATATGTCTTTGTTTCTGAAGAATTTGTTCATTCGGGTGGTTCAGTATTAGCTTCCTATTTATAGTGGCATGAGTTTTACCAAGGCGGTGTGCTGCTCAGGACTCCCTTCAAGAAAGAACTCACCATTCAGCGATGAGGATTCAGTTAGCTGGTGGGCTCCAGAGGCAGTGCCTTCAGAATGTTGCCACAGTGTTTGAGATGAGGCTCAGCCACGGCGTGATAGGGGCTGCCTATTTCTACCCAACCCAGGACTCCTCTAAAGAGCAATCATTGCTCTGGAGTTCTCTGTTAGGCTGGCCAAGTTGGTCAGAGCTCCATCACTATCCAAAGCTCCACCTGCCCCACTCCAGCTTCTTTCTCTTCCCTTTGAACAGCAAAACCACCCCATAAATCTGACACTCCTAACTCCATCTCTAACAGCATGTGCTTCTCAGGGCACCCGAGTGATACAATCATTTAGATGTGGCTACCAAAATGGGAAGAGCAACATATTCTATGCTACACTTTGAGCCAATGGCCAGGGAGCTGCAAACACTTCCTGGGAACTCTGACCATCAGTACTAACAACTCAGTTCACATATTGTGTTATGATTGTCCAAATTGGTATAGCTTCTCAGCATGAACAGTACCAACATCCTCTTGGTGTCTCTTGAGTCCCAAAATGGTAACCATCACCATCTCCTGGGACCCTTATGGTTAATAAAGTACACAGCTAGTGAGAATCTCAGAAGAGAATTAAGTTTTATTCTCTGTCAGGCAATGTAGAAATTGGTTAGAAAAACTGTTCACTTGAATAGCGGGATGGGCTTCCTTGAAAGATATTAACTGCTACTTCTCCATGAGATTTTTGGGATTAAGCTGATCAAAGGAAAAGCACTAATATGGAAGTGAATCAATGAAACTCACTAATTTAAACCAACTGGTTATTTCCCAGTTATATTTTTCAGCTGTTCTGCCTCCCTGAACAGGCAAAGCATGCATCTTTTGCATCCGGTAGAAGTATTTCCCATTCCAAGCATTCTCTGCCTGCTGAGGAAAGAACAGAATCTATTACACCCCTTCCAGTAGGAGGAGAACGAAAGGACCCTTGTTTCCTTCTGTGATAAAGAACGTGAAAAAACAAGGTAAACTCAGAAAGAAAAAGAAAAACCATGAAGATAATACAAAACTTCTAAATATTGGATTCCTACCCTCGCTGATTTGGCTCAATGGATAGAGTGTCAGCCTATGGACTGAAGGGCCTGGAGCTCGATTCTGGTCAAAGGCACATACCTTGGTTGTAGGCTCCTCCCATGTAATCCAATTTAGGTTATAATTCTAGTTATGTTCTAATTCTTATAACAAACTTAAATGAATCAAGTGTTGATTGAGAGTGTCATATAACTGCCCTCAAAATTGAGTGGTATAGTACATGGCTTTTAAAAAGAAGATGCAAGAATATTTGAGAACTTCCACATTTTCCCAAGGGTCCCTCACAATTCTTTGAAATTCATAGATTTCTTTTTTGAAGTCCTTATATGTCACCATTCTTGTTGATTGTCCATTCCTCAGTTGTTAAGTGATCTGTCAACTCCTCCTTTGGCAATGGCCTTGGTATGTTGTAAGCAGAGTTCCAACATCACTTTCATCGATCTCATAGAATCTTGTATATCGTGCATCATGTACAATTTCACTTTGTAACTGACTTGTGTTGCTTTGACATTCTTCTTTCATCTCACTAGACTGGTGAGAAAGGCACCAATGGCATCAGAAGAATATTTGAGAGGGTATTAATCTTTAAGTGATTTTCTCATTAACATGTGCTTTCTTGGAATGATGAACTTTTCTTCCTTCTATAACCCCCTAATTGCTGGAAGCCAGTTAATGAATTCCCAGATAGCCAGGACCTTTGGTACTTAACTTCAATTGGTCCTTGAAGCTGCTATAAATTCTTTAAGACCTAATACATTAAACTAGAAAATTTTTGCCAATAAGGAATGAAGCCTAGAGATACTGAGCCATCCCAAAGTCAGTGGCAGAGCCAAGGGTAAGACCACAGTGAGCCAGCTCATTGCTTTATTCGTTGGACTACACTGCCTTAGTGAGTCCCTGTACAGAATGAATTACAGCAGAGAACGCTAGTAAAGAAAATATAAGATATATTTCTATTCTTGACCATAATGAAAACTCACTGTGGCCCTCGGCCAGGCACCTAACTTTTCTGGGTTTCCATTTTCTCTGAAGTTTTATACAATAGTTATGGTTATTGGTTTGGGGCCTCAAGGATACCAGGAGAATTTTGCTACTACCCATTCAGAGAGCAGATATGTCAATTTGGGCAGTCACAACACAATACATAAACTGAATCACTGCTATTAAATGGTCAAGGTCCATAGGAAGTAACTGCAGTTCAATGACCATTGGTTCAAAGTGAGGTCCTGTCATAGCTCTGTTCTCACCCAAATCTAATGCAATTCCCACATCTTGTCAGGTATGACTGTGGGTTTATTGTGAAGAAAACTATAGACTATCAGATAGATCTAACTTTCTATCACGTGCATACCCCTTCCATTCCAGTCTTTCATTCTCTTTTTTTTCCTTGCCTCATGCTTCAGAAGGATATGTTTCCTACTTTCAGACGGCTGTCCTTCCACCTGGCTGTTAATCCTCTGAGATCCTGCTTGCTCAGTTTTTTTCCTGTTTTTGTTGTTGTTGATTTTCATCATTACCAGTATCATCAATCTCTTCCTTTACACAGACCCAAGGAATCATGGGTGCCTAAGAAGTCATCTAACTGGAACCAACACAGGATACTTGTCTTTCTCCTTCACGTCTCTGAAAAGCAGGACTCACTTCTCTAATTCACTAACCTACAAGTACTCTTCCTCCTCTGTTTCTAGAAAAAGCACAGATGTCCAGTATCCTATAAAAATCTTCAATCAATACTATAATCAATCTAATGATCATCTCATTTCTTTCCTTCTATGCACTACAAACTTCTTAAACAAGTCCTCTCTGTCCACTATCTTTTCTTGGCCACCATTCACTTGTCCCCACCCTCCATCCTCCACTCAGAAATCCCTTGAAGGGATACTCTACCAAAATTTCTTATTGGAAGGTCACCTACCTATCAATTTGTAATTCTCAAATCACAGAACCAAACAATTTTAGAGCTGGGAGATATCTTTGATGTTTATTTCCACTCTCTCATTTTACAAATGAAGAAGGGCACACACACAATTTCACATGACCAGTGGTCTCATTTGTCCTGATCTCCCTTGCAGCATTGGATATTGTAGACTTTTTCCTTTTTCTGATCATTGGTTAAAATAGATAAACTATTGTCAGTGATTTTTCCCCTTCATAGGTTCAAATAGGAGGCCCAAGAAACTTTCCTGAGGACAAAATACATTAGTCACGAGACAAGGTGACTATCATATGTGTTTGTTTCCATTCAGATTCTTGGGTGAGATCCCTATCACCCCGACCTACCCTTTCACCATCACCATGATTCCATTTACTTTCAAGCTCTTTTCATGATCATCAAAGGCCTTTGTTATTGCTGGAAGAAGTCAATATAAATGTACTTAGTCTTCCTCCTGTGCTGGAGCTGAAACTGTTTATACCTTAGAAAAAAATAACTTTGTATATTGCTATTCAACTATTAGTCACTTGGTTAAATGACAACTCAAGTAACTAACATACCTTACTGTCAAATATTTCTTTTCCTTCTCCAAAGGGACAGCACATCATTTTACTGCCAAGAATTTTTCAGATGTAGAAACAGGAGCAGCAAATCGTCACTGCACATCGGGACGGAGACAGGGTGTTCATTTGAAGAAGAAAAACTAACCTCTCTTCCCTCTTTCCTTAGGACAGTGGTCGGCAAACTCATCAGTCAACAGAGCCAAATATCAACAGTACAATGATTGAAATTTCTTTTGAGGGCCGAATTTTTTAAACTTAAACTTCTTCTAACGCCACTTCTTCAGAATAGACTTGCCCAGGCTGTGGTATTTTGTGGAAGAGCCACACTCAAGGGGCCAAAGAGCCGCATGTGGCTCGCGAGCTGCAGTTTGCCGACCACTGCCTCAGGAGACAACAGTCTGGATCTGTTTGGAAATCTACTGGCTACTTTTCAAAATGCTTAAGACCCTGTCTCTGGGAAGCAAATCCTGAGCATTGAGAGAAATTATGGTATGCACGTTTGAGACCCGTTTGTAGTGTAAAGACTCTCCAGGTACAAAAAGTGTCAGCAAAATGCAGTCTTAATAAAACTGTTAGGTTTTCATGTATGCAAGGAATTACCTTACCTGAAATCTCAAAGCCATTAAGGCCAGTTTATGTGGAAATACGTCATTCAATGTTATTCCCTTTGCAGAAGGCAGCAATCAATAGTCTCAGCTGTTTAATTACTAAAAAGAAAGCCCATAAGCTCATGGGAGCAGCTGGTGTGGTATTTATTTGATGTTGGTAAGAGTAAGCAAAGGTTTCACTAATGATATATATGTAAATAAAATATATATCAATCTATATCATAAAAGACTTGTGGTCGTGACACCGTAATGGTGTCACGACCAAACAACCGGTCACCAAGGAGTGCATGGAGCACCTCTCATGGGTGGGGACTCACGGCTCTTGCGCAGGGTTGGTTGGGGGGCCTTGCGGCGAAGAGGGCACAGCAAGGCGTGCGGCGGGCAGGCAGGGCCACACAGCGAAGAGGGCATGGGGGATGGGCGCTGGGTGGACAGGGGCGGGGAGCATGGCGCAGGTCCCCAGGTGGTGAGTGGAGGTGCTCCTGCCATGGGGGGAGGGGCAGGGTTGCACGCGGCCAGCGGCAGGGGGAGGTGGGACGCAAGGTGGGAGCATCGCGGGGTGCTGGCAGCATCCACGGAGTGTGCGAGGCATCACGTTGCTGACGGCAGGCTAGGCCTAGGGGACCCTGCACGTGCACGATTTAATCGTGCGCTGGGACTCTAGTAATATATATTTACTTAAAGTGTAGATATTTATATCTATAAATATAATTATACATGATAAATAATATATGTTTATGTAAAATATGTAGTTATTTAGATATAGATCAATAAGATATATGTTTATATATGGTAAATATATATAATACACATATAAAATATCTATCCATCTATCATCTAGCTATCTCATATATATACAATAAAACACCACTTTATTTCACCTCTTTTAAGAAAAACAGGCCACAAGATAAAAATAAGCAATGATCCTACAGTAGTTGTGTATGCAGTTATTTTCAGAATAAGGCAAGCTTTCATCACCTTCCTCATACCTTTGAAGAATGGGTAGAAATCAAGCTCAAAAAAAGAAGAAAGAAAGAAAGAATAGTCACAAGTCATGATATCCGGTGTGGGCTACCCAACATCCAGACCCCTGCACTCAGTCTGAAAGAAAGCTTGTTCCAAACGCCAGCTTTAAGGGATAGTATGAAGTGGGCAAGTTATGGTAGCGGAATTAGTTACAATATGTGACTTAAGAGAAGAGGAAATTTAAATAAGCATGACTCTGGCATTCAGAATATTTCTCCCAGGTTTAGGGAGAAAGGAAATAAAAAGATATTCTGTTACACTGAAATAAGTAAACAAACCACCTGCCTGGGGAGAATGCCTTTATGAAAGTGAATTCTGAATTAAGACCTACAATAAATCATAGAGATCTGTAAGGTAAATCAGCAAACTCACAGCGAGTCACAGTATCAGAATTGAAAGGGAGAATGAGACACAGTCCCAGCCCTGTAGCAACTCACTCCTGAGTAGAGAAGGGTGAATAGGAACTGAATAATTATCAAACAATAGCACCAGAACAGCGCTTCAGGTAAATGGCCTGTGACTGCTACTGCGAGTAGGGGACTCAAACACCTAATTAAATTTTTGAATGGTATGAGGGGGACACAATTTGAAATAAATGCAATTATATGGCTAGGAAAAGGGGGCCAAGCACCATGAATAATTCACTACTGAGAGAGGCATCAAGCTGTCTCTTCAGTACTTCATCACAGTAGCTTTAACCTATTTTGTGAAGCACCTGACTCATTTCTGGAAGATATTGTAGCCTTAATGTGTAGGAGAGGGTTTTGACCCTTTTAAATAAAGTGCTGACTTTGCAAATTGTGCTCCTAACATAATGTAGTGTTCTGGGAAAGGGAGGTAATTTAAGAGACTTCTATACAAAGAAAAATGTCTTCAGTGTTTCACATAAGCTCCTGAATTGACCGAGCAGAATGTGTTCACATGGTGCTTTAATTAATCAACTTAAAATAGTCATTGCTTTATCAAGGTCTTTGCTCTTCAGTAGAAGACAAGAGAAGACATTCTTATATATGTCCATGGGATAAGAACAAAAACAGCTGTTGAACTATAATCTTGATTAATGGAAGTATCCTGGTTAACATAATGATAATTAGAAAATTTTCCTTATTTTGTTTTGTTCATTTATTATTAGTCAAAAAGCATAATGAAAAGTTACTGGGGGGGGGGGGGTCAATGGGGGAAAAAGGAGACATATGTAAAATTTTAGACAATAAATTTTTTAAAAGTTACTGAAAAATATTCTACTATTATTTGATGGTTCATAATCTTGTACTGTTTCAAGTTAACATCCTTCTCACCAACTGTGATTGCAGAGCAAAGCAGGTGAGAAAACAGGAGACTAGGTTGGAACAAAGGCAACCCAAGGCACTCCCTGGAGGCTCTTTTGGGAAATAATCCAAAATAATTCCTTACCTGACTAGCATACCCCATTGGGCAATGAAATTATAGTTAATAGACTATTCCATTTCACTAAACACATTTTACTATATTTACATGTCAATTAAAAAGACAATCTACAACTATTATGGAACTAAAATAGTACTTCTTTACCTCTCAGAATTGAAAAACATTTGGAATTCTTTCAGCCTGGCCATTTCTATATGCCACTAAAAAAGTGGAATGTATTCAGAATCTTTTCTTCAAACAAGTTTTTATAAAAAAAAATATATTTTTATTGATCTCAGAGAGGAAGGGAGAGGGAGAGAGAGTTAGGAACCTCAATGATGAGAAAGCATCATTGATTGGCTGCTTCCTGGACGTTCCCCAAAGGGGATGGAGCCTGAGACCCTGGTATGTGCCCTGACCGGGAATTGAACCGTGACCTCCTGGTTCATAGGTCAATGCTCAATCACTGAGCCACGCTGGTCAGGCTCAAATAAGTTTTGGTAAATATTTCAATGGATGCTTCATACTACATTTCTTCATAACCACTAAATATATAACTGAAAGATCACAACACCATGTATTAGCAACCAACAAATCAAATTGTATATTTATTTTCTGACTGCTCTATTTAAAGCACAACTTGGGATTTTATGGAATACAAAGTAGTCTAAGACACAGTGTCTATGAAAATTTGGCATGGGTTTATATGCTATCCATTAAAAAAGGGAGTTAAGACAGCTAAATTGGGTTGGTGCAAGTTGCTCTGAGAGATGCAGAGTTTGCTACAAATTGGACGTTGGGCACCTAACCTGGCACTGATGTAAGCCAGGTGAGAAGGCCCCGATGGTGGTTAGGAACAACTGTCCAGGGCCCTCAGACATCATTACTGTTGGGATGGGGTTCTCTTGCTCACTTTCTTGGGTTATCCCATGGATGGAGGAAAGATGCTCTGTATTTCCTTTTCCTTTTACTTCTTCTCTTGGGCAGGTGCTCCCTTCCTACGCTGTCCTGGAACCTCTCGATGATTTCCTCCCTGTATGCGCCCTAACCAGGAGCCTCCTGCCACATGTACTCAGCACTCCTTTGACCAGACTCCTAGTCACAATTTGCATTTTCAGCATATCCACTTGTTCTATGATTTTTAAAATATATATATTTACTTCCTGTATTTCCAAATCTTTGACATTTAGCATTTTAAATTAAGCATTTCTGTGTTGTTATCTGAGGACACAGGCAGAATTTATGAAACAATTGAACAATTTTGTTTCTATAAATTCTATCTGAGCAAAATGATTCAGTGGCTGGAATGCTCCTGCTTTTGAAAGCTACTGAGTCATGTCACCTTTGACTGGCCTATCCTGTGGTATAAAGGAAGGATACACGTGGGTTGCAATCTCAGTCGTGACTGTGCCAAAGTGCATGGGAATTCTAAAATTTCATTCATTCATGTAACAAATATTTTTTGATGAAGTGCTGGATATTCCTGGGCTCATAACCTAATCAATATCTACGTCCCTAACATCCACACTGTGCCCATAGCAGGCTCACAGTGAAATGCACTGAAGAGATCTATAAAGAATGAGTGGCTCAAAAAAAAAAAATGCAGCTCCTTGCCTATGAGTAATGTGCAAATTGTTTTCTCCCTTGTCCTAAAGACATAAAAGGTTAAATAATAATACCTGATAAGCTATATCCCCATGAGGAACAGGGTGACTCCCACGGATGCTGGTGATGCTGAGGTTCTATCTCCTTGTCTATACTGCCATCCCAGGGGAAGTTCTGAGAATGAAAGGACACAGCCAGGGTGGCCTCCACCTACAATGCCATAGAGCCCTGCACACTGGGGTTCTGCAGGAAGGGTTTCTGGGAAGGCTCAGGTACTGGTGCAAACTGGGAAGTAGGCAATGGGAAGGCAGAAGGTGGGCTCAGGCTGAGCTCAGGACTGTTGAAAGGGGGCTTTGTATGGACAGAGAGGCAAGTTCACACTCAGGGAGGTGGGGATGAGTGCTGGAGGAGAGGACTAGCCTGGTATACAACTGTGCTTTATAAAACATAAGCAAATGAAGAGAGCTGACATGGGTTCTTCATCTGTTAGAGTATTTCCCATAAAGCATCACTTTCAAATAAGTGAGGCTCTTCATCAAGTATACAATTTTCAAACCTCTGACCCTGGCATTAGACTTCATTACAATACTCAGATATTTTTTAAAAAAAATATATTTTATTGATTGTTTACAGAGAGGAACGGAGAGGGATAGAGAGCTAGAAACATCGATGAGAGAGAAACATCGATCAGCTGCCTCCTGCACACCTCCTACTGGGGACGTGCCCGCAACCAAGGTACATGCCCTTGACCGGAATCGAACCTGGGACCTTTCAGTCCGCAGGCCGACGCTCTATCCACTGAGCCAAACCGGTTTCGGCTCAGATATTTTTAAAACAGATCATTCCATTGACGACTCATCAGACTCATTTTTAACGGCCTAGCTCAGGAGTTGACAAACTTCTATAAAAACGCAGCTGGTGCCCTGGAGGGGGGCATCATACCATACACCAAAAGGTTTTGGTTCTATCCCTGGTTGGGGCACGTACGGGAGGCAACCCACTGATGTTTCTCTCTCACACTGATCTTTCTCTCTCTCAAATCAATAAAAGCATATCCTCAGGTGAGCATTAAAAAAAGATATAGCTGGAAACAGTTTAGGATTAGTGGAACATATATTCTGTCCCAACTATTCAAACCATTGTAGCAGAAAGCAGCCAAAGATGCTATATAACAGAAGGGCAAGGCTGTGTTCCAGTTAAACTTTATTTATAAAAACAGGTGATGGACTGATTTGTCCTACAGGCCATAGTTTATTGATTCTTGGTCTAGTCCTGTAATCTTGAAATTATATTAAAATTATTATGTTCACATGAAGAGATAATACATCTCAATTGACATTATTTTCATATAATTCAACCCCATCTTAAAAAGGTATTTACTGATACTAATATATGTATTACTAAAAACATACCAAAATACCCAACAGCCAACGATTTCATGTTTCATATTATCTCTTTCAAATATATTTAACACAAACCAGCACCAACAAAAATTTCAGAGAAAAATCTATCAAGGAATTTCAGAGGGGAAAAAAACCCAGCTTCTCCAAATTTGTGAACTCTGAGGCTAATCTTACCAGATATTCAGAAAAGCATATAATAACCACACTACTGTGACAAAATATATTTTGAAAAATAATCAGAGAAGAAGATGATATTCCCATATGCATCTATATGAATTTCAAATCTTGTTATGGAAAATGGTAAAAAGTGATCAAGAACCCTCCATAATTTTTTTCTTTTTAATTGCAGACACCTTGCAAATTAGCAAATAATTCCCCTATTTTGCAGGACAGAGATCAACAGAAACATTCTAAGAAGTCTCATGCTTCTGTCTGAATTGCTGCAGACCATTATAGGTACGTATCTGACTAACTTTCCTCCAGCCCAGGGGCTGGCACTGGTGGGACATGAATGGGGATGTGAGAGTCATCATGGGGCCATGGGAAGAGGTTCTGGCAACTGTGGTATGCCCACTGTTGGCTGGCTAATGGCTTGTGAGTCTGTGACTGATAGCAAAGAACTAGCCTACCTGCATTTTATAAAATTCTGTGGGAGTCTATGAATAGTACTGGTTATTTGTCGTGGCTAAGGATAGGTACGGTCACTTAGGAATTGAGGGAATAATGCAGCCTTGTGCATGCTCACTGAGTGCTAAGAACTGAAGTAACTAAAAGAAAATTGTTTTGAGTCTCTTAATTGGAGAGATAATTTTATTTCAAAATACCTATGGTTATGGTTCATTAATCTAGAGTAATAGGAGGTTATAAAATATAATAAAAAATATTGAATATATGACCACAATGGGGATTTCCATCTTTAACAATTTTTTAAGTGCTTAATATTTATAAAGCACTTTATAGTTATAGATTATTGTTACAAACAATATTTCATTTTATTCTTTTTTAAAAAAATATATTTTATTGATTTTGTACAGAGAGGAAGGGAGAGGAATAGAGAGCTAGAAACATCGATGAGATAGAAACATCGATCAGCTGCCTCCTGCACACCTCCCACTGGGGATGTGCCCGCAACCAATGTACATGCCCTTGACCAGAATAGAACCCGGGACCCTTCAGTCCGCAGGCCGACGCTCTATCCACTGAGCCAAACTGGTTTCGGCATTTCATTTGATTCTTAACATTTCCTGGTTGATAGGTGGAGCATTTGCTATTATTATTATTTTTCTGATTAGAACATAGATACAGAGAAGTTATATACCTGGTCTTTAGACACACAGTGAAGGGAGAACTATGACTCAAAGCAAGCAGTCTTTCTATTGACTACACAGTGCTTCCTTTTCAAGATTTTTGTGGATTTGCCTTTTTTTGTTACCAGATTCTAATGTATGGCTGAGAGATGACGATGCTTACATCTGGGGCAGAATGATAAGGACAATCATTTAAAAATAACCCTTTATGTAACAACTACCAAAAAATATATTTCATAAGTAACTTTATGGCTTACCTCTTGTGTGTGTGTGTGTGTGTGTGTGTGTGTGTGTGTGTGTGTGTGTGTGTGTGTGTGTGTTGTGGCCTACCTCTTAAAGAAGATAATATTATATTGTAGGAAGAACAACTGGAACTTAGAAAGTACTTTCTGAATTGAACCAATGGCAGGAGACCAGAGTCCAGAGAAACTAGGTAAATCATTGACTAAATGAATCAGTCTTCTCTGTTTAATAAGGGAGAAACTGCACCTATTCACTTCACAATGATTTAAGGAGCTCAACTAAGAAAACAAATGTGAGACCATTTAGAATAAAAAGTACCTAATTCACTCAACAGGTATTATTGAGGGGCCATTGTGAGCAAGACATTGTGACAGATGCTATAATGAGATTGAGTATAATCTACTCTATGCCAATAGAAACCACAGCTTCATAAAATATGGAAAATTGTTAGGAACTTTAGGGCTTACACACAGAGGGAGTTGACGAAAGACATGCAGATCAATGAAAATGGTAACAGTTTACAATGATGGATAAGCTTACTGTCAAAAAGGACCAAATCACTGACTGTCCAACTACAATGTAAAGGCTAAAATACCTTTGAATAGATGCAGTAAGTGAAACACATACCTGATTTTGAAGATTCATTATGTAATAAAAGAATACAAGTATCTCCATTTTAATATGGATTACACGCTAAAATGATATTACTTTGGATATACTGAGTTAAATGAAACACTGAAATGGATGTCACATTTTTATTTTTTAATGCGGCTACTAGAAAATTTAAAATTACTATTAAATCTGAATTACATTCCTATTGGACAGTACTGTTCTAGAAGGGTGTACTGTAACCAAAGGAGAGCCTGGGCAGTGGCCGGTTCTGAAAAGGCCACTCACACGTATGCCTTTGTGAGGCAATGACACAAATGAACCAAAGATGCAACAGAGAATGAAACAAGTGTCATTAAACCCATGAATTACAAAAATTCTGATGGCTCACGTGGGAACACAAATATAGTCAGGAGGAACATGGAAGGTTTTGCTGGTGATTCCAAAGTGAATGGACTGAAAATGGAAAGAAGTAGAAAGCACAGGGAATAATTTTGCTTCGTCTTCCAAAAGGAAGCACAAATATCTGAAGGAGAAATAAGTCTATGAAATGCTTATTAGAATGTAAGTCCAATTGACCTCCAGCACTTTCCCTCCAGTAGCCAGTGACTATTTCACACACACATACTCTATCTATAATGCTTTATTAGCTGGCAGAACTCCTTAGTACACCTCAACCAAACTATTGAATATTGCAATCCATTTATATTATTTATCTCCAGTAAATGGCCACAAAAATAAATAATCTCTACGTCCCTAAAATTATAAACCAGAATACTGAGGGGACCTGGAGGAATTTAGCTCCAAGTGCTCCAAGGGAAGCCCTATTGTCTGATTGAACTTTCAGCATCCAGCCCAGTACTGGCTACACCATAAGTGCCCAATAAATTCACTAAGTACATTAAAAATGGTAGTAAATGGGAAGATTAACAGTCCACACCCACACAACATGGAAAATGCAAGGACTGGAAGTTTCAGACTGGCAAGCTCAGTGTTGCAGATGAATAATCAAACACATGAGGGTGAGTATCTATATATATAAAAAGCCAGCGACTGGAACGCCGGAATGGTCAGAATGACCAGTAGATATGATGCCCACTGAAGCTGGCCAACTGGCCCTACTGGCCCCGCCCCTAACTAGCCCCCCCCCCCATTGGGAGTGGGGCCAACCAGACAACTGCCTGCGGCCCCTCCCCCAAGCTGGCCCTGCCTCAATCGGCCCCCACTGGGGCAGGCCAGCTGGAGTCCACCCGTGCACCGGGCCTCTACTCTACACTAATAAAAGAGAAATATGCAAATTGACCATACCTCTGCAACACCCACTAGCCAATTAGGAGTGAGTATGCAAATTAACCCAACAAAGATGGAAGGTTAATTTGCATACACAGTCGCGGAGCTAAGACTGAAGGCTCCAGCCTGAGCTAAGACTGGAAACTGAAGATGACTGAAGACTGAAGACAACTGAAGACTGAAGATGACTGAAGACAGAAGACTGAAGAGGCTTGGCTTCTCTGCTGCGGCTGAAGCGGAGAAGCCTAGCCTCGGCCGGAGCGAAGGCCTGGGTCCTGGGTGCTGGAGGAAAACCGGTGCTGGCAGCCAGGGGAAGGAAGGCCTATTGCACGAATCTTCATGCAACAGGCCTCTAGTTTCAAAATAAAGAGCCAGGAGCCAATAATGGTCCCCTAAAATTAAGTTATGCCAGATGGCCCCACTATTCTTTTTTTACCCTTCCTCTACATGTGCAGAGGATGTCTTAAACACAGAGCAAATCTTAACTTTTATAAGACCTTGAACCTTTCTTATATCTTTTATAAAATATATAGAGAGGAAGGGCAAGGGTGAGAGAGAAAGATTGATTTGAGAGCATAACATCGATCTGCTACCGCCTGCACGCCACCTACGGAGACTGAGCTGGCAACTTTTTGGTGTACAGGATGATGACCAACCAACCAAACCATACTGGCCAGGGCCTTAAGTCTTTTATTACACCTTAGAAATGTGGAGAAATAGCAGGCATGATGACAGCACGGTTAAGATGTTAATAAGTAGAAAAATCATAAACAAAGACTGGTGGTTGAGAAATTGAGGCCAGCCTGAAGAAATTCTTCAGGAGTGTATCAGGAGTTCATCTGAGGCAACTTTTTTCTTCATTAAGTTGGGGGAAGCATGAAAGACATACATGCAAGTAGCATAAAGGTGGGAGGAATAAAGAGAGCATTGGATATAGTTCAGAAGACCCCCATATTAGGAGTTCTAGGAATAGAGTATTGGAAAACAGCATGATGAAATCTAACAGGAATAAATTAGTTTGTACAATTAATTATACAAATAAACCATAATTAGAAATAAAAATATATAAAAATGAAATAAATTTGGGATGAGGAAGACCTAGTAAATTTAGGATGAGGCAGCTTCGATGTTTATCAGGTCATTGCTGGTACACAGTGAAAGCTACTTATTAAATCTGATACAATGGCAAGCTGCACGGGAAGAAACACAGTTATAAATAAAGCCTGGTTTATTATATTTTGTACCAGCCAGTTTACATTTGGAACATCATGACAAGAGGAATTCTGAGAATCAAACAAAAGAGAATGACAAGCAGGGATAACAGAAGGAATTAAACATGCTTTCTAGTGAAGAGAAAGCTTACAGATGACATACTAGAAATCTTCACATTCTTAAGAGTTTCCAGCTAGAAGTGGTAGGGTATACTTAATCTGTTTTCCAAAAGGCACGTTTTTAAGGAAGGCAGGAGTCACAGATCTCTCTGAGAATTTGATAAAGCCATACCCCTCCCCCAGGAAAAAATTACACACACACATATACACGTTTTTCATATAATTTCAGGGGGTTCTAACCAAGAATAAGAACCTCTAGCTTAGAAGTTATAAGGACCCAAGTTCCTGTTTCATATAAAAACTACTAGTGGCCCGGTGCACAAAATTCGTGCCTGGGGTGTGTGTGTGGGGGTGTCCCTCAGCCCGGCCTGTATCCTCTCCAATCTGGGATCCCTCTCACAATCTGGGACTGCTGGTTCCTAACTGCTCACCTGCCTACCTGCTTGATCGCCCCTAACCACTCTGCCTGCCGGCCTGCTCAGCCCCAACTGCCCCCCCACTGGCCTTCTCACTCCCAACTGCCCCCCCTTGCGGCCTGATTGCCCCCAACTGTCCCCCCCTGCCAGCCTGATCACCCCCAACTGTGTCCCCTGCCGGCCTGCTCACTTCCAACTGCCCCCCCGCCCCGCTGTCCTGCCTTCCCTGCCGGCCTGATCACCCCCAACTGTCCCCCCCTGCCACTGGCCTGCTCGCCCCCAACTGGCCCTCCCCTGCCAGCATGCTCACCCCCAACTGTCCCCCCGCCAGCCTGATCACCCCCAACTGCCCTCCCCTCCTGGCCTGATCGCCCCTAACTGCCTCTGCCTTGGCCCCACCACCATGGCTTTGTCCAGAAGGACATCCAGTAGGTCTCCCAGTCTAATTAGCATATTACCCTTTTATTAGTATATATTACATCATTTCTATATTCTGGGGTCTATGTTCTAGGTAACTCATTACTGTCTAAACCTGAAGAGCTTTTTCACACATTAACTCCTGGAAAGGAGAAGAGGTACATCGCAATTTTAATTCTACCCTTAAAGGAAAATAAATAAATCGAAGTACTTGAGAGTGAAGCTTATTTTTTTTAAAAACTCAGGTTTCTCAGAAATACAACATAGGAAAAGCT
This sequence comes from Plecotus auritus, assembly GCF_963455305.1. NCBI lineage: Eukaryota > Metazoa > Chordata > Mammalia > Chiroptera > Vespertilionidae > Plecotus > Plecotus auritus. The sequence goes on from NC_137776.1 coordinate 51,123,753, forward strand.
TCCTAACATTCTTTTAGAAATAATTCCTGGATTTTGCTCGAATTTCTTCTACTAAAACTCTTACCACTAGTTCTGCTAATAATCTTGAAAGATCCCTGATCCAGAAATAATTACAGATACATTATATTCAAAATTACTTGAATGTTTCCTTCTTACAACCATATAAAACTATAAATGCCTACTGGACTACACACTGCTGCTTGGAAATGATTTTCAGAACAAGCATGACCAAAGGGCCACCAGCCTCAAGAAGAAACTGTGTGTGTGTGTGTGTGTGTGTGTGTGTGTGTGAGATAAATTTGTGTATGGAACTCTAGTGATAGATGTTACTCACTGAAAAGCCCCATTTATTTTTCTACTGGGGCTGGAAAGCAAGGCATCATTGCATGCCTTCATTTCTCAGCTTTTTCCCATTTCCATTGCTTTAATTTTCCATTCAAATCAATTTCTAAAAATGGAGAAAAAAAATCTGCCATCAATGGTAGACTTTAAGTGATACGCAAGTCTCAATGTTTTTCTAGTTTGAGTAATAGCCTTCCAAAAAATGATTAATGACAGTGGATCTATTTTCTGTAGGAAAGATTGTCAAATTCCATCAATGTCTGTCATATTGTTTTCTTAGCTCTTAACAAAACAAACCACATCTAGCCCTAGCAAGTTTTAGGGATTCATTTTAGGTTATTCCTTCCATCTGCTGATGAGAATTACATAGGAAAGTGGCTCTCAAACTTCAATGTGGAGCAGAATCGGCAGGAAGGCTTGTGAAGATACAGGTTGCCAGCCCCACCCCCAGAGTCTGTGATTCAGTCGGTCGCAGATTGGGGCCCAATAAGTTGCAATTCTAACAAGTTCCCCAGTGATGCTGTTGCTGTCAGTCCGGGGACACCCTTTGTGAACCCCTGCTATAGGAGAAGCCTGATGGATAGCTGGTTGCAACACGACATTCCCTTTATTAAGTCCAACTTTCATGTGTAAGATTTTTGAATCATATTCTACACTGGGCCCCAAAAAGATAGCTTTCAGTGGCTTCAGAACCTACATAGCCACATCCTTTTCTCACTATCCTGTGGGAAACGTTAGTAAAGAGTGCAACCCTCTTCGGGAAGAAGAAATCAAGCTGTTTCTGGAGTTCCTCTCTCACTTTCCCCCCAAATAGTATTATTTATGTACTTCTAATTTAAAATTTTTCAATTACAGTTGACATACAACATTATATTAGTTTCATATGTACAACATAGTGATTAGACATTTATGTAACTTACAGAGTGATCCTCCCAATAAGTCTAATATCCAGATGACACCATACATAGTTATTACAATGTTACTCCCTCACTTTCTTTAAACCTCTTACTAAGTATTTGGCATAAATTCCCAAGGAAAATGATTCATAAAGCCTATCTGGAATGGTAGCTCTATTAGAAAGAAGATTGGCACACTCACCAGAGAGGAAATATACCCAGTCGCGTGGTGATGAAAACGATGGCGAACATAACAAACAGGAGATCACACATTTTCTGAAACTTGGCATAATTTGCCATTTTTGCAGCCTATGAAAAGAAGAAATATGACATATTAATTTAGTCAAATTGATAAATAAAAAGCTTCTTTCAATATGCATGAGTCTCCTATAAGGTATAACTTATCAGATGCATGAAACTTCCTGCTGCTTTACAATGTCATGCATCATGCATCAGTATTTATAAATTACCCATAAGTCAAGTGAGATGCAGCATTAGCTCTAAGTAGTACTACTGACTGTCACAGATTTAATCAAATATTCAGCAACCTGAAAAATTCAATTATATGGTTGATTTCAGAAAAATAGGAAAATAAGAAAATTCTTGCATTATAGATGATATTAGCAAGCCAAACACACCAGAACAAGAATTTTGCATAATAGGTCAAAATAGAAAGTGTAATATAATTCTTTAAACGTTCAATGAGTCCCAAACACTGAGAAAAAATTTATACAGGATATATGAAGCCTTCCTGTATATTTTCTCCTTAGAATTATCTGTTTTCTTAAACAGGCATAAAGAGTATTATGGGGAGATAGTTTCTTGGCTTATTCTAAAAAAATTTAGAAATGGAGAATGTGTCAAGATCATGTTTTTTTCAATGAATCCATTTAGGTATAATTTTCAATGTTACATTAACGAGTCATCTTCTGGATGGAAATCACTAATTTTGCAAGTGTCTGTAAGAAGTACTCTAATATTTATGGTAGTGATTTAAGTGATGACTTTATATTATAAATTAGACTAGGGAAGAAATCACATCCCTTTCTCTACCATCTACTATTTACGGATGATTCTAAGTAAAAAACAGATGACACTGAAAATATAATTTTGCTTGATCACCTCTTTTTTACATTTTCACCAAGAATTCATAAGCATGTTCCCCTACAGGGTTATAAATTGAAGTCTCCAGAATTATTTTCTATTTTTTGGAAAGTGAAATTAGCTGAGTCAAACTTGAAAAGATTGTTGACAGAAGCTATAATTGAATAGCTTTAAATAAAACACAAAGCTTTGAGAGAACTATATTCCTAAAGGGAAATACCAATTAACTGAGTGGAAGCTTTTAACTTCATGAATACTTTGGGTATGAGACCACAAATTATATTGAGAAAAGGCATCTTCTACCTCCTCTGGGTAGGCAGCTATGTAGTTGTTCTTTTATATTCATTTACCAGTATTCAATAAAAAAGCATTAAGTATCAATTTTTTGGACAAGTTTGGGCCATAGGTTCCACTTCAAAGAGTTGGCAGTCAACGTATCTCATTATTTGGATATTCTCAAGCAATATTTTATAATATAAAAGAGGATCCAGGTGATAAAGACCATTGCTTTCACCCACATGGCTGCGATTTGTGGATTATTTTTCTTTTCTGGATTAAAGTGGTACAAGATGACTCAACAAACATTTTCTGAATCGGGGCTATGCCAAGTATCATGCCAGAATTTTCACAGAGATTAAAGTAGGTAGACTGTACAGGATTGATTTCAAAACTGTGCAGTGCTGCATAAATTCCTACTTTCAAGCATACTTAGGATTTAACCAAATGGTAACTGATTTTCTGGGTATTGTCTTTTATACTAAATACTAGAGGCCCGGTACACGAAATTGGTGCACGGAGGGGCGGGGGGGGGGGGGGGCGGCGAAGGGGGTGTCCCTCAGCCCAGCCTGCATGCTCTCCAATATGGGACATCCCTCTCACAATCTAGGACTGCTGGCTCTCAACCGCTCACTGGCCTGCATGCCTGATTGCCCCTATCTGCTTCTGCCTGCCAGCCTGATCACCCCCTAACCACTCCCCTGCCAGCCTGATCAATGCCTAACTGCTCTCCCCTGCCGGCCTGGTCACCCCTAACTGTTCTCCCCTGCTGGCCTGGTTGCCCCCAACTGCCCTCCCCTGCAGGCCTGGTCCCCCCCAACTGCCCTCCCCAATGGGCCTGGTTGCCCCTAACTGTTCTCCCCTGCTGGCCTGGTTGCCCCTAACTGCCCTCCCCTGCTGGCCAGGTCCCCCCCAACTGCCCTCCCCAATGGGCCTGGTTGCCCCTAACTGTCCTCCCCTGCAGGCCTGGTCCCCCGCAACTGCCCTCACCTGCAGGCCTGGATCCCCCCAACTGTCCTCCCCTGCCAGCCTGGTGGCCCCTAACTGTCCTCCCCTGCAGGCCTGGTCGCCCCCAACTGCCCTCCCCTGCAGGCCTGGTTCCCCCCCAACTGCCCTCCCCTGCAGGCCTGGGTCCCCCCAACTGTCCTCCCCTGCAGGCCTAATCGCCCACAACTGCCCTCCCCTGCCGGCCATTTTGTGGTGGCCATCTTGTGTCCATATGGGGGCGGCCTTCTTTGACCACATGGGAGCGGCCATCTTTTGTGTTGGAGTGATGGTCAATTTGCATATTACCTCTTCATTATATAGGATATTTCTCCTTTAAGAAATATGTGGAATAGAGCCCAGCTTGAAGCACTTAAAGATCTTACTGCCAAACTATCCTGTGACATAGCCCATTAGGACTATTTTTCTGTTTCATAAACTTATAGGGACCAAGTTTTTAATAAAATGCTATATATACTTCAAACCTTGATTAACTGCCTTTATAAATTTTATGGTGTGAGAAATTTCAATTTTATGGTGTGAGAAATTTCTGCTTATACTGCAATAACAAATCATTATTTGAGGGCACATTCACAGTGATAGTAAATGCTCTAAAGAAGAACTGTGGGCCAAGAGGAATAAAAAATCAGAATACAGATTCTAAGACCAACTTCTTCATGGAATTTGTACTCTGGTAGGTTTATTTTTGACCAGTTACATAAATTTCTTAGTATAGAAAAAACTTTTATTTAATTATATAACATTACTGAGTGCGTAATTAAGAGTAAATACTACATAAACATTTTGCTGGAAATTTCATATTTTGTCATATGCTAGAAAATTGTTCTTTGCTTTTTTCTTTTTTTGCTACTTTAATAATTCTAAGTGATAATGGTTTAGAAAGTTAACCAAAGTGCAACCAACATATCCTCAGATACTTTTTATACTTATATGCACAGGAAACAATTTTTACATATTCTTTGCAATTTGTACACATGCTTTGCTGTAAAAAAACAACTTCCATTAATAACTAAACTGAATTATATACACTTTCTGGATAAATCAATGTGAAATAAAATCTATTTAAGTAATAATTTTCTTTTAAAAATATATTTTTATTGATTTCAGAGAAGAAGGGAGAGTGAGAGATAGAAACATCAATGTTGAGAGAGAATCATTGATTGGCTGCCTCCTGCACACCCCCTACTGGGGATTGGCCCGCAACCCAGGCATGTGCCCTTAAGCGGAATCGACCCTAGGACCCTTCAGTCCTCAGGCCGACACTCTCCATTAAGTCAAACCAGCTAGGGCAGTGGTCGGCAAACTCAGCCAAATATCAACAGTACCACGATTGAAATTTCCTTTGAGAGCCAAAATTTTTAAACTTAAACTTCTTCTAATACCACTTCTTCAAAACAGACTCACCCAGGCTGTGGTATTTTGTGGAAGAGCCACACTCAAGGGGCCAAAGAGCCGCATGTGGCTCGCGAGCCACGGTTTGCTGACCACTGAGCTAGGGCACAAGAAATAATTTCCTTAATGTAAAACATTCATTTCTTAAGTGTGGAATAGTGAAGGTGTTCATTATTCCATTAATAAAGAATGTCAATATGATAAAGATTTTTAATACAAAAATTTATAAGCTAATTTAAAAGTCTGTTTTTAACAATTTTACCTACAAAGAAATACCCCCACAGTTTCAACGCAGTCATATACTTTTGTCCCCAGCACCATCTAGCACAACATAGAAGTGATAGTCTTTGGACTTCCTGAATTCTAGGTTTTGTAATCTCAAAGATGAAATAAACTTTTACCTCCAGAAGAGCATCTGCTGAATCATGAAGACAGAGAACCAGGGTCCCTATTCGGGCCATGTTGTTGACATATGAAAAGGTAATCAAGAAAATAGATACCAAGTGATGCAGGAACATAATGCCGAAGTCCTTGGGGAAGGAAAAACACAGCCACATTAGGATTTTAGGAAAATCTTTTGGGTAGCAGTGCAGGTCCAAATGGGCCACTTCTCTGACTACTTCTGCATCCTTCTCCTGGGATATGCTCAGTGTGATATTAAAATGAGAATGGTAACATATTGGCTTCTCTGATGGATCCTGCACAAACTCTGAATTTTTACCAGTATCTGTCTATAGTTATTAAAAATTTAAAAAAAATAATGGAATATTGGCTATCCTTATTTTGGTAAACTTCAAGGAAGCTACTTCTTGGCTCATGTGAAAAGATCATCTTTCTCAGATACTGATATATTTCCTGACCATCTGAACATGATTTCTTGTGATAGGAAATTTCTGTTGCTTAGAAATACAGTCTCTCTAAGAAGGTAAAGGTGAAATAAATGGTGATGGAAGACTTAACTTGGGCTGGACACAATACAATATACAGATGATGTATTATATAATTGTACACCTGAAACCTATAAAATTTCATTAACCCAATAAATTCAATAAAAATTAAAAAAATAAAGTCTCCTTTTTATTGGTATTTTTATTCTTATTTAATCTATATTTCTCCCACAGTAAGCTTGAACTTCTCAGGGACTTAAGTGCCAGGATTGGTTCTAATGGTGATCTACTTGAAACCTTGGAGAAAGAGGATTACTCCCCTCTAGACCATTCATGTAGAGACACATAAAAAATTAGCCAAAATGGAAAGCATATTATGAAACATCCTCTATTCAGTAACTGTCGATGTCATACACTTTGGAGTTTCAAAAGGCCCAAATTCTACAATTTTTAAATGGTTTTAAAACATTCAAACAACAGTTTTGTTTAGATCCTGAAAGTAAAATGATAATCCACAAGAAATAAAATACTGCTCCTACTAGGTCCTTCAACCATTTATTTCATTGTATAGTTCCCATATCAAAAACATTTCCAATTATTTGATTTTAATTTAAATACAGTGAATCTACAAAGCTATGGGTATTTTTAATATTTAAATTCCTGTGATACAGAACTCTTAAAATGTCTCTTTATATTTATAATGTCAAACTTTAAGTGAAAATGATAAATAAAATTAGATGTGTATGTTTTAGAAACCCCACAATGTTTAAATGGCTCTGTATATACTTTGGTAAACATGTCCAGAGGTTATTTTTCTGCCAAACATTTATTGATAACCATACACTCTGATTTATTACTGGTAGAGTAAGCCCTCACTTAAGGACATTCATAAGTTCTGTGATTTTAAGTGAAACAACATATAACAAAACCAATTTTACCACAGGCTAATTGATATACCTACAGCATCTTACTGTTATAATGAAATGAATGAACAAAATGGTGTTATTCAAAGACTCTCCTAAATCAGGTCAGATAATTTTTTAAATGAAGCGCAACTATTTTAAATGTTTTCAACTAACATAGCCATGTTGCACTGACGGTGAATACCGCTGTTGGAAGGATCATCTGTCTTGCATCAGTTAATTCTACCTGCCTGCAGTAGAACTGCAGAACTGAGTCTTGCAAACTTCTGCCACCTATTGACCTACCACTATGCTCCTTCCTCCAGAACAACATTCACATGTAGTTCCCAGCTCATTGGCACAGAGAAATGATGACCATGCTCTGAGTTTAATGAGTGATCATGTGTCAACTCAATTTACCAGTCTACCTACTTCTGATTTTCTGTTTTGGTAGTATCTAGGATTTTCCTAAATCATTAAAGTTGGACAATACCCAAATGTCTTAGGCATACAATAAAAATTGCTCTGATAGTGTTTCCCACATGTGTTCTCTCCAGGCAGTTATGCAAAATTTATTAGGTTCCATGACCTACCAGACAATAGCTATTTCAAAACAATGAATCAGTTAAAGTGGAGCTACCCTATGAATGATATTTTAAACTGTTTTCTAAGCATAATTAAATGAAAACATACAGAGCTTAATTCAACAGTCCAGTGAGCTTATATTTGCCCATGCTTATTACACAGATTTTAAGTCTAACCAGCTGGGTACCTAACCGGAATAATACTTTCCACATTTCCCATTGTTCAGCCCTGAATGACTGCTCTTGACTCACTGAAAAACGAATCTTCTCTATTTAATTTTAAAATGAATAAATATAAGTTGATTAAAATTTATATTTTAATCAATCCACTTATGGATGATTAGGATCATTTTATAATTAAGTTTCCTGATTTATATCTCATATAAATGTCAATAAACAACACAAAGCCCTTGGCAATATATCAAGGACCCTCTCAAAAACAAAAGTCTTGCTTTGCAAAGTTTGTTTTGTGAAGATGATTTCTGCATATAATTTCCCTGGTTCCAAAAATCATTTATTACTGAGAGACTCAGAGTTATGCCCATAGCAGAAGACCAATTCTCATTATACAGTCATATCTGTATGAATATGAATAAAGCATGAATAATGAATTTTGTCTTGCATTTCTGTTTCAAAAAAGCATTACACACAATGAAATATCTTTAGTAAAAGCCTTGGAATATGGAATCATTATTTTACGTCTTTCACACATCTCACCCTGACACATTTTTTTACGTAGACATAGTCTGGTCCAAATACCAGTTTTTAAACACAATTTGGACTTTATCAATGCAGGGTGGGCAACTCCCATTCTCATGTCTGTTACTGCTAAAAACGACTGGTGTATATGTAGACACACATATGGCTGCAGGAACCTTAGCATTTTAAGTTGATAATGTTTCACTGCATTTTTAGTAGAGAGATTGTGAATTTTTGTCGGCCTCAGACTGAAGACTGATTCCGAAAGCCTTTATTCAAAACAGACTGGCCTGGCGACCTACTTCTGTGGCTTCCTCAACCTCCTGCCGTTCTGCCATACTGTTTTTGAACTATGCAGAGCAATCATCAAGGGCTCCTTCTTTGTTTCCCGCCTAATATTTACTCCGATCTCAGCCCTCATTCCAGTGTTTTATATGTTAATTACCAGAGACAGATAAAAAAATTAGGTGTGGTCTTGACTCAAACTCCATTAGAATAAATCTGAAATGAAAGAATTCAGGGAAGAGCGATCCATATTAATACCAGAAGTTGGTAAGATAATAATACAGTGTGTGTGTTTTTCCCTTACTACACTTCCTAATGCTATTTAGGAAACCTAGGACAGAGTCTCTCAGCCTGTTCTGTGTAGCTTTCACCTCAGAAACGCCTGGGTGCAGGTGAAATTCCAGCTATTTGGGTTCCATTCTCAACTATCAGAATGAAAGTCAGATTCCTTAACTCAGTTCTCTGGAGGAGGGGGGGGGGGGGCGGTTATGCACAATAAAATATTAGCCAGAGGGATCACCCTCTCATTAAGACATGCTCATCTCAAAGAATGTGTCTACATGATGACGTTCAACATGATGAAGCCCCCTTTGCAATGATCAGGCTGCAGGAGAGTCTTTGAATTAATACTGTGTCTTCAGGAGGCACCAGAAATTCATCTTCATGTACATGTTTTTATAAACACAAATGAACTCATTTCTCAACAAAACAGATAACACCACAAACAAGAAACTTGTTCTTTAAGTTCTCATTTGCTTGATAAAGTACTAATAATTTTATGTAGTTTGTTTTGGGAATAATCTTTGCAACAAAGAAAATCATTGGTGAACCTTCTCAACAAGGGAATAAGAAGATCAAGATTTGAAGTAATGGCTGATTTAGAAAAGATTCTTCCCTTAGCCTTGCAGTTTAGAGGTATTTCATATTCTTTACCATCTAAACTGCAAGGCTAAGGGAAGAATCTTTTCTCTCTGATACAAATGACATGCATTAGCTTTTCTGAATTTAATTTAACAAAATTAATAAATGTAATTAATAAACTTAAACTCTAACATATGAATGGAGATCAGATCATTAGTACCAGGTTATTCATTGAACATATTTTCAAACTCTCTAGGAAGCATAACTTAAAGCTGATTTCATTTTATGAAAACTGCAGCAATAATAGAAATCTCTCATTTCTATTTGTGTTTTTTTTCAAGAATAGTTTTCTTATTTAAGCCTTCAAGGTACATAGAAATGTATATGACTTTCAACAGAGTAACAAATAGTATTCCTATCTCTTCACTTGGGATTGTGCAACTGGGGGTAAAACTCCCAGAACTTCCTGGAGCGGCGTGGCTGTGCAGGAAGTGGACTTCAGAAGGATAACTTGGCACCGTGCGGGGAGAGTGGCTGCTCAGGCTCCGGAACAAATACAGAGATGGAGATGGGAAGGATTTCAGACGAAGCTTACATATGCCAAGAATAATCACAGTTAAATACTTTCCCACTGAAGGAATATGAAAGTACAACAGATTCTTGACTTTGGGCTATGGATAACTAAAGATACATATGTAAATATAACCTCTTAAAAAGAAAAGAAACAAGAGACTAAAAATCTATCTGGTATTGAGACAATGACAGAAATGAAAGTATACTCAGAGTGATTTATAAAAATCAGTTGATTCTGATTTGTCCCATATTAAGCAATTTGAGGAAATTACACCTTTCTCTTACCAATGCCTGAAGTAAAAAGTTCTCATAATGTATATAAAGGTAAACCTTTGGGTATCTGCAATCTCCCACAATTTATTCAGTTATTATATTTTTAAGTGGCCTTGAATTTTGGCTCACTATAAAGAGAATTGGTTAAAGGTGCCATTTAAAGAAAGCTACTTCCAATAACAAGGCTCCTCAAAAACTGTAACTAAAATTCACTTTTATTAGCATGCACAGCCTATGTGTACTAGAGTAAATATTTATGTGGAAATTGGAAAGGAATGAAAAAGTGTGATTTATTTGGGAAACATTTGTACAACTGTAAGGTGGAGAAGCCCTGGCAGATATGATTCAATTAGCCCTTCTCTAAAATTCAGTCCATGATTAGAACTTCATGCACATTAAATCTAGAGTCAAATTTATTTTCACATGTTTTTCCTCTTTTGGACTAAATATAAAGGGACTTAGGTCCTTAAGGGAGATAACTGTCACATACAAACATTCTAAAAGCAGTAAGTGCCAAGAAATTACTTGGTGAAAGACTTTACATTTACTATTGTTGCTATCAAAATGTTTCTAAGAATATGTACTGATATGATGTAAATATCTCCACTAGCCATTCTCAGATCTGACATCCTCACCGTTCAACAAATATGCATGTCCAGGTTACTCTACTTTAGAGCATCAAAAGGCGCACTATGGCCCCGAGGCCAAATCTGGCCCTCCATTTGTTTTTGTCAAGAAAGATTTATTGAAACAGTGCCACATCCATTTGTTTAATTATTGTCTATGGCAGCATTCTTACTACAGTGGCAGAGTTGAGTAGATTCAATAGCAACTATATAGCCCACAAGTTTCAAATAGTTACTATATGGCCCCTTATAGAAAGTTTGGTGACTCTGACCTTACAGCCACATTAAAGGGCACACTGTGGGAAACTCAGTCATGTTATCTGAGATGTGCCAACTGTGTAGTATCATGGCCAGCTTCATCACATTTTCTTCATATAAAGAATATGTAAGAGAGGCCCTGGCCAGTGTGGCTTAGTTAGTTGAACACCATCCCATGCACTAACAAGGTCACCAGTTTGATTCCCACTCAGGGCACATGCTCAGGTTGCAGGCCCAATCCCCAGTAGGGGAAGTGCAGGAGGCAGCCAATCAATGTTTCTCTTTTACATAGGTGTTTCCCTCTCTCCCTTTCCATGCCCCTCTTTAAAATCAATAAAAACATATTTTAAAAAATAATATGTAAGAGATTTAATTTTCACAGCTATTCTAAAGTAACCCATAAAATATGACTCTCAATTTCAGACACACTATTAAAAAAAGAGTTTTGGCAGGTATCTCCATCACACTTCTCATGATAAATTATAACTACAACTTCAAGATAATTTGAAAATCCTGACCAGCTTTTATAACAAGAGCTTTCTGGATGCAACAGCACTTTCTCTGCTGCCAGATGTGCCATTATTTTATAGCTTCTGGGAAGTTAGATAAACGGAGTGAAGAACTGCTGTATAAGCAGTGTTTACCCAATTTTTCTCCTGTGTAACATTTATGGTACCATTTCAAAATCAAGAATTCATAATCGCTTTTCTACTATGAATTATTTAGTTAATATTAATCTTTAATTGATTTTATTACTGTGGCAGGGGATGCAATAAAATTTTATTTGTACAACAAAAAACAGTATGATAGTGCCACCAGTTCTCTTCCAGTGTGCCTGGCCAGAGCACGGAACTTAATTTGTAACTCCCTGGAGTCCTTCTTCCTTCATGCTTTCCTCTCCCTGTCAAAAGCACCCTTTCCAAATGCACTCTGCTTTCAATGATATTTTTCTTAATTATACATGCATGTCTTTGTTCTCATTGATCTTTGGATCTTCATAAGTTCTCCATCACTACAAATCCTGCCCATTATAAGCGCAGAAGATGGAGGTCTTTATAAACACTTTATGGGCTCTGTTTAAATTACTCTTGGCCCAGTCACACTAATTTGTACAGCTTTTAATGCTAAAAGGATCACTTCTGAGACATTTTAAATACACTCAATAAAACAGTCTTCAGTGATGCACAAGTTAAGAAGACTTTATTCCCTTTCTTCTTCCCCCTCTTTTTCCCTACCCTCTCCCTCTTTCCAATATCCCTGAGGACAAAGGCAATTCTTGCTGTCAAGTAAATTCATTCAGGTTGAAAACATCCAGAATGATCAGTAGGGGGCAGAGTGTGCTCAACTAAAATCAGAAATATCCCCAAAACTCAAAAGCCAGAATTCTCATATTTACTTTAAATATGAGGCGCAAAATGACAATGGGCAATCAAGGACTCAGTTTTGTGCTTGAGACTGTAGATGGAAAAATTTTTCTTCTGGTCAACCAGGTTGGGATGATGCTGTAAGTTGTCAGGAGGGGTCCAGAGAAACTCATTATCATCAGCCTTATCTTTTCTCTTCTAACTCCTTTTCCTTCAGCTGTCTGAGCTCTCCACCTACTTTTACAAACATAAACAAACCATACTATAGAATTCACTCCTCAAGTTACTTCTTGTCTCCAAGCAGGCCTCTGGCCATGCAGTTTTCCTGTTGTTTTTTTATTTGTTTGTTTTTGTTTTTTTAAATTTTTGTTTGTCTGTTTTGTTTTTCCTGGCTGGAAGGCTTGTGCTTTCTCTTCTTTTCTCCACTTTGATCACCTGGTAAACTTCTATCTATCCTCCGATTTGCCTGCTAATTCTCAAGCTCCAAAGGTTCTGTCGAACATTGTGATTTATTCTGAACAACAGCCCCATAAAGCAAGTACTACTAGAACTCAATTTTATATAGAAACTGAAGCACAGAGATGCTATGTGATTTTTCCAAAGTCATATAATGTAGTTCTGCGTGATCCCTGAGTGCAGGCTCCTACCCCAGCAGGCTGCTTTTCAGAAGCAAACACAGGAGGGAAGACTGAGGGAGGAGGCCACAGAGAGAGGACACTTCTGAAAACACATGTAAGTGAGAGACTAACAAAGAGAACAAGGTCCACTTCTAGAAGAAAGGAAGAGAAGGGGGTCCAAGGCAAAGGTGCAGGATTAGCCATGAGTATGAAGGGCACTTCTTGTTTGGAAGCCAAAGGGGAGGACATGCAATGGGCCTGTTTATATTTATGGGAATAGAAATGGAGGGAATGCACCGAGTCAGGGAGACAGCACTATAACAAGCCAAAGTGGGTGTTTTCCCAAGACCCCTAGGATGACTTGAGGGAAACTTCCCATAGGAGGCTGAATGACTGAATCTCCCAAATGAACGTGGAACCCACCAGTAGCTCCTGAGAGAAGGTGGGACTCCTGAGGTCTGGACTTGAGGACCCAGAGCCCAGACCAGCAGCACTGTGGAGGTCCTGGGGTCTTTACACCTCATTGGAAGAAGAGGTCCCTGCCTGGCACCCTCCCACACCTTGGACAGCACTATGTAGATTCTCAAGATGCTTACGAGCCTCTCCCCTGGCAAGGAACCTGGGAGTGTGATTGCCAGAGTAAGTTTAGATAGCCTTTGAATAAAATCCCATAAAATTGCCCCACAAAACCTATTTCTTTTCTAGACAATACTGTTCTATTGTCCTACCCACCTGCACACAGCACTGGTTTGAAATGCTTTGATCACAGGTGGTAACTTACTAAAATGAGCTGCCTCCTCTTCCCTTCTGAAGACACTGTAGTATGAAACACACACACACACACACACACACACACACACACACACACACACACACACACACACACACACACACACCCAGGGGCCTAAGTCAGGAATATCTGCCATGGGAGAAAGCTAAGCTTCGCGTGCAGAATATCACCACTCCAATCACAAGTGGACACACAGAGGAGCAGCTCTGCACCTCTGTGAAAGAGAGGTTAAGTGGCCTGCCTGTGTCTGTAAGTAGGAGCACTGAGGTTACACAGAGCGAATTCACATCTTCCTCCCTCCCTCTCAGGATGATCAGGTGTCAGCTGGTGGGATTTCAGCTCTTCAAGGAAAGAAAGGGCTCTGTTTAAATTACTCTTGGCCCAGCCACACTAATTTGTACAGCTTTTAATGCTAAAAGGATCACTTCTGAGACATTTTAAATACACTCAATAAAACAGTCTTCACTGATGAACAAGTTAAGAAGACTTTATTCCCTTCCTTCACTCCCCAGAGTCATATTCTTAGAAAAGATTTAAAAATAAGATAGATGAGCAGTTCTCAAATGTTTTCATCTCAGGACTCTTATACTCTTAAAAATTATTGAGGACACCAAAGAGTTTGTTTATATAGGTGATACCTATCAATATTTAACACATTAGACATTAAAACTGAGAAATTTTAAAAATGTGTCAGAACAGACTTATTTTAAAGTCCAGTATTGGTTAATTAACATAAATATTTTCCCCCAAATAACTACATTTTTCCAAAATTTAAAAATAAATGGTAAGAGTGCACTGTTTACATGATTGCAACTCTCTTTGCTGTCTGGCTTAAGACAAAAGAGTTGGATTCTCATAACTGATGTCACTTTGATTGAAGTATATAAAGAAAATCCAGTACCATATAGTTCGAAAATGAAGTATCTTGCTAGGCTTTTCAGACAGTTATGGATATTCTTCTTTGATTCTGTACCAAAACTTGAGAAGCAGGATATTCTTCAAGGTTAGTTGCAACGTGGAATTTAAAACCAGATCAATAAACTTTTCATATTCTGTTACATAAAATCCTTTGCTCTGTCTTGACCTTTGAATTGATCTTAAACTCATGCATGGTTTTGTAGCATCATGCATTAGTCACTTGGAAAGTATTGGCTCACTGAGCCAATGAAATATTTTGTTATTCAGTATTTTTCAAATCACATGAATTAATGTCCTTACCAATCTCATGAGAAAAGTTTTAAAGCATTGAGATGCTATCAAGTTCTTGCTGGTGAACACAAGTTTTCCGAAAATCAAATTTTGCTTGAAAGCTTGGTTTTATTATTGACAACAAATGATGGTAATTGTTCTTTTGATATAACTTGACAGGCTCATTCTGCATTTTCAAGAAAATATCAACCAAAAACACAAGTGGTCCTAACCATAGTTTGCCAGTCATTTGTTCAAGTAAAAGCAAGATTCCATGAGGAAAAAAGCAGCGAGTTCAGCTCACAATGCAAGGTGCTAACTGTATGTGGTTTTCTTGAGACACTATTGTATGTTGTTACACAGCAGCAGTTCTTTATGCATATTTCCCATTTCATCACACAAAATATCTTTAAATGTATACTCAAGAATGCAGATTTAATAAAATTAACACTTTTTACTGCTTCATCAAGAGCATTCTCCAGTAAAACTGACATTTGTTCTTCCTGCAAGCATGTGGCACTGAAGAATGACTGTTGATACAGGTTGGTGCCATTACCAGCAATTTTGCCCACTGTTACTTTTGCATTATCCGTGCAAATTTCAATGCAGTGAGAAAGGCAAATGACATCTTAGTATTATTCTGAAGACAGTTTTGACCTTGCAGGTCCCCTGAAAAGTCTTAGGGATCTCTAAGTGTCTGCAGACCACACTTTGAGAACTGCTGATTTAGAAAAATTATTTCAAATATTGTTTTAGGAAATGATAACTAGTCACATTATTAATAAAAACTGCACCGGTCAGGACAAGCCAGATGATGTGGTAATCATGAATAAAGCCCTTGAAATCTCAGTGGTTTAAAACAAAGGCTTATTTCTTACCCACTGCAATGTTACCATTAGGCTAAGGGTGGAGGTTCACTCTGTTCACCACAGTCACTCAGGGACCAGCCTGAGGCAGCAGCCTCCATCTCAAATGTTACCAATCACTGTACTACAGGGAAAAGAGAGTTTAGAGGTCTCACACCAGCAATCAAATACTCTGGTACAAAAGTGACTCTAGTCAGTTCTGCTCCCAGCCTACAAGTCACAGCCACAAGAGAGGACATGGCTAAGAAGTACAATCCTACATGTGCCTGAGGGTAGAGATCTGGCACTATCTGATGAACCACATTAAAGACCACAACAATAGCTAACATTTGCTGAGCATTAATTATGTGCCAGGCATTGTTCTAACAGCATGTAATACTTTATGCTGACAACACTCCATTGAGGTAGGTTATATGAACTCCATTCTTTGGATCAGAAAGCCTTTGGATCAGGCACAAAGAGGTAAAGTAACTTGCTCAAGGTCACACCAAGTTAGGAGTGGTGCCGGGCAGGTAGATGAACTCCAGAGCCCATGCCTTTAACCTCAAAGCCATATTGCCCATAATTCCCTCCCTCCAGAAAAAAATGAGAAAAATAAGAACGTTCCATAATGATAAATATAGATGATTGTCCTTTATTACAAGGTGTCCTCTCTCCTTGAAAATGTTCAAACGTCCTTTCCTTTAAGAATTCATGGTTATAAATAGAGGAAATATTAGGAAAAAAGGGTGGCTACCTTAAGTTAGTTCCTCTTCCTACTTAGTTTTGTTAATTTTAATGGACCAAAAGTACAAAAACTTGTGACTGCTATGTTTTGGAGGTGTTTTTGTTTTTGGTTTTAGC
The DNA here is from genome assembly GCF_963455305.1 of Plecotus auritus. Classification (NCBI taxonomy): domain Eukaryota; kingdom Metazoa; phylum Chordata; class Mammalia; order Chiroptera; family Vespertilionidae; genus Plecotus; species Plecotus auritus. The sequence continues at coordinate 51,140,384 of NC_137776.1, forward strand.
ACTTTGTTTTGATTCAACCAAATTTTGGTCATTATGTGCCAAACAGAGGTACTATTCTAAGCTCTATTTGTCAAGCATTGTACTAGATGGTTTCATGGACATTATGCCATTTAATTCTATGCTATACAGCTTGCTTTAGAAAAAGATTAAAGCATGCATTGTCTTCTACCCTGAATCCAATTGAATCAGGAAAGATCTGGAGCATGACAGGCCCCCACAGGTGAGTAAAGCACCCACAGGAATGGATGCCAGTTATTCTCTGAAAATATAAGTCTGTCAATGAGCTTCTTGCTAAATTTAATCACCATACATCTCTGTCAGGAATCTTTTACAAAATATAGTTTCTCTCTTAGGTTAAAGACCAGAAGAGCAACAGCTGATTTTACCAGCTGGGCTTTGGAACTTGGCCATGGATGATTTCCTGAGAAGGACTCCGAACATGAGCCCGGCTCATTGGCCCAGGGCCCAGACCTGTGAGTCCAACAGCTACTTAGTTGAAAGGGACATAGGGCTTAGATACAAGCAAGCTGTTCTGAGCTCCAGCACAGTCGTATTTATTAGTGTCCCTTAGAAAATTTAGATGTGAAGGAGAAATAGTCATTGTGGACAGGTGCTAAAAACAGAATCTTAACAAAAATGAAGCCTTGAGAAATAAGAAATATTTCGAACAATGTTAAATACCACGAGTATGCAAGATACTGGAACAATTTCTGTTTACAAAAGAAGAAAGGAAGAAGAGAGAAAGAGGGAAGGAGAAAGGAATGAAGGGAAGCAAGAAGAAAAAGAGAAAGAAAAAATCCTCAAAAAAGGTTTACACATCTTGGTAGCTTATAATACAATATTAGAATTATAAGTCAGTTGAATTATTAGTCCAAATGACTACATCTTGGCTAGTCCCTTCCCTCTGGGAAGATTAATAGTATAACTTATCACTGACCAATTAAGAACCAACCCTAGAAATGATCAAGAGAGAGGCAATGGGCTCTGTCACCAAAGGGATGAAAGGTTTTCCTCTCATTTTTAGATCCAGATTCTACTTTGAAACAGAGCAATTTAAAAATAAAAAAGAGCAATATTAGGACACTTCTAAAAGAGAAGAGTTTGTGAATATAAAAGCCATTTTAGAAACACTCATGAACCCATTAAGTCATAAAAAATGATTTCTAAATCTCATTTAGGGTACTGATTCTAACAGTTTGAGGTATGCATTTGGATCCAGTGTTTATAAACCTTGATCCCTATTTGAGAAATGGCTGTTCAAGCTCATTGTCATTTAATTGGGAAGCTAAGTAAACATGTGCATAACCTTTCTATTAACAACCCTACAAATGGCCTTCAGAAGTTGATTTCTATACTCTGTTGTCAATGGGTGCCTTCAAATATTTCTATTCCCTAATTAGGAAGCAGGCTCTTTTTTAGAGAGTTTGGTAAATAGTTAAAATCTGGAAGATGGGGAGTATATTTCGCAGCCAAAACATTCTATAAAGCCTTGCTGCTGCCTGGAATGGCAGACCCTCCAAGGGATAAGGTAATGAGGAGGGAACCACTAAGAACCTGCAGTGACAGCAAGATGCAAAGGAAAAAAGCAAGGGCTACAACTCACTAATGAGAGATGTCAACAGAGAGAAAAACTTCCTTATTAAAACCTGTGCTGAGTAATAGTGTGGTAGTGGCCATATTCCCATTTTGCACATGAAATAAGAATTATCCAGCTCTTGGCTCACTGAAAAGACATGGTAAATGTGTGATGAGAAAGCTCAAGCAAGTGGAGGGGGCTTGGTGACTTTTGGTGCAGACATATTTCACTAGACTAGGCTACTGGGAGCCAAGGACAGTCAGTCTTGCAATCTCTTTGACTCTAGATGGTACCCCTAATTCTCACTGAGCAAAAGAGGAACCAATACAATGACAAAGAGCTGCAAATTACTACCTTTAATGTCAGGAGCATGGCAAGGCAAGACAATGCAAAAACTGTGTACTCATCTAATCTAAGAGGGAATCACAGTACTTTGCTTGGTCAACTTGGGCTGTAATTCATTCCCAAACTGCACAACCTTGAAAAATGTACATAAACTTACTGTACATAAATTTTCTTAACTACAAAATAGGAAGAATATTTAAACCTCCTTCTTTGTTATACTCATGTTTTGTGTGACTCCCTGGAAAAAATGTTCCTCGAAAGAAAAGAAAATGCATATTATTTGGTCTTGAAAAGGAAGGAAATTGTGATGCATGCTACAACATGGATGAACCTAAGGACATTAGGCTAAGTGAAATAAGCCCACCACAAAAGGACAAATATGGTCTAATTCCACTTTTAGAAGGTATCTAGAGCAGTCAAATTCATAGCAACGGAAAGTAAAATGGTGGTTGCCAAGAGCCTGGGGGGGGGGAGGGGAGAATGAGAAATTGTTGTTTAATGGATATAGAGTTTCGGTTTTGCAAGCTGAAAAGAATGTTGGAAACTGGTTGCACAACAATGTGAATGTGTGTAACAGTACTGAACTGTACACATAAAATGGTTAAGATGATAAATTTTATATTTTGTATTTTTACTAAAGATTTAAAAACTAAATAAGTAAAATATACAATGAGCCTGGCACATAGAAGATAATAAGACTACAAGCTCTGACTACATGAATGAAGAAGCTCCTCACGTAAGACGAGGATATCTAATTGGGATACTGATCTTTAAACATTCCCAGAAACTGGCCCAGCAAGTTTGGTGCAAGGAGTAAGGGAACCACAAGTTATGGTGTCAATGAGTTACCCGCTATACCTAAGCCTTAGCCCTTACAGGGACCACCCACTTCTGAGAATTAGAGGACATACACCACATTAAGGCTGCTCAGCCACACAAAACACAAAGACCACCTTTTGCCAGCTAAGTAAACCACTGATGCGCGTCAGTGAAAGGAGTATACTCTGGAGCAGTGGTTGCCAACCGGTGGTCTGCAGACCATTGGTGGTCCGTGAGGTCCCAAAGGTTGGCTACTGCTGCTCTGGAGCACACAAGTATGTGGAGCACGGGCACTGAGATGCAGGCCAGCAAACACAGCTTCAAAGGAACAATCCAAATATGAAAATCTGGATAACATGGCATCATGAAAAATAAGCAGTGAAAAATCAAAAGTGCCACCTGTGTCCAGAGGCTGGTGTGATGAGAACCAGAATGAGCGGGTTTAACACTCAGGAGGTCAAGAGTGCCCTCCACAGATGCTGGTGGAAGGGAGGGGTGAAACCCAGATCACAGTTCATTTAGGAATGTTGCCTTTTCATGACATCTTTTCATGCCAGTTAGCCCTTAAATTGGAGAAAATTTCATTCTGTAGGGCTGGAACACGGAGATGTTAGTCTCTCCCAGGAGCAACAAATAAAAGTTTTCTTCTTTATTTAATCTGGAGAACAGAGGGACTTGTAAATCAGACTGAGAGAAATTACTGCTATCGGGACTCATTGCTATATATTTTCATAGAGAAAAGAACACTAGGGAAGAGCTAAGAGACAAGGGGAACAAAATACAAAACAGCACAGACAAATATAGAGAACTTTATGTATCCAAGCAGAAAACAGGACTAACCTAGCACTGCTGAGAAAACAGCAGGGAGTGCCTGTGGCTCTACACCCACCTGCCATGGCCCATTAAAGACACCTGTCTGCAGGCACTTTACAACAGAACCCCACTTACCTTTCTTTTGATATCAGTGAACTGGGAAAACATTAAAGACCAATAAAACGACAGCTCCAGGATATAATAGTAGTGAAGGTCAGTTGTGAGTGGCTGAGGATCAAAGAAAAAAAAAGGAAGATTAATAGTTAATAGGAAACCCCATTTGTGTCCCAAACATCCTCAAGCTCAGTGCTGAAAAGTGACATGGTCTTATACCCCCACAAATTCTAGCCCCCTTCTCTTTGTGGATAAAGGGGGCTTTGAAGGATGCCTCTAATTCCTCTACTCTGCAGCCTGATTGCATTAGTTTTATCTCCAACCAAAAAAAGGGTCCATCAGAAGGAATGTGTGGTACCCGATTCACTATTTACTTTAACAATAGCATGTATGGTTCTTTGACATGAATGAGTATCTGCAAGATTCCTCAGGCGACCTAAAATATATATTCCAATGCACACAACAAAAGAATACCCCTGGCTAACTGCTGTGAGATTCCATGGCACAGGCACAGGGGAGGGAGGTGACAGAAACTGGAGGACAATGTATGTCACTGAGGCCTGGTTCCCAGTTCTGCATTAATCAGATCTTTCTTTCAGTACCCTGCAAATGTCAACAAAAGACAATTCAAAAACGTTTCTTAAAAGATCAGAGGGACAAGGAAGCTGCCAAGAGATACTGGGCTAGGCACCCAGCCAGGAAATCTGAGGTCACGTCCCACCTCCGCAGCTTCGCAGGTATAAAACTTGGGCCTTCCTTAATTTACTGTAAAAGGAGGTGGCACCTGTTCTATCTCCCCCAGGAAGGGGGAGAAGATCAGAGGCAGCAGAATGCAAGAATATTTATTCTGCACATAAATCCATAACAACAAAACAAAAGTGTTTTTTTGTTTTGTTTTGTTTTTTAAAAGAAACACAACATTTTCAACAAGTTGTTTTTGTTTATTGAACTGTAATGAAATGTCTTACTTTACCGGAATGAATCAAAGACTTTTGAAACTCATCGCACAAACATATCTACACACACAGTAATAGCATAGATGGTAAATACAATGGAAACTTAAATGCTCTGTAAACCGACAGCAGCAAAACAAATGACTTTTACGAGAAGCTGGTACTCACTCAACCACCAACTCTACTGACTTTACGCATAGGCATCAAGGAAAACAGTTGTCCCACTCACTGGCCTTTGGCAACAGAGCACCAGAGAGGACAGGATACTCTCCCCACCAGCAATCCTAAGCGCTGAGCATCAGTGTGTTTATCAAGCTCAGCACCACCCTGGAAGTGGCCTTTTAAAATTGAAGGTATTTATGCCCGGCCGGTGTGGCTCAGTGGTTGAGCATCGACCCATGAATCAGGAGGTCATGGTTCGATTACTGGTCAGGCCACATGCCTGGGTTGCAGACTTGATTCCCAGTGTGGGTTGTGCAGGAGGCAGCCAATCAATGACTCTTCTCATCATTGATGTTTCTCTCACCCTCTCCCTTCCTCTTGGAAATTATATATATATATATATACACACACACACACACACACACACACACACACACATATATATACATATATATATGTACATATATATATGTATATATATATATATATATAAAAAACTGAAGTTATTCGCAATGAGAGATGGGTACTCAGGTCAGACATATGGCAATAAAGTCTAAAAAATGGAGTGCTGGCTTTAGGAGCCTTGGAGCCAAGATTAAATGTCAATTTTAATGAGAGTCACTTTCTTATTGCATCTCCACCTGGGAAAATGCCCCAGTGGGCTATAAGGACAAGTGAGAGCACCCTAGAAATTGCAGAGTTCATAAGAGAGCATCATATTAGAATAACTAGTATAGTTGTGGAGTCCTTTGCAGTTGACAGAGCTTATCCATGCGATAATATCCCTGACGCTCTTAAAAGCCATATGAAATTAATACTATCATTTTCTAAATTGTATAGTTACAGGAAATTGCTGCCAGTTAATTCAGGTAGGGAGGCTGACCCCAGGTCTCACAGTGAGGCAGGGCTTGTGATCATCACTAGGGCTTTCATTCCCCACTTGTGCTCTTTATGACAAGCTATACAAGGGCCAACGGAGGGCAACTTTGCATTATTTTAAACTTAAAATACACACATGTATGTAAAAACCATTATGTATGTACTAAATAATATACAGACTCATACATAAGGAGCAGGGTATCCTTAATAAAATTGAAATAGACCATTCCTCACCTAAAAATCTGTTCAATTATTTATTTAATATATGTGCTAAAGACACAATAAATCTGTTTCATGAGTATGGCTCATTTTTAAAAGTACTCATAAGCGGGACCAGCATGGCCCAGGGGTTGAGCGTTGACCTATGAACCAGAAGGTCAAGGTTCGATTCCTGGTCAGAGCACGTGCCCAGGTTTCGGGTTCAATTCCCAGTGTGGGGTGTGCAGGAGGCACCTGATCAATGATTCTTCTCATCGTTGATGTTTCTATCTCTCTCTCCCTCTTCCTTCCTTTCTGAAATCAATAAAAATATATACATTTAAAAAAAGTGCTCTTAAGGCATGAGACTGCCTCTGAACTATAACCTATATATTTATGTAAATATATTTATCCACAAAGCACTATAATTACATGTGTAATAATTATATGCTGTTTAATGTTTTTTCCCACAAACATAAAAAGAAAGCTGTTCATTTTTTTTGTTAGTATAAGGAAAGTATCAAGAATGAACACTGGCCCTAGCTGGTTTGGCTCAGTGGATAGAGTGTTGGACTGTGGACTAAAGGTTCGATTCCAGGCAAGGGCACATGCCGGGGTTGCAGACTCGATCCCCAGTGGGGGGTGTGCAGGAGGCAGCCAATCAATGATTCTCTCTCATCATTGATGTTTCTATCTTTCTCTCCCTCTCCCTTCCTCTGTGAAATGAATAGAAATATATATATTTAAAAAGAATGACCACTCTTTCCATGAGAGATCATGAACTGGTCCTAGATTTTGAGAGTTAATTGCCGAATTATTAATTGATAAGCAATGATGTCTTATCAGTAGAAGACAATCTTAATCTGAATCCCCACATATGGTATCTTTCCTTCTATACTAAAGAAGCTTTTCATTTTATATAAACATAACTGTATATACCAGACAGACCCTCCCATTATCAGGTGGAATCTATAGTTCTATCTGTGAAACAGTCTGCAGCTACATTTTGAGCCACTGCTCTAGCAAGTCATTTTCTCAGAAATAAGCAATTGCTCAGCTCCCGCCATTAATGTGAAAGTTATTTCGGATCACATTACAGTTATGAAGAAGAGTGGGTATTACATTTCATCTGGCATTTGTCTCAGTGCCGTTCACGGGACAGGATTTACCTCATAAATGCAGTGCATTAGAGCAGCTGCCACGCCAGCAGTCGAGTTAAGGTTCCTGGAAGGCTTTGATGTGTTTTTATAAATAGAATTCTAGACATATAGGGGTTTTTCCACTCAGTGTACCATTACAGGACACAGGGAGAGCTGTAAATGACAATATTCCAAGTATTTAAGATAGTAAAACAGCAGTTGGGCCTGGGAATTACAATTGTGTTCAACAGCGACTGGGTTTCAATGTTGCTTTAGTCTCTATGAAATGGCCCTGAAATACTCAGCCCTCTCGAACCATGTTATGCTTATTTACATTATTTTCTAATCTGAATAAACTACATGAAAGAGATAGAAATGCATTTCAACATGTCCCTAACCTTGAATTTGCCCAAGGAGTATCCAACACCAGTTCCCACCCCGTTTAGACACTGTGGGTGATAGAGATGACACAGGGCACACCTGTTCCCCATTAACCTTATGTGCACCAGAAAGACAGCCCTAACAAGTCCCAAACTCAAATATCCAAGTTGCTTCTCATAATGTATGTCTTCTTATTACATCACCAAAATACCTGGTTGCATTTGTTTCATATCCCAATCGATCTAGAAACTTTTCAGCAAGAAATTTCTAGAAAAGTCCCAACTTTGATATTCAAATAGTAACTGATCTAGGGACTAGCAGACACGCTAATATTTCTGAATTCATGGACAGAGGCAAAGGTACATCAGTGGGCAGGAATCTGAAATACTCCCTTTCTGGAATACGATTCTAATCTCATCTCATTTTCAATTATCTTTTTTTCTTTCGTGTGTGTGTGTGTGTGTGTGTGTGTGTGTGTGTGTCTATGTGTAATGGTACACGCCCATTTTTCTGTGCTCAAGGAAATGGTGTTTGATTCACATACTTAGAGGCTATGCCTAAGCCACACCGTGAACTGGAGTCAGCAGGCCTGCTACAGCTCAACACAAGCTTTTCCCACTCGGTACTGAGACAGGCCTGGGCTGTTGTCAGCTTTTCCTCAGTAATTTAAAGCAGATCAACTGTTAGAAACAGAAACCATCCACCTGCTGAACTGATTGTATCTTGCTCTCCAGCAAATGCACCTTTCCACACTTACTCCATCTGCTAAAGCAATTAAGCTCTGATTCTGAGCTTCACCCAGAACACAACTACTTCCCTCACTAGGCTACATGTAGCATCAAGCCACAGGTGTGGGGGCAGGGGACCAAAACGCCAGGCGGCTGCCCCACCTAATGGACCTGCCTAAATCAGAACACTCACTGAAGGAAGATACTGTATGTATATAAAAACCCAGACAGCAATGGTTCCTTACCTGATAGGGGTAGTTGTACCAGCAGTGCCTTGTATTCCACAACCAGGGTGTCTAAAAAATGACAAAGAAACGTATTTTTACATATTTTGGAAAAGAAGCAGGATGAGATATTTATGACAGGTTCTTCTACCAACCTGCAATATTTGGGTGTTTCAATAATCTACCTCGGTGAGAACTGAAGGATTTAAGAATAAGATATTAAAGCAATTAGTATCCCATCACATATTCTCTCTGGATAGTCTATACTCAACTGGTAGTATTTCAGGCTACTTCTGGGATAGAGTCATAGCTGGTGTCTTAATATTCTGCTGGTCACAGAGAGACATTCCTGCTATGTAATGAGTCTCAGCAGCAGGGCCCTTCGGAGGTCTCACCTAAACCAGATGCAAATCATCAACCTCATTGTTATCAATGAACAATGTACCCTAAAACTCCTCCAATCCAATGTTTACAAAACAACATCATTAACCCATTGTTCCAAGCCTTAAACAAGGTTCAGTAACAGGCAGGCGAACTTCTTTGTTTCAGTAGGACACCTCAGATTAATTCCAGGCCTAAGGGAATTAGTCTTCAGGGCACACTCCACCCCCTGACTCATGTTCAAAGTCATAAAGACAAAACAATCGTTCTTGACTTCACAGCAATTACTTTGTTTACAACAAGCATGTCAAACTCCCAGCCACATGAAGCCCACAACGAATATTTTTGTGGCCTACCCAATATAACGGTATGTAAGAAACGTTTTAATAAAAATTTCGTAACTTAATTTTTACAATATCCTGTTATACATAATTATGAATAACCAACTACAATGTTCGCTAATGACTGACTACTATAATCGTGTTACATTCATTTCCCTTACGCGCCTTATGCACAGGTGCACCATTTCTCTCCACTAATACTAGCAGCGAAATTTTAGCAGCCAATTGCCACGTCATTAATCTTGGACTGACTTGTTTGATGTGCAAACAGGAAATACTTCACTTTCAGAGAACAAGAAAAATAGGTTTATTTGCATTAGGCTTATTAATTTGTGCAGTTATTCAGTGTCTGGTAAGTTAATGTTCAAAAAATATTTTTATTAAAATGTTCTATTATTTTATGTTAATGACTAGAGGCCCAGTGCATGAAATTCGTGCATGGGGTCGGGGGGGGGGGGGGGAGGTGTCCCTCAGCCCAGCCTGCACCCTCTCCAATCTGGGACATCCCTCTCACAATCCAGGACTGCTGGCTCCCAACCACTCACCTGCCTCTGCCTGATTGCCCCTAACTGCTTCTGCCTGCCATCCTGATCACCCCCTAACCACTCCCCTGCCAGCCTGATCGACGCCTAACTGCTCCCTGGCCAGCCCGATTGCCCCTAACTGCCCTCCCTTGCCAGCCTGGTCCCCCCCAACTGCCCTCCCCTGCAGGCCTGGTCTCCCCCAACTGCCCTCCTCTGCCGGCCCGGTCACCCCTAACTGACCTCCCTGCTGGCCTGATCACCCACAACTGCACTCCTTTGCAGTCCTGGTCCCCCCCAACTGCCCTCCCCTGCATGCCTGGTCCCCCCCAACTGCCCTCTCCTGCACGCCTGGGTCCCCCGCAACTGCCCTCATCTGCCAGCCTGGTCACCCCAACTGCCCTCCTCTGCTAGCCTGGTCACCCCTAACTGCCCACAACTGCCCACCCCTGCAGGCCATCTTGTGGTGGCCATCTTATGTCCACATGGGGGCACTATCTTTGATTACATGGGGGTGGCCATCTTGTGTCTTGGGGTGACAGTCCATTTGCATATTACTCTTTTATTAGATAGGATTACTAATTTATTTCAGCCCTTTGTATTCAGCATGTCTCTATCAAAATAAACCTACATTTCTATAAAAATTGAAGCTTTTGCTTTTTTGCGGCCCACATGTACTTAAACCTTGTTTATTAGACACCTGTTAGCCTTTGAGTTTTACATGCTTGGTTTACAACATTGTATAATCAGATAGGACATCTAATTGTGCACACAGATTCAACACATTTGTAATGAACAGGGAGGAGTTAGTGAAGATTTAAACAGACTGCTGAGTAATCCAATGATACCAACACAAACTTTCTCATATTTTTGTAGTAAGTTTGTAATTCTTTTGCATCTCTGATCATAGCTATAGCACTTTGTGGTACACATCCATATACATTTTGATATACATCTATACACATTTGTCCATTATTAAGGAACATAGTCACTAATCCAATCCATATGTCTTTATGTCACTGAAAGCTTAGTGTCAGATGTATTTGTACTGACCTAACCTCCTTATTTCATCCCAGATCCTATAAGATCAGGGTTGCTGCCCTCTGTAGTGTGATAATGTACCTGCCTCCCTGAAAGCAACACATATCCTTTCACCCAGTACCAGTGAGGATGAGGATGGGAATGAAAAAGGGGCTAATAAATCTGACAATTTCAGTGACTGAAATTAACCTCACAAGGTGATCTAATCCTAAATCCCCAACTGGGGAGGTCCAGATAGGTAGTCACACCCTAGGCCTATAAAAGGTTTACCTTTGCCTTAAGCAGCCCTGCCTATTGTTCTTGGGCATCTAGGTTAACACTCCTTTGAAATGCCAGAGTAATCCTCTTTCCCAGACCCTTCAGAGGTGTAACCACCCTCAAGAGAGCACATAATCTTGTTAACTCTCCTGTAATCCAATCATGCAGATTTCCTCTCCTCACATGCTCAGAGGAAAGGCCATGTGAGGGCTGCAGTGAGAAGGTGGCATGTCAGGAGGAGAGCTCCCCAGAAACTAAACTCTGTAGGACCTCCATCTGGAATTTCTAACTTCCAGAACCATGAGAAGTAAATTTCTGTTCTTTCAGCCACCCAGTCCTGGTATTTTGTTATGGCATTCTGAGCTGACTCACACAGCATCATGAGACAAGGCTTAATAAATGGTGCTTAATAGCTATTAAACTACACATCAACTAATTTCAATCTAAGAAGACTTATAAAGCATCTGAGCAAGACTAGGACCATAACACAGTAGATTCGAAATGACTTCCAACATTCTCCACCGAAACCACGATGTATAATGGGATTTTTCATTATCTCATGTACATCTGCTCCCAGATACGTCACTGGAGACACAACTTGGCAACAAGCATATCGATCAATAATGGTGTCCCATGGAAGGCTTCTGGGGATCTTCTTACCCTGAGCAAAGCCAACCCCAGCACCAGGATGGAGGTCAGACATGCTGCTGGTGGTCACCCTGCCACCTTCCTTTGCATTTTGACCATATGCATAAGAGTTGAGTGCTATTTACTCCATGATTTTTTAAAGAAGAAAACTAAAGAAGCTTTTTAAAGTGTCAGTAAATCTGCTCTTTTATCTAGTTTCTTCTTTTAATCAGCAGTTCTGTAGAGGTTTCATAGCGAACAAAAAATAGGTCAGATCTGAACATTTCACTTTACCATCTAGCGTTAGATAGGTTTGGGCTCGCTTTTTTAAAATTTCATTTGACATACTTCTGAAAAGTAACAGTTTTAAAAATCTACCTTTCAGTTTCCATACCACCTATCATGATGATGGATTGTCACCAAATTCAAGGCAGTGTTGTCCAAGCATAGAATGTGAGACACTAAGAGTGAACCCTAATATAAACTATGAACTTTGGGTGATAATGATGTATCAATGCAGGTAAATCAACTTTTTCCTTCGGATTGATTATATCTAGGGTTTATTGTAAGAAATAAACACGAGAAAAAATGCTTCCATGTCTGCAATGGGTTTAATTAGAAAGGTTAGCACTAAATTACCTTAAGTCAAATGGGTAAGTTCCATATGATATTTTTCCTTTTAAATGTAGTCCAAGGGGAAAAAAGTACTTCCCTTCTGTGAATACTTAGTATGCTTCCTCTTACCAAGTGAGAATTATGTTACCCCACTATCTTTCTACCTTGATTTTGGAAGCTGAAATCTAATTCTATAGCTCAGTCATAGCAACTGGGATTGTCTTTCAACATCTTTGCTTATTTTTCCTTTTATGTGTAACTTTTATGTTAATATTTATATTAATAATGTTATTACATAAACATGGCAAATTCCTTTCAGAAACATTCAACTGTAGATTTAAATGAGTTAATATAAATTAAATCCATTCAAAATAATATTTAATGCACATTGTAAAAGAACTCAGAATGCAAAGAAATATTTCATGCGTTGTGAGTTTAAAATTTGATAAATAAATTGAAAAGAATGAAGCCTGAAGATGCTGCTGGTCAGTGGTGAGCTGTCTAGAGTGCTCTAAGGATGCAAGAGTATCCTTTCCTCCTTTCCTGAGTCAGTAGAAATCTGACTATAAATCTACAATGCAGACCGGTGACTCCTCCCTAGAGGCTAGCACAGGGGTGGGCAAACTTTTTGACTCGAGGGCCACAATGGGTTCTTAAACTGGACCGGAGGGTCGGAACAAAAGCATGGATGGAGTGTTTGTGTAAACTAATATAAATTCAAAGTAAACATCATTACATAAAAGGGTACGGTCTTTTTTTTTTTAAATTTCAATAGTTTTATTCATTTCAAACATTTTAACAAGAAGAATGTAAACACTTATTATAATTTGAAACTTCAAAAAATGGAGGAATCATAGCACAATAACATACCTTATATTGAAGATGGCAAAGGCAAATAAAATTGCCTAACAAAGGAAAGGTACAAAAGCCTTTCAAATTAAACTTAAATATAATAAAATAATTTAAAACTAAAACAAATAGAAAAGAACAAAATGTGTAAACAGTAAATTAAACATTTTCTTTAGTGCAACTTCCAAATTATGCCCGGGACGTAGATGTAGATGCCAATGTAGACTGGGTTGAAAGGTTTTTGGTCTTTAAAACATCAACTTCATTGGGAACAGTGTTGTTGGTCTCCTTTTTAGCTAACGCTCTGATACTGTGCTCTCCAGGGGCGTGTCTCCCTACATCACCACGATAACGTGTCTACGCATTCCCAGGGTGATGTCGGGGGAGGCGTCCGCGGGCATTACAAGGAGCCTCTGGAAGATTGAGAGGTTGTTCCTTCTACTGAATGGGCGGATATAAACCCGCCCACTCAGAAGGAGGAGCTGCGTGTTTCCCGACATTGCCATGTTAACACTGCTGCTGGTGAAGGAGCGGAGGGGAGAGCAAGAGAACCCTCGGCTCTTTCGGCTCCGCGGGCCGGATAGAACAGCCGAACGGGCCATAGTTTGCCCACGGCTGGGCTAGCATCTGCCTGAGCTTTGAAAGCTCCCCTGATGTGCAAATATAATTTGGACTTGACCCTGAGGCATTATATAAAGATAGCAGCCTTTTCTATTGATCGGGCTTTTAAAAAGATGCTGGTCCTCTAGACCTGGTCAAGCATATGCCTTCAGCATATTCAGCAATCAATTTAGAAAGTAATTTGCTGAGCTGCCAAGCATACATAAATAGAGTTTCTTGGAGATGGGCCTTGAGGGCACAGGGTCTCTGTGGGTTTAATCATAGAAACAAAGAGAAGAGAAATGTGAGTCGCGTTTCCATGCCTTCTAAGACCTGCCAGCCAGTGATTCCTGATTTTTTCTGCCTCTACTTAGCTAAGAGATTACACACACACACACACACACACACACACACACACACACACGCACAAACACCCCCCTAACTAACTGTGACTGTGATTATCAAGAGTCTGAGCAACAGGAAGCTTAAAAAACCAACTCTCCCACTGATTCAGATGTGGACTCTCCTCCACACCCAGGGAGAATCACTGCAAAGCAGAATGGACTGATCAATCAATTTCATGTTTAGAACAGAAATTAGGGAGAAAGGAAACAGATGAAGGAAAGAGATGAGAAAAAAATGAGGTGAAAGGCCTAGAAAGAGGGGAAAATGGTGAGAATGTCAACACAGGGAGAAAGACAGAGAGAGAGGGAGTAAAATTTGGGAATGAAGCCAATGAGAGCGGCCATTAAGAAGCACAAAATTAGTCAAAAGATTAAAGAAATTATAATATATTACAAAAATTACTATTTCTAATATGCAAAGAGCCCACAAAAATTTATTAAAATATCAAAACACCCAATGAGAAAAATGGGGAGAAGAATAATAAACAGGAAACACAATAGACAAAAATATATGTGATCAAAAACATATGCAAAAATATCACAGATTTTTTTTTTTTTACCCATGTCTGGAAAATATTTAAAGAATTTAGCACACAGAAGTCAGCAGTGTATAGAATCTACAAATTTAAATACTACTCTACAAATTTAATAACCTCTCTAAGGAGTAGTTTGATCTTTAAATTCTGCATATCCTTTGACCCAACACTGAATGTAAAAAAACTAATTAGACCTATATATAAAGGCATTTGTGCATGGATTTACACTATAATTCTTTTTCTAGTAATACACATTCAAACAAATCTAACTTCAATAATGGGAGGTTAGCACGTGCTTACATGGGAATCTATGAGAGCAGATCCTGAGACGAGGGTATGGATGCAGGTTGTTATTTGAGAGGTGATCCCAGGAAACAGAACAGAGAAATGGAGAAAGTAAGGCAGGAGAGGGAGATAATCCATTATGGTTTTCAGGACCAAGCTGATTACTGCTGCAGGCATCTCAGTTCCACTTACAACTCTCCCAACACAGGACTGGGAAGTGGGGCGGGGAGGCTGGGCATTTATCCTATAACCCCTACCCCCCACTGATTGAGGTTTCAGTATTAATGAATGGCTCCATATTTCTAGGTTGTACTTTCATGTGTTTAGGTGACCTTGTGGCTTTGGGAAAAGCGGGAACAGAGATATAGCACAGCTTATACCTGAGGTGGGATACTGTCAGAGGTGCATGGAACTATCTACCACATCAGATGGGCTAAAGACATGCAACAGGCATATTCACGTTTTAGGTTACAATTAGATTACATGCAGAATAAACAGTGTACCTTATTAAAAGTGGGCATATATTTACACACACACACACACACACCAAGTGTGTGCATGAAAAATGCCTGGCAATATTTACCAAAAGTTACTTAGAGATTATGTATAAGTAATGATTATCTTGGGTGATTTTTGCTTTTTTTTCTTAAATGTTTGTATGTCATTATTAGATTACACAAGTAATTATAACTATATTTTTTCTGCAATGAATAAGTCTTATTAAAATCATAAAAAGCCAAAGTTCATGTACTTTTAACAGCTCTCATTTAAAAAACACACACATTTACTTTCTGTTCACAAACAAGACTAATAGCATTAATAATATATTGCTACGCTCAAATTATTCAAGAATTCTAATTAACTTTAAACTAAAAGCTAGTATATGAAATAGCTGCTTTCAGAGTATTTACATGTTGACAGTGACATTTAAAGTATAAACAAATCATTAATAATTTAATTCTAAATTCTCAATTAAGAGAAAGTAACATGAGGAAATAATAAGATGAGCAGATAATCTAGAATAAATCTTGCATTCATTATGTGGTGAGCAATCATTTTGCCGCCCACCCACTTACTCTTATTTTGAAGGTCTCCTCTTCCTTACCACTTTTAAATCAACTAGGCCTTAATATCTTTGTGCTAATATTATTGTACTAGTGGCCTGGTACACGAAATTCATGCATGGGGGGGGGGGTGTCCCTAAGCCTGGTCTGCACCCTCTCCAATCTGGAACCCCTTGGGGGATGTCCAACTGCTGGATTAAGACAGACTAAACCGGCAGTCAGACATCCCTCTCACAATCCGGGACCGCTGGCTCCTAACCACTCACCTGCCTGCCTGCCTGATCACCCCTAACCACTCTGCCTGCCAGCCTGCTTGCCTCCAACTGCTCCCCCACTGGCCTTCTCACCCCAACTGCCCCCCCTTGCTGGCCTGATTGTCCCCAACTGCCCCCCCACCAGCCTGATCACCCCAAACTGCTCCTCTGCCAGCCTGCTCGCCCCCAACCGCCACCCTTGCTGGCCTGCTCACCCCCAACTGCCCCCCCTGCTGGCCTGCTCACCCCCAACTTCCCCCACCGCCGGCCTGATCACCCTAACTGCCCTCCCCTCCTGGCCTGATTGCCCCTAACCACCTCTGCCTCGGCCCTGCCGCAATGCTTTGTCTGGGTGGCAGCCATGGAGCCAGCTGGGGCGACCAAGGAAGCCAAGCCCCCGCCTCCCGCCCGCTCCCGCTGGCTCCGTGGCCCCAGCCGGCGCAGCCATCTTTGTTGCGTCATTTTGCATATTCCCGCCCTGACCGGTTTGGCTCAGTGGATAGAGTGTCGGCTTGCGGACTCAAGGGTCCCAGGTTCGATTCCAGTCAAGGGCATGTACCTTGGTTGCGAGCACATACCCAGTAGGGAGTGTGCAGGAGGCAGCTGATCGATGTTTCTCTCTCATCGATGTTTCTAACTCTCTATCCCTCTCCCTTCCTCTCTGTAAAAAAATCAATAAAATATATTTTAAAAAATTTGCATATTCCCTCCTTATTGGCTGTGGGCACCGCCATCTTTATCACGAAGTGACAGTTAATTTGCATATTACTCTTTTATTATATAGGATGCTCCTCACTCACACACTCTTTCAAGTATTTATTGAGTGGCTACCATGAATTAGGAATCCTGCTAAGCATGAAGATGCAATAAGACAAGTTCTCCATTTTCATAGAACTTGCCATCTCCTGGGTAATCCAAACAATTATGATGTAGCAAGGTATCCACAGGATGCAGAGAAGCTGTACATAAAAAGACACCCAGCCCAGTTGTGGAGAGTGAGGTGGGAGGGGAAGGCTCTGCCAGGAGGTGTCACTGTAGCTGAAACCAGAAGGACACCCAAGCAGAAGGTGGGGAGAAACTGCCAGATAGAAGAACATGGGCTTCCCTATCTTTCAGAAGCCATGTCTTATTTCCAACAACATCACTTTTCCTAATCATCATTTCCTTGCATTATTCTCTAGAGCATTAAAAAAAAAAAAAGCCTCTTCCTCTTTCCCATCTGAGAAGGTAAAATGCTTCTGCCTCGCTGTCCATGCTCCTGGAGGACGGCTTGGTCTCTGGTGACCATGCAAGATTAAGTCCACTCTTCCCAGTAAGCATCCCCTGCTCTCTCCAGGCCAAGTGCCTTGCTGTCCACTGATTCCCATCCGTGTGCTTTAACTCCTGGGTCTCCTTGTCTGCGTGCCACCTGTCATCTCTACCCCTCTGCCTCGATGCCTCCTGATCAATCTTCCAGGCACTAGTCTGTAGGCCTCCTGCTTCCTGAAACCGTTTTGTGCAGCCGTTTGTAGGTCTTCCTCTCCAATGAACTCCAGCTTCTTTGAAAAGGGTGTAGTTCATAAATTAGTTCTCAATGTTCAAAAAGTGGCTATTGCCCTAACTGGTTTGGCTCAGTGGATAGAGCGTCGGCCTGTGGACTCAAGGGTCCCCGGTTCGATTCTGGTCAAGGGCATGTACCCGTGGTTGCGGGCACATACCCAGTAGGGAGTATGCAGGAGGCAGCTGATCGATGTCTCTCTCTCATCGATGTTTTTAACTCTCTATCCCTCTCCTTTCCTCTCTGTAAAAAATCAATAAAATATATTTTTTTAAAAAGTGGCTATTATGTGTCATTGTGGTTTTACATTTTTTGGTATTATTTTAACCAATTATCAATGTTTAAGGAGAGTTCTAAGCACACAAAAAGCAGCAGAATACAGGATATGGCTTGTGAATAAGAGCAATATGGATCAGCATAAAGAGGCAAGTGATGAAGAAGTAAACGTGTGGTAATTGGGCTCCGCCTTGCTGTCAGGCATAATGCTAGACAGTTCTTGTCAATTCTTGTCACTTGTCAGTTCTTGCTTTGCTGTGTGACATGCTCACTGTAAACTTCACAAATGCTATAAGGAGAACAGACAATGGTGGCAGAGAATTCAAGTTTCTCTCAACCATGTACTAGCTGTGTAAGTCATTAACCCCTGCACAATATTTTCAAATCAAATAGCTGCTTCTCATGAACAGGATACAGTTTTGTCAAGCAGAAAGAAAGAGAGCCAATCTAGGGCTGCAGCCAGATGAGAGAGAGGAAAGGGAGAATTCCATCATAAGATCCCCAAACTTAAACATCTGGATACATAGAGTCTTCGCTTTTAATCCTATGAAAACAGGAGCTACTCCAAAGAGCTAGGCTGTGTACTGTTGCTCCAGTGAGCAACTAACCCAAAAGGTCTGTCTGAAGAGTTTTCTGTGTTCCTCACAAGGACTCATGTGGCTGCTGGCACCACACAGCCTCCCAGAAGGCACGAGCCCCACCAGGAATGGAGGGCTGGTAATAAAAGGGTCATTGCCACATACAGAAAGGTCTTCTCACTCCTATCTTTAACGTTTACTCAGGACAGAAAGAAGAAGTGATATGAAAGTGGAGAAAACGTGAAAAAACAAAACAAGGAACTTAGCATAAAATGTGAGTAAACACTTGGCTTTTTTTTTTTTTTTTAATCACAAAGGCTTGTTATTCTGAATTGAGTATTTGTAGACATTTTCTTAAAAATGAACAAGTGAGATTGTCACTTCAAGAAAATCAAATAAAAATATTTGTTGATGATACAATTCAAGCTTTCAAGCAAACAGTATTCTAGAAAATACATATATGCTTAAAAGCCTCCCATTAGTTAAAAACTTTTCTGAGGATATCAGTGAAAACATTAAAAAATATGTTTTTGATATTTATAATGACACTAGAGGCCCGATGCACGAAATTTGTGCACGGGGGTGTGTGTCCCCCAGCCTGCACCCTCTCCAATCTGGGACCCCTCGAGGGATGTCCGACTGACCCTTTAGGCCCGATCCTACCAGGGATCGGGCCTAAAGGGTCAGTCGGACATCCCTCTCACAATCCAGGACTGCTGGCTCCCAACTGCTTGCCTGCCTGCCTTCCTGATTGCCCTTAACCGCTTCTGCCTGCCAGCCTGATCACTCCCTAACCACTTCCCTGCCAGCCTGTTTTCCCCTAACTGCCCTCCCCTGCAGGCCTGATCGCCCACAACTGCCCTCCCTTGCAGGCCTGGTCCCTCCAACTGCCCTCCCCTGCTGGCCATCTTGTGGCAGCCATCTTGTGTCCACATGGGGGCAGGATCTTTGACCACATGGGGGCAGCCATCTTTTGTGTTGGAGTGATGGTCAATCTGCATATTACTCTTTTATTAGATAGGATAGAGGCCTGGTGCACGGGTGGGGGCCAGCTGGTTTGCCCTGAAGGGTGTCCCGGATCAGGGTGGGGGTTCCCTTGGGGTGTGGGGCGGCCTGGGCGAGGGGCCTGTGGTGATTTGCAGGCTGGCCACGCCCTCTGGCGACCCAAGCAGAGGCCCTGGTATCTGGGGTTTATTTATCTTCTACAACTGAAACCTTGTAGCCTGGAGCGGAGCCAAGCCTTCTGCTTGCTCTGTGGCGGCAGCCATTTCTATTGGGATTTATGTATCTTCTATAATTGAAACTTTGTAGCCTTAAGCGGAGGCCTGGGCCGGCCAGGGTGTGCGGAAAGCTTGGCTTCCTCCATCTCCAGGGGCAACCCTAGCCTCCTGCTCTTTCCAGCTCCGTGGCTGCCGCCATTTCTCTTTGGGTTTATGTATCTTCTGTCATTGAAACTTTGTAGCCTTGAGTGGAGGCCTAGGCTGGCAAGGGCAGGCGGAAAGCTTAGCTTCCTCCATTGCCGGGGAAACCCAAGCCTCCCTCCTGCTCTCTGTGGCGGTAGCCATCTTGGTTGGGTTTATTTGCATATTCACTCCTGATTGGCTGGTGGGTGTAGCGGAGTGATGGTTAATTTGCATATTACTCTTTTATTAGATAGGATGTGTCAACATTTGAAAGACCTGTGTAACTCAGTGAACAAATAATTCCCAAATGACCAATTCCTGACATTAAATAATCATGCCTGGGCAAAGGGGAATGATAGATCAATGTAAATGTAACCAAGTACAAAAAGTTCACTGACATTAAAGAAATTGCTTCTTGTCAAGTTTTGGTGCGGTATTAAAGAAGACTATCTATAGGATTCTGAAAAACACTATTAGGATATTTTTGCCATTTCCAACTCCATGTCCTTGTGACTTTCTTCATATATTTCAACCCCCACACCTCCTTCCCCCCTCAAACACCCCACGTCACAATAAATTGGATGTAGAAGCAGGAATGAGAATCCAGCCCTCCTCCACTAAAACCAGATATTAGCAAGGATTGCAAAAAAAAGCATTGCAAAAATCTCTCTCTTTTGTTTTATAAAATATGTTTTTCTTAAAATGTTATTTATGTTATGTAATGATTTATTCTTGCTATTTGTGAATAAATGGATAAATGATTTTAAAAGTTATCACTTTTAATTTCTAATACAATCAATACTGATAGACATGACTAATAAAAACAAAAGGTCTTTAAAATCCTGTATAACTGTTACAAGTGTAAAGCGTTCCTGAAACCAATGAGTTTGAGAAGCACTCCACTGCGAATAGCAAATCAATAAGGTGAAATGAAGCAAGTCTCCAAAGACCACATGGAGCAGAGGTGCCCTACTGACCTAGGCTAACTCATATTTGGGCTGTTCCATGAAACAGAAATAAACTTTGTTCTTTAAGCCACTGTGCTTCTGGGTCTCTTTGCTACATAACTGCAGTTTAGTGATCTTCCTGACCAATTCAAGGCTCATATGGCAACAGACAGACACAATGGGAAAAGCCTTGGTTCTCAGGAAATGAGTTCCTTTAAATCTATTTACTGAATAAACAATATTCAGCAAGTGCAAGGACACATCAACTATATCTGCTACTCAATTTGATGCATTCCCTCCTCTACCTTTTTCAGACTTTAACACACACCAAAATTAGTCCCAAGAATCCAAAACCATAGAATTGCATCAGGTTGAAGGTGGGAAGACTCTTTTTGCCAAGGTGGGGATACCCAATGTTTAATCAATCATCCCCAATGAAGGGTTGCCCTTCGAGACCATACAGCCTAAGAGACCTTCAAGATTTTTACAAGTCATCATTTCTTTAAATGAATAGACCTCAAGCAAGGTTCTACCTACTTAAAAATCATTTTTCTGAGAACAATTGAAAAGAATTACGTAAGAAAATGGTGAAAAGCCATAGCTCACTCTCTCTCATTTAAAAATGTTGGGAACTTTAGGTTTGATTTTTCTTATGTATGAAGTTTGACTTGCTTTTTTAATGTTATCTTGCCACCATATCTGTGTGTTATATCCAAAAACCTACAACAATATTATATGAATCTTGAATCCAAATATATTATGAATGAACAGTTTTATGTTTCCCAAACTCCTAAATCTTTTATCTAGATGTGGCAATATATGGCCATGGAAGATGCATTGTTTCTATGAGTGAATATGTTCGAAGAAAAAATTGTACTGTGCTATTTTTATTTGATAATGTTGCAGGAAAATACAAAAATCAGAGACTTGTAAAGCAGCCAAATACCTGCAATGTTCAATTATATAAACAGAGAACACCACTTTTATGAAAGGCAGGAGAATCTAGAAGTAGAGAAACCAAAGTTCCATAAACTCCCAATCCCTGCAATTACTGAGAGAACACAAGATAGAGAAGAAGGAATCAGAAGGGACACAAGAGCCTGCTGCCAGGCCTCCGTCTGCCACTAACCAGTGGGGTGACAGTGGGTAAGTCAATTCATCCAGCTGGTTGCTCATGTGTGAAATTAGGAGTTGGACTGAATAATTCCTATGATCACTTCAAGTCCTTCATTTCACCAACCTCGCTGCCTCCTTTTTTTCGCTCCCAAAAGACAAGATCCTAGTTGCCCATGCTCTGATCATGTTGCAGACTCTGACACCCCACAAATGCACAAATGGAAATCCAACAGCAGAGGGAGACCCCCCTTGTTCCTCTTTTTGAAAGGATTTTAGTTATCCACTGCAATTTAGATTTTTTGAATCACTGACAAAATTAAGTCACTCTTATTCAATCCAATTAGAGCATTATTAGTAATCAGTATAATAAAAAGCGAATTTTGCCCAATTTTATGATGTTTGAGTAAAAGTCATAAAGTGAGTAATTGCTTTCCAATGGGTCTTCTATCTGTGAGGTTCAAGTTTTATATTGTGTTTGGTATTAAATATTAAAATTTTCTAAATTCAACACTGATGAAAATTTGATGATATTTTACTTTAGGAAAATAATTATCCCTTTTCCATTACAGCCACTTTCATATATTAAAATTCAGAAGGGAACTCACAATTCAGTTTACCATTACTCAATACTAATAGCACAAATGATCAAATGGTACCCTTTAAGTGAGTGGTACATCTTTATACATTGTTTATCTTCTAATTAGGATAGAGAAATTATCCTTTGAGTTGCTGAGTTAATTACAAAGAAGGAATTGATATTTATGCAGTTAAGTTTTGATCAGCAGTGTCTGATTTTAATGAAGGCTGTCTTCATGCCTTCCCAGCTTCTGATCTTCCAAAAATGTGTACTCATTTTTGGGGGGAGGGGCTACAAGATGTAATTAGGTTAGATGAATGCAACTGAATTACATCAAGGAGCTGTACCAGCAATTCAGAAGTAGTTTGCTGAATAAAGCCTTCCTCTCCATGAAGAGAGCTCTTAAAATCAACGCGACAGAAAGATGGGGCGATTAATGAAATTGGCATGATATTGAAAACATAATCTAAAATTAACTATTTACCAGGAAGCAAAAACAAGACAGCCAAGTACAACCAACCTTTCTATGCAAGTAGAACCAGGTTCCTTTTTATCTCTTGTTGTATCTTTTAAATGCTTCTTTGCTTTGTTTATCTCAACACCTAATGAATGTCTGAGTTCACTGATGTCCACAATATTAACCCATCAATGTTTACTCTCTTGTAGTTTGCTCTCATGGGCTTATACTTATTACTTGCCAAATACCTAACTTTTCAGGCACATACACTATCAATTACAGAACTTGCCGTGCAAACAAGTGAAAAACAAGGGTATTTATTGGCAGTGTTGAAAAGGCCATGACATTGAACCAACCTGAAGCCATCAGTCTCCAGACTAAGGTATACAAATGACTTTATGACTTCAGTTTACTCAGGAGATATGCACAAGGTAATCTTTAAATGAAAAGAGCCACAGAAAATGACATTTTACTTGCTCCAGTACAAATGATGTTAGCATTTGAGCTGGGAAGACATACTGTTATCATTGGGAAGTATTATCTAGAAAATTCACATGGAGCTAAGGTATAATTATCCTTTAAACTAAATGACAGTCATATTTTTGTTCGTCAATTCGAGTGTCTAAGATACTCTAATTGAAGAGGCTTTGCTATTATACTTATATTTTCAACTCTATAGGGATGGCTCAATTTGGAGTGCTTCAATATTATCAGTGACCAATTCTATAAATACATTTTTTACAAAATAAACTAAGTAAGAATCCATCAATTTACCTTCTGATTCTAGAACATACATCTGGAAAGAATTGCTTCATTTTCAGATACCATTCGTTTTAAATAGAAATAACATACATTCTTACCTAAGGTATTGTAACAGAATTGTATTATTATGTAGTTACTGTTCCATTGAACAAAATTTAACCCAGGATTAAATTTGTAATATCAAACTATTTTAAAATGGGACTGACTGTGATTATGTCCCTGGGAAAACTAACAGGATATCCAAAGAGAAGAAAATTTGCATTTAGTTCAAACAGGAAGTAATTAAAAACTGTCAAAATGTAGGGAAAACTGGCATTTGTAATAAGCTCCAATAGTAACAAGACAGAACCAGAAGGTCAGTTGAACCAAGGATTTCCTTAGTTTAAAATTATACTTACTTAAATGATACCACTTAAACAAGTGGTACAAAAATAAACTGAATGCTGGAACAATTAAATTCCTTATATACTCTTCTTATGAAACATGCAATAAAATTCATTTATCCAGCACCTGCTGTGTGGCAAGCCATGTTCTAGGGATTTAGGAGTGAACAAAACAACAGAAAATCACCGCTCCCACAGACTTATTTCCTAGTGGAGAAGACTGACAATAAACAAGAAAAATAAGCAAAAATGAACAGTATGTTACATGGGATGAAGGTTAAGGAGAGAAAATCCAGTAGGAAAAGAAATATGAAATGTCAGAAGTTGTAATGGGGAGATGACATTAATAAAGGTTGCCATGGAAGATGTCACTCAAGTGGTGATTTCTGAGCAAAAACCTGAAGGAAATCATCTGTCACTGTAAGTTTTACTTGTCTGTCTTGACTACATTAGTTTCTACCTTTATTTATATGTAAATAATGTAAGCCAGCTACACAGAAGACAAGACAGGAATAAGAGTAGAAGAGATAGACATTGTGACTTTAATTGGCAATAACTTCACCTCTGCTTTCAAGAGGTGAAACACCTGTGTTTTGAACACCTGCGTGTTCAAAATACCAGTTTATGTATCATTTGTGAGTAATAAGTTGCATCCTTAGGTGTGGTCCTTGCTAATTCCACTTATGACTTTCCTGGAAAGAGAACTGAGATGAGGGGTAATAAGACCTAGGAGAGGAGAGCTGGCAGGTGGAGAATGAAAAGGGAAAAACCAGGGTAGATAAATTTGCTGGTTTTAATGCATGGACCTGCTTCCACATTTAAACTGACATGTTGTCAAGTGAAAAAAATTGTGTGACTTTCTGTTTCAATTCTCTGCTCTATAAAACGGCCATGATGATCATTGTACCAGGTTTTATGAAACTGAAGCTGAATAGAGGCAAGAATTTTAAAAGTATAAACATCATAGAAATGGAAATCAATGATTTTATTCCCTAGATTACCCTAATCACAACATCCTATATAATAAAAAGGTAATATGCAAATTGACTGCCACGCCCTCACAAGATGGCTGTCTATGACTAGGCTGGCAAAGGGGTTAGTGAGGGATGACCAAACGACTGAACAGCAGGCTGTGTGGGGCGACCAGGCTGGTGGGGTGAGGAGGGGCATGAGGGGCAACCAGGCCAGCATGGAGGGCAGTTGGGGGCAACCAGATCAGCAGGAGGGGGCAGTAAGAGGCAACCAGGCCGGTTGGGGGGGCAGTTAGGGGCAACCAGGCTGGTAAGGGGGGGCATTTAGGGGTGATCAGGCCAGCGGGGGGGGGGGCAGTTAGGGGCGACCAGGCAGGCAGTCAGGTGAGCGATTAGCAGCCAGTGGTCCAGGACTGTAAGAGCCTGGGGATCTGGCCTAAACCGGCAGTCGTACATCCCCCGAGGGGTCCCGGATTGGAGAGGGTGCAGGCTGGGCTGAGGGCCCCCCCCTCGTGCACAAATTTCATGCACCGGGCCTCTAGTGTATATAATAAAAGCCTAAGCGACCGTTACGGCGGAACAACCAGAATGACTGGTCACTCTGATGTGCACTGACCACCAGGGGGCAGATACTCAACGCAGGAACTGCCCCCTGGTGGTCAGTGCACTCCCACAAGGGGAGCGCTGCTCAGCCAGAAGCTGGGCTTACAGTTGGTGAGTGCAGTGGAGGTGGCGGGAGCCTCTCCCATCTCTGTGGCAGCTCTAAGGAGCAACGAACTGAGCCGTAAGGAGCAGCAAGCAGGCGGGTGGTAAAGAGCAAGAGGTCTCAGACTGTGAGAGGGATGTCCGACTGCTAGCTTGGACTGATCCCCATGGAGAGCCGGGCCTAAGCTGGCAGGCGGACATTCCCCGAGGGGCCCCGGACTGTGAGAGGGTGCAGGCCGAGCTGAGGGATCCCCCACCCCATGCACGAATTTCGTGCACCAAGCCTCTAGTATTGTAATAGCAGAAGACAACAAAATGAGCAACACAGAAATAAATTCATTGGAGACATCATACTCATAGTATAATCAGAACTCTGAAGCTGTGTTTTTACTCTGAAGAAACCAGATGACGAATACTTAATTCTTCAATATGCTTGACCAGGATAAAAAATACTTTCCAGAAAGTATTTTATTTTATTATTTATTTATTTATTTATTTATTTATTTATTTATTAATTATTGTTTGAAGTCTTACAAATAGTAGTACATATGTCTCCTTTTTTTTTTCCCCCATTGACCTCCCCCCCGCCTCCCCTTCCCCCCAGCACATGCCTTTACCTGCCCCCGCCCCAGTGTCTTGTATCCATTGGTTATGCTTATATGCATGCGTACAAGTCCTTCAGTTGATCTCTTACTGCCCCCCACAACCTCCTCTGCCTTCCCGCTGTAGTTTGACAGTCTGTTCAATGCTTCTTTGCCTCTGTATCTATTTTTTCCCCATTTCTTTCCTTTAAAAAATCTTGCCTCTGCAGACTAGAAATAAACATATAATAACAAAAAATGTTTGAGTCCCAATTTCAATGTCCAACAGTTCTGAGTCCCCATTTCAATGTCAAACAGTTCCTTATGTGTACATGTCAGCAATGATATCTGGATGGTGGGCACATGGTGGCAATGCAGGTCTGACCCTCTCTGGTTTGGTCCTAGGCAACCTGCTGCAGGTGACAGACAGTGACTTGGCCCAGCTCAGATTGGGACCCAGGTAACAGACAGAGACCTGGCCGACAGCAGCTGCCCTGTATCTAAATCCAGCCTAGCACCAGGAATGCTCAGGGCCTACTCAAGAATGCAAATAATCCTTTCCACTAATATTTACAGGGTAAACTAAGATTGTTGGTAGAGTATTAAATTTGACAATAAAATAATAATCAAGTTTTCAGATTAATTTAAATAGGCTAATTGAAATAAGTGAATATTCAAGAAAATTTAATTGTACTGGACAAAAAGCTGTTCCTAAAGTGGTAACTAAAATTTCTATTGGTAGTTCATCTCATGGTAAAATTCCTGAACATGCAATGAAACTAAAGTAGTCATATTTTTGTGCAAAAAATTAAAATTTAAAGTAATCAAGACTGCATTGTAAAATTTATAAAAGCCTCCATTAATCAAAAAAAAAAAAAAGAGGAGATAGTAGGGTAATATCATGTAAGGAAAAATATCCTATAAGTAAATTACATCTAGAAAATTTTTACTTTACAAAATTAATTTTCATTTGTAATGCTAACAGCAAGACACCCATGAAAAACACACATGATGTCTAAACAAGACAAAGGAAAATCGTTTGGGCAAAAATAAAAAGGATCCCAAATCTATTATATAGAAACGATTCCTTTATTAACTTTTGGTTGAGAATATGTTTGTATATTTTCAGAAAACAACTTCAAGACCATGTGGATTCCTGCAACAGAGAGGAATTGACAGGTCTGCTCCAACCACGAAGACAAGAGGAGAAACAGTCCAGAGATGGAAGACGCTGACGATGCCTTGCCATGCAAGCAGTCTCCAGAAAGCATTTTAATAAAAAATACTTTCCAGCCACATAGCAACAGTATCTGAGACTTAAGAGACACCAATAGTAGTAGTAATAACAGGCTTTTCTGCCCCCTCTGAAGAGAGCTTTATATATCCTGAACAGAGTTGCTTGTCCTCCTCCCCCAGG
The DNA here is from genome assembly GCF_963455305.1 of Plecotus auritus. Taxonomy (NCBI): domain Eukaryota; kingdom Metazoa; phylum Chordata; class Mammalia; order Chiroptera; family Vespertilionidae; genus Plecotus; species Plecotus auritus. Next base: position 51,168,201 of record NC_137776.1, read on the forward strand.
CGATACCAACATCATTGCCCCTTTCTTCCTTAGTGATAGAACCACAACTTTAAGTGGAGTACATTGTCTCCTGAAATGACAGAGAAGACATTGCCCAGCCTTCTTACAGTGAGGTGGGGCTCCGTGTCTCACTTCCGGCTTAAGAAGTAAAAATGGTGTGGGGTGTCCATAAAGCTACGTAATGAGAGATGACTCAGCTGCTGAGCAACTGTCTACCTGTCCACTATTCCTTATTTGGGGGCACTGTTTCGTTGATGTGATGGCTGGAGCTCCAGCAGCTATTTTGCACCAGCAAATAATCTTGAAGGTGGAAGCTGTGCATAGTGATGGAAGCTATGAAAGACAGAATGTCCCTGTATCCTTAATGATACAACGGAGCCATCAAATCAGGCTCCAACTGCCTCCCCCCAGACTTATTTTACATGAGAAATAAACTTTTTTTTTACGTAAGCCGTTTATTATTATTATTATTATTATTATTATTATTATTATTATTGCTATATGCTCCAAGCCTAGTCCTAATTAATAGACAGGAACACCAAAGGACATATGAAGTCAAGGAGAGATTTCAAATGCATATAGTAACAATCTTATGAATTCCTAATACACTGATTTTGTTACCAATATCCTTAAAAAGCATGTTGCATTTGCACAACTCCAAGCTTATTACAATGATTTAATAAAGTTTCAGCTTCATGTGCTAAAGCAATAATGCATAATACTTTGCCTTATCTCTTCAAGTAAAAAGTAATTAGTGCAATTTAATGGCATTAACTCTGATAAAATGTTAGAACTGAAAATGGAGATAAACTAGAGTACCATGTCATAGAAAGAATCAAAGGCATATGCTGTCATGTTGATCATGGGGTGGGGATAAAGAGGAAGTGATCTCACCAAGATCTCTGGCTTGGTTAGTTACTGTAGATGGTGATGTGCATCAATAAGAAGGGGGAACTCGTAGAGGGGGAGGGAAGATACTGAGTTTGGCTTTAACCTTGAAGAACTTTTGAGACACCTATGGGATACAAATGCAAAGTCCTGGAGAAAGTTAGAAAACAGTTTGGGAATCCAGACTCACTTGTTCTTCTGTGGGAAAAACACACACCAAAACATTCAATAACTCCACACTGATTACTCAGTACAGTCCGGGCTCCTTATGATTTCAAGGCAATTTCCAAACCTGATTTCAACCTAACTTTTTGGATCTGCCTTCTAACATCTCTGTCTTTTTGCCCACAAGGCCCAACCAAACACAAACGTAAACCTCATGCTCAAGTCACACATAACTGTTTACAGTTTCCCCCAAACAAGCTCAGAGAAGCCCATGCATATTTCTTTCATAACATGTATCCACTGCAAATATAACAATGCCTCTCACCCTAGGCAGAACTATTTGAGGGCTCTATCTCTTATCTTGGCTCTAGCGCATCAAAGCAGACGAGTCCTCCAATACTTATGTAATTAACAGAGGCTCGCACACCAAGCGCTGTGTTTTTGCTTCTTCTGTTTTCCTTATTTGGAACACAGGGAGGAATCAATGATGACTCGGAGTTGTCAGGGCTGGGTGAATAATAGCATGGTGACTTTTATCTGCAGAAACAGGATCAGAAAAGGATAGAAAAAAATTGCCAAATAGCTGGCACAAGTAGGGCAATTTTAGACAAAGAAAAGAGGGAACAAATACACTTACAAGTCTCTGATGCTTTCATTTCATGCAGCAAAATACATCAGGAATGTTTAATCGATAGCTCACGTTTGGTAAAGGAAGGCAGGAGAAAAGCCTTGGAAACTCAAGAGGCAGGGCTGGGCTAGATAAAAACGAGCACAATAGGAATCATCTTCAAACCACTGAACACAGCGGCGGCCTCACAAAACAGCCCGTCAGCGGAATAGAGATGTGCTGCACCACTTGTTCACCCTCAGCTATGCCTCAGACCTGGACAAAGGGCAGTTAGATAAGGTCTAGGGGTTCCCTGCTTGGACGGTACCATTTGTTAAACACAGCAAATCCTCATCCAGAAATATACTGCTTATCTTCTCCGATTTGTAATAAAAGAAAATAATGTCATGCCGGGGCATAGAAAACAGAGGTGCCTCACCCTGTCCTACGTGAACATTTCTGCCAGCTTTCTATAACACATATTCTTATTTTTGCTGAAAATTAACAAAAAGAATTGGATGTGTGTGTAAGGTACCTTTTAATTAATGTGATATGGTATAATATTATGAAGTACGTTAACAGCATGAGAACTGAGTTGAGCCCTTGTGGAATAATTTATTCATATTTTATGTATGCGTTTCAGATCTTTTATATATAGCATCTTCTCTTTTTAAGAGAAGAGTCTGAAGGAGGAAACGTACAGCATCACTCATTCCTCCTTCAAACTGCTTCTCAGTGTTGGCTCCTAAGGCAAGCTCATTATGAAGACACAAAATGAATATTACAGGACCCTGCAATCGCCCTCCTTGGTATTTACTCAAATAAATTAAAAACTCAAGTTCTCACAAGAACCAGTACACTAATGTCTAGAACAGCTTTATTTATAATTGTCAAAATATGGAAGAAACCAAGATTGTAATAGGTGAATGGATAAATTGTGGTACATCCACATAATGGGAATACTGCCCAGTGATTGTTTAAAATGAGCTATCAAGCCACAAAAAGATATAGGAGAAACCTTAAATTCATGTTGGTAAGTGAAAGAAACCAATATGAGGAGGCTATATACTGTATGTTTCCAACTATATGACATTCTGGTGAAAACAAAACTATGGAGGCAGTAAAAAAATCAGGAGTTGCCAGGAGTTAGGGAGTGAGGGATGAATACGAAGATCATGGAGGCCTTTTAGGGTAGTGAAAATAATATCTGTACAATATTATAATGGATCCATGTCACTACCCATTTGTCAAACCCATGGAATGTACAACACCAAGAATGAATGATAATGTAAACTATGGATCAACAAAAGTACCACACTAATGCAAAATGTTAGGAACAGGGAAGTTTGAGGGAAGGGGAGAAACGAGAACATAAAGGAATTCTGTACCTTCTGCTCAATTTTCTCCAAACCTAAAACAGTGCTAAAAAAATAGAGTCTATTAATTTTTTAAAAAAGAGAACATTAACTTAAAACCTTCAAGTCATTTAATAACTAATTCAGAACAGCACTTTGTCAACAGTTAGAAAAAATAAGCAGCTTGAAAATAATATAGCATAACACATAATTCAGAATATAACAAGTGACACAATCTCTCTTATTTCATTTTAGTGAGAATCTGTTGAGCAACCACTGTATTGTTAGGGTCACTGTTATAGATACACAGCATAGAGCAGAGAACAGACAAAGATACCTGCCTCCCAGAGCTTATATTCTTCTATGCAGAGACAGACAATAGACAAGAGGTCTCACACAGGTGTCACTCAAGGCACACTACTGATCCCAACAGGAGGACATGTACCTTGCATTTCAAACAGAAAGTGATACTCCACCACCTCAGCAGGAGAAAAAAGATTCCTTCCCATCCAGTAACAGCTCAGCCAATGGGAGACTGCCACAGCTCAGCCAATGAAAAGCCATTACACTTCCAACTTTCAATTTCCTCCAGTGGGCTCTTCCTTTACAAAAGCCCCTCACAAGCCCATAAAAGAGCATTCCCCTCCTTTCTTTCTTGGGACTTGCACATGGTTCACATTAGACTGCATGTCCTGAATTCTTTTTTGTTGTTGTTAATCCTCACCTGAGGATATTTTTCCATTGATTTTTATAGAGAGTAGAAAGGAGAGGAAGAGACAAAGAAAGAGAAACATCAGTGTGAGAGAGACACATGGATTGGTTGATCCTGCATGCACCCGGACTGGGTACGGGGATCAAGCCTGCAAGTGAGGTACCTGCCCTTGACTGGAATCAAACCCGGGACCCTTTAGTCTGCAAGCCAATGCTCTATCCACTGAGCCAAACCCGCTAGGCCTGAATTGTTATTCTTTGTTGTTACCAAATAAACCCATTTTGCTGCAGAAATACCTGGCTGTCTATCTGCTTAAGGTCAATAGTGTCAACACGTTTGGCAGGAGACTCCAAAGACTTTGCAACATATTCCCTGCCCGTGGGAGCCTGGGTTGGAGGACCCCAGCTCACAGAGCTTGGCCTTGTTTCCAGGGTTTCTGCTAGTGCGGCTGCTCCCTTCACACACTGCCTTGTCGCCAGCCTTTCACCAGTTCCTCCTTACACCACACCCCTTCCTCTTCCACCGGTTCATTTGTTATTTAATGGCACTAGGTGAAAGAAATAATTGTGTGAAATCCAGCAATCATCTAATATAATATAAAAGGTAACAAAGTATATGAAATGTATTGGCTCCAAAATGATTTTCTAAAGCTAAGAAAAAGAATATTCTAATTAGCAAAAATAAGAACAAAAGCCAGGTTTATAGGAACATGAGAAATTGAGTGTAGTAATTTTTAAAAATAGAGAGTATTGAATGGTACACCAGGGCTCAAGGGTCTCAGCTGAAAATAATTATTATTTGGAACTCAGTTATTGTAATAGTCTGTTCTGATGCTTTGCCAGCTGTGATATTATAAAACAGAATGCGTAGTCTTGGTTAAAAGAAATAACGCTATATCTGAAAGCCAATCAATTTACATAATTTTTCTGGTAAAAGTAGTCTAAAGAACTATCCTTTGATCCTTAGCAATCTAATACAAAAAAATAGTCAGAAAAAAGGAGCCCAAATGCATGGCCCAGTGGGAAGCAAGTCTGCAGCATTAATACTTCTGTATCTTGTTACTTGGTGTACTTGGCTCTCCATAGGGATTCTGGTTCTCAAAGGTGCTGGTGATTCTTAGCTAGATACCCTGATAACTTTACATTGCCAGCCCTGAAAACACCAAAATGACAAAATCTAATTCTAAATCTGAGGAGTGAAAATGTCAGGATTAAATTTGCTCTAGGGAATAAATAGCCCTCTGAACTCCTAATGAATAACTGGAGGAAATATAAGCAAGAGATAAGAAATGTAAAGTGCCTTCCCAAACCTTCAACGAGGAAAAAGGCTTTGTCCGAGATGAAAAATGTGGACCACTGTGCTCCTTTCCATTCATTGCCTGTAACTTGTAAATCACAGCCTCTCCACAAATGGTACATTTGGTACTTGGGCAATTACTTATAATTAACTGACATCATAATTCTCCAGATGATACTCTAGGTAATCGTTCATGTTTAATTGAAATGATTTCTTTATCCTCATTTCATTTAAATATATAATTAAGAACATCAATGATAGCAAGTCTAAATAAGCTTTTTTCTAGTGTATTCATTGTTATGACACAACTATACTTGGATTTAATTTGGTTTCTCCTTTTTCCCTTCTTTTCTTTTCTTTTCTTTTTTTTTTTAAATATATTTTATTAATTTTTTACAGAGAGGAAGAGAGAGGAGAGGGATAGAGAGCTAGAAACATCGATCAGCTGCCTCCTGCACACCCCCCACTGGGGATGTGCCCGCAACCAAGGTACGTGCCCTTGACCGGAATCGAACCTGGGACCTTTCAGTCCGCAGGCCGACGCTCTATCCACTGAGCCAAACCGGTTTCGGCTTCCCTTCTTTTCTTGAGTCACACTTGCATCCTCCCAGGACACAGGTACCCAAGAACAGCTGATGCTAAGAAGCAACCCAGATAGTCCTGACTGTAGATGACCCTCAGCCCCCAACCCCCACTCCAGATAGGAACCGTTACAGATTTATTGTCTGCACTTACAATGCAACCGTCTTTGTTCTGTTACATGAAAATCAGGAGACATTTCTAATGACTATGCCTCTATGTTTAAATGCCAAATTTCAAGGGATCCAAAGCATATACTCTAGGAGAGGTGGTCAAGTTTGCAATTGCTCTATATTTTCACTCCATAATGCAACAAACTTACCTATTTTAAAAAAAGATAAATTTTTCTTTCAAAAGGATTCAGAATCAAGCTAAAGAAGAAAGAAAATAATAGAAAAAGACAATTGGATAGTGACAGATGGTGAAATCTTTGGAGAAAATGGATACCCAAAGATAATGACAGTATTGCCATTGTTTTTTTCTCACAGAGAAGATATAGCTATTTAAAGACATCCAATTCCCAGACATATTTGAAAAGTCAGAGACAATATAGTGGTCAAAATATATTATGAACAATTTTTTTTAACCATATGTTTGTTTTATATTTCTTTTCTTTTCTTTTCTTTTCTTTTCTTTTCTTTTCTTTTCTTTTCTTTTCTTTTCTTTTCTTTTCTTTTCTTTCTTTTCTTTTCGTTTGTTAATCCTCACCCATGGGTATGTTTTCCATTGATTTTTAGAGAGAGGGGAAGGGAGGGAAGGAGGGAGGGTGAGAGAGGGGGAGAGAGACATGGATGTGAATGGGTCACATCGATTGGTTGCCTCCCACACTCACCCTGACCCAGACCAGGAATTGAACCTGCAAACCAGGTACACGCTCTTGACCAGGAATTAAACCTGTGACCTTTCTGTGTACAGGCTCATGCTCTAACCACTGAGCCACAGGTCACGGCTGTTTTATATTTCGTACCAAGGTTGGAACACAGTCTAAAAGCATTTATACAAATGTTTTTAGATTGTGTTTCAATCCCACACCTCAGGAAAACAAGCTTCATGTGATAAGGCATTACTAGTTATAGGAGAAAGCATTACCAGGGAACTTAGAAAAAGAAGAAATTCTTAGAATGTTGGGGAAAACACTTATGTGATGATAACTGCCCAGGCTGGTGTGGGAATATAAAGTTAGAAGGTTCTCTCAAATCTCCTTTATTTGGGGGGAAACGAGGAGAAGGTTTAAGCTGGTTCTAGATTCTCTTTCTGTAGATGCCATAAAAGCAGAAACTATGACTTGATTGTAGTGGACTCAGACCAAAACCAGTGGCCCGCACATGGAGGCTGCTCAGGAGATGTGGTGAATGTTTTGCTGAGTGAATTTCCCAGCCAGCCATGTAAACATGTGCAGATTTTTCATTTATATTTCACAGTCATGTAAGGACTTGTGCCCTTGCTGTTTTATTAAGTAATGGGAAGTATATGCTCACCCCAAGCAGACCACTTTTCCATCTTAATATTCTCCTCTATTAAATAGGGAAAAGCCTGTTTTCTTGACTTTGTGTCATAATGTAATATTCAGGTTCCTTTGAGGCTCTTTTGTAGAATGTTCTATACAAAGAGAATGGCATTCACTTCTTCATCTAGATGCTCTCTCGTTTGGGTGACTGCCTTAATTGTATATTAAATGCTCATTGTGCCAGTCATCAGGGTCATTACTAGTATAATCACCAAGCCACACTCGAGGCTTGCAAAGAGTTCACAGTTCAGGTGATTAAAAAAAAAAGATAAAATGGTAAGATAGTATTACAATTAAGATAAGGGACCTTGAGGAGTGTTAATATTGCATACTTAGAGAGATGGGAAATGGTGAGTGAGGGGTTAGTATTAACCTCTCTTGTTTACACATCTCTAGTTAGAACAGAAATTTCTCTAGTTAGAATGGAAATTTAAAAAATGTGATGAACAAAGTATACTAGCACAATTTTATTATTTTAAATGATGCAGATACATGCTGTTTATGCATAAAATATCTTCCACATATTCAAGAAGCAATTTAAAACCCAGGGTGGGAGTTGATGTGAGGGAGAGGGAAGGAGATTTTTCATTTTTATGGTCTTCTATACCATTTGAACTTTTTTTTAATGTGCATGTATAATATGGATTTAAAAAATGACTTTGTCAACATGAAATGAAATAAAAGGCAAAGCAAAGGTAGTGACAAATTGGCACCAGGTTGACAAAACCATAATGACAAAGCAAAGGTGGGCTACAAATCTGATTGCCAGCGTTCTAGTGATGAGCTCAAAGGGGGAAGTTGACAACACCCCGGAAATAAAAGCAGACTAATTTGCTCAGGGAGTTTACCAACTCTCTTTATGAAGAACTGAGAGAAATTTCTCCTAGGAGTCCTCACAAAGAAGACATTGTGCCACACAGAATTTTCTCATATTATCCTCATAACATGCACAATGACGGGCTTCACGTGACTACTTCTCACAATGACTCCCAGCAGAAGCGGAGGGCAACACACCAAACGTCACACACAAAGGCATTTCTGAAGAGGGCCAGTTCACTCCAAAGGTGCAGGACTCCCTTCCTTCTTAACAGCATGGCTCCACTATAAAGTCTGTTGTTCCTGTAAGAACTTGGTCAAATTACTTGACTTTTCTGTGCCTCAGTTTCCTTACCTGCCCCACAGGAATTTGTGAGAAATAAGCAAATACCTGCACACATTTTAGCACCGCGCCAGGCAAAAAGGCAAACACACAATCCATGCAGCTATTTACACATTCATTTTTACATTTCCTCTCACCTAGGCTTTCACCAGGGCACCGAGCATGGCCAAACTGCGGACTGCGGGCCTGGTCAGTAGTGCAAGACTCCGATGCCCCAGCACAGAGTTCCTTCTGAAGAAAGAGGAGCCTAGCACGGAGCAGGGGCCAGAGGATCACCTTCCACCCGACGTAAGGGAGTAATCGGAAACCATGCCAGGTTGTTTCTTAGAAAACATGATGAGTATATTCCATCACACCACGATGAAGGTAATAATAGAGGCCTCAGTTCTACTACAGGGAGCAGCTCAAATCTACTTCCCTGAAATCCATTCTAGGACCCTAAAGGAGATAACTTGTGGCATAGCTATTTATATTTTGTTTATATAAGTATTTATATTAAAAGTAAACTATGGACCAAGCTATGCTATTTAATTCTTATAATAAGACTCAAGTAGATCCAATTATCATCTAATTTCACAGATAATGAAACTGAGGCACAGAAAAGTTAAGTAACTTGTAACATGTCACACATCTAGTAAATGACAGAACCAAGACTCCAACCCAGGGAGACAGGCTCTTAACTGTGGCATTGTTTTATACCCCATATTACACCCTTCAGCTCAAAGTTACCAACCAGCCACTCCACAATGATAAAGGCTTACTACAGAATAGCTTTACTTTCTTGCAAGATTTAGGCTCTACATAGTAACATTAATGTCATGTAAAGGAAAGCTTGTTCCATATCTTTGGGTTGCAGGGCTGGTAGTGATGGGCGTCAGGGGAGGGCTTAGATTCAGTTACTAATCACATCATGTCAAGATGCAGAGGCATCAGAAAATGGCCCCTAGAAATGTCTAATTGTTCTAAAAGGAGAGCACGTCTACCAACTCTGCCTCTATGACATGCTATGCAGGTCTGTGTAAGAGCACACAGCATGGTCTGTGTTCTGTTAGTGCAGCCCAGTCCACAGCGGATCCCTGCACTCAGCCTCCCATACCGTTCCTGCTGGATTTCTTCAAGAGGGATTTAAAAATCTAACAGGGGTCTGGGAGCACAGTGTCAAAGTCCAGTGGCACTTTGTGTAGCTTGGTCTGAGTAATCCACATTTGTAATTTGCCAAGCAAGCAGATGTTATAACATTTGGATGCAATATGCAATATGCGAAAAGGAAAAAAAAAATCTATAATTTGAAGGGAATAGCAATGAGTTACAATGACCTTACAAATACGTATCAAGCCAGATGAGCTGATCTGCCCTATCAGACTTCAAGTAAATTTCTGGGGATGGGAGGGCAGAGATTATATGTTTGTTTGGTTTTTTTTTTATCTCTATATACCTAATACCAGCAGTGTTTGGCATAGAGCAAGTCTTCAATAGCTATTTATTAAGCCAAATGGATTGCATGTACCCTGATTTTTCTCTGGACTGAGGAGTAGATGGGGAAATCATAGCCTCACCCCCATAATCCCTACATTCTAACTTAAAATGAAACATTTTTACTTCCTAAACAAAGATGAAGTTGGCTACAAAAGTATTTTTAAATATTAAAAAGGCACTGTTATTTTAAAACGTAATCTATACCAAAGGCAAGTTCCACAACACATTATTTGGTTAGTTCTCCAACATAACTACTATTTGTTTTGAAATTCTCCCTGAGGTAAAAAAAAAAAAAAAAAAAAAAAAAAAAAAAAAAAAAAAAAAAAGATAGGACGAAAACCAATGGAGAGTGCTTTTAATTGTGATAATTTATGTTATGGGTTCTTACAGCATATGAGAAACTCCCAGCTATGGCAGCATGGATTTCTTCCCCCTAAACTTGCACACCTCATCTGACAGATGGTCCTCCCAAAGACATCAACCACTGATGAGTCACTGCCTGAGAAGGACCGCACACAGCTACTTTTGAAAGAATGGTAGCCAACAATATACATGGTATCTCCCACATGCTTACTGACCAAGTTGGAAACCCCACTCATTGTGAAGGATACATTCCTTAAGGATAACACCATCCACTTACTTAAAAAAAAAAAGAGAGAGAGAGAGAGAAAAGAAAAGCCAATTGTCCTAGGAAGAATAATGCAAAATATTATCAGCCACCAACATATAGGGGTCACAGCCTTCCTTATATACAGCCAAAAGCAAAGCCTTAAAAAAGTTTTAATAGATGATTTAGGGAAGAATAGGTGCCTAGTTGCAGAGATTACATACCTAAGGTTTTCTTAATACATTTTAAGTGATCAAAAATTCTGCCCTACTATTTTGTAAACTATCAAAATGTCTTCAAAATCCCAACATACTGATATCAAAATTATACATCCCAGAATAGAATGCCTTTTGCTATTTTTTTTTCTTTTTTTTAAAAAAGCATAATTCTTTGCCCTGGCCAGGTTAGTTAGTTGGAGTGTCATCCCATATACCAAAAGGTTGCGGGTTCAATTCCTGGTCAGGGCACATACCTCGGTTACGGGTTTGATCCCTGGTTGGGGCACATATGGGTGGCAACCAATCGATGTTTCTCTTTCTTATCATTGTTTCTCTCTCTCTCCTATTCTTCTCTCTCTAAAATTAATAAAACATATCCTTGGGTGAGGATTAAAAAAAAGAAACATAAAATTTGTCAATTCATGTGTCTCTAATTTTGGTTAGAAAATAAAAAATGTTTTCCTGTTCCCAGGAAGCTAGGTATGAGGTCAATACCAATGAGAAAAAAAATGAGGGTGAAAATAAGGGAGGTCAAATGACTCAACTAGTAAAAACAAATTGTTTATTTTCCTCTCATCAGCCCTGCTAACCATTCATGAAAACATTCAGAAGGCAATACCCCTCTCCTCCAATTGTTTTTCCCTTTGTCCTCTATTTCACAACTACCAATTTGCTCTTTTTGAATCACAATTACCCATTTGCTCTTTTTGAACATATCAAACAAACCATAGCCTCTTGGAACTTTAATATTAGTTACTGAAGTAATGGAATGAGAAGGCATTTACTTATCAAAATTTCCATCTCCTCTAAGCATAAACACCGGTTTCTGATACAGTTTGTCTAGCATGTCTAGGCTCAGAATAGCTTCTCTAGGGAAATTAGCAACCTGTCCATGCCTCTGCCAATGTCCTGACATTGCCATTTGGAAAGTACATTCAATTACCACAAAGGACCAAGTGTAAACTGGGAAGTAGTGAAAATGGTATAATGAGGATAATTTCAAATTCTCCTTCAATATGTGAATGTATGAAATATAAAAGAGTACACTGATCTTTTCTAAAAGTTCACAATACTATGATAAGCCATACAAGCATTTACAAGTAAGTACTGTTACCTGTCCTGAAACAGGTAAAACAGGGACAGGCGAAATAGCCATCATCTATCAGGGGTCCTCAAACTTTTTAAACAGGGGGCCAGTTCACTGTCCCTCAGACCATTGGAGGGCCGGAGTATAGTTTAAAAAAAAAACAACTATGGACAAATCCCTATGTGCACTGCGGGCCTGGGACGAGTCGGCTGCTAAGCAGGACAGGCAGCGGCACCCGGCGGGCCGGATAAATGTCCTCAGTGGGCCGCATGTGGTCCGCGGGCCGTAGTTTGAGGACCCCTGGAAGGGACTCTTGGAATTTTGCCTCTTCAGTTTTACTTTCTGAACTTTGACTTTATGCACTTTTGATTTTTCTTCTGATTCTACATTTAATTAATTTTGAAAACATTTTTTTGTCCAGATTGAGACAGGTTCTTATTTTTTTTTTATGTATGCATAATCATAGGTCCAGATTTTTCACCTGCTGCAAAGGAAGGAGAAATCCAACACCAGAGGAATTAAGATGTATCATAAAAACCCACGTATGTAGGTAGGACATACTATCCAGAATCCTAACTCCATTCCAAACCCAGACACCTGAGAATGTTGGCAACTCCTGAATGTGCATTTATCACTTTAAAACCTTCACATATTTCTCATTTTGCACACAAGTCAATTCAGGATGCATGCTATCACCATGTTTGAATCAATGATTGCCACCAAAAAGGCATACTCTCTCTTCCTAACCTTCTGAGATCTCTTTGTGAAGAAAGATCCATCAACCTCGAGAAGATTAAAACTCAATAAGAAGCCCACAAGCAAAGACGGTACTTCCCCCTTGGAGGCCAAAATGCACACTGTCTGTATTACTAAGGGTGTTTGCATGGCTGCGGTCTACAGCATGTTACATCCAACTTCGGATAAGTAGGCTTAGCTTCAAACCTTGGTTGTGCCCGGACTGTGTGAAGAAGACATTATGATAGCATCAACCACGTTGGCCTTCAGATCTTTCATTTACCACAGAATTCTTGAGATTATCAGTAGGAATGTATTGTTGGTACGTGGTAGAAGTAAATGTGTTCTATAAAAGCATGAGCTATGCATTGGGATCATCACTAATCTTCAAGAAACAGGACTTCAAATGTCCTGACATAAAATATACTTTTACATAAAATACCAGCACTGATGACCAGAGTGTGCTTACTTAGAGCTGGTTTTTCATTGGTGTGGCCACCATGATTCATCCACATGCTTCTATATGTCTTGCCTTTGCGTTATTGCATACATTTAAAAAACCATATAGCCAGCTCACAGACCTTTATGACAGACAGGCACCTATAACCTTGATTTTAGCAACACCTATGCCCATGACTACAAACAAAATCTAATTAAATCATTTTACATAATCCTTTATATGAAATTACTATATCAACTTGTATTTTCTTTCTTTAGGCTCCGATGTCTTTTGGTTCCTGAGATGCATGAAGAATCTGAGTTTAGAGTTTAAGTGCTTAGTAATTGAAAACCAAAGGTTTTCAAATTTAAAATTCATTAGAAGGATATATTGAGAGAGGCCCATTACAGAATGGCTGATAATGGGAATCATCTAATGCCAGTATTTTTTCTTTCCAACATTAACGTGATGGCAGAAGGGGCCATCTGACAACCACTTCCAAGCAGACAATTTTTATTTATTTTTATTTATTTTTAAATACATTTTATTGATTTTTTTTACAGAGAGGAAGGGAGAGGGATAGAGAGTTAGAAATATCGATGAGAGAGAAACATCGATCAGCTGCCTCCTGCACGCCCCCTACTGGGATGTGCCCGCAACCAAGGTACATGCCCTTGACTGGCATTGAACCTGGGACCCTTCCTTCAGTCCTCAGGCCGACGCTCTATCCACTGAGCCAAACCGGTCAGGGCCAAGCAGACAATTTTTAAACTATTTATTAAAGAGAGCTAGTTTCCATGACCCAGGGCATATTGCTAAGATTGGGATTCGAAAGTTGCAATTGGCTTACTGGTTTTTTGGCAGAATTTTACTTGTGGTTAGCTTTGCTGGCATCAGATACCATGTCTCTGCTGCAGTAATCCACAGAAGAGTTGTCCTAGATTAGTGATAAAAACGAGGGGAACCAAAATAACAGTGATAAAGATTTAAAAACAGTCATGAACTTGGTAAACCTAAGGACTTAAGAAATCATTGAAAACAATAACTCATAATGAGCTAATGTAATTAAACTAGTGTAGTATACCACAAAAGGTCCTCAGGACACATAATTTTAAGACAAGGTTTTAAAATATTCTCCTTCAAAGAAGAACTATAATTCTTCTTTGTATGACAGGAAAAAATCCACTTGCACATGAGTGTGCTTGTTTTATGAACAGTTGCATGGTGCAATCAAGATGGCCATTATTGGGGTCGGACTTATCTGGTAGAAAAGTGTATCCCATCAACAGAAGTGGAGCAACCATTGAAAGCAGTAGCTGTGGTGAGCCCACTGGGGTCCAAATCTCTTCCCGTCAGGGTTTTATTGGAAAAGCAGTCATTTACAAACAGAGCATTTAGTATATTCCATTATGCTTCCAAGGGACTTGCAAACCTTTAAATGATTTTCTTTAATTCTAGTGACAACATTGTTAAGAACATTTTTTTCACAGCTGCCTTACTTCTAATAACCTAATTATGCTATTGCCCAGTTACCTTCAGAGAAGACAGACTTCATGTCCATATTATGCACTCCATGTATCCAAATGTACAACACATACAAAGGTCATATGTTGTTGGACAAAGATGTCTATGGGTACTGTTATTATCAACTGGAAAAAGACAACAGTCACCTGGCCACAGAATTAAAGCATGTGTTCTAGTTATCTTTCCAACATGACTTTTCATTTACTCTTACAAGGAATAAAACTGAATGAATGTGAAAGAGTTTGTGTTTGTGTTTTTGTGAGAAAGAGCAGGAGGGAGAGCGTGATTCCTGTAAGACAGATGCAAGAGGCTCCCTGGATGCTTAGCTTGGGGAGAATGAGGGAAGAGTCAATTTCCCAGGATGTTTTTGTTGTTGCTTATGTAAAAAAATATTAGTTTTCTCTTACTTTGTTTTTGTAGCTTTATTAATCTGAAAATTTTTACTCTCTGATACCAGTTCAACTCTGGATTTTTGCCTCCATTCAGGTGGATGATCAAAACACTGCCTCTAAAAATTGAAACTACCTAATAACAGGAGCAAGTTTATGAATAACCCTAATAAATTTATTTTCAAAAGCTGAAGGTTAATTTACTTACTAATTTATTGCTTGACCATAGAGATTAGGTCATGTAGCCATTATCTGAGATCAGGGCCTTTATTTTTCAAAGGAAACTCAAGCATATTTAGTAAACTGAATAACTCATTAATGTTTTCTAAATCCTGAGTCCTTATACCTGATAAACAGGTTGTGGTTAAAATAAAAGGAAAAAAATAACAAATTTTTTAAAATTAATTGTTAATTGTTATTTTTTTAACCATTCTTATATTAGTTATATTTCAAGTTTAAATAGACCAGAACATTTACAGATAGGCAAACAAAACACATAGACCCTGGTCAGATAGCACAGTTGGTTAGAGTATCGTCCCAATATGCCCAGGTTGTGGGTTTGATCCTCAGTCAGGGCACATACAAGAATCAACCAAAGAATGCATAAATAAATGAAATGGAACAACAAGTTGATATTTCTTTCTCTCTCTCTCTCTCTCTCTCTCTCTCTCTCTCTCTCTCTCACTCCCTTCTTCTCACTCTCTCTAAAATAAAAAAAAGAATAACTGTAATACTGTTAACAATAAAGATAAATAAAAAAATTTAATCTCAATCAATTAAAAAAAAGACACATATTTGGAAACAGAACCAGGGCTTATATGCGTTAGGCCTGAATCAGATTAACATCACTTTAAAAACACTAAGTAAATTATTTTCTTCTTTCTTCTTCCCTTTAATTCACAGAACTAATTTATTATTGTTCCAAAGGCTAGGGAGGAGATAGCCAACATGAGTAGAATGACCATTCTGGAGGAGACACATATTGTTTGGCCCTAACAGATTGTCCTTAAAGAGGAGGAAGAGAAAGTGCTATCTTCATGAGACTTGAAAACCCAGGTAAAAATAGAGCCGAGACTGTTATCCACAGTGCACCACTGCAACAGCATCGCTGTAAAATACCACAAGTCAAACTCCTCTTTAGTCATCTCAGTATTGCTATATATAAGGTAGCTAGCAAGTCTAATTCTCATTATTTAAGAAAAATTACAACACAGATTAAACACTTGCCTTCCAAGAAGACTTCTTCATTCCATTACAAAGGGAAACTTTCTCTCCCCAGTATCCCCACTCTCCTTTCTCTTACCACCCAATCTCCTCATGCTACTTACTCCTCATTCCAGTCTGCCCACCCAGCCGCTCCACCTAATCCATAGTATTTCCACAATCTCGAGAGCAGAAGGAAAATTTTTACCCTATGTTATTCAAGAAGACTGATACTTGAGATATGTGGCAATATGTAATTGTTGATGCTTTTACAAAGATGACTATTTGGTAGCAGGATAAACAAAAAATGCATTTTCAAAATTGAACAGAAATCCTATGGAAGAGATTTTCATGATAACTGAAGGGCCACACTAATGCACCATGTAGCTGCCATCAGCACAGACCTACTAAGTAGAATTCTGGCAAACCCTCATACAAAAATCACTGGAAGTCAGATGAAGTAGATAAAAGCAACCAGATCCTGCCTCTGGAATGTAATAAATAGATAATGGGGGAGAATTTACTTTAAATTGCCCCAAGATCTCTCTGTGAATTAAACTGGTGGTGAGTTAAGTGCTTCAGGAGTCAGGCTATTTCATTTAACGAGGCATTGATATTTGTTGGTAGGGCCAGAGAAATGCAAAGGCTTTGACAACTGATGGGCCATTCTCAGTGTTCAGAGCAGAAGAGAAGGCTGTAGGAATAAACTAACCTGCTCTGTCAATGATTTGATGGTACAGATGGACATGACAATAGAGTAGAGGGCACTTTTTCCTCTGGCTCTTTACTGGGCCTGCTGGACACTTCTTGGCATTGGGACCCCTGTCGCCTCCCTCCCATCAACTCCAATGTCTGCAGGATGGAAAATGGAAACTCGGATGCATCTTACCCTACCCAAGTGGACAAGTGTTTCTTTGGCTCTTACCATCTATTTTCCTAACATCAGAATTACACGTGGAGCAAGTAAGCAACAAACAAAATATTAGTATGTGGGGCAGCAGCTCCCTTTTTAAAAATTTAAAGCATGTTTACTTTCCTATTGCTTTTTCCCCTTCTCTAACTTGAATGGTCTCATTTTTCATTGCACCTTATCAAACATGACTTAGCCATCTACAACCTCATCTACATCGTGGACAAATAGCAGATCTGGTTCTACAACTCTTTATGATTTATTTTTGCAAACTGATCTAGAGGTGCTTAAAGTAAGGATGGGGAAGCACATGGGTAACCCTGGGGTAAGTACAGCAATCAAACTCTCCAGGGTCTACTATGGGGCCACGGGTGTTGTGGCGTAGGAGAGGCAGAGTCTTAGGATGGACATCCTAGAGGGAGGAGAGGAAGGGGAAGAGGAAGGGAACGGAAAGGGAGTTGAAGCTGGAACAAAGACTTATGCAGCCCGCAGGAGTTAGCCAGGTCAGGAAGGGGTGAGATCACTTATGTCCACCCCTGGCAGAGTTGTCATCAGAGGAGGAAAGCAGATCTTTCCCGTTACAAAGTGAAATGTTCTACTTTTTAGCACAGGAAGTTTAAAAACTTTCCTCCATTGAAAAATAGGATTTCTGAAAACCCAATGCTTATCTAATTTATAACTAAAAATATTCTTGCATTTTATCCCTTCTCTTCCATTCTTTCTTGCCATAAGAGATCCACATGAAGACATAATGTAGCATTCAATAAATAGGTTTGCTTTTGGGATCTGACCGATCATGGAGATGGAGTATTTTTACTAAGAGAGGTCTTTTAACAGTGACAAATGTGGGCACAGAATCACACAACCTGGGGCTGACTGCCAGCCCTGCCACTTAGAGTTACTTAACCTCTATGAGACTGTTTCCTTTCTCTTAAGTAGGGTAATCGCACAGACCTCAGAGGACTAGGGAGAAGATTGTTAAAATACCACGATGCACAGAGCAGCACAGGACAGGAGGCTGAGGGGGCAGGAGGCTGAGGGGGCAGGAGGCTGAGGAAGCACGCAGCTGCCGTGGCTGCGTGCCCTTCTCTCTCATTCCCTAAAAGTCAGCTGCCTTCTTGTCTCTAAATATCACAGAACTAAAATACATTTTAAAATTATTTGTATTATGCACTAAGCATAACATTTTTTAAAAGCAGTTTTGTCTCCCCCCAAAAAAGTATTCACTATCTTCATTGAAGCCTGGATATCTTTTGATTTCCTCCATTCTACTAAGTTAGTGACTCTAAATACATTTTTTTTTAAAAGTGCTTTCTACCTCTGTGGAAAAAGATCATAACAGAAAGAGCCACATTGCGGTAGGCAGGCAGATAAAAGAAGTCATTTTTCTGGAAAAGGAACAGAAGACATCTTTTTTAAAGTTTCACTTTTTCTTTTCCCCCTTTTTAGAAGTCACTTTTAAACACACTAAGAACATTCTGCCTGCCTCCTCTTTTCTTTTTTAAAATTCAACACTAACTCTTTGGTACTGGGTAAGCTTTCATAACAGGCAGGAAATCTGTCTGCAACTGACCTCCTGCCACCTTTCTTGGGCGTACCCAACAGGAAAGTCCACACTGACACACCAGAGCCAGTGCTCACCAGCAAGTGGGCCAATGCCAGCACAACGGCTATGGTGACTATTGCAGTGGCCAAGACAGGTCTCCCTGCCTCCAGTTTTGGCTTCTTCTAATTCATTCCTCACACTGGAAACAGTTGGCCTTCCTCCAGCTCTAGTTCAATCACCTGTCATCTCTTAATTCTCTCTTCTCTATGTTTCCTGTTTAGAAGTTAAATTCTTGATCTGGCAATCATGGCCCATGTCCATCTGCCCCATTGCCTCTCATCATCATCATACTTGCTGTCTCCCCTCTTCTATCCCTAAACACACAGCTCCCCTTAAGTTCCAACCTACTGTGTCTGTTCTTTCCAGACAATGTTCTTCCTTTACTTCCTTTGTCACTATCATCAGTTGAAGCCTCTTCCTGCATCTTTCAACCTCAATACCACATGCTTAGTTCAGTCTTTGAGGAGCACCTTGTCAAAAATTCTCCCTCCTCCTTCTCTAATCTTAGGTTTGTGTGTACCACCATTACAAGACTTTCCCCATGTGCTGCCTGACGTCATATGTACTTGTGAGCAAGTTGTATCTTGCATTAGTCTGTAAGCTCTTTAAGGATGAAGGATATGTGGTACTTTCATAGAAAACTCCAGATGTCATGCTATCCCAGTTCTTAATTAAAATCAAAATGTTGTTATAGAATTTAATTAAAATATTTTCCCATGATTTTTAAGATAATAGAATAACATGAACATTTACTGCAGAAGCAGATGTGTTACCACCTGCCAATCATCTCCAGCTTCATATGAGAGGTGATGCAAAATGACTCAACTTTAAATGTGCCAAGTGGCACTTCTCTCTGGATATACTAGTGAATGCCTCCTGAGAGATCAGGAAAGATGAGTAGAAGATTTTCACAGTATTGTAGGCTAAATAATTAGCTCTGAAGATATTCAAGACCTAATCCCTGACATTTGTGAATGTTACCTTATATGGCAAAAGCAACTTGCAGATGTGATTAAGATAAGGATGTTGAGGTGGGGAAATGATTCTGCTTTATCCAGATGGGTCCTAGCTATAATCACAGGTGTCCTTATAAGATGAATAGCGAGGGAGACTTGACTACAGAAAAGAAGAAGGCCTTCTGATGACAGAAGCAGAGATTAGAGAGATGAACTCTGAAGATGAAAGAAGGGGTCACAAGCCAAGGAATACAAGCAGCCCCTGGGAATTGAAAAGCCCTAGAGCCCCCTGAAGGAACTAGCCCTACCTGTACCTTGACTTTAATCCAGTGACACTGATTTTAGACTTCTGACCTTCACAATTGTAAGAGAATAAATTTGTGGTGTTTTAAGCCACTAAGTGTGTAGTAACTTGTTACAGAAGCCACAGAAAACTAATGCACATGGTAAGTGAGTATTTAGCATTTCTGGGCACCACACTATAACACAGTAGTTCTCAAAGTGAGGTCTCTGGATCAGCACTGCCATCATCACTACCCTGGTACTTGTTGGCAATGCAAATTCTAAGGCCTCATCCAGACCTACTGAATCAGAAGCTCTGGGAGAAAGCCCAGCCATCTCTGATTTAACAAGCCCTCCAGGTGATTCTCAGGCACATTCAAGTTTGAGAACTACTCCTGGAACATTTTCTTTTATACCTTGGTAATCAATAGGATTTCCTGCATTTTAAAAGGATAAAATATTCTAATAGAATATCACTTCTTTAAAACAAAGGCTATGAGAAAAAATAATGTGAAAAACAGCAAGGACTTTCCAAATATACTCTAGCACACAAAAAGTTTTAAGTCTTAAAATAACAAAAACAGAAGCTATTACCAATCGAAAATCTATGTTATCTATGCTTAAAGGTTTGAGCCTGCAACAGTCAAGTATGAGCACATTCAATGGCATTAAGTACTACATAAAATATTTTTTCATAGCAGGCAAAATAGAGTTAAAGTTATAGGAGCTATAAATTAGTACTTTTTCTGACAATGCCAATTTCTCTATTATTCAGAGGGAGTCCATTCTGTACTTCTATCAGTTTCTTGGCCTAGAATTGCCAAATTGAGCACATGAGGATAAAAACTCCAATGTTATAGTAATTGCAATAAAAAAAATCAAATGTATGTCAGGAGGAACTTATAAGAAGCAGAGAATAGCCCTGGCCAGTGTGGTTCAGTTGGTTGGGCATCATCCCATGCACCAAAAAGTTGCCGGTTCGATTCCCAGTCAGGGCACATGCCCAAGTTGTGGCTTGATCCCTGGTAGGGGCCATGCAGAAGGCAGTGGACCAATGTTTCGCTCTGACATCAATGTTTCTCTCTCTCTCTCTCTTTCTTTCTTTCTCTCTCTCTCCCTTCTTTTCTCCCTCCCTCCCTCTCCCTCTCCCTACCTCTCTCTCTAAAAATCAATTAAAAATCTTTTAAAAAACATAAGAGAATAGCATTTCCAACACGATACTTAAAAATGGCCATTAGGTACAACTTTTACATAATATTACCATACTATACCTAATTTTTTAAAAAGCCAGTTTTCATAGCATGAACATCTATTTATTGAATGAATGAATGTCACATCTTGATAAGGGATTATCATAATAATTAACCAGTATCAAAAGCTAAACTATACTTTTAACTTCTACACTCTCATCTAGAGGGCTACATAAGTTACCTAAGTATCTATAGGACTGTGTTTTTCTTTATAGTAATCAGAATTTTATTATGTGGTAATCAATTATTTGGTCATCAGAATTTTGCCTGCCTTTGTTGACCACACTCCATGCTTATCAACACTTCTTGCACTACTAGAAGTCAATTAGAGGAGTCCATTCTCTGAGGTTAAAGGCCTGGTTAACAAGAAAAGTCAAGTGGGAAATCATTTTCCTGTCTAGGATCTTGTAAATTAGATCAAGAGTACCCAAGTCAAATTGTATCCACAGTATTCTAATTTTGTTTTTACATGACTCTTTTTTCATAATTCACATGAAGTCAAGATAATTGGCAAAGTACCACTTTATTAATTTCTTTACAGCTTCAACTGCTAGTTTAAGAAAAACAACTGAGGTGAGGGTGAGAGGAGCCATGGTTAGGAACAAGGTGAAAGAACTATTTCTTGATTCATGCTTCATATACCCATGATGCGTGTGCGTGTGTGGGCATGCACACACACAGAGCATTGCAGTCTAGTTATTACCCACCCCTTTGTATTGAATAGCTGGATCCAACTAATTTTTCTGCTTGTGATGAACACCATGTTCCTATTAAGAAACTCTGTGTTGCCAAAACCGGTTTGGCTCAGTGGATAGAGCATCGGCCTGCGGACTGAAGGGTCCCAGGTTCTATTCCAGTCAAGGGCACGTAACTTGGTTGTGGGCACATCCCCAGTAGGAGGTGTGCAGGAGGCAGCTGATCGATGTTTCTCTCTCATCGATGTTTCTGACTATCTATCCCTCTTCCTTCCTCTCTGTAAAAAATCAATAAAATATATTAAAAAAAAAAAGAAACTCTGTGTTATGATATCTTTTATATTTAACCCCCTAATGAAGGATCTGCTATGAAGAGGAACACACATCCACAGAGGAGAGGCTGACAGCTCACAACAGGACTACTGCCTGGGAGAACAGATTATGTTTGCTTATGCTGTGGTGACTCATGCCCCCTAGAATCCAAATCACTAGAGACAATTCCCAGAATATTACCAATGAATGGCCTTGAGCAAATGGGCCTTGAATCTATCCTGGACAGGAAGGGAAACTGGTTTTACTCCACTCTGCAATTTTTATTATACCATGAGGACACCTTATACTGTAAAGAAGAGGGGATACCTGACCTTTCAATTTGGGGGCCTGAGAATCAGTTTGATGCTCTGATTACACTGTTAACACTGCAGTAATGGAATCCCTTACATATCCTGAAGCATCCTTCAGTCACCTCCTAGCAGTGAGACCCTTAGTATCAGTCACCACAGCTTTACTAACCATACTGCATGCATGGGTAACACACACACATATGCTCCTTTAAACATAAGACAAAAAATACTGGAAACATCCAATCAACTACTCATAACTAATATTCTAAGGGTAGATCTGGTTGGATAGATTAATCATATAAGAGGATGTACTAATCATACAATTATATGTACTAATCACATAAAATGTACTAATCACTTAAGTTAGACCAGAATTCAAACTATTAGTTCAGGGAAAGCATTAATTTTTAAATTTTTTTTTTAACTTTTATTGATTTCAGAGAGGAAGGGAGAGGGAGAGAGAGACAGAAACATCAATGATGAGAGAGAATCACTGATTGGCTGCCTCCTGCATGCTCCACACTGGGGATCAATCAAGCCAGCAACCCAGGCATGTTCTATGACCGGAAATCAAACCATGACCTCCTGGTCATAGGTCTACGCTCAACCACTGAGCCAAGCTGGCTGGGTAAGAACCTTGTACTTGTACCATTTATAACAAAGTCTCATCTCATAAGTATTTATAGAGAAATTTTAAGTCCTCAGCCATATTATAACACTAGAGGCCCGTTGCACGAAGATTCGTGCAATAGGCGTTCCTTCCCCTGGCTGCCAGCACCAGTTTTCCTCTGGTACCCGGGACCCGGGCCGCAGCGGAGCCAAGCCTGCAGCCTTCAGGCTTGGCTCTGGCCATAGGAGGAGCCTTCAGTCTTCAGTCTTCGCTCCATGCCTGTGTATGCAAATTAACCCGCCATCTTTGGCAGGTTTATTTGCATACTCACTCCTGATTGGCTGGTGGGCATAGCATGGTCAATTTACATAGTCTATTATTATGTAATATCCTTAAAGGCAGAACCATGCCTTCCCTCTCCTCTCTGCCATTATGTTTTGGCATAGTATATATTTAATACATGTTAACTAAATTGAATTAAATTCCTATGTTACTGATTCCCAAGGAAGGTAAGAACAGCGTTGGCTCAGAGATTCAGACTAACTTGCTAACAGTTTTATCCCTGATACTTAGCATGGTCCCTGTCATAGGATAGGTGCTCCAGATACCAAATGAAAGAATGAATAGAGTTCAGTATCCCCCATCAGTAATAGACAGAAGCTCTTAGAAGAGGTATGAATGGAACACCCTTTAAATAATAGCTTTTGCTCCTCAAATGTCTTGTGCCCACATTTCCACTCAACAACATGCAATGACTGCTTATATGGCAGCTACAGAATTATCAGAAACCATTATCAGGTTTTATTATTTTTAATTGAAATATAACCTGCATATAATAAAGTGCACAAATCTAAGTGCACAGGAATATGATGCATGTCTACATGTGTATATACCTACATTGCATGTCTACATATGTATATACTTATGTCACTAGCACCCAGATCAAGAGCTAGATTTTCAGCACTCCAGTAGGCTTTCTCCTGCCTACTCCCTCACCTTATAGAACTACCTCTAGCACTACAAATTAATTTTGCCTGAAAAAATTATTTTATCCTTTTCGTTGTTCACTACCTTATGGAAGACTGAATTCCTTGAGAACAAAAGAGCCATCTTCTCTCAGCGCTGGAACAGTCATTCCAAGGTGACTAGTATCACCACGCTTTGCACACAAAAATCCTAAACAATGACAGCAATGGCCTCTAGCAGCAGGCCTATTCTCGTGTGCATTAATAAAGGAGAAGGGGGCAAAACCAAAAAAGACAAAACCATTTGTCCCACCTTCCACCTGAGTCTAGCTGACCCAATATCCAAAAGCTCTCTGAACTGGTTTCTTGAAGCTACACGTGGAGCCATAATCAGAGCATGAGCTGGTCAGGTGGGAATGCCCACTGCTCCACTCCACACCAAATAGAAGTCCTAAGTCCTCCCGCCCCACTCCAAACACACAGAGACAAGACTGGACCTTTCCTGAAGGGACAGAACACTAATTTCAAAAAGAGAAGTAGAACGTCTCACTAATTTTCCCAGAAAGCTGTTGTTTTTAAGCAAAGATTATCTGGTTGGTTTCATTATTGTTGATAAGGAAAATGTTTAATGATGATGACCACTGTTTGTGAAAATCATTCATTAACTCACAGACTTTATTAAAACAAAACTTAATGAGAATAGTGCTTTCCTTGTTGAATTCAGAAAAGAAATTTTCTTCAGGTGTCAATAATGGTTCGGCTAATGCAGGTACAGATTTTGATATATGGATCATTATTTCATGTCAAATTACCTGAACTCTTCTGAGAGTGACTAGATCCTATTCCCCATGGAAATGGGAGAAGAATACCAATGCAATTCAGTTCTCGGGCGCTGGCCTGAGCCAAAGGAAGCCTGTAGCACTAGTTTTGTTACAGCAGATAAATGAGGAGCAATGTTTTCATTGTCAAGTTCAGCTCTAAACTTTTGAGACATATAAATTTATGCCTTTAGGGGGCTGTCTAATAATGAATGTCATATTTAAATCAGTGTTATTTTAGTAGCCTATGAAATATAGTTTTTTTTTTATTTCTAGAGTTTCTACAAAGTTGATATTTTATTAAGTGAGCTGAGAAGATAAGACTCATGGTTTGACCAAGCATCAAATCCACAAACCCTTGTATAAATAATTACATAGAGCAAGTATCACTCAGGAAGGCAGCAGTCGTCACCAGTACTTGCAAGTTGACACAAGTACCTTACCTCCCACAAAAATCCATTTCAGCTTCATGAACTCCTGTAAATACTAAAATCCTTCTACTTCACCATCTGGAGAAAGCCGTTTGGTGTGAATGTCATTTGTTCAAGCCAGAACACAAAGCGAAGACAACCTGGGTAAAAGGCTTCTCAGTGCTTTTTAGAGAACATTTTACACAACCAAAATTAAACTATTACATTTCATTAAATGAAACACTATAAGGTATAACCTCAGTTGATGGAAGGTTTTACCATCTGAACAAGTTTTCATTCATCCTAGACAATGAATAATTTCACCTAAAACACATTCGCTGAAATGTAGAAAATACTGAAGTGTCCAAATCAGCTTCTTACTGTGAAGAGTATATTAATGGTTTGCTAGTCACAATGTAGGAAGTAAATATGTATATAGAAGAAGAAGAGAATTGTGTTGCATCATTACATTGGGTTGCATAAAAAGGGACATTTATACCCAGTCCAAAAACTAGCAGATAGTTTCTGATGAGATGCAAAAATACTACGAATGCAGCAAGCCACAGATTCTTGGCTTGGTCAATGTGACTTCATTTGAAAGTAGATAACTAAGCAAGTTGGGTGTTTAATTTAGGCCTTTTGAATATCGTCACTAAGTTTAACTCTGTAGTTTTAAAATAAATATAGTTATAAGACAGAGCCTTTGCTTTTTCTTGTTACCTGGTCAACCCTGATCAGTCCAGTAGATCTACTGAGTCAGTAATGAAGCCTCGATACAAGTAGGCCATTTGCTCAAAATATATGGATTTAAATCTCAGCCTCCCACTGACTAGTTCTATGACTTTAGGCAAATTGATCCTTTGTTCACCTTGGTTTCTTCATTAATAAGGAGTTCTTCATAATTAAGCAGCACATGAGAAATGAATACCAAGTGATCAACACAATGCCTGGCCTATAGTGAGTGCTCAGTACCAGATAGCTATCACCATTATAATTATTATCAGTGTTTCAAAATTTAATCCCAGATATGCATTAAGCCAATCGTGTTTCCAAGTCATTATCTCAATCCCAAAGAGGTGGGACTCACTGGAAGAAAAGTGTTTTAAATGCTATATGGAATAAAGAATTCCAAGTTATTATCTAACATAGGCCATGTAAACCTGCTATGGAAATAGAGCTTGAATCTTACTAGAATCCCCATAGAGACTCAAAAAAGCTCCTTAGAAAGCATATGCTGTTCCAGGGCATTCTGAGCAATACTACGATCAGTAAAGGGAACCCCTGAGAGGAAATTCAGAGATTAGGGCAGTGAAAACCAGACTAACATGAACAGTGGGACTTATCTGACAAAATTTCTGTATCTCTTAGCCATATACATGAAATTTTTAAAAATATATTTTTATTGATTTCAGAGAGGAAGGGAGAGGGAGAGACAGAAACATCAATGATGAGAGAGAATCATTGATGGGCTGCCTCCTGCACGCCCCCTACTGCGGGTCAAGCCTACAATCCTGGCATATACCCTGGACTGGAATTGAACCTGGGGCCCTCCAGTCTGCAGACTGACACTGTATCCACTGAGTCAAAACAGCTAGGGCCATTTACATGGAATTTAACTTAAAAAATTTTTTTTCTCCTTTTCAGAAGTTGCAACTGAAGCTCTTTCATAACCCAAGTATACTTAAATTTATGCATAGTCATTTCTGTTCTAATTCCTACATCTTAGGGTTAATTACTTAATAGAAGAGAAAGTAGTAAAGACATTTTGAGAAAACAATTATCCACAGTTCTGCCTCTGTAAAAGGAATCTTTTCATATTTACCTATTACCTTCCATTTATCCAAATAACTGATTATCGCAGCAACATATATGAGTTTGTTGCTTATTTTCATGTAAAGTTATACTAAACATTTTATTAAGACTATAAATAATATCGTTACTTTATAGTTATTATTTTAAATGGTTGCATGCTATTCTGTCATTTTGATAGTAATAATTTAAATAATTCTACCAATATTATACATTAAGAGTGTTTTAAGTTCTGTTTTGGATTTGTTATAATATGCATGTATGTGTGTATATATATATATATGGGCATATATATATATACACACACACACATATACATACTAGAGGCCCAGTGCATTAAATTTGTGCACTCGGGGGGGGGGGGGGGGCTCAGCCTGGCCTGTGCCCTCTCGCAGTCTGGGACCCCTCGGTGGACATCCCTCTCGCAGTCCGGGACTCTCGCAGTCTGGGACCCTTTGCTCCTTACTGCCCACCTGCACCCAGGCAGCTCCTGCGTTGAGCATCTGCCCCCTGGTAGTCAGTGTGCATCATAGCAACTGGTTGTTTTGCCGTCCGGTCGATTTGCATATTATGCTTTTATATACATAAGAAGCCCAGTGCATGAAATTCATGCACGGGAGGGGGGGTCCCCCTCAGCCCAGCCTGCACCCTCTCCAATCCGGGACCCCTTGGGGGACGTCTGACTGCCGGTTTAGGCCTGATCCCTCTCACAATACTGGACTGCTGGCTGCTAATCGCTCACCTGCCTGCCTGCCTGGTCGCCCCTTACTGCCCCCCCTGCCAGCCTGGTAGCCCCCAACTGCACCCCTCTATCAGCCTGGTCACCTCTTACTGTCCCCCCTGCTGGCCTGGTCGCCCCCAACTGCCCTCCCCCTGCCTGCCTGGTCACCCCTCACGGCCCCCCATCCGACCTGATTACCCCACCCAGCCTGCTGTTCAGTCGTTTGGTCGTCCCTCACTAACCCCCCTGCCTGCCTGGTCGTAGGCAGCCATCTTGTGGTAAGGGTTAATTTGCATATTACCTCTTTATTATATAGGATATATGTATATATATTTAAGTTGTAATAAATAACTTTACAAATGTATTTTTTCAGTTCTGTACAATTCTTTTCTCAGAATAAATTCAGAGGAGTTGAACTGCTGAGTCACAGTATATGAACATACTTATGGTTATTATTCTAAAAAACCATGTTGCTTTCTAAATAGGTTGTATCAGTTTACCATAATGATTAGCTATTCTTCACTGAATTACGGAGTATGAGTTTAGAAATGTTATGTTAGTCCACATTGCTGACTTTGGAGATGCGGCAATGAAATCCCAGAGAGATTAAATGACTTGCTTAAGGGCATACAACTGATTAACGGCTTGGTCTTCCGAGGCCTTCTTAAGGGCCCTCCATGTATCCTTTCTGTCCTGCTCCCTGTTCTTGTTCACTCCCCCTCCCCCAACAACGCATCCTCATCCCCGCAGTGGCAGTTCATTCTACTGCAGTGTGTGGTTTTCCTCATTTCCAGGACCAGCCTCACTGCCTCACTGTGGTCCCTCACAGACTCCACCTGGTCAGCATTCTCTCCTCAGAGGTCTTGTCTGACTCCATGAAGCTTCTAGGGTCTGACAACCCAGCCTTCTCCCTACACGCCCCAGTCCTCAGAGAGGGAGCTTCTTCCTGACATTACATACTACAGTAATATTTCAGTGCAGTGCTAATCAAAGTGTCACGTAATACAGTGCTAGTCCTTGAAATGTTAGCTACTACTTCACCAGAATGTGAATTAACCCCCACTAAGCACACTGTCACTCAGCTGACTTTTCTTCATAGGTAGACTTTCTCAAAAAAAGAAGCAGTGAGCTGATTTACATTCAGGCCAAGCTCCTTATCACAGACTGTTAGCGAACCGTCAGCAGATCAATTACTTAGACTTACACAGTCATGGTGGTTTCCTTATGGTTAATGATTCTGCATATTATAGTCACTCCTAAAAGAACTCCTGTGGTTTCTGTCTCCTGATGGAACACTGACTGATACAAAGGTGAGGTACATTTTGAGTAAATGCTATATTTTAATTACATACATGCATGTGTACAAAATGAATTGTGATATAAAATGCACCATGTAGTCAAAAAAGTTGGAAATACATTAGCCTAACATGTAAATTATAAAAAAAATATTTACCTAAATCCCAGTTGCACATATATCTGCATTGCCTTCCTGTGACACAATATTTAAGAATATGTATACACACACACACAGACACACACACACACACACACACATATATATATATGTACATATATATATTTGTATGTATCCTATCTAATAAAAGAGTAATATGCAAATTAACCATCACTCCAGTATGCTCACAAGCCACGCCCACAAGCCAATCAGGAGCGAATATGCAAATAAACCCAACCAAGATGGCTACGGCCACAGAGAGCAGGAGGGAGGCTTGGGTTTCCCTGGCGATGGAGGAAGCCAAGCTTTCTGCCTGCCCTTGCCGGCCTAGGCCTCCACTCAAGGCTACAAAGTTTCAATGATAGAAGATACATAAATCCAAACAGAAATGGCGGCAGCCATGCAGCTGGAAAGAGCAGGAGGCTAGGGTTGCCCCTGGAGATGGAGGAAGCCAAGCTTTTCGCACACCCTGGCCGGCCCAGGCCTCTGCTTAAGGCTACAAAGTTTCAATTATAGAAGATACATAAATCCCAATAGAAATGGCTACCGCCACTGAGCAAGCAGAAGGCTTGGCTCCGCTCCAGGCTACAAAGTTTCAATTGTAGAAGATAAATAAATCCCAGATACCAGGGCCTCCGCTTGGGTCGCCAGGGGGCGTGGCCGGCCTGCAAACCACCACAGGCCCCTCACCCAGGCCACCCCACACCCCAAGGGAACCCCCACCATGATCCGGGACACTCTTCAGGGCAAACCAGCTGGCCCCCACCCGTGCACCAGACCTCTATCCTATCTAATAAAAGAGTAATATGCAGATTGACCATCACTCCAACACACAAGATGGCTGCCCCCATGTGGTCAAAGATGGCTGCCCCCATGTGGACACAAGATGGCCGCCACAAGATGGCCAGCAAGGGAGAGCAGTTGGGAGGGACCAGGTCTTCAAGGGAGGGCAGTTGTGAGTGACCAGGCCAGCAGGGGAGGGTAGTTAGGGGTGACCAAGCCGGCAGAGGAGGGAAGTTGGGGGCGACCAGGCCTGCAGGGAAAGGCAGTTGCGGGGGACCAGGCCTGCAGGGGAGGGCAGTTAGGGGGGGACCAGGCCTGCAAGGGAGGGCAGTTAGGGGTGACCAGGCTTGCAGGGGAGGGCAGTTCGGGGAAAACAGGCTAGCAGGGGAGCAGTTAGGCGTCAATCAGGCTGGCAGGGGAGTGGTTAGGGGGTGATCAGGCTGGCAGGCAGAAGGGGTTAGAGGCAATCAGGAAGGCAGGCAGGTGAGCAGTTGGGAGCCAGCAGTCCTGGATTGTGAGAGGGATCCCAGATTGGAGAGAGTGAAGGCTGGGCTGAGGGACAGTGCCCCCCCCCCCCCGTGCACGAATTTCATGCACTGGGCCTCTAGTATATATGTAAAGGAACTCAAAGAAAACTATTTAAAGAACTCCATCCAACACAAACTTCTATTTACCAATGAGAAGGAAGGTAATAGTAAACAAGAGGTGGCTTTCACTATTTTTTTAAAAGCTTTATCTGTGGTTTCTTTTAGGACCTAGAAAAATGTGTTAATTTGTATGAACACACTGTGTGGTAGGATTTCAGACCACTTGAAGTAGTCCTGGGTCTTCTTTTATAAAAGTACTTGTCTCTGCCAATCATATCAATAGGCAAATAATCACTTGTGTCCAGCAATTATGGGAACAGACTATTGAGCAAAGCTTATCTTCAATTATTTAAATATTTCCTACTAATGTTGCAATAACTTTACTTAACAGTTCACTAACATGTCTGTAAGATCAATGCCTTCTAGAGTCTACTTCCATGACCAAAGTTAGTGCTATCAATACAGGGAGCTCTAAGCTAAGAAACTAAAGCAAAGACAACATATAACATATGCACACCTGAGCAATATCACATCACTATAAATGAGGCTTATTCCTTTATGTGTCAGCATGAAACTACATTTTGCTGATTTCATATAAATAAACATACATACTCTAGAACAGTGGTTCTCAACCTTTCTAATGCCGAGACCCTTTAATACAGTTCCTCATGTTGTGGTGACCCTCAACCCCCAACCTGTGGGTTGAGAACCGCTGCTGTGGAGCCTAAGACCATCGGAAAACACAGATATTTACATTACGATTCATTAACAGTAGCAAAATTACAGTTATGAAGTAGCAATGAAAATAATTTTATAGTTGGGGGTCACCACAACATGAGGAACTGTATTAAAGGGTTGCGGCATTAGAAAGGTTGAGAACCACTGTTCTAGAAGGTATCTGAAAATGTGGGGGAATTAACCCTAAGACAGCTTGTATGGTTACCCATTTCCCACCCCACCTTCTGCCCTTACCTCCCCCCCACTGTCCTCATCCATATGTGTATGATTTTGTCCAGTCTCTTCATGAACCCCCCATACCCCTTTCCCCCTGAGAATTATCAGTCCACTCCCTTTCTATGCCCCTGATTCTATTATATTCACCAGATTATTCTGTCCCTCAGGTTTTTAATTCACTTGATTTTTAGGTTCACTTGTTGATAGATATGTATTTGTTGTTCATAATTTTTATCTTTACTTTTTTCTTCTTCCTCTTCTTTAAGAATACCTTTCAGCATTTCATATAATACTGGTTTGGTGGTGATGAACTCCTTTAGCTTTTTCTTGTCTGTGAAACTCTTTATCTGCCCTTCAATTCTGAATGATAGCTTTGCTGGGTAGAGTAATCTTGGTTGTAGGTTCTTGCTATTCATCACATTGAAAATTTCTTGCCACTCCCGTCTGGCCTGCATAGTTTCTGTTGAAAAGTCAGCTGACAGTCATATGGGTACTCCCTTGTAGGTAACTAACTGTTTTTCTCTTGCTGCTTTTAATATTCTCTCTGTCTTTTGCTCTTGGCATTTTAATTATGATGTGTCTTGGTGTGGTCCTCTTTGGATTCCTTTTGTTTGGGGTTCTGTGGGCTTCCTGGACTTGTAAGTCTATTTCTTTCACCAGGTGGGGGAAGTTTTCGGTCATTATTTCTTCAAATAGGTTTTCAGTATCTTGCTCTCTCTCTTCTTTTGGCACCCCCATAATTCTGATGTTGGTACGCTTGAAGTTGTCCCAGAGTCTTCTTACATTATCTTCAACTTTTTGGATTTTTTTTTTTTTGCTTTTTGCTTTTTCGGTTGAGTGTTTTTTGCTTCTTTGTAATTCAATTCTTTGACTTGATTATTGTGTTCCTCTTGTCTGTTTTTGGGTCTCTGTATAATATTTTTTATTTCAGTCAGTGTATGTTTACTTTCTAGTTGGTCCTTTTTCATATCTTCGAGGGTCTCGTTATATTTATCGGCCTTTTCTAGGATATTCTTAAAAAGCCTTATAACCGTGGTTTTGAATTCTATATCCAGTCGTTTGTTTTCCTCCATTTCTTTCGTTTGTGATCTGATTCTTTGACGCCGCATTTTGACTGCTTCCCTGAGTTGGTAAGGTAGATCTGTGTGCTAGGTTTCCAATATGGCCCAGTGGGTCTGCCTCCCCAGTTAACCTGAGGTGGACACTCTTGGTGCACCCCTTTGTGACTGTGTGTACAGCCTTGTTGTAATTAAGTCTTTATTGTTGTTGGTATCACTGGGAAGAATTGACCTCCAGGCCAGTTGGCTGTAAGGATCAGCTGTGTCTATGCTGGGAGAAGTTCGGTGCTGGAGACAGCCTTATAGGATTAGACTTGCCAAATTGCAATAGCCTCTGTGCTCAGTTTGGATGGGGTGGAGTCTCAGTCTTGGCTTCCCGTCAGCCTTGCCCTTGCGCGCACGTGTGTGCCTTCAGACCTCTGCCTTCCAGGCTCCCGAGTCTCCGCCCGAGAGTCCAGACTCCCTACACAAGAGCGTGGGTCCCCAGGGGCTCGCCTGGAACCGGGGTTCACTGCAGTCAGAACTGGGACTCAGTGCATTCAGGAGCCTCTGACTCCCTTCCACTAGGGAAAGCCTGTGGCAACCTCCGCAGCCTTTGTGCGCACTGGCGCGTGCGCACTTTCAGTCCTCCGCCTTCCCCGGCTCCCGAGTCTCCGCCCAAGAGTCCAGACTCCCCCCACAAGAGCGTGGGTCCCCAGGGGCTCGCCTGGAACCGGGGTTCACTGCAGTCAGAACTGGGGCTCAGTTCATTCAGGAGCCTCTGACTCCCTTCCACTAGGGAAAGCCTGTGGCAACCTCCGCAGCCTTTGTGCGCACTGGCGCGCGCGCACTTTCAGTCCTCCGCCTTCCCCGGCTCCCGAGTCTCTGCCCGAGAGTCCAGACTCCCCCCACAAGAGCGTGGGTCCCCAGGGGCTCGCCTGGAACTGGGGTTCACTGCAGTCAGAACTGGGGCTCAGTGCATTCAGGAGCCTCTGACTCCCTTCCACTAGGGAAAGCCTGTGGCAACCTCCGCAGCCTTTGTGTGCACTGGCACGCACGCGCTTTCAGTCCTCCGCCTTCCCCGGCTCCCGAGTCTCCGCCCGAGAGTCCAGACTCTCCCCCCCCCCCCCGTAAGAGCGTGGGTCCCCAGGGGCTCGCCCAGAACTGGGGTTCAGTGCAGTCAGAACTGGGGTTCAGTGCGGTCGGGGGCTTCCTTCTCCCTTCCGCCAGAGAAAGTCAGCCAGGCTCTCAGCTGCCCTTCCTCTCTGCGCGCACAAAGACCCTTTGCCGTACCTCCAATTCTCTGTGAGCTTTTCTCTTTCCTTCTAGTTGTAGAATTTTCACTCAGCCAGCTTTCCTGTGGTTCTGGATGGTGTCCGTTCTGTCTTTTAGTTGTAGTTTTGAAATTGTTGTGCGAGGCAGCAGTTTAGGTGTTTACCTATGCCGCCATCTTGGTTTTTTTTTTAGATGGACAAATATATTGTCCACTCCAAGAAAGTGAATAGAAATATATTTTCAATTTCCATTAAAGTATTTAAAGTCTATAATAGAAACAATGGGCTACATTAGGTCAATTTTGCTAACTTAACCAAAGAGGAAAATCATTTGGAAATCATGCTGAGGTTAGGGCAGACTGGTGAAGGGGAAAAAAATACTGGAATAAGAGAGAGCAGTGTGTTTCATTTCAGTTCCATTTTAATAAATGAACTGTGTGACCTTGGGAGGCCACCCATCTCTCAGGTCTTCTGCTTCCTTAGCTGTGAAATAAGAAGGTTGGACAAGATGGCTTATGAAGTCCGCCACTAGTTCAGTCACGTGGATTCTATGAGCACTTTTCTATGACTAAAATAAACAATACAGTTCATCCACAACTGACTTCATCTTAAGTAGTATTAAAGGAAGAAACCCAAAATACAAGTCATTCAATATGAAGAACAACATCTAGTTCTTTTTCTCATTTTTAAGCATTTTAGAGACCATTTGAAAGGAAACTGTATAGTTTAAGGAAAAACAATTTTCAAAACTATGTTCTATTGACAGGCCCTCTTCCAGCCTTCGACGGAGCCACCGAGGACTTGGCAATTAAAAGTATTCTTGTCCCATTTAGTTTGTTTAGGAACAGAGTGAAGTGTCAGTGTTTCCTGTTCTGATGACAAATGGTAGGCTGGCTGTATGAGGGCTATAATAGACCATGTCCTGCAGATCTGGGGGAAAGGGCAGAAAAAGGGCTCTTGGCTCTCAGAATTTTCCCTTGCTCTCCATCAAAGCCCTTCACCAACAGAACCCAACATGAATTCCAAACCTTGACCCCAGCTAGCAAGGCAGCGTTCTCATGAAGCCCAGCTCTGCCATGTCAGCTAAAATTTCATGCAAAGCTACTTCCTCTCCAAAGGTAATAAACTTGTAAGCATAAAAGCTCTACAGCCATTTTTTCACAAAATAAGTAAGTCTGAATAACAGAACAGTAGGGTTCCAAAATAAGCAGTTTCCACCATATTTATTTATCCACGTTGAGAATTTCTTCATGCTCAGACAGCCTGCAGAATGAAGCTCATCCTTTTAAATCTATTCAAATGGCCTCTGGGGCATGTGATCTTATTAAGTGAAAAATAAGTGTAGTTGCTAAAGGAAAAGACAACAAGTAAAAAGAATATTTCCTTTAGGAAAACATGATATTGAAAAACAGCCACTCTTTAGAATAGAATTTGCCACAGGCAGACAATATCTTATAACTTGAACGTTTAAAATAAAAATGTATTTGCAATTTCCACATCAATATTTACATGAAAATTTACTAGTAAGGCATACCACTTGGCACAATGCCCTATTTTGGAAAAATATTTTTAATTAAATAAAGATAACTTTGATATAACTATAAAGGTTAATAATATAAAATATTTTAAAAATAATTTCCCATTTTCTGCAAAAAAAAATCACTATTGTTTATATGTGCATGACTATGAGAAGATGAGTCTTCACGAGTCTTGATTTTAATAAGCAGCCTAAGTGTTCATATTGACATTAAGCATCGAAATAACCAAGAAGACTATGGCAGCCTCAGGAAATTGCTTTCAAAGATGCAGGAATTGCAAAGCTGCAGGGGAAACACAATCTATGAAAGGAACTGAATTTTCCACCAGCAATCTATGTTACCCTGTTAATAACTATAAAGACATTTAAATATAATTTCTTTTGGTGAAGACTACAACGATAATGAACATTACAAATGATTTCTTTTTTCAAGTTGTGTGATGTGTGATGTGGAAACTAACTTCTTTCAAGCCTCAGATGGATTTTTATAAGGCTCACAAGTAATAAATAACCAACTAGAGCGGTTAGAGGACTTAGCAACACCTTTTCACCGGAAAAACAAATTATTTACAAAAGTATGTTAGGAATCTGCCTAAAAATTACTTACTATAAAGAATAAACTGCAAATATTTTTGTAAGTCAAAGAAAAATGTACAAGCAATTCGTAGGGAGCCTGTTATGATTGTTTAAAATATTACAACTGTCATACAGAAAAAAAAAACACGAGATCTGGGCCTACAGTTACCTAAGAATTATGTAAAGTAACTTGGCAGATCGTACCTTTTTCAGGAACCGGACTCCATAGGTAAATACGTAAAGGTAAAATGAAAATCTCCACCTGCAGAAGGTTAAAAAAATTCTATGACATTCAGTTTTTATATTTCGCAGCATATTCTGATATACATGAGTGAAAAAGTCCATTAAATTTGCTACCCCCCACCTCCACCCCTGCCCCAAACCGAGATTAAACTTAATGAGCAATTTCAATGCTAGCTGAACACATACACTCATGTGCATAGCTTACTGCAAATGTTTTAAATATTATTAATTATATTCACAACTTAAATTTCCTTTCACTTAGTTAATGTATTTGCCCATTTGCTCATCGTCTTTTTCCCCCATGTGAATGTCCTCTTGTTAATCGTCCATGAAGGGATATATTTCAACAATATGAAGCTACATAAGATATTTTTGAATTCTGATTCAGATATTAACTTGCCTTAACTGAAGCTCAGATGAGACTACCCTCTTACGCTAGTACTCAATTCCCAATTTTATTTTGTATGTTTTCTGAGTGTGAATAGCTTATCCTTAAAAGCTGGCTAGCTTTCATTAAATAGAATTCTTTAGGTTATGTTATTAATGGTGTTAAAGGTACTTCAAGTTATAACTTGTAAATTAACTCAAAGGAGAAAGTTACTAGTCAACTTCAA
The DNA here is from genome assembly GCF_963455305.1 of Plecotus auritus. NCBI lineage: Eukaryota > Metazoa > Chordata > Mammalia > Chiroptera > Vespertilionidae > Plecotus > Plecotus auritus. The sequence goes on from NC_137776.1 coordinate 51,204,860, forward strand.
TTTGTCAGGTAGGCAAATTGCTTTTTGTGTTTGCAAGCTGTGTAAACATTTCAAATAAGGTGAAAAGAAAAAGGTTATTTTAGGAGGTGATTCAAGTTATAGACAAAATTTTCTGGAAGAAATGACAGCTACCTTAAAGTAAGACACAGTAAGACCCAACAGAAGACACAAGTGTCCCTCAGAGTTTTGTTCCTGGGTTGAGTGACTCTCCAAACATTCTGAAATTAAGGTTAGAACTTACACTTAGAGAAGAGCTTAGAACTTCAGGGATGGCTTCAAGGGCTTGTAATTGTACAAGTCACATAGGGTCCCATGCTTGGTTTAATGCTTTGTTGTCACTATCTTGAAATTCTTAATCACTGTTGAACAAGGGGTCCCATTTTATTTTCCACTGGGCCCTGCAAATTATGTAGCTGGTTCTGGTTAAGACACATAGAGTCTCCAAACTTTGGACAGATCTATTAATATCCCTTGACTTCAGTTCTATCTTTATAATGGGAGAGTAGGTTTATATTATACTGCTTTTGATGTTATACTGGTGGCCCAAGGATTTGATAGCAGAAGTAATCCCCCACTTCTCTCTAGTCACTCTCAATCCCTTTTATATTAATCCAACCTATTTCATGAATTTACAGGTCACTTTTCTGGCCCCTGAAGGCAACTGAATTTGCAACTCCTTGATAAAATAATTTATAAAAGCTGCTTCAGCTGTAAGACTTATTAATAGGCAGTGACAAGGCAGTTTTTATGTAAAATTAAAATTTTATGGAAATCATTGGAATTCCTACAATAACTTATGTCTCTACATTTTTTATTTCATCGCAAAAAATGACCCATTTTTCATAAGACATAGTTTCTATTACAGAAACACAGATGCCTTCATCATTTGAATAACAACTTGTGATGAATATTTACAAGGAAAAGTTTATTTGCATAAAATGTCTGCAGAAATCAAAATTTTCAAGCATTTTGCCACATGCAGAAAGTACTTTTTAAAAATTGTGTAGTTTCGCCAAAACCGGTTTGGCTCAGTGGATAGAGCGTCGGCCTGCGGACTGAAAGGTCCCAGGTTCGATTCCGGTCAAGGGCACGTAACTTGGTTGCGGGCACATCCCCAGTAGGAGGTGTGCAGGAGGCAGCTGATCAATGTTTCTCTCTCATCGATGTTTCTAACTCTCTATCCCTCTTCCTTCCTCTCTGTAAAAAAATCAATAAAATATATTAAAAAAAAAATTGTGTAGTTTCATACAAGTTAAAGTTTTAAATGGTGTCTAGCTTCGCAGTCCCCAAAAGCCTCTCCCAACCTCCCACAAAAGTATCTAACCACAAAAAGGAGGGAATAACCTTCGACCTATTCCAAAAATCAGAGAAAAAAATTTACAGCAGAAAAAAAGAATAAATCAGATTTAAAAAATGTAATAAAAGGCAACAAAAAACAAGCTATGAATCTTGAAGGGGGAAGGAAAATCTTCCTTTCTCCACTTTCTGCTATCTTATACAGAAATACAAAAATATGTATAATTCAGAAACCTAGTCAGCTCTCTGTCTTGAATGATGCTTTGTGAGGAAGCAGGAGACTCCCCCATCCCATCAAGTAGTGACTGCTACTTTCAAACAATGACTGTGAAGAAAGTGAAGTACTTAGTATCCTGCAGAAAAACAGATTTATGGACAAGATGATATGGTGGCATTGCATTCTGGGTATTAGAGTCTTATATAATCCATATACAGGGTAACAGAGAACAAGGCATTGGAGATAGTTGCTTTAGATAAAACTCCTCTAGTTTATCAAGAATGTAGCAGAGTCTATATAACCTGCTACAGATCTAAAAAAGGGACTATTACTGGTGAATAGAGGACAGAGAGTGAGGCCCAGAGCAACCCAGGCACCCTTTCTGTGAGCAGGTCTCGGTGGATATTTCCAAATGAAGGAATAATGAAAATAACAGATCAATATCAGCATAGGTCTATTAAGAAGTATTGCATAAGTAAGTATGGAAAGAAAAGAGCATGCTAAAGATTCAAAGGAAGAACTATCTCCTAAAAATGACTTCTTAGAGTCTTAGACGAATCAGAAGTAAATTTTTAAAAAGTATTTGGCATTGTTAATATGATACTAGAAGATATGTCCCTGAAAAATGAAATTGGAAAACCATAAATCAATAAGGACTATTGGGTTAGATAAAAAGAGACTGCAGGTGAAATAAAGAAACTGAAAATGAAGAGATAGAATTTTTACCCACTTGGGTGGGGGGAAGTAGATACATACTATGTAAAATTAAATCGTTGATGTAAAAGATAAACAACCACAAAAGGCCAGAGAAAAGAACCAATAGGTGAAAGAACACCAGAGGAAGAATCAGAAAAACCTGTCCAATGACAGCTGTTTCTGAGAAAACACAAGTGAAGACCTGAAATAGAAGTAATAATCAGCGACACAATTTTTAAAAGCTAAATTGAAAAAAAAGACTAAATTGTATTCCAAACAATATACAATTCAAAGCCACATTCTGACAAAAATTTTGAATCCTATAATTAAAATTAAATAAAAGTCCTTTAGTATTCAGGCATGAAAACAAAACAAGTCAACACACAAATCAAATGAAAATAAGTCATCATGAATGGAACAAATGTCCAGTTGCTCTTAAATTTCTCCTGTGTATTACTAAATTACAGAAGAAAGAGAATACTCACTCAAAGAAAGCTATTGTCAATCAAACTGTCTTTCACTTGTAAAGGAAAATGAAAAATAGTCTTCCATATTTAAAGGCTCTGAAAATTCATTACTCATTAACCTTTCCTTAAAAAACGTAGGCCAATTCCAAGCCACTAAGATACAAATAAAAATTAAGAATTAAAAAAATAATTAAGAATTTAAAAAATATAACTTTAGGATAAAAGGACTAGGGACTATGGTTGGCAACATAAATAATTGCCCTATATTTCATTGTCAAATTAAATACTATTGTTCGTAAGGAATAATTTAATATAAAATATGTAACAACAACAATGGAGAAATGAATCCTCACATACTAATGAAAACAGGGGATGAAGAAAGGAACCATTAAATTAATTATTTAACAGGGAAATTTTGAAAGACACCGTTGTTATGATAACAAAAAAATATAGTTAAAGAATGTTCCTTTATCCATGGATTATGCATATATGCATACAAATTCTTTGGTTGATCTCTTTCCACCCACCCACCCACCCCCACCTTCCCTCTCAGATTCAACAGTCTGTTCCATGCTTCTATGTCTCTGGATCTATTTTGTTCATCAGTTTATTAGATTCCACACAGGAGTGAGATCTTGTGACACTTGTCTTTCTCTGACTGGCTTATTTCTCTTAGCATAATACTCTCCAGGTCCCTTCATACTGTCTCAAAGGGTAAGTGATCACAGACCATAGGGTGGTGAAGGAAGGCCTGGGGTTGGGGGGCAGAGGCGGGCTAGAAGAGGTCAAAGGGGTAAAAAGGGGGACATATGTAATACTTTCAACAATATAGCTTTAAATAAAAAAGAATGTTCCTTTAAAAATGTAAAGATGACTCCTGGTTAAAGATGCAAATTGAATGCATGCATTTACCTCTGTGCCCCTATGAATGCAGCACTAAGCAGGCAGAAGAGGGATTTTGTTAAGAAAGCATCCTCTATAATAAAAGGGTAATATGGAAATCAACCGAATGGCAGAACGACCAGTCGCTATGATGCGCACTGATCACCAGGGGGCAGACACTCAATGCAGGAGCTGCCCCCAGCAAGCAGGCCCCAATCGCCTCAGGGGGAATGGGGAATCAGGGGGTGGGTGGCAGTGGAGGTGGGCAGTGCCAGGTCAGGGCCCCCATCCTGCCAGTAGCCCACACACAGAGGGCAACCGGCAGCGGGGGACGGGGTCAGCGAGCAGGCGGCAACAGCCAACGTTTCGGTCCTTCACCCTAGCTGGCAGGCTCTGATGACCCGATGGTGAACAGGGAACGGGGGGGGGGGGGGGGGGGTCCAGCTGCCAGCAGCTGGGGAAGATGGCCTTGATCGCAGGCCAGGCCTAGGGACCGTACCCATGCACGAATTTCATGCATCCGGCCTCTAGTAAACTCATAAGGACACAGAAAACAGGAATGGGAACAACCACCCCATTCTGGAGCCTAGGAAGCAGAAGATCCTTGTCAGTCTGGTTAGCAGAAGGAGCAGCTGGAACCTGAGCTGCTGGTGGAGGTTTATCGGTTTATTTTGTTCATTAGATCCCACAGGAGTGAGAAAGCACCATGCAATCCCAGAAAGACTCTGGACGAGGAAAGGACTCTGCAAGGGAGGAACCTCCACGGCAGTGATTTTCAACCTTTTTCACCTCCTGCACTGAGCGTCTGCCCCTGGTGGTCACGGCACACACAAACTAATCACTACAAGTCTGTGGCACACCCAACAATGTATTTCTTGCCAATCTGACCGAAAAAATAGGTATAATTTTTATTCATTCACACTGCACAGCTATTGTGATGTTGGCTGTTGTCATTTTTTAATTTGACAATCTAAGGGAAAAGGTCAGTGCCCCCAACTAAACAGTCAGGTACTATATGATTTGAAAATTCCTGTGGCACAACAGTATGTGACCTACAGCACACCAGTTGAAAATTGCAGCTCCATTGGAAACAGAGGCCGAGGGATTAGTTCACCCAAGGCCACACTGTTGCTAGGTGGCAAAACCAGGACACAAGCGTAGCATAGCACTGAATCTAATGCCTACTCTCAGATTCCACAGAAGTAAAGTGCACTTTTTGACTTAGAGAAGCCAGTGTGTTCCACTGCATTTGTTTGGACATGGAAACCTTTTCTACCCATCCAACCTGAGAAATTAAATGAAAGGTAGTAAAAACTCCCACCCACATAATTTGGTTTATTGTCCTTACACAACAAGGCTGAAATAGCTCTTTGTTTAAATGAAGACCAATAAAATGTGCCATAAAAAAGCAGGAAATCAGAGAGCAGAGGTCTTATGTCTTGCTGCTAGGTGTCACTCAAATTGTACAGGGACCCCGATTTCTAAATAAAGTGGCAGTAAGGGGAAAACATCCAGAGTGACCCCTGAACTCAACTCAGAAAACATTCCAGAGAGAGCAGGGCGAGCACATGGGCCATTTTACTGACATTTCTGGAGTGTCTTCTGTGCTATTCTAAGCACTACAAATAGGAAATCATTTAGTGCAACTGTTCCGCACAACAAGGTTGGCACTATTGTCATTATCGCTCTTTTTGTTGTTGTTGTTCAGATGAGAAAACAAATGCAGAGCAGTTTACCGATTTGATAAATGTCACCTAGGTAGCAAGGGCGAGCAAGAGCCAGGACTGGAAACTAGGCAGTTTGGTTCCAGTATCCTGGCTCTTCGCCATGAGGCTATGTTGCCTCTTCCTGATTTGATACACCTGAAAATTAAAGACAATGCACTCAGCTACAATGGTGTTTCTAATCGAGGAAGCATTCATGGGCACTACCTACTAAGAGTCTCTGTCCTGTTGCATGGAAACTGGCTGCTTGCAACACTGGAAATAGGAAGGACTGCACTGGTTCTTTTTCTCAATACCAGGGCAGTTGAAACCATATTGCGCTTGTCAACTAAAGTCAACAGTAATTACCCAAGGGGCCCTTCTCTGTCTTAGCCACTCATCCTCTGGACCTGCTAAAACACTACTTCTCCCTCGGGATTTATGTCAAATGCTAGTTATTCCATGAAGTCACCTTGTCTAAATGTTGCCACATGAAAATCATTGGTATTCTCTGATGATGTGTTCCTTACCTCTTTACCTCATATTTTAAAAATCTCATCTTTGATTACAGGCACACACCTCTGACTTGGGTTACAAACAGTTTTTTTTTTTTTTTTGTGTGTGTGTGTGTGTGTGTGTGTGTGTGTGTGAGACATAGATCCTAAATTGACATCTCAATTTTTACTAAAGGTATGAATGCTCCCTTCATTTATTTAATTTTAAGTTAATTTTAGGCAAAATAGTACATAAAATAATTTTACCAACTGTTCTGTACAAAACATGCATAAGAAATGAAAAATTCTTTTAGAAACTCTGACATATAATCTAAATTCCCAGGATAGCTTTTAAACTTCTATTAGATTAGGAGTCCAATGAAATACTCTAACTAGGGGGAAACGTGCTACTGATCCATGCATGGAATATACAGACTTGAATTTCAGTCTTAAAGTAAACATTTCTATCTCCATCAATAATTAACTCTGTGATTCCAAACAGTTTTCCTCATTTGCTGAAGGCTCAGGTGTTTCTGTTTGAGAAGCAACAGACATCAAAGCAAAGTAGCTGAGGTTGGAGCTAGGTCAAACCTATTCACTGTTCATTCTCAGGTCAACTGTGAACTTCATTTGAGCCCAACAGTCTTCACTAAATCACTGATTTAAAAAATTGACTAAGTACTTATGTAAAGTTTGGTAATATGCAAAACAATGCTATATCTCATGAATACACACACATATATATGCACATATGCATATAGATACATGTAGCATAAAAATAAAAAAGGAAATATAACCCCCAAATTCAGGATAGAGATTACCTCTAGAAGATAGAGGAGTCTGAGAAGGGGTATTCAGGAAGCTTCAACTGGTTTGGTAATATTTTAGTCCTTTAAAACAAGATAAGATAGAGCTGAGTGTGTCTTTGTTATATTAGTCCCTGCATTTAAAATTGTATTATAAAAGATAGTGTGAATAAAAAATATGCTCACTAAAAACATATTAAGTGGCTATGTCTTTTCCTTCTCTCACATCGAGAAACCATGAACAACTTGTTCTTTATGCCATCGACCTAAAGCATCCCTTTCTAAGTATCATAATTAATTTTATTCTTTTCCTATCATTACATTTATGCATCTAAGGCTAAATTGCCTTTGGAAATGTTTCAGATATCATATGCATTTTATACTTAGTTCTAATCTATTGTGCTCAGCTTCTTCAATTTAACTACTTCAAATTAACTACTTTAATTTGGATATGGGGCCTTTTTATGCTTTGTCCATGTACTGATTCCTTCTTTAATTCTTTATTGAGATCCATCCTATTCTCTCCTTGTCAAGCACCCAGCCAGGTAGAGAGAATTCAGCATCACCGGTATCTGTCCTTCTTGTCAGTATATCCAACACCAGCCCTAGTCTCCCGATAGTCTACTCAAAATACATCTGCTCAAAAGCAAAGTCCACAAATTATACTTCTGTTAGGTCATTCTGCCTTTAAACTACCTCATTGCTCTTGGAAGTCCCCTGAATATAGACTAAGCTTATGATTGTGAGCTTCAAGTCCATTTACATTCAAGTTGTGGAAATCAGAAAAAAAATAAGGGTCCCTTTTTTCAATTAGGTAAGGGAAAAGGAAAATAAAACCAAAATTTCTTCTCTGTTGCCAAAAATAAATTTAGTGAATATAATTCTGGAGCCTGCATCTGCAGATGTCCCAATTCTTAAGTGTGTGGTTGAGGCAAAAGCAGCCAAATATTTATTATCATTTAGGTCAAAAGAATGTTGAATGTCCCCTGAACATCAAGTGCTTTCCTAGTCTCTATGTAATTTGTTTTTTCTTATCTGAAAGCAGACTGAAGACAAAGAGTTATTTGTTCAGCATGATGCTGTGATTGCATGGGAATCAGGAAACAAGGATCTCACAGTACTTAAGTTTTCAAAAATGTATGTACTTTTAAGTTTAAGACAGAAATTAATCTCCCCCTTTCTGCTGTCCTGTTTAGTGTCAGAACAGGATTTTTAGATTCACTTGTTGATAGATATGTATTTTTTGTTCATAATTTTTTATCTTTACCTTTTTCTTCTTCTTTCTCTTTTTAAAGAATACCCTTCAGCATTTCATATAATACTGGTTTGGTGGTAATGGACTCCTTCAGCTTTTTCTTGTCTGTGAAGCTCTTTATCTGACCTTCAATTCTGAATGATAGCTTTGCTGGGTAGAGTAATTCTTGCTATTCATCACTTTGAATATTTATTGCCACTCCCATCTGACCTGCATAGTTTCTGTTGAGAAATCCGATGACAATCATATGGGTACTCCCTTGTAGGTAACTAACTGTTTTTCTCTTGCTGCTTTTAATATTCTCTGTCTATTGCTCTTGGCATTTTAATTATGATGTGTCTTGGTGTGGTCCTCTTTGGAGTCCTTTTGTTTGGGGTTCTGTGTGCTTCCTGGACTTGTAAGTCTATTTCTTTCACCAGGTAGGGAAAGTTTTCTGTCATTATTTCTTCAAATAGGTTTTCAGTATCTTGCTCTCTCTCTTCTTCTGGCACCCCCATAATTCTGATGTTGGTACACTTGAGGTTGTCCCAGAGGCTCCTTACAATATCTTCATATTTTTGGATTCTTTTTTCTTTTTTCTTTTCCGGTTGGGTGTTTTTTGCTTCTTTGTATTTCAAACCTTTGACTTGATTCTTGCAATCCTCTAGTCTGCTGTTAGATCTGTGTATAATATTTTTTATTTCAGTCAGTGTATGCTTAATCTCTAGTTGGTCCTTTTTCATATCCTCGAGGGTCTCGCTAAATTTATCAGCCTTTTCTAGAAAATTCTTGAAAAACCTTATAACCGTGGTTTTGAACTCTATATCCAGTCATTTGCTTTCCTCCATTTCTCTCATTTGTGATCTGTTTCTTTGTCTCCACACTTTCGCTGCTTCCCTGAGTTGATAGAGTGGCTTTGTGTGCTAGGTGTCCTATAGGGCCCAGTGGCTCAGCCTCCCCAGTTACCTGAGGTGGACACACTTGGTGCACCCCTTTGTGGGCTGTGTGCACAATCTTGTTGTAGTTAAGCTTTGATTGTTGTTGGTATCACTGGGAGGAACTGACCTCCAGGCCAAATGGCTGTGAGGATCAGCTGTGTCTATGCTGGGAGAACTTCTGTGCTGGAGACACCCTTATGGGAGAAGACTTGCAAAAGCCTCTGTGCTCAGCTTGAATGGGACGGAGTCTCAGGGCAGAGCAGACATCACTGGTTTCCTGTCAGCCCTGCCCTAATAGGCCCCTGTGTCTCAGTGTCCTGTGGTAATCGCTGTAAGCACCTCTGAGAGAAAGCTGCCCTCAAGTTCCGCCCACTGCCATACAGTCCAGTTTCACCCTGTATGAGTCTGGGTCCCCAGAGTCTCACCCGGAACTGGAGTTCAGCGCAGTTGGGAGCTTTTGTCTCCCTCCCGCTTGAGAAAGCCAGCTGCACACTCAGTTGCCAGTCCTCTCCGCGCGCGTCTCAGTATCTCTGCCTCCTGCATCTCCTCTGAGTCTCAGTGTGCTTTTCTCTTTCCTTCTAGTTGTAGAATTTCCACTCAGCCAGCCTCCCTGTGGTTCTGGATGATGTCCGTTTTGTCTTTTAGTTGTAATTTTGAAATTGTTGCGGGAGGCAGCAGTTTAGGTGTTTACCTATGCCGCCATCTTGGTTTCTCCCTAAAATTTTTTTTTAAGAGTTTATTTGAGCCAAAATGATGACATGTGCTGGGGAACAAGATCTTAACTGCTCCTGAGCTGCCCACTTTATTTTATTTTTTATTTATTTATTTAATATATTTTTATTGATTTCAGAGAGGAAGGCAAAGGGGGAGGGAGAGAAACATCAATGATGAGAGAGTCTTTGATCGGCTGCCTCCTGCAAGCCCCACACTGGGGATTGAGCCCGCAACCCAGGCATGTGCCCTGACCGTGAATCAGAACCTGACCTCCTGGTTCATAGGTCGATGCTCAACCACTGAGCCATGCCAGCTGTGCTGGATTGCCCACTTTAAAGTAGCATCATGATGTCTCATAAGAGCCAATATTAAATACTAACTGTAAAGCTATACAGTAAGTCCTCACTTAACACTGTTGATAGGTTCTGCAACTTTAAGGAAAATGATGTATTATGAAACCAATTTTACCATAGGCTAATTGATATAAATAAGAGCTAAGTTTCTACAGCATGTCATCATTATAACAAAACAATGATGAGTGAAGTGATGTTACTTGAGGACCTGCTGTACTTAGAAAACAATAAGCAGCATGAAACAATGGGATAAGCGCAAGACTGCCAATCAGGAAGCAGTGTGATCATCATCTGATGCTCTCGGGGTGATCTTGGGCGAGTTCAAGTCTCTCTTCTGAGGAAGCAATCAGACCTCTAAGGTCTCTTTAAACTCTTACACTTCAAGTCTAAGCCACACTTTCATCCTGCAATATTTGACAAGCTGGCCATTCTTTTTTTGCTTGAATCCCAGCTACTTTGCTCTTTCCCTCTTTTGTCTCTCCTGCCTCTTGCACAGACACCTTGCTCTTCTCTGATGTCAGTGATCACCAGGGTTCCATCCTCAGCCCCCTCAATCCCCATGCTCCCTCTAGGTGGACTCACCCACTCACTGTATGCTGTGTCTAACCTGCTTTCATAACCCTGGATACCCAAACGCAGGAGCTCTTCACCAACATAGGCACCTTGGATTGAAAATCCAAAACCAAACATTTGTGACCTTTCCTCCAGAAATCCACTCTTTTTCTGCCTCCCATGTCTGTCAAAGACATTATTATCCACACAGTTTCCTACCCTTGAGTCCTCCTCCTCCTTCAAACCCCTACCTCTAATCAGTCATCAAATCTCAGGTTCTACCTTGGAAATAGTCCTTTCACGTATTCCCTTTGCTCCATCCCATCAGCCTCTGCTCTAATCCAGCACATGTAGTTTTCATCTTTCTCTCAAAGGGTGGGCTGGGCTTTGCTGAGCTCCACGGACAGACATTTAAGCCAGGATAAGAACTGATTAACTTAGTCATAAGAAAGAGAACAGCAGCTCAGTCCAGAATATTTTCTTTGGCATAAATGAGAGTTTCTATTCCTATAGGCAAATCTATACAGAAATCCAGAGTATAATCAAGCGACTGATTGCAAAACACAGCAACAGAACAAGAAGAGGTGATCTTGAGATGGGCCTAAGGCACTTTCATCAAAGAACAAGTCTTACCATTCTGTAAGACAGCACTCCTTTTCCCCAGTACTTTAATACACACAGCCACACTGTCTCTCAGAGATCCTCTACGATGGGGGACTTAGAGCATCTCTGTGCTCCCATCCTTTCCTAACTGGGGGAAGCTAATCAAATGTTGCCCCAACCAAGCCTAGAATCAACTCTTTAAGGCGACTTGACAAATCTCATTCCTGATCCAACATATGTTGATGATATCTTTTTGTTTTAACCTTAGCTTAAGCCTAAGTTTGGAAATAATGAATACCTAGTTGTCTCCATGTACTGTCTACAAATATTATCACCCAGGTGTCAAGGCTGCCTTCCATCTCCTGAATAAACCATTTATGTTTATGCCTTGGGACCTTTGCTCATACCTTTCTTTCCTCTTAAGACTTTTTTTCCTCTTTATCCAACTCAACTTATCATGATCTTTCTGAAGTCTTGTCTGGTCTCCACTTCCCAAGGCAGCAATGGTTGTCCCCATGAATATTCTGTTCTAATATGGAGATAATCTATATTCTAGTTATCTTTTATGTGACCAACAACCAGTTGGCTTTTTGGCACTGTATGATAAATCTGCGTCTTAGATCTACCCAGGACTAACACAGGGAGGCTGTGTTCACAGGGCCTGGGTGGGAACACTGTATTTACAGTTTCACTCCATCTGGGTGATTTGGGCACTCCCTGTGCCTCTATCACCTCATCTATAAAATGAAGATAATAACACCTACTTCAAAGGGTTGGAGTGAAGATTAAATGAAATGAAACTTATGAAGTGTACACAATAGCATTTCAACCCATGACAGGTGTTCAATAACTCAACTATCATTATTATTTTTTAAACCCTCACCCAAGGGTATGTTTTTATTATTTTACAGAGAAGAAGGCAGAGAGAAACATGGATGTGAGAGAGAAACATCAATGTAAGAAAGAAACATCCATCGGTTGCCTCCTGTATGCCCCTGGACCTGGAATCAAACCCACAACCTTTAGATCTACCCAGGACTAACATAAGAAGACTGTGTACAGATGACACTCCAACCAACTGAGCCACCTGGCCAGGGCTATAAATACTACTTTTGTATAGCAGTTATATGTCAGGCACTCAATACATGGTTTCTGAACTAGGTTTTATAATTAACTGTATGGGCAGTGCCCATGATTGGAGAGACTATTAAACTACAGCATGACTCAAGGACAGCTATTTCATGTTAGATTTGAAGAAGATGCAAGTGTGGAGAAGGCCTTCATTCTACTAAAGCGGTTAAGCAGTAGGTCATGTAAATGAGAGACTCTCTGTTGCTACTTATTAAATTCATGTGTCAGGATTTGGCTTACTTCTGATTTTTCCCTTGTTTGCAGTTTTGAAGTTATTTAATATTTAATGCTACAAAACCATTTGAGATTGCTACTACACTATATCTGCACATTGTACAAGGGGCTCTGAAGATGTCAAGAGTGAGATTTAGTAGAGCTGGGAAGTGAAAAGTACAGCCATGAATTTCCATGGCAATGTGGCTTATAAATTAGGGATGATACGTGAAGAAATCAACGACTGAGAACATACAGGTGAACAAAGTGAGTTATGTTTATTCATGGGTTCTTAAACTCCTTTGCATTCAGATATTTAATAGCCACAAAATTAAGTATCTAATCTTCAAGGTCATCATCTAAAACCTTTAAACCCAAAGACTCTAAACAATGAGCTGAAAACTTAAGTCCTGTGGGGAACAGGCAGGAGGGGCAGACCAGGAGGCCGTCAGGCTTAGCTCTGAGTACTGGATGGATGGCGACTGGCACTCAGCCTCCAGCTGGCAATGTGACAGGCGGTGCTGGGGGCTGTGGCCATTTCAATACCCCCACTGAAATAAGACCCAGTCAAATGTCAAGGAAGAATGCAAACTCAAACTCAGGTTTTTCCCATTTTTCAGAGAAAGCCGGCAATTTGATATTTTAGATATTTTACATGAAATCTGATTTTTTAAATTAATGTTGGCAATTAATTCAATTAAAAATAAACCACCATACGGGCCAAGCAAAATACTTCTTGCAGGCTGGATTCACCTGGGAGCCACTAGTTCACAATCTTTGATTTGAGCTTTTTACTTTTGTATGTGGCAGAGATGGGTGGGAGGTTTTATTCCTAATCTTACTCTCAAAGCTGCATGAACAAGCCAGGATGGAATTCTCTGCTTTCCCGAGGCATGGAATTCGCATGGGTAAAATTTCACCCTTATTTTCTAATGACCTAATGAACTCTTGCTCAGTTCTTGGAAACTGTCCACCCAACAAAAACGGATAGAAATCAAATCAAAGAAATTCTATTTGTAATTATGCGAGCAAACAGATGGACATTCAACTAAGGAAGATATATTGAGAATTTATTAAATGCCGAGACATATTACTAGATGCTGGGGATATAAATATGAGTAAGTCATGGTCCCTTCCTTAAGGCGCTGATCTATGAAGCTGTTTCTTGATGGGCTACAGCTGCGAACCTAAGGAAGACTCATCTGTTCTAAGAAGTCATTCATATTCTCTTGTCCACACTCCCAGCTTGTGACAATATCCGGACGGTAACCTCTTTGTCAAGGTCATCATGCCTGACTGTCACTAGGGAAAAGTGCCTGGAAAGCTCAGTCTCCTGACATCAGGTCTGGCATTCTTGTTAAGGAGGAGATGGTGTCACACCCTGTTCCTTCCCTGGGTGAGCTGCGGTGAGGGAGTGGTGGGGTGGAGATGCAGGGGAGGATCAGGCAGAATACAGACCTAAGAGAAACTTCCATTTGGCCCAGTAGTTTCCCCAATGTCCAAATCCTCTGAAGACTTTTGTAGTAAAATAGGGAAGAAGAAATGGACAGGGCATCAGTGGCTACAGCACAAGGGAAAGGGACTATATTAAGAGTCTGGAATCGCTTCACTGTTAGTGGAATAGTGAAAGAAGAGCTCATGGGGACGGAAGCTGGGGGTGGCACGGCCCATTCTTATACCTTTCGGAACCAGAAAAGAACTTGGGGATAAAGAATTCTTGCCATAAACATTTATCAGAATGTTTGACTATGTCAAGAATATAAGAGTAAGTATATTCTTGCCGCAGCCAGGTGGCTCAGTTGGTTGGAGTATTGTCCTATACACTAAAGGTCACAGGTTCAATTCTCAGTGTCTTCTCTCTCCCTGTCTCTCTCTCTCTCTCTCTCTCTCTCTCCCTCCCTCCCTCCCTCCCTCCCTCTCCCTTTCCCTTTCTCCCTCTCTCTCCCTAAAATCAATAAACATATCCTTGGGTGAGGATTAAAAAAAGGATAACTATATTCTTATATTTCCCTTTCCTTTCCAAATAAAAATATTAATAAAAATATTAGTAAAGGTATATCAATGTTCACACTTTGAGAAACAATCAGAAATATTTATTACAAAATATTCATCACATTGTCAAAGTCTTGATCATAGGCTTTTTAAGTTTGAAAATGTGTAAAGAAAGGAGGAAGGGCATGGGAAGTGGGAGGTGGGAATGTGTAGAGGCAAAAAGTAAGAAATTTAGAACTAGAGTCACTGTAGCAAATCATTCATTCAAAGCATCTCATAAATGATGGCATATGATAATAAAAAACAATTCAAATGATAAAAATAGCATGTATTTACAATTTTCCTGGAATATCAATACTATGTAATAGAGGAGCAGGGAACCAAACTCAAGGTGTCATCCAGGATGTCTGATACTAAAGCTGTGCTTATCACTTAACAATAACAACAAGAATAATAATTGCTAATGCTTACTGAGGCATTACCAACGCATACACTTCTCAACACTTTACATGCTCTAATTCATGAATCCTCACAAGTAGATACTCTTATTACTCCCATTTTAGAGATGTGGAAGGAACTATAGAAAGATCAAGCAACTTGCCTGAGCTCACCAATAGCAATACCACCCATCCGCTGGCTAATAGGGCCACCTAATTGCTTCCAGGGACTTTTATAGCTAGTTCTTATGTTCAATTTTCTCCTCTATATCCCCCCCCCTTTTTTTTACATCATAAAGGCTAGACTTGAGAGAAAACAAAAGTTTTAAAGGATGAGTGCTGGAGGAGGCAAAGAGGAGGAGAGACATAAAAAAGGAGCAGTCCTATTCCTGGACCTGAAAGAGTGAAACCTTTAGACTATCCTCAGGACGAAACCAACCATCCAAGATAACTTCTCCTACTTGAAGTCACCCTTGAGAGCCATACCCTAAATAGGAACTGTGAAGTAAACAGATACGGGCATTGGGTAAATATAGGGCTGGCTAGAGTTCTAGCACTAGTACTCTGCGTAAGCATATAAAATATTAAAACCTCCCAAAGGGGTGACACTCTCACCAACCCAATCACTGATTTATTATTGCAGCAGCTCCCCAAGGTCCTACAAAACTCAGCTTGGATAAAAAAATTAAATTGAAGAAAACTATTGGAAACTAATTCCATGTCAAGAATTCATAATTCATGTTTCAAGATTCATTGCCCTTCAAAAGACACCATTAAGAAAAGACATAAAGCCACAGACTGGAAGAAAATGTTTATAAGTCAAATATCTGATAAAGAATTTGCACCCATAATATATAAAGAATTCTTAAGTCTCGACAATAGAAGACAAACCCACTAAAAATGGTCAAAAGCTCTGAACAGATATTTCACTAAAATTACATGAATGGCCAATAATCATATGAAAAGATAATTTCATTATTCATGAGAGAAATAAAAATTAAAAACCACAATGAAATACCACTTTGTTCCTACTAGAATGGCTATAATAAAAAGATAATACCAAATGCTTTCCAGAATGTAGAGAAATTTCCAGCAATGTCATACATTGCTGGTGGAAATACAAAATGGTATAGCCACTTTGAAAACCAGTTTGATAGTTTCTTAGAAATTTAAACATAAATTTACCACATGGCCCAGCCATTCCTCTTTCAGTATCTATGCAACAGAAATGGAAACATAGTATTATAGGAAATTGTTTTTCTTTAATGCTAACCTGTTAAGTAAGGTCTGAGAAGCTGGGGCTGGGAGTCACATATTGTCCAAGTTCCAAAAGGTGACAACCAAGGTCAAATCCCAAACTCCATTTCTTGTTGCACATACAGATAACCAAAACCCTGAACTTCACTAGATCAGATTTTTCCCTGTCCTTGATGTTAACTCATGAGATTAATGAATTCAAATTAATTCATATCCAATAACCACAATGCATGCATAGATACTAATTACTTATTCTTCTCTGCTCCCTGGGAGAAAACAACATATCTGAATTCTTAAATTAAACTCTGAATACTAGCACTGCATAATTCTGGGTGGCCCAAAATGTCAACTGACTACATGTTCCTCTGTAAAAAGTCTATACACGTAGGCAGGTTGATCTCCAAGATTTTTTTTATTTATTAAAGCTATAAAGAGTTGGATTTAAAGCTATTGCTTCTAGCAATGGATCAATATTATTTTAGCACTTAGGCATTTTGTGAAGATACCAAAATTATAGGGTATAAAGTACTACAGCAGGCAGAAAATTCAAGTATCTTTTTCTTAGTTGCACTCAGAGATAAATTTATTAAATACCTCTACGGTCTTTACTTTTTGCTAAACTGATTTTTTATATGTGACTTGATCTGATATAGGTTGTGAAAATTGATTTCCTTATATTTTTTTAAATGACATTTTAAAAAAAGAACCAACCAATGCTCACATTATGCAATACCCTTGGTATTTGTGACCACCACGTTCTTTAGTTTTACCATTACTATCAAAATATGTACATAGCATACTGACTTTGTCCCAGAACCCTGTCTAAATCAACTTGATTGGCTTGGCATTTCATTTACAGTATTTATGACTTTGTGGTTTAGAAGGGCAATAAATTTTATTTACTTGATCTGTGCTGCCTTTTCTAGAAGCCATTTAAAATATTCTACTTCTGTATTTCCAAGCTCAAATTTGCATGCAAACATAAGGCCTGTGAATTAAATTTGTTTTTAAAAGGTACCCCATTAAGACTCAGAAATTAGTGTCTGCCTGAGAAGTTTCAATTTCCTCCCGTATAAAATGGGAGGGCTGGAGTATATGAAAACTAGTACAGGAGACTGTTTAATGAGAATTCACCATTGGTCTTTGTCTTCAAAAAGCAGAGATCCACAAGCAACCAGCAAATGAACATGCAACATTGATAATAAATACACATTAACTTTAATTTAAAGCATGAGTTAACATCAAGGAAAAAAAGAGATGAGATGTATTGAGACTCACAGTGGTACTGGGGCTGGCTCAATACTGCTTCCCAGATTAGGCCGTGACCTTATGTGGGAGACTGTGCCAACATTTTTTATGGAATTCTAGATGGTAAAGAAAGCCACCTGTTATGTCAGCTGACAATGGATATTTTTATACACCTTTGTTAAGGAGTGTACATCTAGCCAATCTGCCTGGCTGAATCATAGGGCGTAGGCTGAAGTGTAATAAGTACTGGGTGCAAACACTGATAGAGAAGCCTCGGATTCCATGGTAATAATTCCATTTGCTCTGGAGAGAAGAGGAACTCAATCCACGAGGTCTGTTGGGGTGGGATGTTTCTAGACACGTTGAAGATGTTTTGCAGTATATTGGTAAACAGATGGGGTGGTGGTTAACTTTGCCTCATGCCATGGAAAAGTAAGAACTAGTCTTGGATACTGTTTATATGTGAGCATTATAAAGGCATCCGATTAATTTAATTCAACCCCAAGATTAATGAACACAGGGCACTGTATTAGGTAACAAAGGAAATGGCAAAATGCCTACAAGGAGTGTAAGTCTAGAACCTCCAGTCAAGAAGTGAGATGGAAGAAATATACAAATAAGCACAACTCAGAAAGACAGAGTATTTCTATCTCAGTACCATCAAGGTGCCTTTGTGTTTCAGAGAAGGAGTGAGATGCCCAGTGGCTGAGCAGTAGAAACCCTTGGAAGCTGAGGGGACAATTGAACAGGAGCAACAATGCAGACTTGGAGGGTTTCCTGCTCAAAGAGAAGCATGGTCATTTCCCAATTGCAGGGTGAGAAGCTGGATACATTTACTATGACTCAGCAGACACCACTGTCATTTCTAAAGTTCATGCTGAGGAGGGGAAGGGACACTAAGATGCATTAAAGTCTTTTATGTGCATGTTACAATCAACCCAATGAGGTGAGCATCACTAACTCAAAAGACAAGGAGGTCTCAGAAAGCCTCATATGAGGGGAAGCCAGGTTTTTACACAAATGACTCTGACTCCAAAGCCCATTCTGGTTCCAAATCCCCACATATATACTACCAGTATTTGAAAATTCTACTACTAGAGATAAAACTAAAACAAAAACCCTTGGATAAGGAGTAATTGGCTATAAAGATGCAAATATCCCTGTATTCAAACCACATATCAAATAAAGCATCATCAAGTATTAAAACTCTTGCTAAACTAATTCATAAGAAATGTGAAAGTATATCTTTAAAGGATAATAGAGGATTGGCTAGATAGAGGAAACAGGGCAAAAGCTAGACAGAGATTTCTGTGTCTCTCCCGCAGGCTGAGTCCTTGGTAGCAAGAAGGTTCTGGATTAAAGGAGAGTGGTCAAAACACAATAAAGACTCACCTCTCTGTCAAACTGAGTTTGATGCAATAGAAGCAGTGTACCAGTAGTCAATGTAGGTAATATTTTGTTCACATAGCTTAAATATCTCTAAGTTCAAAACACAGCTAGCTTTCCTCCTTCTTTCCTTCTTTTAAAAATTTTTAAAGGAAAAGAAATTTTCACTCTAATTCCCAAGAAAATCAAAATTCACCTAACGGTCACAAATACATTCATTACCCTTGAAAAGTGCCATGTTCACAATCACCTCTATTTTCTTCCTGCCATTCTGAAGTCAGTCCTGGTTTCCCAAATATACCCTATACTTTCCTGCTTCCATGTCTTTGCTCTATTTTCTCCAATGGAAACTTCCATTATCACCATGCTTCCTCCAGCGCCCACGCCAAACTGTGAGGCTGGTCCTGATATTCCCAACCTGACGTGCACACACCCTCTGAAGCCTGAAAGGGCTCCTTTCTATTTCTCCTTTTGCATTTATTTATCCACCTTTGCCCTGAAGTTACTTTTGTCCTTCTTATGCTTACTAACAGCGTGTTAACTCCCTTAAAGGGAAAGAGCTTAACTCCTATCCCCAGCTCCACTTCGTGCTCATACTGAGAATGCAATAAATATTTATGACATTTAATCCAATTCATCCAAGACTGTCAACCAGGTTGTACCTGTGAAGTTCAAGACAATGTTTTAATAAAGTGGGTAATTTATGGTCTAAAAGTTTTCATATGGTCCTCAAACTATATAAAATTTTTCAAATATATATAAAACTACATATAAAGACCTCAAAAAAATGTTACAAAGATCTCAATCGAACGTCAGCAAATGATCTCTTTCCCAATATTATTTCTAGACAAAAAATGTTTTTTAACATAAAAAATGTGGGGTGGGGGGTAATTACCAAACTACTTAAATTCAGAAGCCTTTCAGAATGAGATAATAAACTCTGGCAGTTCACAGTTGGATTTACTATGACAATGTTCATTTTAAAATATACTTATGTCTTCTTTGTTCTTAAGTGTACCTGCATTCTTATTACTGGCAAGAGTAAACGGGCAGAGAGGAAAATATAGAAAGGATGAGAATTTACTGCCCTTCTTCAGAAAGTAATGACTCGTGGGGAGCATTTCTATGATAATCACCTGTAAAGTACATTCCTAACTATGTTTCACATGCCCCTAGAAGGAATAAGTGAGAAATAGGATTTCAGGGGATAGAAAAACACACACACATAGTGCAATGGTACCGGTATTTTTCCTATACCCAGAGAAGTGGCCTGTTTCCTGTTTCCCATCTTCTACATGGTGGTGACCTGGTCAATTTACATAACCTCTCAGAGCCTCACTTTCCTTAAATGTTAAAAAGAAAACAGAGGACAAGGAAGAGGAGGGAATCCCTCTAACTCCTTAATCTGTACCTCAGGTTGTTGTGACAACGAAATTAAATAACACTCACACAAGTTCCTTGAAAATTACAGAGCTATTCAAGTGTCAAATTAACTGTTATCGCAACCTGCCCACTTGCTCTCTCAGCATCTTCTGACACATGTTTCTCTTGCTAAAAGCCAAAACAGATCTCAAGAGAGGAGAATTAATTGTGGTCATTTCCAGTAAGACTCTTGTCCTATATAAGCCTCCTCTTCCCAATTTACCGGATTACCCTAAGAAAATGCTCAGATTTTGTGCTCATTTTCCTGTCATATCGCCACAATACTTGACACCACTTTAAATGGAAATTAAGATAGAAAAGGTCAAGAGCTAGATCTACATTGGTGAAGTGGAGATTAATGAACATCTTGTAAGAGGTAATTAGTTTTTCTTTCTCTACTGGTTAGGGGATGGAGTCCCATTTTTTCCATTAATTCTGTAGTTTTATATCCCATAATGGCATTTTATTCTTGGATTATAACTTATTAACTATTAAGGTTATACAAGCACCATATGATAATCATTAGTCTACTTAAATTCCCTATTCTTCCATAAATCACACATCTTTGCAACTACTTTTTTCACCTTTAAAAAACATACATGAATAGATAACAAAAAATAATCAATTTTGCTAGATGTGCAGAAAAGAGGAAAACCCTTTGGTTAATTACTATGTCGCATATACTAAGAACTTCTTTTCTCTCTCTTCAAAAGAGAGAATTGCCATATATTTTCTTATATATTACACAGTCTCTTAGTCATAGAATACTCTCAAGTACTTTATTTTGAACAAAGAAGTATTCTCTGGATGAAGACAATCAAATCTGCAACAATCTCATGATAGTTTGGGATGCTTAAAAAGGTCAGCTGATGACGACGCCTTGCCACACTAGCAGTCAGCAGCTGTGCGTCACAGCAGGTTGCCTAGGACCAAACCAGAGAGGGTCAGACCTGCATTGCCACCATGTGCCCACCATCCAGATATCATTGCTGACATGTACACATAAGGAACTGTTTGACATTGAAACGGGGACTCAGAACTGTTGGACATTGAAATTGGGACTCAAACATTTTTTGTTATTATATGTTTATTTCTAGTCTGCAGAGGCAAGATTTTTTAAAGGAAAGAAATGGGGAAAAAATAGATACAGAGGCAAAGAAGCATTGAACAGACTGTCAAACTACAGCGGGAAGGCAGGGGAGGTTGGGGGCAGGGGGCTGTAAGAGATCAACTGAAGGACTTGTACGCATGCATATAAGCATAACCAATGGATACAAGACACTGGGGCGGGGCAGGTAAAGGCATGTACTGGGGGGTAGGGGAGGCTGGGGGGGAGGTCAATGGGGAAAAAAAAAAAAGGAGACATATGTACTACTATTTGTAATACTTCAAACAATAAAAAAAAGTCATCAGCTACTTTAAGGAAGCAAAGAAATTTAATAAACTTAGTGATTATAGGGTTGTGACCTCATAATTATTCATATTAGATACCACTATAAACAAGCTTTTTAAAAATCTCTTTTAAAAACAGTTCAGAAAATGGTTACATTTTGGAGATCTTTAACATACACCTATATATAGATAGAGGGCCCAAAATAAGTCTGAATTGTGTGCGAGGGCCTGAAATAAAATTTAGAAATAACTTCATAATGTAGAAATTACTTCAAAAACATGAAAGTCCATGCAATTTAGATGGAAGAGATTTATATGCGACTTAGTGAAGAGATTATACTGTAGCCATCACACTAGATGGTTTCAAAGTAAATCCAGTGAAGTTAAAGACAAGATGTCAAAAATGCAGGCTTTGAATAAATTGGTTCATGAGATTGAGTAGAAAAAACATTATTTCTAAATAAACATACCAGTTGTTAATATACCGTATGTGCGATATTATTCCACCTCCAAAGGTTTATATATTCCACTGGTCCCAGAACATGTTTTATCTTATTATTGGGAACTGGATCTGCCTTCTACCTTAGTCCATCTATGGTATCTGGCAAATGAAAAAGTAAAATAAAAGCTAATTTTCCAGTAATGTGAAAGTGAGTCAGTGGTTAGTTAGAATACTGAACTCAATGCTCAGTTACTAGATTTCAAGAAATAGCAAAGAAAGAGGAAGAGAGCATTTTATTTCAAAGGGACCAGGCAGACTGTCACTTTTGCTGTGAGGAAAAAGTTCTCACACTCAAACTTTCTAATTGAGCAAACAAACCCTAATTAAACAAAAAAAAAGTTGTAGTAACTCTAAAACATTTGCTATTAACTACAAGTTTTGTGTACTAACAGGGACAGGGCCCTGAAACAACTATTGAATGGATCAAAGCCAGATAAAAAGGCATTGGACTGCATTGTGAATTTTTCCTTTCGCCTCACATTTTTCCACCCTCATTGTGATCTGTGGAAGCCATCCATCTGCATTTCCTTAAAGCATGCTGGAGGGAGGCTGGAAATCAGGTAAAAACTGGCTGAAGAACCCGAATTCCCCCCACATCATCTATTCTCCAGCTTATTAAGGTATAATTTTGCATGACCCTGTGATCAGCAATTAAGCAAATGCCCTCAATTAAAACCAAAACCAAAGCCACTCATTTTACAACAAACTGAGTTTCTTTCTTTTGTGACTCGTGACTAGAATCCAAGTCTATTAGCCAGCTGTGTGAAAACTTAGCAAATGCTGAATTTTGCGGCAGCTCTCATAATAAAAATTTTTAAAATGTTTATTGATTTGAGAGGAAGGAAAGGGGGGAAGAGAAAAAGGGGGTAGGGAGAGACATCGATTTGTTATTCCACTGATTGATACATTCATAGGTTGTTTCTTGTACGTGCCCCAACCAGGTATCAAACCTGCAACCTTGATGTATTGGATGACACTCTAACTGAGCTATCCAGCCAGCACCTCAGAATAATAACTTTAAAAGTCTTGCTATTTTAGGCACCTTTCCATTGTATCTGGAAGAAAATATGAGGCCCCTTAAATCTACTTAAGTTGAATAAGAAAGTCTGCCCAAAAGAAAAAACAATAAATTCTCTTTAATCTCCTCCAGGAATCTTAAATAACTGTGCAAACAGCAGCACACTGTTTTGCCAACTGTAAGGCAACATCCATGAGTCAAACATTAGGAGATGTTATTTAATGTTTGTATAACGAAAAGGTGAAGATGACATCAATTCAAACCATTAAAATTCCTATGCTGCAGTATATCTGGTAATTATGTTAAATGAGAGATACCCTTCATAAGTACCATCAGCCTCTTATTAAATGTAAGTTAACATTTTAATGCTATGTCACTCAAATCGGTCAAAGTCGGTATTATAAATAATCCAATGCCAGGAGATACAGGAGTGAAGAAAAAGAGTAAAGAGAGAAATAAATGGATGCAATTACAGCATTTATACGTTTGTCTCTGGTTCATTGATTTGTAAGTGCCCAAAGTGCCTCAACGTTTAATTTAACCTTGGTCTAAGAATGCTCATGCAGAAGGCACATGAAAGGAAAATGCAGGCTAAAGTCTCAGGCTAAACAATAATTCCTCTCTTCAGACTGAAAATATTCTCCGGAACATCTCACCACCTGACTGTCAGGAGTTGGGAGTAAAATTATTCAGAAGCACTGCATGTAAAAACATCTGCTCCTTATCCTCTTGTATTATGCTTCCCCTGCTGAGAGCCATAGAAACTGGATCCTGCGAACTTTCCTAACGGCAACCATGAAACGACTTGGCTATACAGGCACTCCTGCATGGGCGGCCTGGCCTCTCTTCCGCATCCTGATTCCTGGCATCCGCCAGTCCTCACAACATCCCTGGAGGGCAGGACCAACACTGAGAGTTTTCCGTCCTGTCCCAGAATCCTCATGTGAGAATGCTAACCTAGTAGGATTCTCCACTGAAAGTCAGGGACTCCCTCTAGAGAAAGTGTCAACCAGACAGCCCATCCCAGTGGTCGGCAAACTCATTAGTCAACAGAGCCAAATATCAACAGTACAGCGATTGAAATTTCTTTTGAGAGCCAAAAACCGACTTCTGCGCATGGGCCACGAAGTTTCAATTGCACTGTATGTGCCCACCCGCACGTGGTATTTTGTGGAAGAGCCACACTCAAGGGGCCAAAGAGCCACATGTGGCTCGGGAGCCGCAGTTTGCCGACCACTGGCCTATCCTATATAATAAAACCCTAATATGCAAATTGATCCAACAGCACAACAACTGGTTACTATGACGTGCACTGACAACCAGGGGGCAGATGCTCAACGCAGAAGCCAGGCTCTTGCTGCTCCTTAGAGCTGCCTCGGAGGCAGGAGCCTCTGCCGCCTCTGCTGCAGGCGGACAGTAAGGAGCGAGGGGGTCTGGGGCTGCAAGAGGGTGCAGGCTGGGCTGAGGGGACCCCTCTCCCACCAGTGCACGAAAATTTCATGCAACGGGCCTCTAGTTATTTATATGATAGTCTATTTAAATTTCTCAACTTAATATAGAAATGCCAAAAATGTCAAATGAAGCCATACCCTTCCAACAGAAAGTCTTCACTGTTCTCTTTTCACTATGACCATGACCTCTTTCAGTTGCCCAGGTGAAAGAAATTTCACAGCAAGAAAGCTCTTGGTGATCTGAACAAATGCACGGGGTCATATATTAAGCTGATCTGTTGGACTCCCTGAAGCTGGAACCTCTCCCCGTCTGAGTTCCAGTCATCTGCTCAGTCTGGAGTTCTCTCCAGAGACTGTACTTGTTTAACACATTTCAGGCAGCCAAGGTCTTTCATCTGGCTAGGTCTTCTTTCAACTCATGTCTGTGTGAGTCAGCTTTTAACTCTAGGCCTAACATAAAATAATATACATTTTAACCCAGAAATTTCATTTTTGGGAGCTTATTCTGCAAAAATAAAATAAAAACCTAACTAATATGAAATATGCACATAAGAATGTTTCTTGAAGCCCACTCTCCCAATAGTTATACCATTAAAGAAATGATTAATAAATTAAGTATCTGCCAAATGCAGTCAATAGTCAGGATGAGGTACATCTATATGTTCTGACCTGAAAAGATGTCTTTAATAAATAAAGTTGGCAGAAGAAGTACCAGAACAAAATGCAAAGCACGAACCCTTTTATTTATTTATTTATTTATTATTTTTAATCCACACCAGAAGATATATTTATTGATTTGAGACACACAGAGAGAAAAATACATCAATGTGAAAGAGAAACATAGATTGGTTGCCTCCCTTATGTGCCCAGGCCAGGGATTGAACCAACAACCTAGGTATGTGCCCAGACCAGGAATCAAACTTGCAACCTTTTGGTGTATGGGATGACGCTCCAAACAACTGAGCCATTCGGCCAGAGCAACCCTTTTAAAAATTACAGATATAGATATAGATATAGATATAGATATAGATATAGATATAGATATAGATATAGATATATAGATATATAGATATATATCTCCTATATAATAAAAGCCTAATATGCTAAGTGTCCGGTCATCTGTTCAATCAATCAAAGCGTAATATGCTAATGATATGCTAAGGCCGCTCAACCACTCGCTGTGACGTGCACTGACCACCCGGGGGCAGATAGTCAACAGGCTGACCAGTCACTATGACGTGCACTGATCACCAGGGGGCAGATGCTCCGATCAGCAGGTTAGTTTGCTGCTGGGGTCCGGCCAATCAGGACTGAGCAAGACAGGCTGGGCATGCCCTGGAGCCCTCCCGCAGTCCCTCCCTGGCTGGCCAACCTCCCGCATCCCTCTCTAGTCCTGATCGTGCACTAGTGGGGTCCCTTGGCCTGGCCTGCACCCTCTCGCAATCCAGGACCCCTTGGGGGATGTCAGAGAGCTGGTTTCGGCCTGATCCCGCAGGCATAAAAGGCTAATATGCAAATTGACTGAATGGCAGAACGACCGGTCGCTCTGATGCACAATGACCACCAGGGGGCAGATGCTCAATGCAGGAGCTACCCCCTGGTGGTCAGTGCGTTCCCACAGGGGAAGTGCCACTCAGCCAGAAGCCAGGCTCGTGGCTGGCAAGCACAGCGGCGATGATGGGAGCCTCTCCCGCCTCCACAGCAGCACTAAAAATGTCCAACTGACGGCTTAGGCCCTCTCCCTGGGGGAGCAGGAGGAGGTGGAAAAGCCAGGGGGAGCGGGCCTAAGCTGTCAGTTGGACATCCCCCGAGGGTTCCAGGATTGTGAAAGGGCACAGGCCAGGCTGAGGGACGCCCCCTGAGTGCACAAATTTCATGCACTGGGCCTCTTGTATAAATATAAAAGCCTAAGCGACCTCTACAACTGAACAACCAGAACGACCGGAACAACCGGTTGCTATGATGCACACTAACCCCAGGGGACAGGTGCTCAATGCAGGAATTGCCCCTACTGGTCAGTGAGCTCCCACAGCCAACCTCCCTTGGCTGGCAGCTGGCCAACCTCCCGCGGTCCCTCCCCCTGGCTGGTCCCTCTCCCCGGCTAAGGCTCTGGACACCAGAGAATCTGGATCTGGGTAGCCTGTAGGAGGAGAGTGACCCTGACACTGATCGAGACAGAGTGGCAGCTCGGAGGAGGCAGAAGGGGCAAGGCAGCCACCTAACTGCAAAGACTTAAAGTAAACACCACCACCATCTTACCTCTGCCACCACACTGCACCATCTGCCCTTCTACCCCTGTCAGCCACTTCTAGCTCGGCCCCATGCCTTTCCAGGCTCCCAACCACTGATTGGCTAGCGCTCCTACGGTGGTGTGCCACAATTGGCTGAAGTCAGCTACCTATCATGCTTGGGGGCAGAACCCCGAGAAAATGTAAGGTTGAGGTAGGAGAGACGACCTGTCTGTCTGTCAGCAACTCCACCCCGGGGAGAGCGAGGCAGCCCGAGTACGAGCAGCGAAGTAGAGGTGTATTTCCACCTCAGAGCATAGCTGGCGTTCAGGCCGTTTGGGGGTACTCTGTCTGTGGTCTTTGCTTGCTGCTACCTCAGCACATCTACACAACTAGATCGGGGCCTGCCGGCCAACCTCCATGGTCCCTCCCCCACTCCCATCCCCCTGCACGAATTCGTGCACTGGGCCTCTAGTATAAATACATAAATACACCCATGTACACCCAAGTCTGGAAGGAAATACACCAAATTTATCAAAGATTAATTCTAAGACATGCATGGTACTGGAGCTAGGGGACAAGCTCAGTTGTTATCACAAACACTTTATTGTTTTAATTTGCTGCAACGACTGAATAATGAGAGAGGCTATGAAAGCAGGGTAGTAGGAGCTCAGGCCCCAAAACCAGATTGCCTGGGATCAAATCCCAGCTCCACTACTTACTTAGTCACCACTTTCATTCCTGTTTCCTCTTCTTTCAAATTGAGATAATGATATGATCTCCCTCTAAGATGTTAACAAATTAAATATGTTAGCTAAATAAGTTCAAGTCCAGACAACCTTCTAAAACTTCCCTCAAGGTATCTAAGGAGGAAACCAATAGACTACACATCTTTTATGTATTTGTTGAAAAATTTGGTTTGCAATTATCCTCAATCTTTCAATTTCCACCGAAATAGAATGGCTTTTGTCAAATAAATAAATGAGGGATGCTTTATACAAATGGTTTTTAAAAGTGTTTTATAATAGGCAAAGGGAAGCAATGTTGCTTTTCTTGAATTGTAAGTCTTTGAATATCTAAAAGATAGCAGCATACTTGGTAAGCTTCTCTCTCTCTCCCTCTCCCTCTCCTCCCTTTCCCACTCTCTCTTAAGTATCTTAATCTGCCACTAGCAAGCTATGCTACTCAGGATATATTGAAGGATCTAAATGCCATTCTGCAGCTTTTTCTTTGGGCTAAGTATGTAAGAGGATTACCCAATACCCATGTGTCTTCAACAAAGAGCTACTTGTTTCTCCCGATTTGGGCTCCCTGGCCCAGCACAGCTGTGCTTAACATGGTGGAAGATCCAGAATGAAGTGCACTGTGTGTTTCCCTTTCTAACTACCCAACATTTAAACCTAAAAAGAGTCAAATTAAAATAATGCCTGGAAGGGGAAGGAAGTTATACAGGGAGACATACAGTTCCCCATTTGCAAAGGCTGGGCCTTACCTTCTTCCCTGGGAGGCGGAGGTGTTTATGAGCATCTGGTTGTTCCCTCTGGCATACTAGCAGCCACTTTCTTCCAATTAACTTCAAACAGGTTTCCTTTTCCACAAACTCAGAAGCCAGAATATAGTCATAACAATGACCACAACCACAGCAGAGATGGTTCGCATCCAGAGAGCCTGTGAAACCCCCTTACCTGCATGACCTGCCTTGCATCCACATTGTAGATGGAGAAAGGGAGTCTAACTGAGGCAAAAATGGCTTGGCCAACATCATGCACCTAGTCAGTAGAGTCCTTGAATCCGGGTCTGACTGACTGCATAGTCTGGGCACTTAACCATAGGCCACACTTTACAGAGGAGAGATGGTGATTGGAGATGAATATAGAACATGAGTTCCTTGGGGGTTGACACTGTGTCTTGCCCACCACTGTCTCTTCTGCCCCTATTGTCCAGCACCCAACAGGTGCTTATGAATATTTATGGAATAAATGAAATAACACCATAATAAGGTGAGTGAGCAAGAATATTATCTCAACCTCACCGCCCGGACTCAGGCAGGTGCTGTTTGCTCAGCATCCTGTGAGCGTGTGTCTCACTGTTATTAATGGCTGGGCCCCAGAGAAGCAGTGAGAAGTGTGTTTCCTGAAATGGGTCAAAGAACACAGACCACTTGCACGTTCACTACCATGAATCAACCACCCCTGGTAGCATAGCAGAGACAGATTTGCCTTTTGTTTTTGTTATATTCTTAAGACAGGAGTTGAAATCTTGGCAACTCTTTCTGCCGGTCTCTTCCATTTAGGGTGTTCCAAAGACTGACAATGAATGCAGCCATTAATCTAGAGATTTACATATGTATTTTCTACTTCCTCCAACCATTTCAAAGGAAAATAATCTAAGCCCTGCTCTTAACCACTTTATTTTATGCCATAAAACAAAAAACAAACAAAAAAACCCCACAAGAATTCTTGCAGCTGTTTTTGTTAACGTCCTTGGGGAAAAAAATTAGAAAAAAGGAAAAGCCTCGCCTCAAATTCTCCATGGTGAATTGCCAATTAGCACCTCCCAACTTCAATGAAATGTCTTGAAGTATGTGATTAGATTTAAATTCAAATAGTGTTACTCAACCCCAAGTGACTAATATCACACCATTATCTATTCTGACAGTCTTGCAATAAACTGAAGAGCTGATAGGACCCACTGTTAGGGGAGAGGTCCCAGTGAAAGGGAGAAATTGTGTAAAAATAGGAAATGTGGCCAAATTTAATCTCAGTAAGACCCACAGAAGGTGTGTGTGCTCCTACAATCTAGTCAGAAATATGTGGATACACTACCACTATGTCTGTCACTCTCACACACGCCACACATGCAGGCTCACTACGAAGTTCTTCTGTGAACATATTACAAAAAAAAACAACTGAGAAGGATCTGGTATCTCTACCACAAACACCAAAAACATGGGGGCTGAAAGACCTATACAAAACATTTTTCTTTTAAAGATACAATCTCATTGCAGCTCACTGGGAGTAGCTAGTAGGTCTGTGACTCCACAATAAAAGAAAAATCAGCAATACCCACATTTTTTGAGAAGGTCAACCCTTATGGTAACTCTGGTGGAAATTACTTAGGAATTAAACTTCATTAAAATTCATTTTTAAAGTTACAATCTCAGTGGTTGTGAGGAAGAAGAAACATGGGTCAGTCATACACAGGTTCTGACTTCCGTTGTATATCTATATATATAAAAGGCTAATATGCAAATTGTCCCCTTGGGAGTTTGGGAGACTGGGAGTTAGATCGCTCACTATGATGTGCGCTGACCACCAGGGGATGGTGCAGAACAAAGGAAGGCCCCGGCCGGCAGCCAGAAGGCCCCGATTGGCACTGATCGCTGGCCAGACCTAGGGACCCTACCTGTGCACGAATTTTGTGCACCAGGCCTCTAGTTTCATTATAAATACAGCTAGTCCTCAATGTCATCAATATTTTCTGCGACTTTAAGTGAAAAGATACATAATGAAGCCGATTGATAGGCCAATTGATATAAACAAGAGTTAAGTTTCTACGGTGTCTCATCAATGTTATAACCAAATGATGTTATTAGAGGACCTGCTTATATGCAAACTACTTGACTTTTCCGGAGTGAGTTAAAAACATTTACCCAATGGGAGTATTGTGAGGATTAAATAAGATGACATAAGTAGAGATCCTGACACATAATAGTTATTTATTAAATGTTATATGCTATCATGATGGCAAAAGGTCAGACCAGGATGGCAAAGCCTGTTAAAATAATTACCAAAGAGAGAATACTGACAATGCCTGGGAAAACCCTCAGCACAAAGTCTCCATTCATTCTATTGAATAAGAGAATGCATTCTATATCCATGCATGACAAACAACGATACATCAGTGTGAGAGAGCAAGTAAAATTACATGAAGAAATTGATATTGGAGCCTTTCAACTAACTACAAATTCTAAGCAATCCAGTCCTCTGATAGTCTTACTTCATGCTCATTATCCTTTTCCCAAAGTTAAAACAACCCTGACAATATTAAGGTTTGGTATTTTTGAACTGTTCTCTGAAGTAAGACCCAGGGAGAACACCCAAGTGGTCTCAGGTCATCGTATTTGATTAAACCACAGCCCTTTCCTCGAGGTCAAAAGAGAAAGAAAGACTAAACAGATTCTGTGGTTGGCCCAAGAACTGGCAGCTGGACTTTGCCCCCATCCAGACAGGATTGGGGATGTTCCTTGAGTGTCAGAACTAAAATGTTTTCTTTTCTCACGCCTTTCTTAGCAGGTTCATTTCTCAATCCTTTTCCTGGTGGAGTCAAAAGGGCATGTTTGTCCATCCCCATACACTACTTATTCATACTTGTCTCGACTTCCCTCCACATCTCAATTACATGCCACACTGTCATTAATGCACATTTCTAAGGTTCAAAACTGTACTCAAGATTCCTGTCCTGTAAGACAGATTTTCTGCTAACACTGCTAATTTAATCAACATGTGCTGCATATAACTAGCATTCTCCAAACCGGCTAATATTTGATTAAATTAACATTTGTCTGTGCGTTGCTTTGTGAGTGCAAGCTTTGCCTACACTGTTTTCTGGTATACAGTAGACAAATATCTTTTTGTTAAGCATTGCCTAGTACACACCAGAAAACAATGTAGGCCAACCTATGTCTTCCATATCTCTGAAAGGCCATGCTCTTCAGGATCTCTCTAATACCGTAACTGTACACTGTGGGTACTTAGCAAAGATGGCTATTTCACTAGCTCATTAGGAAAGCTGTTATATGCAGTTTTAAGAAACTGCTGCAGTTAAAATTGGGAGTCACATTGGATATAAGGCCAAATTGACCTTGTTCAACTTCCCATCAACATTAAAATGATGTATCATATAAAATACAAGTTGATAAAAATACTAGTGTTTAAAATACTTTACCTACCACATTCCAAACCTCTGTATGCATAGCCCACAATTTTTTTCAGTAGATGATATATTAATATTCCCTTTCTCAGAAATAGCAGACTTGGCTATTCAAACCAATAGCCAGAATTACTAAAAACAATTAAATTGCTCAGCTAAAAAAAAATCCCTGAAAGCATCAGAGGTGACATGATAGTGCGGAGCTATTAGGACTGAGGGAAACAGGGCATCTGCCACACCAGTACATGTGGGTTTCTGTTCTGGCAGCATCCTAAAAGAAAAGGAGGGAAAGTCAAGGCCAGGAGCCCACCCAAAGTAGGGGATATTATAAGGGACACTGTCCACATTAAGCTGGGAACTCAAAGGATTACACCAATAGGATGGGTGTGAACCATATATAAACCCAATTTCTACCACTAACTTTGGGGAACTACAGGGATGGTTGCCTTTGCCTTGGCGCTAAAAAGAACCCTATATAATAAAGAGCTAATATGCTAATTAGACCAAACAGAACACCGTCCAGACAACCTTCCTGAGGCTGCAAGGGGCTGTGAGGGGCTGTGAGGGCCAGCTGGGGCTGCGAGGGGCTGTGAGGGGCTGTGAGTGCCGAGCCCCTTGCACGAATTTCGTGCATCGAGCCTCTACTAGGAGAAATAAAAGGAAATTTTAAAAACGTCATGGAAGTTGTAGTCAAAGACCCGTAACTGTGATGGTAACCTAAATTCACTATGGCAACCATGGACTTGGCTTAAGGTGATTCCGGAATGGAAGTATCTAAAAATGTTTGATGGGAGCATAAGCATAAACTCTCTGGAGAAAGGCATCTTCTTCCTAGGCCTCAAGAATCACCCCCTAATTTGTTTTTAAGAACCAAGAGTAGGACACAATTAAAGCACATGTGGAAAAAGGTCCCATGAATCAGAATCAGTAAAATATCCACAAATATTGGAAATCCCAAATACCGATTACAGAACAGCTATGCTTATTCTATGTCCAGAAATGAAAGACCAGATAAAATGTATCCACAGAGAATAAGAAACTAAAAAGTAAGCACGCTGGTTTTAAAAAGACCAAATACAACTTCTACAAATAAGAAATATAACCAAATAAGAAAGAAGGAAATACATTATAAAGGGTTAAAAGTAGTGATTTTGAAGATAGGTCAGATGCTATATAATATACAGCCAGAGGGGGAAACAATGGAAGAGAAGTTAAGACACATTGAAGACGGAGTGAGATGGCCTAAAATACATTTAATTATAGTTACAGAAGAAGAAAATAGGGTAGGGAAGAGGCAATATTTGAAGAGGTAATGGCTGAGAATTTCCCAAAACTGATGAAAGATAGCAATCTATAGATTGGAGAGGCCCAGAAGCTCTTGAGAAGAATTAAAAAAAAAAAAAGAAAAAAAAAAGAACTGTACTTATAGATAGTATACTGAAAATACAGGCAGACAAAAACTAAGAAAAATTTTGAAGCATACAGAGAGGAAAACAGGCATTATCTTCAAAATAATAATAGGCTTATTGCCAACTGCTCTATAGCAACAATGTAAGCAATAAGACAGAGAATAATAGCATTCATGTGCTGAAAGAAAATAACTGCCTGTCTAGTATTCTCTACTTAGAGAAAAACTTTCAAGACTGAGGGGAAATACATTCACTTTAAGACAACAAAAATTAAGAGATTTCATCCCTACCAAGCCTCAAGGACCTTCAGACAAAACTTAAGTAATTCCATATGGGAGGTATATACATAAAAAAAAAGAACAAAGAAAATAGTTAATGTGTCTGAAAATCTGAAAGAACACTGACTCTATGTTCTTTAAGGTTAATAAAGTCTTTAAGATTAAACAACACAGGTAGAATAAAAGGCATGACAAAAAAAGCATTAAGTCATCAGTTGGTATATGGAGATAAATTATTCTAAACACCTCAGCTTTTATGAGAGAAGAGTAAAAGAGGGATTAGCACTTGATTTTGATAAATTAGGTATACCCACTATAACTTCTAGAATAAAAACCAAAATAATTAAAAATTGAGCCTATAATTTTAAAACCAGGGGGAAAAATGAGATCATGAAAACAATGCATTCAGAAGTCAAGAAAGGAGGGAAAAAAAATTTTAAAATAGGACAACAGAAAGCACAAACTAAGATGGATAAATAAAAGCATTTAAAAGAAATGACATTAAATGTCTATGAGCTATGATCCAGTAGAAAGAGAAAAATTTTTTCAGACTGAATTAAAATGAAATCCAATCATATATTATCTATAGGAAACAAACACATCTACAATACAAGAATGCAAAAGGGTTAAATAAAAATTTGGAAAATGATATGCTATGTAAATAACCGATAAAATAAAACTGGTGTTGCTATATTCTGAGACAAAACTGACTCTAAGGTAGAAAGCATTATTTATTAGATATCATGAGAATCACTTCATATTAATACAACATTCAGTTCCAAGAAGTCATTATAATTTTAAATGTGCATTAACCTAATTGTATAGCCTAAAATATTTCTAATGCAATAATTGACAGAATTATAAAACATAATTTAAAAAAAAAACAGAAAAATCCATAATCATAATGGGAGAGTTTAAAGATTTTTCTCAGTAACTGAAAGAATAAGGAGATTTTAAAATTCAGTAAGAATATAGATTTGAGGATCATGATTAAAATCTTCACCAAATGGGAATATGCACAACACTATTAACAATAATTAGAGAATTCCCAGTTTTTTAAGCATACAAAGACCCTTCATAAACACTGACCATATACTGGACTTTAAAGAAAACTCAGCATATTTCTAAGGTGAAAAATCATACAGAGGATAATCTTTTAACACAAGGAAGAAATAATTTAAACATAACTTTAAAATCCCCAGATATTTGGAGATCCAAAACACATTTCTAAATAATTATTGAGTCAAAGAAAAAATATGCTAGAAAACAGAAAATACTTTCTATAAAGTAGTAATAAAATACAAATATTAAACATTGTGGTATGCAGCTAAAGCCAAGATAAGAAATAAGTTTATGCTTTGAAATATATTAGAAAAAAAAAGATTTAAACAGACACTTCACAATGCAGTCTCACTATCAATGAGAAATGCAAATTAAAATCACAAGAATGGTAAACAATATGAATTTAGAGAATTCTAAACAACAGAAAACTCTCATACTTGTCTAGTGGGGGTGTCAATTTGTATGGTCCTGTTAGAAAACAGATTTATACTATCTGTAAGTTTGAAGAAAAAATATTTTTAATACAGGACCACATATCTCGTTTTTCCTGGGATAATTCCAGTTTATACCTAGTTCCCTTGCGACCTGTCAAGTTTAGCATTTATCCTGCACAAAATTGTCCTAGTTGGAACATTAATTATGGTGACCCTATCTGCACCCAAATTCTCCAACTAGTTATACGGCAGAGAAACTCATGACAATTATGTACACAAGAATACTCATAGCATTATTTCTTATTTCAGCCCCAACGTGGAAACAACCCAAATATCTAACAATGGTAGAAGAGATAAATATATCGTGGTACGTTTATACCGTGAAATAGCACAAAGTGTTGAAAATGAAAGCACCACTGCCAAGTACACATACTAGTACACAGATCAGCAAGGATATACCTTAGAAGCTCATGGCTGAGCAAAGAAGCAATGCACAAAAGACACGTACAGTAGGATTTCACTCATATTAACTTTAAAAATAAAATAGGCAAAGCTAAATAAACTATGTTGTTTTGAATATGACTTCACTTATATTTGGAATCTAATGAACCACATAAGCACACAAAATAGAAACAGACTCATAGCTGTCAGAGAATAGGGAAGAAGGGGGCTGGGTGGAAACGGGAAGGGATTAAACAAAAAAACCCAACCTCATCTACAGACAACAGTATGGTTATTACCAGAGGGAATGGGGTGGGGGAAGACAGGAGAAGGGAAAGGGGGTGTAAATGGTGTTGGAAAGAGACATGACTTGGGGTGGTGAATACACAATACAATATACAGATGATGTATTATAAAATTGTAACCCTTAAACTTATATAATTTTATTAACCAACTAGAGGCCTGGTGCACAAATTCGTGCACAGGTGGGGTCCAGCCGGCCGGCCCGCCCTGATCGGGGTGGAGGGGGCCGATCCGGCCAGGGGGAGGGGCCATGGGCGGTTGGCCGGACGGCCCTGTCCCCTGGTCGAACTCCGGTCAAGGAGACAACCTGCATATTAGCCTTTTATTATATAGGATGTCACCCCAATAAATTCAGTAAAAAAATAAAAATAGGCAAAACTAAATTATGTTGTTTTGAAACACATGTTTAATGGTAAGACTGAAAGTAAAAGTAAGAAAATGACTATCACAAAAGTGGTATGGTATTTATTTCTTGGAAAGAGAAGCACTGTTGTGGTCAGGAAGGATTTTACTCATATTGAGTCACCACTGTGGGACAGAACATTCCAGCAAGAGAAGACAGCAAGTGCAAGGGCCTGTCGGCAGAGATGAGCTTGGCATGCAGAGAACATATTGATGTCACTAGAGCAGAGTGAGAGGAATGAAGTCAGAGAGGGAGACAGCCAAGAGCCAGACGATGCACAGCTCTGCAGGCCAGGATGACCCATTTACTAGCAGATTTTACTCCAGAGCAGAGATAGGGAGAGAGGCAGTGCTCTTACGGGCGCTCCTTGTGGGTACACCTGTGCCAGGTAAGGGATGGGGTGATGAGAGGAAATCTCAGTGGACAGGGAACCTGAGCTCAACTTCAATGACATGAGTAAGAATCAAAAGCAGAGAAAAAGAGGATGTGGAAGGCCCCGGGACAGCAAATACAGAGAACTCAAAGCAGTTACCTCTAACATGCAAGAAGGGACTGAACAAGTACTGGTGAGCCCAGCCGGTGTGGCTCAGTGGTTGAGCGTTGACCTATGAACCAGGAGGTCACGGTTAGATTCCTGGTCAGGGCACATGCCAGGTTGTGGGTTCCATTCCCAGTGTGGGGTCTGCAGGAGGCAGCCGATCAATGATTCTCTCTCATCTTTGATGTTTCTATCTCTCTCTCCCTCTCCCTTTCTCTCTGGTCAGCCCTGTGAACCTGAGACCATGAGAATTAAGGGTCAGGGCCATGTCACAACCTTTGCCCTAGTCTCTAATTTGGAGGCTCCATCCTAAAGCATATTAAGCATATATATTAGCTTGTAACCCACATCACCTATTAATGTTTTATCTGTTTCAAAAAAAGAAAGTCTTTAATTTTTATAACTTTCAGTTTAAGAAATATAAGGAGATGGCCAAATGTATATCATTGGTGAGCCTATATGATGGATACATAGAAATTCATTACACTATTCTTTCTTCTTTTGTGCCTATGTTTATATTTCCTTATTAAAAGTTAACAGTAACTGAAATAATTGTTACTTTGCAGCTATTAAAATTAAAATTTTATTATATTTATATATAAGTCTTTGCTTTGAATCAAGCCATTAAATTCTATCTTGCAGACATTTAATTAAACATTTAATAATTGTAGGGATAAAAGGATTTTATTTGACATCATTATCAGAGACATAGGATTACTTTTTTAAATGTCAAAAAAATTATACTAATGGGATTTTATGATAATACCTCCCTTACATTTTTTATTTACTTCTTTGATTGTCTTCCTAATGAATTCCTTATTTTTAAAGGAAGGAACTCTGACCTAAAACACTTAATGAAGATACAGTGTGCAAAGTATAAAGAGAAAAAGCTGGCAAAGAAAAAAAAAATACTGCTTTTTTTTTCTGTTTTCTCTTATCTCATATTTATATGCAGATCTAGAAAACTGGCTGGCTGCAGGCATATCTGGATGTGTTTCTTAAAATTAAAAGCATAAATTAAAAATACCTAATGCATCAACTCATTCAAAGCTCAAGAGAAATCCATGTGGCAGCTTAAAATCTTCAGCATGTGGCACAGAATTTCTTCAGAGAGAAGGGAGGATGGAATGGAACATCATCCAATTTAATAAGAATTTACTGCCTCAGCAGCTCACAGGATAATGAACTAAAAGACAGAAGAGTGCTTTATCAAGATGGGGCATTTTCCTTAAAGGTGAGCATGCCAAATAGGCTCCACAGGTCAGGTTTGTTCCCTGAGTGTCTGTAAAGTTACAGACTGACTAAAGGGCGTAAGTGACTTGCCCTCCCTCCCCTAGGAAATAGCTCCTGTAAACAATGAATGGGCAAACGACAAAGTTCAAGGATGAGTAGTTCCTTGGTTGTCTTAGCTCAGGCTGCTGTAATAAAATACTATAGACGGGGTGGCTTACTCAACAGACAATTATTTCTCACAGTTCTGGAGGCTGGAAAGTCTAAGATCAAAGTGTCAGCAGGTACAGATTTTGTTCAGGGCCCTCTTCCTGGCTTGCAGGCGGCCACCATCTCGCTGTGTGCTCACATGACTTCTTTGTGTGAGCATAGAGAAGAGAGAAAGCTCTGGTGCCCTTCTTCTTCTCCTTATAAGGCTACTGGTCCCATCATGCAGGACCCACCCCCACAACAACATCTAAACTTAATTATCACCTAAAGGCCCCACCTCCAAATACCATCACACTAAGGGTTAGGAATTCAACACTGGAATTTTGGAAGGCCACAGTCATTCAACCCAGAACATTGGTTAAAACCAGTTCCACAGTCTGGCCTGATAAATGCCTACCTTAAAGCTGTACCAAGGGCTCTAACCTTCTCAAGTCTGCTTTCAACCTAATTTTCCATTCAAGTAGCCAGTCACTGCACTGTGAAGGCTTGTCCCAGCCCAGCAGACTTTTGGATTGGAAGAGGAGCACCTGTGGAGGGCCACACTCCTCTGACAACAACACTCTTCATTTCTAGAAAAGGCAAACTACTGATGCCCCACCGCACACACAGGTAAAGACACTCCACACAGAGAAATTAATAAAGACACTTCCAGACAACCATTTCATACTTTCTCCTCTCTCCTCAAAATTCCAGTATCTCTGCCTTCCCCCTTATTCTCTGCTGATGACCCTGTTTCCTATTTCATTGAGATGATAGAGATAATCTCTTGACTTGCCAGGAGCTCTCGACAGGACTCTGTAAATGATACATGGACTCTCCATGCCTGCACCCTTGTTCAGGTATGGCTTCCCTCCTGTTACCACCAATGAACCGCTCATGTTCCTACCTAAGGCAGCTGGTACATGTGCACCACATCCCAGCTCCTCCTGACTAGATGAGGACATGGCTTTTGCCATCTGTTCCCTCTCTCACATCCTCAATTTCTCCCTCTCCGCTGGATCACTCTTATTAGCATACAAACATTTCATAATTTTCCCCTTCTTAAAAAACACATTTAATCCCACATTCCTTCTCCAAGGACCACCCTCTTTCTCTGAACCACCCTTTTACAACAAACTTCTTGAGAGTTCCCCATATTATAATTTTTCTTCTCCCATTTTCTCTTGGGCTTCTTAGATTGAGGTGTCACCCTACCACTCCATTCAACCTGCTGTCAAAGACACCAATGACTTTTGTGACACCAATGACCAAATTCAACAGTCACTTCTCACTCCTCAACTTGTACAACCTATGAGTAATGTTTGATACAGTGGATCATTAACACCTTCTCTTGGCTTCCTCCTTCTCAGTGGTCCCTCCTGCAATCTCCTTTATTAGTTCCTCTTCAGCTCCACCATCTCT
The DNA here is from genome assembly GCF_963455305.1 of Plecotus auritus. Classification (NCBI taxonomy): domain Eukaryota; kingdom Metazoa; phylum Chordata; class Mammalia; order Chiroptera; family Vespertilionidae; genus Plecotus; species Plecotus auritus. The sequence continues at coordinate 51,244,133 of NC_137776.1, forward strand.
CACAGGAACATGCTCAAGGCTCAGTCCTTGGATGTTTTCTGTATTTATCCTGACCTCACAGTCTCAGGGCTCTAAATACCATCTATTCACTGATAACTGCTACATTTACATCTGCAGCCTTGTCCATAGACTCCCTATTCATATATCCACCTGCTCCTCCGCTGAAGGAGGTTTTCTCACCTCCCTCAGGCCTTGGCTCAAATGTCACCTTCTCAGAAATGACTGCCTGACAACCTCTAAATGCTCATATCCACACACACTCCTGATCTTTCATTCAGCTTCATTTTCCTCCATGATACTCCATACCAACTAATATCCTATATATTTTCCTTACTTCCCTATTGTCTCCTCCCCATTGAAATGTCTTACAGGACTGCCTGGCACAGTAGGCACTCAAAATATACTTGGGCAATACATGAAGAAAAAGACATGGCAAACAATCTCTAGAAGATCATTAGCCCTAAAATATGGGTTCACTCATTCTAAAAACATTAATTGGGTACCTTCTATGCATAGGCACAATCCAAGTGCTGGATATTCAGGGATAATATAGATTCTTTGCCCTAAAGGAGCTTATAGACTGGTAAAAAGAAACATAAGTAAGAACAATGAGCTATTATCATTATTATGAAATAGGTACGCAAAAATGGAAACTGTCAGTTCTACTTGGGGAAAGAAAATAGGAGTATGATGCCTCCTTCAATGAGTACATGAGACCACAGAGGTTATTATGATCAGTTTCCAGGTCGGCTCTCAACTAGACACTAAGCACAGTACCTGGCATGAATTAGTCACTCAATAAATGTCCCCAGGTTGCCAAATGGAAGTGAACTGAGATCATATATTTATCAAATAGATGAGGCTGGGGAAAGGGCATTCTAGGTTGGGGATGGGAAGCTGGGAGGGGGAGGTGACAGCATAAGCAAAGGCCAAGAGGGGGAGTCTAGCATAGCACCTCCACCTAGTGGTACAGGCCAAAAAGAAATCAGTATTTATAGATCCTCATAAAATTCTTAGGAAACACTAGAACTTGCTCAAGAAGTGAGTCTAGACAGGGATGGTCCTGCTTTGCCTTAGTGATAATTACAGTGCTACTACTGAAGATCATCAGCATAAGTGCTAATATTTGTTAAAGTGCTTGAAAAGCACGAGTGCCTTACATGTTCACAACAACGCTGTGGCCCCCTTTTAATTCTGAAATACTATTTTGATTCATGCCTTAGAGCAAGTGGGCATGAGGGTCTAAGGTGCCAGCTCTATCTCCTCATGCCCACTGCGCCCTGTGAGCCCTGACTTCTTTGCCTAAGATATAAACCTCCTAGTTCCACTACAAGGGCCTTATCCTGCGTCTGGACATATAAAATTGTGGTCATAAATTACACGCCACTTTAAAAGTCAGAAATCCAAGAAAACCATGTTCTCACTGATCTCCAAAAGAAGCATTTTATTAAAGCAAGGAAGAAGACATTTAAATTATGAGTTTTAGTTCCTCCAACAAAAGCCATCACATCAGACCTACCAAATAATTACATCTTCAGACATTTGGGAAATAAAACCTAGAAAAAATGCATAATGGCAATGCAGTCCCCTAGAGCCATGGTCAGCAAACTGCGGCTCACGAGCCACATGCGACTCTTTGGCCCCTTGAGTGTGGCTCTCCCACAAAATACCACAGCCTGGGCGAGTCTATTTTGAAGAAGTGGCCTTAGAAGAAGTTTAAAAAATTTGGCTCGCAAAAGAAATTTCAATCGTTGTACTGTTGATATTTGGCTCTGTTGACTAATGAGTTTGCCGACCACTGCCCTAGAGTATTAAGAAAACTGGAAATAGTACTTGACTAGGTAGGGGAATTCAATCCATTTTGTCAGCCTCTAATATACAGAAATTCAAATCGATCAAAGTTTTTTCTTGAGTTCTTACTATGTGTTTGTCATATTCAGGCTGCTTTATAGGAATTATTTTATTTCATTCTGTCATTTTTTTTTAGATTATTAGCTCAGTTTTACAGATAAGGAAACTAAGTTTTAGAGGGTAAAGAAATAGTGTCATTTATCCATCAAATATAGTCCTATATTTCCATCTAGTATCTGATATAAAACCCAGCATGTAGTAAATGCTCAAAAAATGTTAACTGAACCACATAAGTTCTGGGGGGAAAAACAGAAATAAAAACATTGTGAGTCATGTAGCAAGAGGAGCTTTAGATTCTAGTACTCCAGGGATTAAGCTAGGTTTCATGTGAACACTTCATAACTCATTATAAAACAATATTTTATTTTGAATGAATCAAATTGAAATCATGCCCACAGGTTCAAGTTCTATTTCAGAAAGTCAATAACAACTGAAATCAGTTCAAATTGGACCCATTTCTACCACTCATATAAATAATGGGAGAGAAAATAGATGAAAACTATAATCTTAATGAATAATGAAAAGAAAACAAAAACTAAGAGTTTCCACTGAAAACACATATAAAGAACAACACTGGAGGAAATGCTGTACTTGGCTACTTCTTGAGATCTGCATGGGCCTACCAACTAGTGCTGCAGGTACAGGTTTAAGCCTCTCAACCTTCTCTCACAAAGCATGACATGTACCACATTCTCCATACACTGAGAATTTACTTTTCCTGAAAACAGTATCCCAACCTTCAGATCATTGGGTTGGACCTGATATAAGCTGAAAAACACTTCCACCTAACGCTATAGCCCCCCACCTATTCCCATCCTATTCTTCTTAACCACTGAGAAGGAAAGGAGACCTGAAAGAAAGATCAATAATAGCTCCGGATGAAAGCTGGTTTCTCCAGAGAAGAGGCACCAAATAAGGGCCATCACAAGTAGAGAATTTGCAGGCCTGGTGACTCTACTAGCACCCAGGACACAAACAAACACAGTGAGGCTTCATGGTACATGCTTCATCATAGGAAAGTCTGGCACAATCCCATTACAACATGGTCACTTGTTATTCCATGGACAGCACCAGATGCACAATGTTCTTCTAAAGATAAAAATTCCACAAAAAAATTCAATATTTTATAAACTTCAAAATGAATTCTGCCCCCCACATCCATCATGAAAATAATCTATAAGAAGCTCTCTACATTGACCAATTCTTAGATTTGTTTATCTGAAATTCAGTTTGCTAGCCCACAAGAACTCATTACAATACGATAACTCAGCTTTGTCGCCAAGGACACCTAGATGCGCCTAGAGCTTTTTCTAAGTGTTTGTGCCTTTCTCTTCTATAAAGAGCACCAGGGAACAGCCATTCTGTTCTTTTAACCTTTAAATCCCTCAGCACTTACCCCTGTGACATAAAGGTCCTCCATAACCATTTGGGAATTTAAAGTGAATTAAGTCCTGTGGGCGCATGACTTTTTTTCAGGATTTTCTGGGACAATCTTTCCTGACTGTGTGCCCTGGTTTGCTTATTTGTTCAAGGTTGGACCTTGATTGCAGAGGCCGAGTTAATGGCCTAATACCAGCATGGGTCTCACACTCTGATGTAATTTTCTGTAAAATATGACACAGTTGGTGTAGCCAATAGTGAGGTGATAATTTAACTTAGATTTCTTTCTTTTTCCTTTGGATGTTTAATTTTTGCATGTTTGTGCGGGGGGTTGGGGAATAAAGAGGAGGAGGTCATCATGCCAATTCAATGCACTGAATTATCCTTTTTAGTAGATACAATAGTTTGCAAGGCAGACCACACAAGGAAGGTGCCTGCTCAGAATAATCTCTATTACTTGAGAGATTTATGTTCAATGAGCAAGTGTTCTTTCTAACAAAAGAATGAAAGGGTTCAAATTTAGTCAGACATTGGTATGAGGCACTGATAATAAAACACAACTCCATTCTTAAATGAGCCAAGCAGTCAGTAAAGATGGACTTTTTGTGAAAGCAGGCAAAATGAGGACATTTTAGAGCAGAAGGTCAGATGGCCCTAAATATGTAGAGAGGAGAGGGTGGGAAGAAATGCCCAGGGCCTTAGCTTGGCAACAGGTCCACACCCACCTCTTGGCTTTCCCTCTCCTGGCCACCTGTCCTGCTGACTGGAGTTTTTCAAACCCACCATTCTTCCCAGGCAATTCCCACTCTCTGGAGAGCCTCTGGTAACCACACTCTCTTTCTCTACCTGGCCAATGTAATCATCCCTAAAAACACCACCATGCCACCTCCTCCAAAAAGCCCTTCCTGCCTCTTTCCTCCCCACCTCAATCTTCCCTAGGACTATTTCAAAGACAATAAACTTGAGCTTCTTCTAATTAAATTCAGTCCTCTCGCCCCAAGAGGTTCAATCCAGTACTTAATCCAAATAATTGATTCATTCAGTAGACAGTTATTGGGGTGTACAGAGCACCAGCACTGTGCTGAGCCTTGGGGAAGAGAAGATGAAGACAACAGTCCCAGCAACCAAGGCAATAGACAGCTTAATAGCGGAGAGAGATCCAAAGAGTGAAAATAGCAAGTCTCCAAGTGCACTAGTAGAGAATGACTCGAAGTGCAATCAGCGTGCCAAGGAGAAAGCAACGACATTGAATACTAGTCCCTCATCAACTGCAGGGGAACAGGAAACAGAAAGGAGACCAGGATGTGCAATAAAACACCAAAGAGCCCCCTTTCCATGTTTGCTCTGAATGTGGGAATATACCATGTTCTTGAGCTTTCTCTAACATTGTACTGCTGAAATAACACAAGCCTCCAGATTTAGTCAGATTTGGGTACAAATTCCAACTCTGTCACTTACTAGCTGTGTGACATGGGTTGTTACTCCATCTCTCTTTGCTTCAGTTTCTTCAGGGGTACAAAAGGTTTTAAATACTTAGCATACTACAAACATTGGCGATAAGGATCAACTACAAAGGTCCTGCGACCCACAGGTTGAGAACCGCTAGCAGGGTCGCCTAAGACCATCGGAAAACACAGATATTTACATTACGATTCATAACAGTAGCAAAATTACAGTTATGAAGTAGCAACGAAAATAATTTTATGGTTGGGGTCACCACAACAAGAGGAACTGTATTAAAGGGTCACAGCATTAGAAAGGTTGAGAACCACGGAAGTGTCCGGAATAAAACATAACCTCAGTAAACACTGTTTTCCCCTTCTTACTTAGGATCTAATTCTCCTACCAGCATTACGTGTCCAGCACATCTGCAAGAAACCCTAATGTTATGTAATCATATGTAAGATGAAAATATAAAATGTCACTATATCTGTGGCTAAATACAAGGGGTACAGATATTATCAGAACCCTGAAGAATTAAGTGAAATGTTCAAGACTTGTGCACTAACCTTTAATGCCAATTCTGCTGCTAACCTGTATGTCATGGTGCTCCATCACCTCATTTGCAATGTATCCTCCGAAAAACAGTATTATTAACTTCCCACATCAGCAAGTTTCAACCTTTTCATCTCACAACATACATAAACTAATTACTAAAATTCTGCTGCACACCGAAAATATATTTTTGCTGATTGGACAAAAAATAGATATAATTTTGATTCATTTACACTGGACGGCTATTGTGTTGCTGCTATCAATTTTTTGTTTTGGAAAAGAGGTCAGGGCCCATGACTATTAAATAGTCAGGTACTGCCTGACTATTTATTTTAAAAATTCTTGTGGACCCCAGTTGAAAATCCCTATTCTACATAGCAACTGCTATGAGGTGGTATATAGGCCAAATAAAAAATACTGTCCACATTTAAAATCATTTTTAATATATTTTTTATTGATTTCAGAGAGGAAGGGAGAGGGAGAGACAGAAACATCAATGATGAGAGAGAGTCATTGATTGGCTGCCTTCTGCACACCCCCCATCGAGCCTGCAACCTGGGCATGTGCCCTGACCAGGAATCGGACATTGACTTCCTGGTTCATAGGTCAATGCTCAAACACTGAGCCATGCCAGCTGAGCTTTAAAGTCATTTTTCTACAATATTTAAATTCTCTCAAGTCAAGACAGCCCAATGGACACTACCAACAGCTTGACTTGCATTTAAATGAAAGTAATTGGCCTTAATTGCATTTAGTTAAGTTTCCCATGTGATTATGAATTTAAATTTGGGGAGGCCTACAGAGAAACCCCAAAGATCTGCTTCCCCAATAGTCACTTGGAATCTGCTCAAATCTTCCCAAAGGAGAAATGGCTGGGCCTCCTGCTACTTTGTCCACATGCCCGCACTCCTCTAACACCACCTTATACACAAACATTCACTCCTCAAATGACTAGTTACTATATTTCAACATCGGGAGTCATGTGCATTGCACCACCTTTTAAGACAATTACAGTCAAATTAGTAATGGTTGAGGATTCTCTTAGGGTTCCTGTCTGCCCCTTGCCAAGGGATGTGGCCGCCATGAGCTAATCACCGGAGGGCAAATAGCCAGAGGGAAGCAGAAGCTCTGGCCCTGGAACAGCAGGAGGCAGAGTAAAGAGGACAGAAAGAGAGAGCAAATTGGACCAGATTCCCAAGAGGAAGCAACAAAGTGTTTCCTTCTCAACAACCTAAAATTAGTTCTCTTGATGGCACATTAAGATACAAGACCCAGAAAGCTCCATGGCTAGGGCAATAAGGAAAAGGCCTTAGAAATAAGTCACATCACTTAAGTATCACAGGTTATATAGCAACCTATCCGACGTCTTGACCAGCTTTACTAATAAGGAGAATCAATTGCCCTTGTGAGTCCCACAAGGTCAGAAATGGTTGTTTATTCAACTTGCAGCCTCAGGCATGGAGAGACACACATTATATGTAACCCTCATTTAATTCCCAAATGACCTTGTGAGGAAGAGTCATTTGTCCTTTACAGAAGAGGCCCCTGGGACCTAGCAAAGTTAAATTACTCGCTAAGGGTACCATAGCTTGAGCCAAGACATGAACCAGGTGCATGTGATTCCCAGCCTCAAATTTGTTCAAGGTCAGTTGCCTCCTTAGCACATAGGAGGTAACCAGTAAATATTACATTTAACTCAAGTTCCCACACTAAGAGGCCACGCTGGCCTCTCCCACAGCTGATCAGGCTGTCCTGGCTCTAGCACAGGTGGCTCTACTAAAGCCAGCCCTGCTGGGCTCCAGGCTTTGCTCCCGCTCCCTCCTGGCAGAGGGAAGCTGTGTCCTCCTCAGAATCACCTGGCAAATTTTAAACCACTGTGGCTCAAAGACATTCACTGTTTGTTCTGACATTTCTCATGTGATGCCTCTGCAGGCACAGTGGGCACGGGTCCCTGCTGAAGTAGGACACCCTTTCTCGTCCACTTCTGTCACGTTGCTGCACAACAGCAAGCCCAGGGCTCTGGCCCTCTGAACCCAGACGGGTTTGGCATCTTTTTCTTGTGTGTAAGTAAAGCCCACGTTAACAGCCCTGTGACCTCACAAGGTCACGTGGTTCTGTCTTCTTGGGGTTCCACAGAACAAAAGAGCTTCATCTAAATTGAGAACCTGTTCTCCTTGGATCTCTCCTCCAAAAATGACAAACACCGGAGCTGCCTGTGGTAGGTAGTGTGCCTATTGGGGGGCCACACTGCCCAGGCACGGTTTTGACACAATACTAGCTATTTGCTGCTGCTCCTGTTACACCAGCTTGACTAACAACTGGCTGTGTGATGGTGTTGACAGTACCTAACATTCACCACCCCTGTGTGTGCCACACACTTTTCTACACTGTATAGATGGTAACTTATTTATTTAGCCTCCACAATGACCCTATGAGACAGGCACTACCTGCCCATTTGACAAAGAAAGAAACTGAAACTGAGGGGGGCCAAACATCTGTCCCAAATACCCCAGAGGTTTTTCCTAGAGAAAAGACTGGAACTCGGACTGCCGGGCTCCAGAGCTCCCCCATCACACCACTACCCTGTTCCATTAGTCTCGCTGCAAAGCTTGTTGTGAAACCATGAATGTCTTCTAGTGTTTTGTGAGTATAACAAGAATTTCATAATTGCTTATATGTGATTTCATCTGCCAGAAGCTCTAGGTAACTGCAGAGAACTACACTGAGTTAACCTGAGCAGTGCAGGAATACACAAAACACACGCACCCCTCTCAAACATCTCCAAGCCACCTCAATTCACACGTGCTACGAGCCACACCCATCTGCTGTCACAACTTGCTCTCCAATTTTGGATCATCTTCCTTTCTCCGCTTCATAGAAATTATGAGCTGTAACCCTTCCAATACTGTTATGGACAGAATTGTGCCTACCAACGTCCATACATTGAAGCCCTAAAGTCCAATGTGACTGTATTTGAAAATGGGGCCTTTATGGTAGCAACTGTGGTTAAATGAGATTCTAAGTTTAGGGTCTTAGTCCAATATGATTGGTGTCCTTCTGAGAAGGAGCATCAAGGGTGAGCATGCACAGAGGAAAAACGATGTGAGGACACAGGGAGAAGGTGGCCAATGAGAAAAGTGTCAAGAGAAACTAACCCTGTGACACACTGATTTTGGACTTCTAGCTTCTAGACTGTGAGAAACAAATTCCTGTTGTTTAAGCCTGTGGGATTTTGTTATGGCAGCCCTAGCAAACCTATACCCAACAGCAATTTACAAGCAAACATCTGGTTTTTTTTAAAGGTAAGCTCTATTTTTTTAATGTGTAACACTATACACCTGTTTTTACTAGGTTCCTAACTCTTTTTATAATGTCACTGATGAAGTTTTTGAGTGTTGTGTCCTGACTCATTTTTCTCATAAACCATGTGTTATTTTGTTTTGTTCTGTTATTCAATTTTGTGGAATGTATACATCATATTATAGCACAACTGACTGTATTGCCACTCAGAGAATAGTGACTTATGGATCCGGAAGACAAAGCATGAAACATAATGTTTCTGTAGTCTTCTTCAGACACTCTGATGAGGTGGGTTCCATAAAAAAAGTCTCGAGAAGGGCAGGCACCAAACTTAGATACAGAGCATGTATGTGTATTTGTGTGGGCACATATCTAGACTACAATCCTGTATAAGTAGAAAAGATTAAAGTATTAATTTCTGTTTGGTAGGCTTTGGAGGATTTTTCTCTAAATTTTACAAACATTTTATATATCTCCTATAATCAAAGTTGATTATAATGATTTTCATAAGTTTGTCCTAAATAATAAATAACTTTTAAAATAGATTAAACAACAAAGAGAAATTATTACAAATTCAAAATATGGCAGACGAGAATTAAATAAGAATATTAGGCCTTAATAAATTCAGTTATTCTTCAATTTACTCTGTCCTTTTTTTTCATCCCCACCTGCGGATGTTTATTGATTTTAGAGAGAGAGGAAGGAAGGGAGAGAGAAACATCGATATGAGAGAGAAACTGCATCCCATACATGCCCCGACTGGGGACTGAACCTGCAACCTAGGTATGTGCCCTGACTGGAACTGAACCTATAACCTTTTGGTGTACAGGATGACATTCCAACCAACTGAGCCACCTGGCCAGGGCTATTCTCTGTCCTTTTCATCATTCTCCAACTCCATGTTGAACAAAATTATTGGAACTCGGACTGCCGGGCTACAGAGCCTTAAGAAACTGAATATGTAAAGAAAACTGACCAACAATACTGAGTATGCAGCCAGCTTGACCAAAGTACAGCCTCTTTGATATATTTAGAAAAACTATGTTTTCCTTAATTAGCCAGTACACATGGATTAGAGGCCTAGCCATATGCCATCAAGGAATGTGAGAGGCTTGATTTAATTGGAAAACCCGAGTTAACTTGCTACAGATGGTAGGTCTGGAGTGGAAAGAGGGAGAAAGGTTTTAAGAGCTTATTCATGGCAAAAGAATAGACTGCCTATAGTCAGGTTCATCAATCTTCATAATGTTTGTAGTGAAAGCGACACTGCCTAAGAATACTAATAAGATCAAAGAGGGCTTGATTGAGCCAAATGAAACTGCATTAAGGCACCATGTCTCAGGACTAATTACAGAACTGTCATAATGCTTCTATTACATGGCAACACTCTGGGCAATGGATTACTGTGCCTGGTGCTACAAGAACACATTCTCTTTCTTGAAACTCTGAAAGAACTGTTAATATTACTGTAATCCTAAAGCACTTAGCAAACGATGGCTTACCAGCCAAATCCAGAAGGCCATCTGTTTTTGTACAGCCCATGAGTTAAGAATAGTTGTAAAATGTTTAAATTGCTGGGAGAAAAAATTAAGAATAATGCTTCATGACACTTGAAAATGATGACTTCAAACTTCAGAATCCATAAATAAAGGTTTATTGAAAACCAGCCATGCACATTTGCATTGTCTAGGGCTGTTTTTGTGGTATAACAGCAGAGTTGTAATTGTCACCAGGCTCATGTGGCCTAAAATATTTACTTTCTGGCCATTTACAGGAAAAGTTTCCTGACTCCTATTCCAATATCAAAACTGACCTGAATACAAACCACTGATTTAAATCCACTGGAAATAGTCAAGAATAGCCTTCAACACCAAATTTGAACAATAATGAGGCCAGAGTAACTATATACTTTGAATGATGGAAATTGTTCACCAACCTAGGAATGATTTTGTATTAATGAAAAATAATCACCACCTTCACAGCAACAAAACAACTCAACCTTATACTATTCAAGACCTAAGTGGTTGTCCCCAAATTTACGATTAATGTTTTTTCAGACTTATGATCAGTATCGACACACTGCTGATCATGTATCCCAGTACGGATAAAATGAAGACATAACTTTTCTTATTCTCCTGTTCTGAAACCGCATCAATCTCCAGCATAACTTTGATGGTGAACTTTGCAAAAGATGCTCACGTCATGATCTAATGGAGAAAATCATCAAAACTGAATTGTTTTTTTGGCAAATTTTGTCCATCACTAGTGTGGAATATAGAAGATCCTAAAGCAGTTTACAAATATGCAGTTGATTTTTTTTTTCAAACAGGTGACTGAGTTATAAAAACCAGACCATTTCCTCAGCTCGAAGACTGATCTGAAATAAAGGAATATGAGACTCAACTTGTTGCTTCCTGTACAACCCCGATCCTTTTCACCCCTCAATTATCTGTCTGTGACTTCAATACAAATCTTTCGTATTGAAGTCACAGACAGCACTGCTGATTTGTCCAAATAAAACAGCTAACAAATAAAAGCAGTGACCGAGTTGGTGGCATGAAGGCAACTGGTTAAGCCACTCATTTCTCATGCTGAGTTATCCTTAGTTCAATGGAATCACAAATTAAGAAGACCACAGGCCTTCTTTGCAGAAATGAAGACACAATTTCAAAAGGTTCCCAGATTTTGGTCATTGTGCTACCACTAACAGAAGCATACAGATACAGAAGCATTTGTGGATAATTTTAATCAGCATCAAGTCTAAAATGGAATCCCTAAACAAAAGACAATCTTGGATCCGCATCTTATAGCAAGTCTCCACACGGATCAAACTTCAATCCAAATAAATTACCACTAATCTGTGAAGCATGACTATTCCTTCTCCTACATTTTCAGGTTATCATGTGGGAGATTTATCTGTCCAGTCAAATAGAGACTGCTGAAATGAAAGCCACACGTAGTATTTACTCCCAGATGTGTGCTATTAAACCTACTGCACAATATTCAAAAATAATGAGCATAGGTAGGGCACAATTGAGAGGAAAGCATTTTACTCTGAAAATTTATCTCTGCCCCTTCCTGTGTCACCCTGCAGATATCTTCATTTCAGATATTTACTTTTATGTTATCCAGATATTGTTAGAGGAGGAAGGTGAAGCCTCAAAGCCTGATCCCCCAGTTAAATGGCTCCCATTCAGAGCCAGTTTCTCCTAAAATGTCTCACATGACATCTCATTTTTATAAATTCTTTACTCCCTCTTGAAAATCTCTATTTCAATTTCCAATAAAGATTGAAATGCTTCTGGAAGAAATATTCATCAAAACAAACACAGCTGTAAATGACTGACATCAGCATGAAGAGAAAAAAAAATACCACGTCAATGTTTCAACACATTGCTTGCTGAACAGCTTCTCCTACTCAGTCCTTCTGCGTTAAATGGGTGTGCCCAAAATTGGACATGCCAGCAGATGGTTATAAGCACTGTTTGGCATGCATCTTGGTGCATTCTATGCTGTTGACAGATGAAATACAATTCCCCTGGAGGGATGCTATGGTTTCTAAAGCAGTACTTACATAACAAAAAAACTACAGAATCTTTCCATTGGGGTCCTAGATCTAGAAGCTCCAAAGTTGTGTTGTCTTGCTTGTTTAGTAGGTTTGAACAGCAGTCATCTCTTCTCAGAGATTACTGCTTCTTAACCAGAGATGTGTGTCATCAGTATTCAGGATATTTCTTCCAAGATATGCATGTCCAGACCCCACCCGAGTTTTCCCACACTTAATCAGACATGCTGGTGTGGGACCTGGGCATGTGTACATATTTTGGAAAGTTTACCAGGTGATTATGAAGTGCATCCCTGGTTAAGATGGCTTTCCCAGATTATTTTTTAAAGTGGTGAGTAAATAACTGTGACATACATGTGTGCATGCACAGAACAATATAATTGTTTTATTTTCCGTGGTGCTATCTAAATGTACTTCTTTGCTATCCCATTCTTTCCCCCTGGTTTCTGCTTTTGAAATTGGCTTGGAGCATTCCATAGTTCAGTAATAATTTCCAGGTAAATTTTAGGTAAAGTCCAAGTATATCAGACACTCTTCATTGGGGGTAGGGGCAGTATGCCAACTTAGATCAGCAAATTCTTCCAAAACAATGTCATCTGAACATAGAGTCATTCGACAAATATTGATTCAGCAACGTCTACATGTTGTGGTAAAGGCAGAGAAGAATGCAAGAAAAACAAGATGTGGTTCTTGTGCCCTCAAGGAGCACATATGATATAATTAGGGTGAGACTATATAGACAAGCTATGAAAAGATAAATAACCACATAAGTAAACACATGACTCGGTATTAAGTGACTAGCTCTTCCAATAAGGACTATGAATTCAGAAGAAGTAACGCTCCCTCCAGACCCAACAGTCACAACACATTTCTAAGAGGGCCTGGGGTTTGAAGAATGGATATGGGGTACATGGGTGGGGCAGAGGTTCCCAATCAGAAGCATGGAACAAACCAAGGCAGGAATGAACAAAGTATGGACAGTGGAAACACAGACCTCTGGAAGAAAGGGATCATCTGGGTAACTAACATCAAACAGATGAAGGCCAGACTATATCAGGCTAAGGAGCCTAATATTGATCCTATAGTTGTAGGAAAATCATTAAGGTTTTAAAGCAGCAGGCCATGGAGATAATAGTATTTTAGGAAAATGTTAAAAAAAATTTGCAGCAAACAAGCGTATCAGATAAATAATGGGATTTATGAGACCCATCAGGACTGGGGCAATTGCAGTGGTTTTATAAAGAACTAATGGAGCCGAGATCGGTTTGGCTCAGTGGATAGAGCGTCGGCCTGCGGACTGAAAGGTCCCAGGTTCGATTCCGGTCAAGGGCATGTACCTTGGTTGCGAGCATGTCCCCAGTAGGGGGTGTGCAGGAGGCAGCTGATCGATGTTTCTCTCTCATCGATGTTTCTAACTCTCTATCCCTCTCCCTTCCTCTCTGTAAAAAAATCAATAAAATATGTTTAAAAAAAAAAAAAAAAGAACTAATGGATCTCAGGGGCTGGATGGTTTATTTCCAGCCTGTAACACAATAGAAGCATACATGAATATGAGAAAAAGAGAAGTCAGGAGTAGAAGCAAATCAGAGTTGCCAGCTGGAGGTGACTCAGAAGAAATATTTGCACTGGACACATGGCTTTGGAAGAAGTTGTGAGAGAAAAGAACTCCTTTTACACAGAGGATGGAAGGTAGAAAGGGAAATGAGAGATGGAAGACTGAATCTGGAGAAGTGGCCCATTAAAGACCATAAGGAAAATAAAAGAATAAATGATGCAAACCAAAGTCCTCAGAAAGGCAGGAGAATCTATTGCCAACCTAGAGGGCAAGGGAGAAGAGTTTCAAAACAAAGTTCATCAACAGTCTTCTGCAACAGGGTCAAAGGCCACTGGTAATGATTCACTTCTAGTCCCAGCAACCCCTGTGTGTGCTCTAACCCACAATTGATCTTTATCTTTTAATCTTTAGTTACTGTCTGTGCATACCAATCGTTTAGCACACATATCTGGTTATTTTTTAATACCTGTCTTGACTCTCACATATTGAGATATTACATTTTACATGACACTATTATAAATAAGCTACCCAAGGGAAGAGATCATAATTGATACCTTTATGCACCCCCAACCCCACATTGTGCCTTCACATTGCCATGCCTCTAGCAGTTATTTAGAAATGTTTTTTAATTCCAGAACATTTTTAAAAATATGTCTTTATTGATTTTAAAGAGAGAGGGAGAGAGAGATAGAAACATTGATGAGAGACACACATCCATTGGCTGCCTCCTCCACGCCCTGCATTAGGGATTGAGCTTGCAACTCCAGGCATGTGCCCTGACCAGGAATCGAACCGGGGACCTCTTGGTTCATAGGTCAATGCTCAACCACTAAGCAACACTAGCTGGGCTAATTCCAGAACATTTTTATCACTCCAAAAAGAAACCCCGTACTTGTCAGCTGTCACTTTCCAACTCTCCCTCCTTGCCACTGGCAACCACTGATCTGATTTCTGTTTTAGGGATTTGCCTGTTCTAGACATTTTCTATAAATGGAATCATACAATATGTGGCCTTTTGTGACTGGTTTCTTTCCTTTAGCATAATGTTTTCTTTTTTAATTTAAAACAGATACATTAAGTTTCTGGGTTTTTTTACAATATACAAAATAAATATATTACTAGATTGTAGATACAAAATAATTAGCCATTTACATGCAATAAGCATTAATATTTCAAGACAAACAATTTTAAATATAATAATATTTTTAACTAATTGAAATATTTTTAACTAATTGTAACAGTAATCATCCTGGTGATTGTGGTATGCAGGTAAGAACCAGCTGAATTCAGGGAGAAGACACAGACATTGGTATAACGTTGAGCTTTGCTTGTCAAAGTGATCCATGGACCAGCATCATGGCCTGGGAATTTGCTAACAATGCACTCTCAGCTGCCATCCCAGAACGACTGAATCAGAATCTGCACTTTAACAGGATCCAGGTGACTGCTTCCTACACACGCTGATGTAGACTCAGCATAGTGTAGAAAGAGCTAGCATGGAGGTACCAAGTAAGTCAGTGGGAGCTGGAGCAGATGGCACCTGAGCTTCAGTGTGTGGGCATGTGCTGAGACCCCACTTCACCCCTACTCAGACCTGCAGTTCTAGGATGGAGCCCTGGCCCTTTGGGTTTTGGCAGGACCAGGCCAGGAAGCAATCCCAGCTTCTGAGCAGGAGCTCAGATGCATAAATCCTTCCTCCATAATCTGCCACTAACTTCAATTACAGGAAGGGCTTTGCAGATTGTATCTACGAGGCTGTTTTTCCATGTTTTATAAATATTCTGACCTCCTGAAGACCCTGTTAATGCACCCCATATTTATCCAGCCCTAGGATTTATGACATTATTCTGCCTCTCACTCATTCTCCTAGAACCGTGGTCGGCAAACTGCTGCTCGCGAGCCACATGCGGCTCTTTGGCCCCTTGAGTGTGGCTCTTCCACAAAATACCACGGCCTGGGTGAGTCTATTTTGAAGAAGTGGCATTAGAAGAAGTTTAAGTTTAAAAAATTTGACTCTCAAAAGAAATTTCAATCTTTGTACTGTTGATATTTGGCTCTGTTGACTAATGAGTTTGCCGACCACTGTCCTAGAAGATTAGGTTTTCCTTTAAGCCTTAGATTACAATTGCTAAAACACTTTTTGGGCATAATTGAAAGCCAGACCTGAAAATGTAACTTTAACCCCAAATAGAAAGAGCCTGCAATGGAGGGAGCTACACTGACAGCACTTCTGTTAAAAAACCAGGTGTCAGGAAAAAGCTCCCAAAGGAAGGAAAGAACAGTTAGACACAGGTACCAGGTATCCCAGAGGAGGAAAACCAACTAGAACAATGAGGCAGAATCCTCCCTTTGTGGGGGATGTGCTCAATGCTTCAATATCCCTTTCTCTAACTTTCCTGTAGATACGTGTATTGAGTGTCACTACGTCAAAATATCCCTGTGCTAGAAGAGTTCTCGCTGGGTCTTCTATCATTTTTAACAGCTTCCTTGAGATGTAATTTACACACCATAAACTTCACATTTCTGAAATAGTAGAGAATTTCATTCCATGCCCCACCTTCAAGCAATGCTTCATTAAACTCACCCAAGAATATAATGCAGCCATTTCTTAAATCTCCAGGAATATAGGTCATCAGTGTGACCCTCTGATAATATATCCTAGTGTCTCAGCTTTATCAGTGGAAAGATCATGACAAAGTCTACTCTATTAAAATTCAAACTATAAATGTAATGATTTTTAGTGCTATATTTCAAGTGGCTGACTGAAAATTCCATTGTGGGTTCTGTAATATGCCTTCTTTGTAGGAACTCCATGCAGAAGCCAACTTCATTTACTGCATCCGAAGTGGAAACCACAAACTTGTACCAACTATTCCCCCAGTTTTTCATAGACTATTTTCCCCACCAGATGGCTTTTTAGGGGCTGCTGGAGCCTGGACCAAGCCTTTATTTTTCACCTCAGTGATGGTATGAGTTACTAAGCAGATTTTTCTTTCAAAAAGAAAAACAGCAACTTACATGCTCTCACAGAACCTCGTCAGTGTGCTTGGCTTCTCCTGGTTGCGTCTTTGTCTAAACCAGCGCTGAATGCTGCGAACATCCCAGTCCAGCTGCTTGGAGAGGCCTTCCAATCTCTTCTCATCAGGATGCTGTGAAACAAGGTACCAGGAAAACCATTTCCATCTGCTCCAAAAAGAGATATGCCCTTGTCTACAGTTGAGGTATATATATATATATATATATATATATATATATATATATATATATATAACACACACACACACACACACACACACACACACACACATATACATATATATATACATACATATATATGTATGTATATATATATATGTGTGTGTGTATGTGTGTGTGTGTGTGTGTGTATATATATATATATATATATATATATATATATATATATATATATATATAAAATCTGCTACTGAGATTTCCATATTTACCACTGAGGACGTAGGCCTTCCATTAGCAGTGTGAACGTGACTAACCACTTAGGACAAGCAAAGTTATTCCCTGTGAAATAGCATTGAAAAATATGAATCTTGCTCTAATGCTTGCACTTCTTATCAGCAATGAAGATGCAATGGGACAGCCACCTGGCTGAGTCAGTTCCATTAGCCTTCAAGGAAAGAAGTTTCAAAACAAAGTTCATCAACAAAGTCTTCTGCAGCAGAGAAGTAAAGGCCACCTTAGGTGAATGTGCAGAGGCATCATTTCAATATTTCCCTTTCTCAGGGGAAAAAAAAAAAAAAAAAAAAAGCTAGACTTAATCATCATATATCAGGATAACAAAAAGCTTGGAATAATCCCCAAATAGCTGGCGTTAGCCTAAGGGACCAATTCCACTACAAAACATGTTTTTTCTTTCTTCTCTCTCCCCTCTCCTCTATTCTTCACATATTCCTCTTCTATTCATTTTTCTGGTCATTCATTTTTACTGGTCCCCATCAAAACCTTTACAAGGACTATGTACAACTTGAAGACACAAACGTGGTGTGGTGGAAAGAGACGCTATTTATTCTTGCCACAGGATGATAATTGTCTCACACATTTCTGGAACATTAGGAGATGACAGACATAGGTTCAACTCCTCCCTCCAAGGACCTACCCCTCTGAGCCTCGGTTTCCTCACCCATTTAATAAAAGGGCTATTTATCCACCTAAATGGGATGGTGGTGAGGACCAAACGTAAAAAATGTAAACTCAGCACATGTGAGTTCTCCCCTTTCCTTTCCTCCCATAATATTTGGCATAATATTCCTGCGGAGGGTGACCTGCCACACAACACGACTAAACTAATTTAGTTTTATTCCTTATTTCTTCTAGCTTTGCTTTCATAGAAGGAGGCATTAATGATCAGAGAAAATAACCAAAAATGGGGAAGGCAGGCTGACCAGCTTTCTGCTCTCTAGTTATGAGGGTTGAATTTTCACATGACACCCTTTAAAGCATCTCAATCAATTCTAAGTGTCAGACACACAGGAAACACAGCCAGTGGCCTCAGTATTACGATTGAAGTTATAAAATGTGCTGAGCTTGTGTCTGTAAAAGTTATTTGCCAACTTTCAGGAAGGCATGTACGTTGAGCTGTTTTTATTAGTAGTCCTGACACCATCTCCACTCTCCCTTTATGCCTTGTTTAATTTAAAAGTGTGGGAGAGAAAAATTTATAGCCTACAATATATCTTATACTGACCATTTTCCTAGAAGAATTCATTTTTAATTTCAATTTACATTCTAAGTTTATTGACTAGGTAAAACAATCATATGGTTCCCAAATTAAAAATTATTCCAAGTTTCACCTTCCTTCTTTGTTCCTCCTCTCTCATGTCCTCCTCTCCCCTTCTTACCAGGTAACCAGTCATTAAATCAGGTTCTTTCCAGTGTTGTTTTACGCAAATGTAAGCAAATTTGAATATATATTCTTATACCCACCTCCCTGTACCCCCCTCCCCCTGCCAGTCACATAGATGGCTGCATACTACATACATCATTCTGGACTTTGGGTTTTTCACTTTACAATGTGTCTTGGAATATGTCCATTATCTTATATAATAAAAGCCTAAGTGGCGTCACATCCTCATGCAACATCGTCACAAGATGGCCGCCACAAGATGGCTACACGCACAGCAGAGGCGGGGCCTTGTGGCCGGCTCTGCACAGTGAGGCATGGGGGTCCTGTGGCTCTGCACAGTGCAGAGGAGGCTGGTCCCGGCATCTCCACCATCTCACACAGAGGAGGCGGGTCACAACAGGGGAGGGCAGTTGTGGGCAATCAGGTCAGCAGGGGAGGGCAGTTGGGGGCGATCAGGTCAGCAGAGGAGCAGTTAGGCATCAATCAGGCCGGCAGGGGAGCGATTAGGGGACAATCAGGCTGGCAGGAAGAAGCGGCTAGGGACACTCAGGCAGGCAGCCAGGCGAGCAGTTAGAAGCCAGTGATCCCGGATTGTGAGAGTGATCCCAGATTGGAGAGGGTGCAGGCCAGGTTGAGGGACACCCTTCCCCAACCCGTGCACGCATTTCGTGCACCAGGCCTCTAATAAAAATATAAAGGACACCCTCCTTCCTTTGTAGAACTAAGAATATGCCTAATTTACTTATCCACTCCCCTATGAATGGCCATTTAGTTAGCTTCCAAACTTCCACTACTATAAACAATGCTGCAATAAATAACCTTGTCCTGGGTCACTTTCTACAGGCCATTTCATATACAAGTATAAACTCCCGGAAGTGAATGTTGGTGATCAAAGGGTCTATGCATTTGCAATATGTTTGGATATTGAAAAACCCCCTTCATTAATAATCTCACCAACTAATACTCTCATGCAAGCAGGCGTGCTCATTTCCCAAAGCCTCATCAATAGAGTATAATATCAGACTTAATTATTTTCCAGTCTGACGTATAAAAAGTAGCAACTCAGTATATTTTAAAATTTGATTTCCTCTTTTTCTGAGAGAAGCATCTTTTCATGTGTTTTAAAAACCATCTGTATTTCATTTTTATGTACAGTCTTTTCATATTTATTGTCCATTTTTTCTTCATTTGCAGATATTTTCTTTATTAATTTGTAGAATTTCTTCAATTATTCTTTAATTTCTTCCATTAAACCTTTGTGTGCACCACTGGCTGCATATTTTGTTCCATTGTGTCACTTGTGCATTATAGTTAGCTTATGGTGTGGTTTTTGCTTATATTTTTTACTTGCAGAAGTTTGTTTGTTTTTAAACGTATTTGAATTTACCAATTGTTTCCGCTATAGTCTCTGAATCTGGGTCATAATTAGAAAAGACTTTTCTATTCTAAATGTCCAAGAAATTCTCCCACATTGTTTTGATTCTAATACATTTATAGTTTTGATTTTTACATTCAATCTTTAGTGTAATTGAAATATGCATATCTTAGTATACAGTGGGAGGTGTGAATCTTTCTTTTCAAATGGCCACCCAGATAGGTCAATACCATTGTTCACATTTTTCCCAGGAGAAATTGAATCTATTCTTCCATTTTTCTATTATGTTTGTGCAAGGATATGAAGTTAGGTTACTTAGAAATCTTTTTTTATTTTTCTACTAATGGCCCAGTGCACAAAATTCATGCATGGGGAGGGGGTGTCCCTCAGCCAGGCCTGCACTCTCTCCAATCTGGGATCCCTCAGGGGATGTCCGACTGCCGGTTTAGTCCCGATCCCTGGACATCCCTCTCGCTATCCAGGACCGCTGGCTCCTAACCGCTCATTTGCCTGCCTGCCTGATCACCCCTAACCACTCTGCCTGCCGGCCTGATCATCCCCAAACACCCCCCCCACCAGCCTGCTCGCCCCCAACTGCCCCACCGGCCTGCTCACCCCCAAGTGCCCCCCCTGCTGGCCTGCTCGCCCCCAAGTGTCCCCCCCACTGACCTGCTCACCCCCAAGTGCCCCCCCTGCCGGCCTGCTTGCCCCCAAGTGCCCCCCCCACAGATCTGCTCGCCCCCAACTGCCGCCCTGCCGGCCTGCTTGCCCCCACTGCCAACCCCTGCTGGCCTGCTTGCTCCCAACTGCCCCCCCTGACAGCCTGCTCGCCCCCAATTGCCCCCCCTGCCGGCCTGATTGCCCCCGACTGCCCCCCCGCCAGCCTGATCGCCCCCACCTGCCCCCTGCTGCCACCCTGCTCACCCCCAACTGCCCACCTTGCCAGCCTGCTCGCCTCCAAATGCCCTCCCCTGCCAGCCTGATTGCCCCTAACTGCCTCTGCCTCAGCCCCACCATGATGGCTTTGTCTGGAAGGACGTCTGGAAGGTCTCCCGGTCTAATTAGCATATTACCCTTTTATTAGTATAGATATGTACTTTAGAATTAGCTTGTCCAGTTTCAAAATATAAACAAATGGTCAAACGAGAAAACTGGTTGGTATTTTTAATGAGATTATATCAAGTTCTTAAATTAACATAGAGTGAATTGACATCTTTACTCAATTTGTCTTTTGTGTCCTTCAACAGTGTTTGAAATTTCCTCACATACCTTGCACATCCTTGTTACATTTATTCCTGGGGATGTTATCTTTTTTGGATTTCTATTATAAACTAGAGGCCTGGTGCACGAAATTCATGCACGGGGGTGTGTGTCCCTCAGCCCAGCCTGCACCCTCTCCAATCTGGGACCCCTCAAGGAATGTCCGACTGCCCGTTTAGGCCCGATCCAGGTAGGATCGGGCCTAAACGGGCAGTCGGACATCCCTCTCACAACCCAGGACTGCTGGCTCCCAACCACTCACTGGCCTGCCTGCCTGATTGCCCCTAACCGCTTCTACCTGCCAGCCTGATTGCCCCTAACTGTCCACCCCTGCAGGCCTGGTCACCTTTAACTGCCCTCCCCTGAAGGCCTGGTCACCCCTAACTGCTCTCCCCTGCAGGCCTGGGTCCCTCCCAACTGCCCTTCCCTGCAGGCCCGGTCGCCACCAACTTCCCTCCTCTGCCGACCTGGTCACCCCTAACTGCCTTCCCCTGCAGGCTTGATCACCCCCAAATGCCCTCCCTTGCAGGCCTGGTCCCTCCCAACTGCCCTCCCCTGCTGGCCTGGTCGCTCACAACTGCCCTCCCTTGAAGACCTGGTCCCTCCCAACTGCCCTCCCCTGCTGGCCATCTTGTGGTGGCCATCTTGTGTCCACATGGGGGCAGCCATCTTTGGCCACATGGGGGCAGCCATCTTGTGTGTTGGAGTGATGGTCAATTTGCATATTACTCTTTTATTAGATAGGATAGAGGCCTGGTGCACAGGTGGGGGCCAGCTGGTTTGCCCTGAAGGGTGACCTGGATCATGGTGGGGGTTCCCTTGGGGCATGGAGCAGCCTGGGCAAGGGGCCTGTGGTGGTTTGCAGGCTGGCCACGCCCCCCGGCGACCCAAGCGGAGGCACTGGTATCTGGGATTTATTTATCTTCTATAATTGAAACTTTGTAGTGGAGACCAAGGCAGGCCAGGGCTGTGGGAGCTTGGCTCCCTCCATAGCCAGGGGCAACTCAAGCCTCCTGCTCTCTCCAGCTCCATGGCTGCCGCCATTTTTGTTGGGATTTATTTATCTTCTATAATTGAAACTTTGAGGTTTGAGTGTAGGCCTGGGCCGGCCAGGGTGGCAGGGAAGCTTGGCTTCCTTCATTGCCGAGGAAACCCAAGCCTCCTGCTTGCTGCAGCTCCATGGCTGCAGCCATCTTGGTTGGGTTAATTTACATACTCACTCCTGATTGGCTGGTGGGCGTGGCTTGAGGGTGTAGTGGAGGTACGGTCAATTTGCATATCGCTCTTTTATTAGATAGTATAAGGAATTTTCTCAGATCTTCTGACTGCTTAATGTCTGCATGTATATATGATTACTAATTTTATGCCAACATTTCATATTGTTTGTGGCTAATATTTCCTGGTATATGGTCATATAATAGCATATTACTAGAATGATACCACTATAAACAAAGGACATTTTAAGTATCATTTTTTCACTAGTACCTAGACTATAGTAGGGCCTCAATACTTCTTGAATGAATGAATAAATCTTCTCATAGCCATAGCTTTATTGGCTCCTTTCTAATTTTTATGCCTTGATGTTCTTTCTTCTTATCTATTTGCTAATTAAATATAAAACTTAGCACAATGTAAAACTGTAGTTATAAACACCCATATCTGTTCCAGACTTTAGTGGGAATACCCTTCTGTTTCTCATTAAGCAAGAAGCCAGATCTAGGCCTGTGGGTCTGATATACAGGTGTATTAACGGAAACCACCTCGCCCTAGTTAGATAATTTTATTTTAATCAAAATGATGTTAGGTTTCAGGATCCACGGAGATGATCATGCATTTTTTCTCCTTAGATCAATTAATATGATATATTATTTAAATAGATTTTTAATACTGAATTCAGGGAAGGAAGGCCTTGCATTCTCTAAAATAAACCCTATTGGACAATGATGAGTAATTCTCTTAATGTGCAGTTAAGTTTATCTGCTAATTTTTAATTTGGATTTTTCATCAATATTAGTAAGTACAATGGCCTCTAATCTTATTTTTTCATAAAATCTTTGTGAGACTTTGATATTAATGTTTCATTGCTACATAAAAAGAATTTGGATGATTTTCTTAATTTTCTATGCTTTGGGATAGTTTAAAATAGCATTAGAATTTTCTGCTCTTTGAGAGAGCGTTATAATTTTCTGAGAACATCTGAGGTGGTACTTCTTTGCAGTTTAGTTCTTTGATTTACACACACACATACTCACATACCATATAAATTATAGTTGGTAAATTTTATTTTCCCAGAATAACTTCCATTTTATCCAACTTTTCACATTTTATTTGCCATGTTAATAGAAATATATCTTTTTTTAATTTTCCTCCATGTCTATAATCATTGATTATTATGTTAATTATTATGTTGTAAATTTATTATTTGTTTTTTTCTTAACTGGGTTATCTGACTTTCTATAAAAAATTAGACAGATAAAGTACTTTCAGATTAATTTCCTTATCTATAGTTTTGCTAATGCCATTTCTGCATTTATCTTTATTAATTTCTTCCTTTTGCTTACCGTCATTTATTTTGTTGCTCTTTTCCTAATGTCTGAGTAAGTGTTTAACTATATATACATGAATTTTCATCTGAGCACTGCTTTGGCATAGTATATACAGGGTGTTCCCAACAATTGTATACACACTTTAACAGCTGATAGCTCAATTTTGAAAATGAAATGTATTTTAATAAACACTGCCTTTATAACTAGTCAAAGTTTGTGTATACATTTTTTGGGACACCCTATATATGTGAGTAATGCTTTCATAATTACTGTTTTCTTAATATTCTGAAATTTTATTATACTTAAGAGTTGACTGAGAAGGGGTCAATGGCGGGAAAAAGGGGACATACGTAATACTTTCAACAATAAAGATAAAAATAAAAAGTGTAAAAAAAGAGTTGATTGAGAAAGCAAGAAGATTTCAGCTTTCTGGTTTCTACTATTATTAAATTGTACCTAATTTTAAAATTTATTCTAGTTTTGTATATAATAAAAGATAAAATTTTATAAATATTTAACAGACACTTAAAAAAAGTATAGTCTATATTCAGAGTAGAGTGTTCTAAATGTACCCCTTAGTTCTTCCTCGTTAATTACCTTTTATTAGAATTTCTATATTCTGTTTTATATTTTATTCACTTGATTTGTCATGACCCAAAGGCAAACAAAAATGTCTTATTATTAAATTATTTTCAATCTTTTTTTATGAATGTATTCAATGCATGTATGTTTATAATTATTTTATCTTTGTTTTAAACTATATTCTTTAGCAATAAAAAGCTAACTCTTCATTTCATTTAATCCTTCCTGGCCTTAATTCCACTTTTCTATGAAAATAGAAACCCTACTTTCTATAATTTATATTTGCCTATATAACTTTAATCACACTCTTATTTTCAATATTTGTAATTGCTGTACCTTAAGGTATCTCTTATAAGGTCTGAGACCTAAACCTGAATTATTTTTATTAGATGAATCAAACCATTTACATTTACTGATATAACTGAAAGTTTGTTTACAGTTCCCTCAATTATGATATGCTTTCTGTTTTGGTAGTTAAATTTTTAAAATTTTAACAAACCAAATATGGTTATTTTATTTCCCTTCCTTTTGGGGGGTAATTTTTGCTCTAATGATTATTTATATGATTATAATACTCTTCTATTTGTTTTCAGTTAATAATAATTTCATATAAACAGTATTTCCTCTCCCTCCCCCACCCAACATTAGTCAATAACTTGCTCTCTCTTAGAGTTTACTCTGGTATTGTTAAATATGTTTGTACTTCTATTGCTTGATTTGGCTGCTTAAACTAATATGCTTTGACTCCCAGCTACTAGAGATTAGGCATTTAGTGAATTTGTTGTGCCTCCCACCCACCCCTCCCTTTCCTTTCTCTATTATCATTTCTACATTGTGAGAGCAAATAATGTTTATGCCCTGCCTTGCCTGTTCGGTCATCCTAATCCTCAAATTTCTTTCTTAGTTCTAAAGTTTAAATGTATTCAAAACTCGCTAACATTCCTAGTTATCTATTGGTCAGCTGAAATTAATGATTGTGATAGTTTCTTCAAAAAGGACTCTTGGTAACAATTCCCCAAATTTTTGCATTTTCAAATCTGCCTTGAGCCTTTACACAGTAAAAACAATTTGCATATCTATAAAATTCTTAATTCATATTTTCCTTGAAAATGCTGTTCTGTGGAATGTTGCTATAGAGAGGATTAAAGTAATGCTGATATTTTTCCCTAAATAAGTGATGTGATTTTTTGTTTGGCTGATCAAAGAATTAGCCTTTTTTTTTTTTTTTTTTGGCTTATATGAATAGTATTGGCTTTATTTTTTAAATTTATCTTTATTGTTGAAAGTATTACAGATGTCCCCTACCCCCCCCCCCCATCGCATTGACCCTCTCCATCCTGTACCCCCCCCCCCAGGATTATTATTTCATTTTTCAAGTCTAACAATTTTAATAATATAAGTCTTAGTGCTAACCTTCTTGGGTCAATTTTTGTGACATTTGCATTAACATATTAAAATAAATCTTCATTTATTTTTGGATAACTTTCTTGAATTACATCTTCCAATTTTTATTCTACTTTGCTTTTTCCTTCAGGGATTTCAGTTATGCAGATGCTGTATCTGCTTGGTCTATGTATCTAATTATTTTTAGCTCATTTTTGTTTTATTTAATTCAATTTTATTATTTCTATCTCCCATGTTTCTTGTTGAGTTTTCCGCACTGTCTAGCATCTCCTGTTTTCTTTTCAATTTTCTCTTCATTTTTGGGATAGTCTTAGTACTTTTTTCCTGAACCTACCAGCTCACACTGCATCTCTTTCGTTGACCAATCATTTTTTTTTTCTTTTGATGTTGTATTTCATTTTTGTAGTCTCCCTCCAAAGAGTTACCGCTTTCTTAAAATTATTATTTATGGTGAAATATTTGATCACAATTTTCATTTGCCCTGTAGCCTAATTTTTCTAGTAACAATATTTATTAATAAGTGTTACTACACATTTTTTTTTCTTGTCTTTGATGCTGTGTGTGTTCCTTTTTCACTACTCATCACTGAGGGAGTTGAATTTTCTCAACTAGCTCCTGATAGTATGGGGAGCAAGGAGGGTGTTTTTGCAGTTTAGCTGCCACCGAGGTAGACTGGCTCCTGAAAAAGTCCCTTCCACGTGGTCTTCTGTGTACTTCCTCTACCCCTCTGAATGAAACTGAGTCCAGGAGGACATCTGCCAGCCACGCTCACCAGTTCATGTCCCTGTGTTGCAAACACTGTGGATAGAGCATTTTTCTTACCTTCACGAGTTGTCTTTCTTGCTGGCTTTCCTGAAATCAACCCCCACTGGGCCCTCCATCTACACTTCATGCTTTTCATTTCCTGCTAGTTGGCTTCTGCTCAGGCCCAACTGTTGTTTGTTAGCTTTTATATATATTTTGAAATCTAAAGATATATATCTCGTAGTTTGCCAAAATAAAGTGTGTGAGATTTTCCTTCTTTTTTTGTGTGTGTATATATTTTTAGTGTTGTTTTTTATTGTACTTTGTAGTTTTTTTCCCCTTTTTAAATATCTTCACAGAAAGAAATAAAAATTGCTGACTTATACCTAGGTTAATTTTAATAATCACAACCAGTACTGAGAGGGAAAAGTGAAGTAAAAAGAAAAGAATGAGGATAAGTATAATAGGTAAATGAGGGAGAACAAATTATAGGAAGTTTGCCTATCTATATATAAAACCCTAATATACAAATAGGCAGAACAACCGAACAACCGGTCGCTATGATGTGTGCTGACCACAAGGAGGCACGTGCAGAACATGGCAGGCATCGGCAGCAGAGTGCAGAACATGGCAGGCATCGGCCGTGGCAGGGTGGTGGAGCAGGTGAGTGGGGGCACCAGACCAAGGCAGGGTGCCGGTCGCTGTCATCGGGGCGAGCCTCTGGTGGTTACTGAAAATTCTTTGCTCCCGCACACCACAGTCTCTCCTGGTGCTTGCACCTGCTGCCGGTGCCGGCCCCACTCGCACCCGCTGCCGGCACTCGGCGCCGACCCCGATCACTCGGTGCTGTCAGCAGGTGCAAGCAGCAGCTGCCAGCCCCGATCGCCCCTCAGGGCCTCTCCACCTCCCCCTGCTCCTGAGAGGCAATCAGGGCTGGCAGCCACCACTCTTACCCATCGACGGCGCAAAATGATTGGGGCCAGCGCTATCAGCGCATGGGAGCGGCAGAAGCAGGAGCGGGGCTGCCAGCAGACAGGGGACCAGGGGCCATGGCAGGAGGGGCCGAGCATGGGCTGAGACCTGCCCCTGTGCCCACCACAGCCTCGCGGCCCACAGTTCCTTTCAAAGTGCACGAATTTGTGCACTGGGCCCCTAGTATATTTTAAAACAGCATAACATACCGAAAGTGAATTGTAATATGATTTCTCTGGATCATTAAACCTAGTTTCATAGTTGACATATATATTCTCCCCTCAATGGTTCAAGAATTGATTTGCTTAGCAAAGTGAGGCTGCTGGAATACAGGAGAATCCCCAAAAGATATATTTATATATACACACACTTTGAATAATTATATATTCCAACTAGAGGCCCAGTGAATGAAAATTCATGCATTCTGGGGGGTCCCTCAGCCCAGCCTGCACCCTCTCGCAGTCCAGGACCCCTCAGGGGGATCGGGCCTAAGCTGGCAGTCAGACATCCCTCTGGCAGCCCGGGAGCCCTCGGGGGATATCCAACTGACGGCTTAGCACTGCCGTAGAGGTGGGAGAGGTTCCCACCACCACTGCTGTGCTCGCAGCCATCAGCCCGGCTTGTGGCTGAGCGGAGCTCCCCCTATGGGAGCACAATGACCACCAGGGGGCAGCTCCTGCGTTGAGCGTCTGCCCCCTGGTGGTCAGTGCGGGTCATAGAGACCGGTCATTCCTGGTCGTTCTGCCATTAGGGTCAATTTGCCTATTATCCTTTTATTATAAAGGATGGGTTAAATCTGAAAAGAAACACCAGTTGAGCTATCAGCTGTTAAAAGTGTGTATACATTTTTGGGGACACCCTGTATATAGTATATATCTTTGACCTAGAACCATGTTGTCAAGGGCAGAATGCTGGATGATCACTCAAACACATAAACATGTTCCAACTCTCCAAGTCCTGCTACTTCTATTCTGCTCAACCTATTCCTTCCTCACATCACAAATAACACTGGAGAACTACAAAAAAATTCAAGGAAAAAGAGTTACAACTTTTGCTGCATTTAACATGAGGCTTCTGCTTTAATCACGGAAAAACTTCCAAAAGAATCACCTTGGAAACTAAGAGAATATGATCATTAAAATTAGCTACAAACAAATATTCTCTGAAGCAGTGAACCTGGCTGTAAACTCCTTTTATTACCTTTACAGAGGAAATTTCCCCAGTAACCATAAACAACATAAGGCAAGGGAATAAAATGTCCACGGCAGGATTTCTAAAGGGAGGCATACATTTAGGTAGAAAACTCATAAAAATATGTTGTAATCACATTAAGAAGTGAAGCTGATACCTTCCTGCATAACTGCATTTTTAAGGGCAAAAAGGTATTTCACTACAGTAAACTGATATGGTAAGTGAAAATGCAAGTGTTTTCTTAATATTTTCTTCCTTTAAAAACTGCATGATATGTGCCCTTTCAGGGTAAAACCTGGCAACCTAAGACTACCAAAAAACTTTTCCTAAAATTCCATTCATTCTTCTCTTTTTCCTAGCAGAGACGTAAAAACAACACCTGGTGCTTCTTCCACTTTTCCAGGGAAAAGACCATTTTTAAAAGGACAGAGGGGAAAACCCTAGAGAATCTTGGCAGGAACAAAGACCATAAAATAAACAAAAATGTTTGAATATTTGAATTAACAGTATTAAGACAAGAGAGAAATGACACAAATGGTCACCCACACAGATACCAAAAAAGGAAAAAAATTTGCTTAACACTGTCAAATCGCATCTTAAAAGCCTGAGTAAGTCTCCCAGGAAAATGAATGAGGGAACCATGTATTATACAAATTAACCATTTTATTCAAACATACAATATTTCTCACAGAATGATATACTTCCGTTTTTGTTTGTTTGTTTGTTTATTTGTTTTTGTCCATGTAAGAGTAAGGTAAGAGAGATATGTAAGAGTAAGAATAAAATATTTTGATGCTGTAATTTGCTTAATTTCTCATGGCTTTAGATTGAGGGTTTTGGACTTCTTTCTCCTCCTTCTTTGCTTTTAGGGAGATATCAACTGGAGGAGGGGAGGCAATCTTTCCCATCTCTTCTCCTTCTTGTTCTCCTCTTCCCACTCCTACTTTGGACTTGAACTCTCAACAGAGTGACTGTCTCTTCTATTTCCTGCACAGTGAATCTATAACCCATGTTCTCCCTTCATCCATGTCCCAACTCTTCTGGCCTCCACTTATTGCTTGCCTATGTACCACGACTGCTAGAACACATGAACGATGCTATAAGCAACCGTTATACATACTGTTTCATGTCACGTGAGATTAAAAGAGACACAGAGTTAGCCTAACCACTATCTAATTGACACTGTTCTTCACAGACAAGCTTCTGAAGTCGACTTGAGAGTAAACAAACAGGTCTCAAACAGGCCCACATTTATTTGGCTTCTACCCATTTTGGCCTAGTCACGGTGCCTGTGTGCCTTCTAAGAGCACACCTTCCAAGATGAGGATAGGCAATAAATAGTTCGTCCTCAAACCCAGGGGAGAAGGAATTGAATGATTTCAGCCTGAGAATTGCCGTCACGACAATTCACGTCCCAGGAAAAGAGAGCCATACCTTTGTGATTGCAGTGAATACCTTCTCCAGAATGGCATTGGGCTGGGCAACTTGGGGTCCACTGGCCTGAATGTTGAGGGCTATCGCACACGGTTTGGCTACAAACCTAAAAAAAAAAAGAAAAGTCATAAGCCATTCTTTCTATAGCTGGTCTTAATGTCACCAGTTACACATTACTCAATTTGTCCCAAATAGCATTTTATAGGTGGATATTGCCAGCACTAATGTTGGTAACTATAAAACAGATTTAACTGTTTTTCTCTTCTTTTGTCCCCCCAGCAGTAACAGTAAAAAAAAGAAATCCTTTAATTATTTTTTGCACTTTATTATGTTTTAAAATTTATTTTTACTGTTGAAAGTATTACAAATGTTCCCTTTTCCCCACCAATGACCCCCTTTGCCCCGCTCCACTGCCTCCCCAGGCCTTTGCCACACTATTGTCTGTGTCCATGGGTTACACATGTAAGTTCTTTGGTTAATATCTTCCCTTCCCCCACCTCTCCCTCTGAGATTTGCCAGTCTGTTCCATGCTTCCATGTCTCTGGATCTATTTTGTAGTCAGTTTATTTTGTCCAATTGATTCCACATATAAGTGAGATCACAAGATACTTGTCTTTCTCTGACTGGCTTATTTTGTTTAGCATAATACTCTTCAGGTCCCTCTGTGCTGTCTCAAAGGATAAGAGATCCTTCTTTCTTATAGCTACATAGTATTTCATTGTGTAAATGTACCATAAAACATTTAAATCTCTTGATCCTTAAGTTCTAATAAGACTAAACAGATAGACTATCAAATGACAAAAATAAGTGTATAAGTGAAATATATAAACAAAACAAACCATTATTTTAGAATGACATAATTTATAGCCTTCTTACTAATACCTGACTAGCAATAGTCATATTTTTACTATGAGAAAGTGCTTACTAAGGATCTGATTACACATGTAGAGAGTATGCTTTTGATTGTCCCAGTCATAAAATTGTCGTTTTGTTTCTATAATCAGAGTGCTCTATATTCAGCCTCAATTCCTTATGGCTTCTTAAAATTTTTCACTTTTTGGTTATTTGCTTCTTTCTCATAAGGAGTAATGCAGATGTCAAACAGCATGATATCCCAGACAAGTTGAAAAGTCTGAATGATTGCAAGCCTCAACTGCACTTAGCAAATGCCTAAGTCAGGAATGGAAAGAAGTGCTTCAGTTCTGGCCATGCTTGATGTGTGAGTGAGGTATTGATGGAGTGCAGGCAGAGGGCATAGGGCCCCAAAGGTATAGTGACTAGTGTCTAAAACATTTTTTAAAAGAAAAAGCACTTACAACATTAAGAGTTGTTTTGCATTAAATATTCAAGAAATAAGGCTCTGTAAATGTTCCTGTTCAGTGTGGCATTTAACATTTTCTACTAATATAAAATAATATCCTATATAATAAAAGCCTAATATGCTAAGTGTCCGGTTGTCCAGTCTGCCATTCAACCAGTCAAAGCGTAATATGCTAATGATATGCTAAGGCCACTCAACTGCTCGCTATGACATGCACTGACCACCAGGGGGCAGACACTCCAACCAGTAGGTTAGCTTGCTGTTGGGGTCTGGCCGGGACTGAGCGAGATGAGCCGGACACCCCCTGGAGCCCTCCCGTGGTCCCTCCCCAGCTGGCCAACCTCCCGTGTCCCTCCCTGGCCCCGAGAGTGCACCACAGTGGGGTCCTTTGGCCTGGCCTGCACCCTCTCACAATCCGGAATCCCTCAGGAGATGTTGGAGAGCTGGTTTCGGCCCAATGGCAGAACGACCAGTCACTATGACGTGCACTGACCACCAGGGGGTAGATGCTCAATGCAGGAGCTGCTCCCTGGTGGTCAGTGTGCTCCCACAGGGGGAGCGCCACTCAGCAAGAAGCTGAGCTCATGGTTGGCGAGCGCAGCAGCGGTGGCGGGAGCCTCTCCCGCCTCTGTGGCAGTTGGACATCCCCCGAGGGCTCCTGGACTGCGAGAGGGTGCAGGCCAGGCTGAGGGACCCCCCACCCTCTGAGTGCACGAATTTTGTGCACTGGGTCTCTAGTAATAATATAATATGAAATTATCACCAAGACTCATTTAATGTTGGCAAGTGGTAAATGTACAAAATAGATCATGAGTAAATCCTAGATGAAGCATCTTTTTAATAATTGTTTATGAGATTATAGAACAGTAAACAAAGAAATTTAAGTCAAGAAATTCACTCAAAATCTCTTCAAAAGCAACTTCCTCACCTTTGCTAAACTCTTCTAGCAACTTACAAAAGCATTCAAAAATGTTCTTTCAGTATCTATTGCACAATACCATGTTGTACACATCTCTCCTATCACTTTTAAGCTTCAAACTAGTTTTTAAAAGCTCTTCTCTAAATTTTGAGAATGAATGCACTAGCATCTTGAAGGCAGACATCCCTTGATCACCAAACATTACATTTTGATAATCAAAATTACTGAATAAATATCATGCTCAGTAAATAGATTTTTAAAGCAGTGTCCAAAAGCTAAGTGGGAATCATCTCTGCTACTATCTGGCTGCGGAGCCCTAGCTGCAGAAATTAATCTCTCTGTGCCTTAATATCCTCATATGTAAAAAATTATAATAACTACATATGTATATAAATTGCATGTGTATACAAACACATGTTTAAACATGTTAAACATGTAACATGTTGAAACATAATGTCAGGCAGTGTCTTTGTCTAAAATCATTGACGGTAGCCATGTGCGTGTTTTCATATCATAGCATTCACATAGCAGGGCTTTTCTGGGCCTCGTAACCCACTCAGCTTCAGCTAAGCTATGCCAAGCCATGTGCATCCAACAAGTTCTAAAAGTACCAAGAAAAAAAAAAAAAAGAACAGGAACCAAGATAGGCAACTGAAAATGACAAGGGTATCATGGAGAGTAACCACTTGTCTCAGTTTGCCCTCATAGTCTGCTTGTCCTTGCATCGTTAATAATGGTACCACCTTTACTGGCAAAAGCATTCCTGTTTGATATATTGCCACAATAATTTTTTAAGTGTCTTCATGTGGACAATAAATTGTAGTGATGACCATCATCATGCTATCAGGGTCCTTGCTCATCTATACCTGGCCTTCTCTCAGGACCCAAAACTTCCAGCTCCCGTATCCAACCCCCTAGCCCTCTAGGGTACTGTGCCCACCCTTAGCACTGAATAGTTGGTATGAACATGTGTAGACCTCATCCGTGTGTGTGGCCTCCATGAAGACATGAAGGCCTTAGTGAAAGTCCACATTTCCAGAGCCTAGAACACAAACTTATTTAATCCTCCCCTGGTAAGATGAGGCAGGATGATCATCACCCCACTTTGCAGAGAGGGTCAGAGAGATCCTCTGCCTCCAGGAAAAGGAGGGCAGAGGACAGCATATTTCTTTCTCAGGAAGGTCAATGTTATTATCAACTCCCTGGCTTGATTTACTTGCCAGGCTAAGTCCCAAAGTCTGAGGATTAGTGGGGAGGGGCATGGTAAGAGAAATGAAAGACAAATGTAACAGGATCAATTTAAAGATTGAAGCACTTTACAGTTTAAATGGGTCATGATAGGGATGTACAATACATCAAAACACATGAATTCTTTGAAGGAAGTTACTATGTTATAGAATATTTTTATGTGCATGCGTAGTAAACTGTGGTCACCCAATAAATATTTGATGGATGAGTGAATGACCAAATCAACTAATTCAATGGTAGGTACCCTTACTATCTTTTCTGTAGAGGCTGTGCATTTTAATTCCCTAGTCATTTGGGCCTAGATGCCATTTCTAAAATTCCGATTGACTCTCTGAAGTCAAGGCTGCCCTGCGACAAGCACTTGTGTTCCACCAACACCTCACCAGGCATTTTCTTTTCAACTTACCTAGTACAGACAGCCAAACACTTAATTTCCAAGATTTAAAAAAATTCATAAGATAGGCAGAAAACCTTAATTTCAAATCTCATATGAGAGGAAAGAACGGATATAATTTTTATCTTCCTAATAGTACCCCTTATTATAGGAAAACACAGAAATTTTATTTGCTTATTCTCCAAACAATTTGTGAATCACTGCTAGCACTTTTCTTTTCAAAAAGCATATCAGACACCAAAAACACACACACACACACACACACACACACACACACACACACAAAAACACACACCAAGACACAACTACCTATTGTCATGGTCCATTAGAGAAAAGCTGGATATTTTCCCCTCAATGCTGGCTCGGACAGAAGTAAGTTCAGAAGAGCTGTCTTTCACAAAGGCTGTCTTAAAAGACAGAGAGCAAGAAATTGGATGGTGGGGTAGAGTACCTACAAATACAATAGTTAAAAGAAAATATGTATTTTCAAGCTTTGAAGATTACCTCTACCTGGAAATGCTCACCTGATTACTTTTTTTTATCAAAGGCAGCAATACCACCTTCAAAAGATCAAACATCTATAAAGTACTTTCATGTAGTATAACATCCTATTTGAAAGTAAATACCATAAGGATGCAAGCTTTGAGGAATACTAGTCTCAATTTAAAGGCAAAGAAAGCACCTAAAACATTCCTACTTTTAAATTCTATTGAACAGTATGCATTTCTATTTTTAACCATGAAATGGGCATCTCCACACAGTGTTGAGGTAAGCTTTGGGCTGTGGTATGGCTATAAGTATACAGAAAACAGGAAGTGATTCTTGCACTCAAACACATTTACAATATGGGAAAGGAGATTAATAAGAAAATTAATGTTCACAGGGTATCTGTCAGTTCTAATGACTTAATACTATGTAATCATCTTCAGTGGGGAGCTTGGCCAGAGACTTTTAGCCCTTTCTAACACTAGCATTTCTTACACTTTTCAAAAATAATTGGAAGACTCTGGTATGGACACGTGAACATTAAAGAAAGAAGGAATAGAGAGAAGTGATTGATTCAATTCATTGTCTGATTACCAGCACTTCCATAGACTACAACGTTCATCAATGATAGGAGGCCATGGCCAGGTTCACAGTAAATGTTGAAATTTTTAAACTTATAAGAAACGTATAGATTGGATTTTGAAAGCTAATATGTGGGTGCATGTTTAGATACACATGTGTGCATGTGCCTGAGTGAATAGGCATGTGTGTATGACTGTGTATTCTACAGTCTTATCTAAGATTAAACTGTTTCAAGAAAACAAATAGTGGAAAGAAACCCAGATGGAGACAGCAAACCTGATACTTGTTAGTAGTTACTATTGTCAAGTGCTTTGCAGAATAAACTTTTTTTTAAAGCCCAACAACTCTTTGAAGTAAATGAAAGTCCCATTTTACAGAAATATAAACTAAATTTCAAAGAAGTTAAGGGATCTGCTCAAGGTCTTAAAACTTAAAGTAAATAGCTTGCACAGGATGTAGACCCAGTCAATCCTAACACAGTCTATTCATAAAAACTATATTTCCCCCTTTCCCTAAAATAATAAAAGATAAGTTGATGAAAGAAGTAATGTTAAAATATGTGTGATATGGTCATACACTTTCACTCAGTATTCCTACTTACATGAATTTATTTAAGGAAACTTGTCAAAGAAAAAAAGCCATAAATGTAAAGATTTCCATCCACTGGTATTTCTTATAGGGAAAAATGGTAACTAGCTTAATGACTCACTGAGCACCTGTGATACCTCAGCTCTGCTGTAAGTGTTGGGGATGCAGCAGTGACAAAATGCCTGCTTTTATGGAGCTGCCACTTTAGCAGGAAGAAGATAAAAAATGAAGTGGTGTAATGCTGGAAGCTAGAGGGTATTTTGCTAAGTGAAATAAATCAGACAGAGAAGGACAAACACCACATAATGTCACTTACATGTGGCATCTAAGCAACAAAATAAACGAACAAGCAGAACACAAACAGACTCGGAGATACAGAGAACAAACTGATGGTTGCCAGATGGGAAGGGGATGGGGGTCTTGGTGAAAAATGTCAAGGGATTATGAAATACCAATCGGCAGTTACAAAATAGTCACGGGGGCCCTGACCGGTTTGGCTAAGTGGATAGAGCATCGGACTGCGAACTGAAGGGTCCCAGGTTCGATTCTAGTCAAAGGCATGTACCTTGGTTGCAGGCACATCCCCAGTAGGGGGTGTGCAGGAGGCAGCTGATCGATGTTTCTCTCTCATTGATGTTTCTCTCTATCCCTCTCCTTCCTCTCTGTAAAAAATCAATAAAATATATTTTAAAAAACAAAAACAAAATAGTCACAGGGATGTAAAGTACAGCATAAGGAATATGGTCAATAATATTGTAAAAACTGTATATGGTGCCAGATGGACACCAGGATTATTGGGGAGCACTTCATAAGTTATAAAAATGTCTTATCACTATGCTGTACACCTGAAACTAATATAAAATAATATAGAGAGACAACTATAATTGAAAAAAATTTTAATTAATAATAAAATAAAATAAAGTGGTGTATGTTTTTCCAGATAACGAAAAATACTATAGAGAAAAATTAAGCCTGCTAAGAAGGATGGGGTTGCAGTTTTTAATATTTAACAGACTGGTCACAGAAGGCCACTGAGAAAGTGAAAAGACTCCTGAAGGAGGTAAGAAAATAAACTAGAAAGAGAATTGGGGAAAGAACATTCTGGAAAAAACAGCAGCCAAGGGCAAAGGCCCTGAGGAAGGATTATGACTGAGATGTTGATGGCACATCCAGAAGGCCAATGATAAATCCCAATGCTGGCAAGAGTAAGGAGAAACAGCTCCTCTGGTAAACTGTTTCTGGGTCCCTAAACAGAGACAGTCAGTCTTTGAAATACAATTTACCAGTATTTAGCAAATTGTTAAAATGCGTAAGCTCTTACAGGTGTTACTAGTTTTATATCCTATTAGAAATATACCCTACAGGTATACTGGGGCATTTTAAAACAATAAAGTTTACTGCAGTATTGCTTGAGATAACAAACAAAAAAAGAAAGGGAACAAATGTTTGTCAGAAGGATACATGTGAAATATGGTACGTCCATACAATGGAATTCCATCAGGTTGTTAAAATGAGGTAAATCTGTTGTGCTTCAAGACACAACAATAAATATAAAATGCAAGATACAGAACAAGAGTAATATCCCGTTTGTGTAGTTAGAAACACTTTTATCAGGAAGAGTAGCAAAAAAATTGTTAATGGTGATAACCTTTTGGGGTTAAGTATATTAATTTACATTTTATACCTTTCTGTGCTATTTCAAGTTTGTATATTTGTATGCTTTATATTTATTTAAAGGTAAATAACATTTAAATACTTTCACTGCATATTTACTGACATGGAAAAATGCTCAGAAGCAAGAGGTAAGGCAATCTTTATATGATAATCACTTATACGCACATTTCTGACATATGAGGAATAGAATGAAGAAATAAAATTGAGTCACTCTAGTCAAGCTGCTAAATTGCTAAAATTAAGTAGGTTGAGACATGAGGAAACAATTCTATTCTTGTTTTAACTAGCCTGGGAACTTGAACTTTTGATCTTCCAAGTCCTACCTCAGTGCCTGGATATACATGAAACCTCCAGGTAACCCTCTATGCCTGAAGGACTAAGGGAAGAATGTTCATGTATTCAGACCATCTGACATCCAGTTTGCAGACCACGAGTCTTTCAGGGGATCACCATCTCAGACCAATCCAGAGACTAAGAATGCAAAACTGATTCTTCTCAGGAATTAACATTTTGCTATAAGAACTCTTAGCTTTTCTTTCTTCTTTGGAATACTCTGGATATTGCTTAGTTGTGTTTTTGGTTTGCAAACCCTAAGAACCTTGAATAAGTCTTTGTCATTTATTTCTAACCAAAGCTTCCTGATTTCATTTATGCGCAGCTGACACATAAAAAGCTAAGCATAAATACTAAAAGGTTAACCATGCCTATTGCCAGGTAATAATAGGGCTGTGGCTTACTTTAACATTCTTTTTTATGCTTTTCTATATTTTTCAACATCTTAAAATGAGCCTGCAAACTTTTAATACCAAAAGTAAATATCTTTAGAAATAGAGATGAACAGGATGATCTCTATGCCAGGTAAAATTCTAAACCTCAAAAGACACAAAAACTGAACGGACAGGCCCAAGACACCTGCATTTCAGCTAATACCATGGAGCAATTCAAGCAAAGGATCTCACTGTGACTGAGACAGGGGAGAGATTTATAAAGGCAACAAAAACAAAATGCCATTTTAGTACCATGTCAAGTAAAGACAAGGATGAAATTCAAGTCAATGGGAGCTCCAACAGGTATAAAACTATGGTGAAATTTCGTCAAGAAAAATGTTACCAACATTAAATAGATAGCTTGAGAATTTTAAAATGCTTCTGCCTGTGCCTGGAGAGATGCCACAGAACTTCTCTATTTCCTTATCTGTAAAATTAAAATCATAATTACACTCTGTCTTATGTTGGAAAATGTTTCTAAATCACTGGCCTCTTGAGACCTGTTGAAAAAGGATAAAAACAGGGGAAGATGGTATGCAGACTGGTGGGCAGGCAGAAGAGAAGACTCCGCCTAGGACAAAAGATGAATGTTGTCCAGGTAGAATCATATAGTAGAGAGAAAAATTCCTTTAGTGAATCTGCTCTGAGCTTGCAGTGTTGGAAAGCTACTCAATATTTCTGAACCCTAGTTACCACAATTATAAAACAGAGACAATAAAGCCTACCTTGCAAATGTTGTGTGAACATTGACAGAATGAATATAAACCTCACACCATGGTGCTCAACATCTGAAAAGTATTCCATAAGTACTGGCTACTCTTAAATTTTTATAACAAGAAGCATACATTTTATACATTAGGAGGACTTCTAGTCTATGCTGGTCATAAACTCATAGAGGGAAGTGTGTTATGTGGTAGGCAGTGAAACAGGGATGAGCAGAAGGTCACTGGGACCTAGCAAAGGGCAAAACTGGGAAAACAAGGACCTTGCCCCCAGGGTAACCTTTCCTTCCCTAGCATATCACTGGTCATGCGATTTAGACCCCCTGACCTTTCATATCACTGGTCTTGAGATTCAGACCCTCCCCTGACCTTTCCTCCCCTAGTCCTTGGGTTAGACTCCCTTACAGGGGGAACAAACAAAGGGACAAGAGACACCTTTAAGCATTAAGCCCCCAGGACAATGAGGTTCTGACACATCAAATACATTAGGCCTTAGGTATGTTTCAGCTCCAGGCCCAGAAAAGCAGCAAAACCAGACAAGCGACACCTTGGCTGACATTAGGACCAGCTGCATTGACTAATGACCACTTTGCCCAGTTGCCAACTAATTAGTAGAGAGCACAACCCTGAAAGGACACACCTGGAAAGCTAATGAATATTCTATTGGGATCCTCCCCTGAGACCTACAGATAAAAACCTTCAAGAGGAGGACCCAGTGTGGCTCTCTCTATGGAGCACAATCTCGCCTTCCCCCACCCCTTTCTGCCTTGCCTCTCTCTTCCCCCATCTCTCTCCTTTTTTCCCTCTCTCTCCCCCACTTTCCCTCTTCCTCTCCTTCTCCCAAGCTCCAATGGCCCTTCTTTTGCCTCTGTAACTTGTTCCCTGAGCCCACAACTGGCTTACATCCTCTACAGCTCACTTCTACCTCTATGACTTCCTAAATAACTTTCTCTTAGAGTTTGAATCTAGGCTCTGAATTTTTTCTTAGCCAGAACTCAAGTACTGAGTTATTGAACCAAGGTTGGGTCTAACTCCACTGATTGAACAACCTGGTGCTGTTTCTCCACCAACAGTTATGGGAAGAACATAAAATTGGCAAAAACTAATGAAAGAGCCAGAAACTCAAGAGCTTATTATGCCACTTGGTCCAGCCTCCTTCCTCCAAACCAGATTCTTTAGAGAGACCATTCAAAAATTTCCTTTGGGCATGAAACCTCCATGTACATTTCTTGGCAATTTCTTGTGAATCTATAATTATTTAAAAAAAAAAAAAATCTTCCCCTGGAATCTTATTTTAGTTTTTTATCACACTTGAGTCAAAACGTTCTTCCTGCATTATCCTTTTTTGCTGAAATGTAAATCCATTTCCTCTTTCCTCAGCCCTCTGAAGAGATGGTCCAGTTGGTAACCTCCTCAAATATTTGAAAGCACTGGTTAAGTCAGCCTGTGCTCTTCCTCTTCAAGAATAAACAGCCTGGATCCTATAACCCTTTCTGCATCTGCCTTTTTCTTTTCTAACTTTAAATTTTTACTTTTTAGTATTTTAAGGAGTATTTCCTGAATCCAACTTTATTCTTTAAGGAAATGGAAGAGACCCTTAGACAATAGCTACTTTTGTTAATAATAATTGGCAGAAACTTTGCTGTTGTTTGTTTGTTGTTAAAAATTCACAAGCAGCTCTCTAATAATTACAGCTACATCATAAATAGCTGTGGTAAAGAGGCCTGTCAGTCGACTCTAGTCTACTTCAACCTTATCAGAGGGCCAGATCAGAAACCGGAAGGCCACCAATGCCATAAACTGAGAGCTAAGATCCTTGGAAAGCACAGGCTGACCTGAGAAAGTCAAAACTGTCTCCTTGCTATGTATTTCCAGGATTGTGAAAAAAAATAAACAAACTCTAGACTTGCGATATTTCACCATGAGTTTATTACAACTATTTGAGAAACACAGAATCTAGTTGTTAAAGACAAAGCTCATAAAAGTCTAAGAAAGTGTGTTTTTATTTTAACAATGAAAAATGTGCCCCTGCATGTTGCATAAAATCATATCTAATAAAAGAGTAATATGCAAATTAACCACCACTCTGCTACACCCACCAGCCATGCCCACCAGCCAATCAGGAGCAAGTATGTAAATTAACCCCAACCAAGATGGCTGCGGCCACGGAGCGAGCAGGAGGGAGGCTTGGGTTTCCCTGGCGATGGAAGAAGCCAAGCTTTCCACACACCCTGGCAGGCCCAGGCCTCCACTCAAGGCTACAAAGTTTCAATGATAGAAGATAAGTAAATCCCAACAAAAATGGCAGCAGCCACGGAGCTGGAGAGAGCAGGAGGCCAGGGTTGCCCCCAGCGATGGAGGAAGCCAAGCTTCTGCAGCCCTGGCCTGTCTTGGCCTCCGCTTAAGGCTACAAAGTTTCAATTATAGAAGATAAATAAATCCCAACAGAAATGGCTGCGGCCACGGAATGAGCAGGAGGCTTGGCTCCGCTCCAGACTACAAAGTTTCAATTGTAGAAGATAAATAAATCCCAGATCCCAGGGCCTCCACTTGGGTCGCTGGGGGGGCGTGGCCAGCCTGCAAACCACCACAGGCCCTTCACCCAGGCCGCCACACGCCCCAAGGGAACCCCCACCCTGATCCGGGACACCCTTCAGGGCAAACCAGCTGGCCCCCACCCATGCACCAGGCCTCTATCCTATCTAATAAAAGAGTAATATTCAGATTGACCATCACTCCAACACACAAGATGGCTGCCCCCATGTGGTCAAAGATCCTGCCTCCATGTGGACATAAGATGGCCACCACAAGATGGCCACCACAAGATGGCCAGCAGGGGAGGGCAGTTGGGAGGGACCAGGCCTGCAAGGGAGGGCAGTTGGGGGCGATGAAGCCTGCAGGGGAGGGCAGTTAGGGGTGACCAGGCCTGCAGGGGAGGGCAGTTAGGGGAAAACAGGCTGGCAGGGGAGCAGTTAGGCATCAATCAGGCTGTCAGGGGAGTGGTTAGGGGGTGATCAGGCTGGCAGGCAGAAGCGGTTAGGGGCAATCAGGAAGGCAGGCAGGCGAGCAGTTGGGAGCCAGCAGTCCTGGATTGTGAGAGGGATGTCCGACTACCTGTTAAACAGGCAGTCAGACATCCCTTGAGGGGTCCCAGATTGGAGAGGGTGCAGGCTGGGCTGAGGGACAACTCCCCCCCATGCACAAATTTCGTGCACCGGCCCTCTAGTATGATATAAAGGGCATTAAAGATATTTATAAGAAGAGAAACTATAGCCTGTATATACATATGAAAATAACCTTGTGGCCAGGAAAGTCTTTAAGACAGTACCACTAGGAGTAAACTGATTCTTTCATAGCATTATGATGCTAAAAGTGAGGTCTGGGAGAGTTCCAAGCCCTCCTGTAACCCATTAATCCTTTAATTCCATCACATTTGCCAGTTGCCTTACAATTCACAAGCGCTTTCACACTTCATCTCAGTCAATCTTCAAATCGTCCCCAAGGGATA
The DNA here is from genome assembly GCF_963455305.1 of Plecotus auritus. Taxonomy (NCBI): domain Eukaryota; kingdom Metazoa; phylum Chordata; class Mammalia; order Chiroptera; family Vespertilionidae; genus Plecotus; species Plecotus auritus. Next base: position 51,286,432 of record NC_137776.1, read on the forward strand.
AGCAAACAGACTTTACTATCACTGTTTTACAAAAAAGGAAAATAGTTCATTCAATGTTTCAGTGACTTGAACTAAAAACGAAGGGATTCAGGTACATATTCATTACCCTGTTATTCTACTCCAAGAACTGCACTCTACCAATACTTCTGACTCATGGACCGACCTATGGACATCTCTTTGATATCAGTACCAGGAGTATCGTCCACTGGTGCCTCAAAACCACAAACAACGCGTGATGACTTTATGGAATTTCAAAACAGCAATTCATAAAGGAGAGAACCATAAAGGTTTTCATTTAAGCTTATGATCTGCCAAGATACTAAAAATTCCTCCCAGAAAAATTTGATGGCCTAGCACCAATTTTAACACCAAACAAGACAGCATGAAACAGAGTGAAGGAAGCGCCCTTCACACACTGAAAGGAAAGAGCATAATTACCAGTAGGAAAGCTGACTCTCAGCATCAGCAGAACCAGTTTCTCTACTGTAAACGTTGGAGGATGGCATATGCGATGCACTGAGCACAATGCCGGGACAGAGCACAATGCTCAGGGACAGGCCTCCATCACCCTGCACAGTCCCACCCCATTATCACTGAAAGATTCCTCAGGTCTCAGCATAAACAAACTGCTTCACATAGATAGAGGTTGAGTCTAATGAGAGCATTATGATATTTATTTGACCATCATAACAGTTTACTTTAATTCAAGGCCTTATACTTTTTACAAGTAATCAATCTCTTAACTTCATTTGACTTCATAATTAGTATTAACTAACACGTTGAAAGGGAGGGAACGTGTTAGTTCCCTCCAGAGAGAATATCATCCCCAAACCTAGAGGAAAAGCTGATCCCGAATACACGGCTTCTCTCAGTTGGTTGCTGTTTCCTATTCTTCTCTCATATGTGATAAGCTATCCCAGAATTGACTTGTGTGGTGAAAATATGAACCGAACAAATTTGCAAAGGAATTCTTTTGCAAGTCCTTCAAGTTCTTGTATGACTCTGCCCAACTAACTCCCTGTGTGAGTCTCGGGCAGCATGTGTTTTGGGCGCTGTGCTTGGGCAGCATGGCTGAGACGTTTTCTCTAAGAAACCGTGGATCCACAAGGATCTCGCCAGGAAAACGCACCAGGAATCTTTTTTTTTTTTTTTTTAATTATTGTTTAAAGTATTACAAATAGTAGTACATATGTTTCCTTTTTTTTTTTTTTAACAGAGAGAATTCAACAGAAGGACCTAGTTAAATTGGTCTGGGAGTACTGAAAGACAAAAGGCAACCCTGAGATGTCACAGAGGAAGTCCTAGGTAGGGGTGAGGGAACAGAGTAGAAGCTGGGGAGGGACCCCCCAAAGAGCTGGACCCAGAAGGAAACCAAGATGGCGGCATAGGTAAACACCTAAACTGCTGCCTCGCACAACAATTTCAAAACTACAACTAAAAGACAGAACGGACACCATCCAGAACCGCAGGAAAGCTGACTGAGTGAAAATTCTACAACTAGAAGGATAGAGAAAAGCTCACAGAGAATTGGAGGTACGGCAAAGGGTCTTTGTGCACGCAGAGAGGAAGGGCGGCTGAGAGCCTGGCTGACTTTCTCTGGCGGAAGGGGGAAGGGAGCCCCCGACCGCACTGAACCCCAGTTCTGACTGCACTGAACCCCAGTTCCAGGCGAGCCCCTGGGGACCCACACTCTTGTGGGGGGAGTCTGGACTCTCGGGCAGAGACTCGGGAGCCGGGGAAGGCGGAGGACTGAAAGTGCGCTCGCGCCAGTGCGCACAAAGGCTGCGGAGGTTGTCACAGGCTTTCCCTAGTGGAAGGGAGTGAGAGGCTCTTGACGGCACTGAGCCCCAGTTCTGACTGAAGTGAGCCCCAGTTCTGACTGCAGTGAACCCCAGTTCCAGGCGAGCCCCTGGGGACCCACGCTTTTGTGGGGGGAGTCTGGACTCTCGGGCGGAGAATCGGGAGCCGGGAAGGCAGAGGACTGAAGGAACACACATGCGCGCAAGGGCAAGGCTGACGGGAAGCCAAGGCTGAGACTCCACCCCATCTAAGCTGAGCTCAGAGGCTATTGCAATTTGGCAAGTCTAATCCTATAAGGCTGTCTCCAGCACCGGACTTCTCCCAGCATAGACACAGCTGATCCTTACAGCCAACTGGCCTGGAGGTCAATTCTTCCCAGTGATACCAACAACAATCAAGACTTAATTACAACAAGGCTGTACACAGAGTCCACAAAGGGGTGCACCAAGAGTGTCCACCTCAGTTTAACTGGGGAGGCAGACCCACTGGGCCAAATTGGAAACCTAGCACACAAATCTACCAACTCAGGGAAGCAGTGAAAATGCGGCGTCTAAGAATCAGATCACAAACGAAAGAAATGGAGGAAAACAAACGACTGGATATAGAATTCAAAACCACGGTTATAAGGCTTTTTAAGAATATCCTAGAAAAGGCCGATAAATATAACGAGACCCTCGAAGAGATGAAAAAGGACCAACTAGAAATTAAACATACACTGACTGAAATAAAAAATATTATACAGAGACCCAAAAACAGACAAGAGGAACACAAAAATCAAGTCAAAGAATTGAAATACAAAGAAGCAAAAAACACTCAACCGAAAAAGCAAAAAGCAAAAAAAAAAATGCAAAAAGTTGAAGATAATGTAAGAAGACTCTGGGACAACTTCAAGCGTACCAACATCAGAATTATGGGGGTGCCAGAAGAAGAGAGAGAGCAAGATACTGAAAACCTATTTGAAGAAATAATGACAGAAAACTTCCCCCACCTGGTGAAAGAAATAGACTTACAAGTCCAGGAAGCACACAGAACCCCAAACAAAAGGAATCCAAAGAGGACTACACCAAGACACATCATAATTAAAATGCCAAGAGCAAAAGACAAAGAGAGAATATTAAAAGCAGCAAGAGAAAAACAGTTAGTTACCTACAAGGGAGCACCCATACGACTGTCAGCTGACTTTTCAACAGAAACTATGCAGGCCAGACGGGAGTGGCAAGAAATTTTCAATGTGATGAATAGCAAGAACCTACAACCAAGATTACTCTACCCAGCAAAGCTATCATTCAGAATTGAAGGGCAGATAAAGAGTTTCACAGACAAGAAAAAGCTAAAGGAGTTCATCACCACCAAACCAGTACTATATGAAATGCTGAAAGGTATTCTTAAAGAAGAGGAAGAAGAAAAAAGTAAAGATAAAAATTATGAACAACAAATACATATCTATCAACAAGTGAACCAAAAAATCAAGTGAATTAAAAACCTGAGGAGCAGAATAATCTGGTGAATATAATAGAATCAGGGGCATAGAAAGGGAGTGGACTGATAATTCTCAGGGGGAAAGGGGTATGGGGGGTTCATGAAGAGACTGGACAAAAATCATACACCTATGGATGAGGACAGTGGGGGGTAGGTAAGGGCAGAAGGTGGGGTGGGAAATGGGTGGAGGGGAGCTATGGGGGAAAAAGGGAGAAATAATTGTAATAATCTGAATAAAGATTTATTTAAAAAAAAAAAAAGAAAAGAAAAGAAAAAAAAAGTTAAAAAAAAAAAAAAAGAGCTGGACCCAGACACCTAAGGAGGAGAGGCCAGGCTGAAGACAGTCAGAAACCAGAATCAACTGCTGAAAACAAACCACCTCTCCTGCTGAAGATCTGCTGTAGAGGTGACCCTTTCAGGAAAGGAGGTAAACAGGAAGAGTATGTCTGGTCTTCCTCCTCCAGCCTCCCTCCTCCAGCCATGCAGTCCCTCTCTAGGACCCCATTTTGGCAGACACTATAGGGAAAGTGCTGGCATAGGAGCAATGTGGTTTTTAGGACCTGGGTCCCAATGCCACAAACAAAATTAGAAGGGGGGGTGGGTGGTGTTGTAGCTGAGCACTGATGGCTCAATGATCAGCACAATACTCTCCCATTCTCTAATTTTCACTCTGGGGATGATCCTTCCAACTGGGAGTCTATCTTCGTTTGGCTGTTGTAGTACAGCTGATAGTTTGTTGGTGGCTGCTGGATAAGAAGCTAAAGAGAGCCTGGCCTGCATGGCTCAGTGGTTGAGCATCAACCTATGAACCAAGAGGTCATGGCTCGATTCCCAGTCAGGGCACATGCCTGGGTTGTGGGCTTGATTCCCAGTAGGGGGCATGCAGGAGGCAGATGATCAATGATTCTCTCTCATGAATGATGTTTCTATCTCTCTCTCCCTCTCTGAAATCAATAATATATATATATATGTGTGTGTGTGTGTGTGTACAATTTTTTTTAAAAAAAGAAGCTAAAGAGATACTGAGATACTGAGATACTGATTGGCCGGGACATTTGTTTTCTCCCTTTCCCATTCAAAACCTTCTGCTGTCGTGCCCATATGTGGGAACATCTGCATTCCAAAGAATCTGCTACTTATTTTAGGATGCCTCAGCATATAAAAAGAAGCTAAGCAGATAAGCTGTCCTGGGTTCAAATCAATCCTGATTTGACCACTTATGTACTAGCTGTGAGATATTACCCTCATTATTTACCACCTTGAGTCAGTTTTCCTGTGATGCAATTACACCACTGGGACCATATGGCTTTTGAGAATCGAATGAAACACTGATGTAAAGTCTCTGGCAATAGGCAGGCAAATGCTGCTTTCCTTCCCTTTGTATGAGAAAAACAACAGATCAAAGGTTAAAGAGCTATTAATAATCAGCTTCTCTCTCTTGAGATCTTCATCTTGCACTTCCAGTTGGTCTAAGAACTGCTCTTGATTCTATGAGAAAATCCCCTAATGACAGAAAACCTAACCTAAAAAGTGATACAACCTCATGAGATTAGAGTCAAAGCTCAAATAATAGGTGTAGAGACAACTCCGAAGGCAGCAAAGAAAAAACACAGTTTAGACACAGGGAGTAAATAGGAGAAAACAGAATAAAACACGAACTTGGCTCTTGATAGGAAACATGTATTTTTTAATGCAACTTTGCATTATCCAAGCAATAGATATAGAGCCATTTTATTTTTAAAAGATTAGTAATCTCTCGATTTACTGTACTCTTTCCATGGCCACAACCCCTGTGGCATCACTGGGAAGCACAGTGTGTGGACAGAATGGGATTAAACCCTCAAAATTATTCAATGGGAGCATTTATGAGAAATAACCAAATCTGCAAGTAAACATCAGAACTCAATTAAATGAAAGAACATATAGGTCATTTCCATTCAAGGTTCTGTAGTGGATTCAGTGAGGCATTTCCCAGATGGGCAAAAGCTTTGAAAGTAGAGGGAGTTAAATAAGGTCTTATTTAAAGGCCCGCAGAGAAGGGTGCGAAAAATGTTAGTGATTATGGAGTGGTCATTGTAAGATAAAGGTTTTTACCATGAAAAAGAATTTTTAAGCAAAATTCAACATTTTCTTTTTCACCTCTGGGGATTTACAAAATAAAATGATTTTGCAGGACCTCAGGGTTGCATCCTCTGGTCTATCTCCCCACTGGATGTTTACATTTCTTCAGGCCTCCCCATCCCTGATGGGTTCATTAGCCCTGTAACTCACACCAGGGACCAGGAGCATCGGCGTCATCTGAGAGACTTCAAACATGCAGACTCTCAGTCCTGAATCAACTGAATCATTTTTGTGCTTTAACAAAAATCCCCAAATGATTCCTCTGCATAAATGATTTCTAGTTTAATAAGCACATTTTAGCTCAGTGCTTCTGAAATCAACCAGCAGCATCAGCAGCACCTGAGAAGATGTTAGAAATGCAATTTCTCAAGCCCTACGCCAGCATTACTAAATCAACAGTTCTGGGGGTGGGATACAACAGTTCTGGGGGTGGGTTTGAACAAGCCCTCCAGGCAATGCTGACTCCCCTAAAGCTCGGGAACCAGGGCCTTAGCCTAGACTTGAACAGCCTGGTCTTAAAGGGATGAACAAGGAATTCTCTTACACCCACAGCAACCTACTGCACCTATGGGCAGCGCTTTCAGAAAATTCTGTCTTAGAAAGGAGCCCAAGTGCTTCCCCATAACTCTACCAACTGGGCCTTCCCTACCAAGAGGAATAACGATAACAAATCACAACCGTTCGTCCATATGACAGTCCTATGACATTCAAAACAGCTATGAAGTTCTGAATCCTCTTTCCTACAGATAAAATGTCTACTACAGAGATAAAGACACAGACAGATACAGCATAGATGTAGTTTAGATACATAATAATCATATAATAATAGAGTAAAATATGAAAACATATTATATTAATTCTGTAGGTTGTGATAAAGGCAATATAACTATATTAAATCTATTTCACAGAGAAATGCATAAAATGTTATATACTATATACATATTACACATACATAAAATCTTATTAAATCAGAAAAGAGTAAAATCGTAAAATCATCATCTTTCTCATTCTAGAATCAAATGTCAACAATAAGGAGCTACATTAACACTAAGTTTTTGGCAGCCCCTTCATTCACTGGGCTTATTGTCAAGCGAATCCCTTGAGTATAAAAAATAGTATTATTTTTAATCTTTTTTCTTACATAGACTGTTGCTTTTTCCTTCTGCAATACCAGTCTTTGAAAGGCCACTTGGATCTCTCAGTTCCTTCTCCACCTGCGTCTCCAGTCTTGCCTCTGTTTGACCACAGTACGGAGCAGTGTTGGACAATTTGGATGGAGACAGCTTTCTTTCGCAAATACCACTTCATTTCATTAATGTCTTTCCATGCAGACAAATTAGTTCACTGACTGCTCAAATGTACCAAAAATAACTTGCTACGGTTTATTAAACATCATTCAAAATGCAGCCAATGTAAACCACCAGCATTAGAAACCCACCACAGTTCATTCAACTGCACCATATTATCACATCACACTGAGAAAATTGGACCTGTGACTTGAGGTCCTTTAGCACTTTCTTTGACCTAAAAAATACTACCTGCACCCGAAGATTATAAACAACAGACCTCAGAAACACACATGAATTCAAAATTCAATTTTAAATACAGTCCAGGGTGGCCCTTGAATGTGTAGAACACCGAGGAGAGAAACGTTGAGTGTGGTCACTGATGAAGGTCGTCTATTTGGAGAAACACTCAGCACTGCACTGCACTTGGCAATCGGAACACATTAAATCACACTTTCATTCATTTGCTGATGTCTAATGCAGTAATGCAGCACGCACCACCGCATACTGGGGCTTCAAACACTTTCCACTATTAACCACTGACTACTCTCCTGGGACACATGTTATACAAACCCAAGGCTTTTGACTTTGCATATGTCTAAAGGCCACTGTCAACACCTGTTGAAAACTTCAGTGTCCATCTCAAATGTTATCTTTCCCAATATTTTCTTGATCCTCTCCACTTCTCTCCAAATCCTGATGTAATAGTATTGTACTTTCACCTCTGACACTGTCCTTACTCCACAGATCACTATGTACATTTGATCACTCGTCTTCTCCCCACCACCAGGCAGTGAGATTCTGGATGACCAGGGCTCACGCACTCTCTTCTCCAAAAGCCTGGCGCATGCTACCATGGTACACAGTGTTGGTCTCCCACCTACCCCTCCTTTCTTGCAAACAAAATACCTCACTTATGTGAAAAGGCAACTTACCTATATATATAAAGAGGTAATATGCTAATTGGTCCTAATGGTGTCCCAGTCACAACCGTTCAACAGGCTGCGCACACACAGGAGCTTGTGGGCGGGGATGGGGGCAGAGACTTGTGCCAGCGGAGGCGTGCGCAGGCCAGCCATGCTGCCCGGCCTGGAGGGGAGTGTCAGGACGGGGGTGGGGCCTCGGCACTCCTGCGCCAGGGTCTGAAGGCGCAGAGAGGAAGAGACAGCAGATGGGCAGTTAGGGGGTTTAGGCCAGGAGGGGAGAGCAGATAGGCCGTTAGGGGGATCAGGCTGGCAGGGGAGAGCAGTTATGCAGTAAGGGGGATCAGGCCAGGAGGGAAGAGCAGTTAGGGCCATCAGGCTGGCAAGGGAGCATTAGGGATATCAGGCAGGCAGGAGAGCAGTTAGCAGCATCAGGCAGGCAGGCAGGCAGGTGAGTGCTTAGGAGCCAGTGGTTCTGGATTGCAAGAGGGATCCCAGATTGGAGAGGGTGCAGGCCAGGCTGAGGGGCCCCCCCACCCTGTGCATGAATTTCGTGCACTGGGCCTCTAGTCAATTATAATTGATTTGGGACCATCATGAAAGTCAGATTCTTATTCTCCAGACATCTGCTTCCTCTATTTCCCTAGCCGTTACTGGGGGTGTGGAGGTGACTGAGAAAAAATTTCCTCCCTGATAAATGAGCTGTTTATTTTTCACTCAGCCTCTTTCTTCCTCTTCCTTCCTTGTTGTAAAAAAGCACTGTTTGGAGCGGCAGCAGTCACACTGGGTTCACGAGGTGCTGATCTTAAAAACAAAGCCCAAGAATGGCACAGCAGAAAGGCAGCAACAGCTGGGGTCTCTCCTGCCTTTGTGAAGCTACTGCATCCAATTACATCCCACTGACCTATGTTCAATGTCAATCAGGTATTGTTCCTTATACCCAAAAGTATTACTAACATAGCTACTATTATCCCTGGCATATTAAAAAACTTGAATATTTATTAAGATGTATTTAATTCATTCATTCAAGTAGTCAGAAAATACACAAAAGATCTTGGTATCTCACTCCTACCATTTTCTCCCACTTTATTTAAAATTTCACCTGCATCTCAGGGGAAACCACTTCCTAACTGCCACAGAATGCTAATATGTTCAGCATACTAATAAACTTATTTTTTAAATAACAAGGAAATGTTTGTTCCGGAGAGATTAGACTTACAGTAACAAATAGAAAAACATTTTTAATGTGCAGTTCTAAATGACGCCTGCTTTACAACATACTTTATAAATGTCAAAAATCCTTTGCCCTAAATGAAGTAGCTGGACTATACCGGAAATCCCATCAAGCCTGTTTCTGCACCCAGCTCTCGGCCACCTGTGCTCATTACACAGATCTCAAAGTCTGAGGTCATTGCCACAGGTTTGTGGCTCCTTTATAGTACTCAAGACCAACGCTATGCCACTGAGTTAGAACACAGAGTTGCAAACTTTTGAATTTGATGACAAGAATCCAAACCAGGGAATCTCACACACACACAAAATCATTATCACAATAATCTCCACCTGTGTTCTCAAATTAGTCACTGCCCAGCACAGTGACTTAGAGATGCACTTACCCAAATTGGCTTTTCCTGAAGGAGCTGGGAAGGCAGGAACAACTTCTATATGCCTCATTTTTTACTTTTGAGAAATTGCTTCTAACAAAGTATAAACTTCTATTTTCCCTCAAAGGAAGTTACACTCAGCGAAGCTCGATAGGTCCCAAGGTTCTGGAAGGCTGTTCCATTTTTAATTGAGATGTTTCCATTGTTCCTGGCAGAGATGGGTGATCTCCTGGCTCTCAGAGTTTGGAAGCCTTCCTTGGGAAAGCTCCCAAGTTGCAAGCACAATTCTTTTCAAATTCTGGTCTCACTAATGTCATTTATTAGTTTAACATGACAACATCTCATCTCTCACCCCTGACTCAGTGAGAAGCACCTACGTCATGCTATCTGGAAGTGCCTCATTTCCAGTGCACCTAAGAAGTCCCATTAGCAATTTTCTGGAACTGCCCCTTAAAGTTCTGTTACTATCATCCCCTCCTCTCCTTCCTCCTCTGCCTCCCGCCTCCTCTTCTACCAGCTGTTATTTGCCAGTCTTCAAAACCACTACTGCACTCCTTATCTCTCTGGATCCTTTTGACAAATCTATCAGGCCTATGAGATAGTCATTCTTTCTCTCGGTTAGAGAAAAGTATGGCTCCATTTTGCACCAAATCAATGGGGATAAAATAAGGGCTTCAGTTTCCCTACTGCGCCGTACTGACTGTTAGATTGGCACATTTACTTATATGCTACCACTCTATCGGGCTGTATTAGCATTTAGGCTGTACCCTGATCCCAGCTTGGGGAACTATTAGGATCTCCTCAGCAGCTTTTCAATGTTATAACTGTATAGCCTTGTTATTCTTAAATTTTGTTTACCAGATCGGATTTATTTCCCTGAAGAGTTAAGCACCAACCAATATTGTCCAACTTGATTTAGTAATCAAATGAAAATAGAAATCATATCTATAGGAAATAGTATTTTAATGCTTTTATGAACATGGGCAAAGTGTACTCATAGAGCAGGAAGAAAAAGATTTTGGAAATCTTTCCAAAATGTATCTACAGTATATCATTTTAAAAGTGGATAATAAGTGTCTATTTTTTATTTAAAAATTTTTAATACCATATCCCTTTTGAAAAGAAAACTTCTTCCCATTTCCAAATATATTCTTCTCCATGTGGCAGGGTATTGCCAAGACTCTGTGGTTTATGATGTGTGGTCACTAAGACTATGTGAAAAATGCTACTAAGGCCAGCGTTCCAGTAAATATCAACCATCACCAAAACCTTAACCCATGTCTATGATGTACACAGAATTACTGTTTAATCAGTTAACGAATATTTATGAACATTTTCTGCAGTGGTCCCAACACGGCTTCCCATCACAACCCCCGGAGCATTTTACAAGAGACTGATGACTCAGTGGCACTGGGGCTGGGCATTAGCTCCCTGGGGACTTCTAACATGTCACCAGAGTTGGGAACTCACTGGGGTGGGGAAGGCATGGGGAACAATGGCATTTGAGAGGGAAGTCAGTCTCAGAAGAAGTCAGGCTCAGAAGACACTCCCTTCCACTGACCAAAAAAAGAAACTCAGAAAGACATCAGTTCTTCAAGGGAGATAAACTGATCACTTTTTAACATGTCAGTGCTTAGCAACAGCTAGAACTGGTGGTCAAGGGCCTTAGAGATGCAGGCATAGGAACATTAGGCAGAGGGGCATTGGATAAAACGAGGGATTACATCACACAGCTTGGAGAGCTCTGGGTACCCAGATTTGCATCATAAAAGGGTAAGAGGCAGGAAGAGAAAGAGATACAAACATATTAGTTTCCAACAAAGTATGTAGTAAGTCATTTAAGCATTCACCTATGAAACAGAAATCCCACAGGTTTCAAGAATAATTTCTCACATGTAGGCAAAGCTGTTTCCATATCCTTGGAGGAAGTGTTGTAATAATGATCATGCTCTAAAATTACTTCAACCGTAATTTCAAATGACATTCAGGCCTACGCTGTTATTAAGAAGGGGAACCAAAGAAGTATTCCCCATCCTCCAGAATTTATTGTACTGCAGCTCCAAACAACCAAAGATAACACAGTTAATTACGTGGTAGCACAGTGCAGGACAAATACAGCTCAACTTTCATATCTGGGCCCTAAACTAGATTCCCAATGGAGAATAAGTGAATGATGACATGAACAACAATGACTAAATTATGACACATCCTTTAACGTCCTTTAAACTGGTTATGTGTTCTTAAAGCAAAAATAATAATAATAATAATAATTAACTGCAGGATTGTTCATAAGAATAATCTCTCAGCTGTATTGTCACAGCACACTATGGTGCCACTTCAGTGTGTTAAGGACATGCAACTTAATTTTCTCTTTAGACTAAAAGGCATTTATGCCCTAGCTGTTTTGGCTCAGTGGATAGAGCATCGGCCTGAGGACTGAAGGGTCCCAGGTTCAATTCCTAACAAGAGCACATGCCTGGGTTGTGGGCTGGATCCCCAGTAAGGGGCGTGCAGGAGGCAACTGATCAATGATTCTCATCATTGATGTTTCTATTTCTTTCTCCCTCTCCCTTCCTCTCTGAAGTCAATAAAAATATTTATTTTCTAAAATTTATGCCTACACTGCTTGGTATATAACTGCCAAATAAAAAGTGGAAAGAACACTTTTCCCAAAAAATTTTAGCGGTTATCTTCCAGCAGATACTCAAGAAGGGAGTAACCTCTTACGTTCCCACAATCTCTATGGGTTTTTTAAATTAAACCCAATTTCAAGGAAAATTTTTGCAGGATCTTTAACAACAAAAAAAGATGCCTATGGCTGTTCCTTTCCATGGTATTTGAGGCTATTTTTACCTCAACGGCCAAAAACAAGAGGTAGTAAAGGCCTCAACATCCTCCTTTAAACTGTAGCTAGAGCTTTACTTCCACAAGCACCACTCCCATCCACTCATGTTTATAAGCATGCTCCTGACCTTGGCTAGCATCCTCCTGAGCTTGACCTTTACTAGAAAAAGGAAGTGACTAAACAAGGAACCCTGTTCGCGTTCATTTGGACTTTATGAGAAATTTCCAAACTGGGTGTTTCTTCCTTTTCTCCAAATCATAACATTTCCAGAGTCCAAACAACCCCATCAAACATTAAAGCTCATTAGCCAACAGTAATGAGAAAGGCAGAAAAAGCCCAAGTTTGCACTTTTTCTTTTCCTCCTCTTTGAGGACAAATTACTGTATTTTGATAGACCTGATATCAAGAGTACAAAGATAAAAGAAGCCAGAATCCAATGAGAAGTGGCACTTGATCAAGGTTTTCTCAGCAATGAAATGGGCTATTATGACACGGGAGAAGCAGAATGTGTATGTAAGGTGAAGAACAGATGTGGGCAGAGTTGTCTTTGACCCCCAGCTCTTTCCAGTATAAGGTCACATATCAAATGACAACTTAAATCTGAGTTTCTGTCTAAAATGGGAACAGTTTTCGCAATAACTCTGGACCAGGCACTCCCAAGCTCCTTGCACATACTAATTCATTTAATCCTTAAAACAATCCTGAAAGGTAGATACTCATTTTACCAACGAAGAAGATGAAACACAAAGGGATTAAATAACGCATGTGCCAAAGCACATGGCAAACAAATATGGAGCTGAGATTCATTTAGAAATGAATTCATAAATTTTAGATGGTCTTGCTCCAAAGTCTGTGCCTTTAATTGCTACACAGATGCTCTATAAGGCTATTAGGAGAATAAATGAAGTAATGTACACAGCACTTGAACTGACAGTTCATTATTATAGCACTTGCAGCTAATTATTATTCACATAAAAATAACAATATTGTTTACTATATTATATAGTCCATACAATCATATTATTTTTTTAATTCTTTATTGTTGAAAGTATTACAAATGTCTCCCTTTTCCCCCATTGACCTCTCCCTGCCTACTTCTGCACCCCAGCACATGCTCCTACCCACCTATTGTCTGTGTCCATTGGTCATGCTCATAAGCATGGATACAAGTCCTTTGGTTGATCTCGTACCCCTCTCCCACCCTCCCCTGCCTTCCCTCTGAGGTTTGACAGTCTGTTCGATTATGATTATTCAGCTGCCTGACATTAGACACGTTCATGCAGAAGCTGGGTGTCTCTCCCGAGTGTTCTCTACAATTCTCTTCCATTCTATGACTTTATTCCTTGCTGGGTCAGTCTGGTTCAAAGAACTCAGACCTATAGTCTTCCCATGGGCCAGGCCCCACAACCCCACTACCATCTGGCAAACCTCTACCCAAAGAAAATGTAGGTGGTTTTGAATAATCTGGAAACTACACCTGCAAGAAGGAGACCAAACTATTGAAAACAGAAGATTTGACCCATTGTTTATAATTTCAAGATGCAGCTTAAGCTGTCAATACAAAAATTTGCTGTATTCTCAAGTTCCAGCTCCACTTGGAGACTGTCCAAGAAAGAGAGTTTGAGTTCTTTATTTCTTTTCTGTGATTTTTATACTGCAAGAGACAGGCATCTCTAGGAGTTGGTGTTCTCCAAAAAAGTCACCAGAGACAGGATCTCTGAAAGGTAAAGAGTAATGTTAGCTATGTTCAAATTTCTCCAATGAAATTGCCTCATTGCAGATTTTCTTCTTGGCATAACTTGTACTTTTAAAAATAGTAGCCTGCTTTTACCAGCAAGTTGGAACCTACTGATGCTGACTTCTAAAATCCTGCATTCCTCCTGTTGCTAGTAATGCTCAAAGTATGTCTCTTAAAGTTATTTGTCAAGCTGTCTTTTTAACAGGCCAATTAGTACTTTCCTCCCAGACAAAGGCATGAGAACCAGCCTCATGGAAAATGAGGGAATCTTTATATATTGAATGATTAGCAAGGAACTTAGAGTGGTCCCCCACTTTTGTCATCAATTCTCCTTCCCTTGGTAATTAGAATTCTAATACTTTAAAAGATGTTAGTGCAAGACAATCTGTAATTTAAAAGAATTTTTATATAATAAAGTTTTTCCCCACAGTGACTGCATCGTTCAATTATCAAAAAACAACACTTAAGGAGAAAAGCAAAAGTCAATTCATATCCTCAGCTTAGACAGACATTATTAACATAAGCAATACAATTATGTTTCTGTGTGTTGAAAATATAAATGTCAAAAAAGATGTAATTGTCACTTCTCTATTATAAATTGTGGAATTATGCTCCTGCAATGCTTACATATAGACAACTGAACTATTCAGTAAAATAATTAAATGAATTCATGTTATGGCAGTAATAATTATAAAGGTTATTTTTTTGAAAGTCTAAAATACTAAATTTCCATTTTATTCCTATTGTCCAGCTTCCAGTGTCAGAGATCAATTGGAAAGAGGTTTAAACCTTTTTCCATCAACAGACCAGTGTGAACAGACACACACGCACATTACTGGGGTTCACTTGTGGTGGTGGAGGGAGCTCAGATCTGGAACTCAGGTTCTCTTCAGTCTAAATCTGCAAACTGGGTCGTAGTATTTTAGCCAATCCATTTACCTCACTATAACTCAATTCCTTCAACTATGAAACTAAGGTACTAGAATAGATGATCTCACAGGTCCCTTCTAGGTCTATAACTATTCTAGAAGTTTCTCTCATTCTCACATTAACTAAAGAAATTGATTTCTACTAAAAACAGACTTATTTTCACTTTCCACAACTTATTGTTTCTCTTTAACTGAGAAGCTGTTTTCTTATAATACACACACACACACACACAAACACATATATATATGCTAACCCAAGAGGCAAATTATTCTCCTCTTTCTATAACACCTGTTTCAGTGCCTTTGAAGATCACATTAGCAAGCAATCAAGTCTTACCCAATAAATAAATAAATAAATTTTTTTCCAAAGCCACTTCAGTTTGTAACTGTATCTCATATTTTCAAGTAAAAAAGAAAAAAAATATGTAGTGTGTGTCTGAGTCTGTGTGTGTGTGTATGTGTTTATGTGGTCCCCCAGGACTGAAGAGTAAATATCAGTCCTATGCCATTTTCCTTTGCCCAACCCAGAATCTCATATAATCAATAAATGAGAGTTATTATAAATGGTTTAATCCAATTAAATCTAAGAAAAATAAGCCATATCAGAGATGAAGAGCATCTCATAACAGTTGGCAGTGATGGGAAAAGGAAAGCAGTCACCCCTTATGAGGAATCAGGTCTATCTTTCCAGGAGTTCTTGGATGACACATTTCTCTGGGAATTTTTTAAAGCCAGAGAGTGCAAATATTGGTTTTAAAAATTGGCCTGATACACTATGACTGTTAGTAACTGAAATGCCAAAAAGCTTTTAGAAAAACATTTTAATTTTGCCAAACTCCTCAAAGGACATGGTCTAACAACTGAAAATGACAACACTAAGTTGCTATCCTTCTCTGTTATTCTTAGAAATTGAGCTTGAGAATGACCAACACAGCACAAAGCACAGACTGTCTTCCACCTGTGGTTCAGCACTTTGTAGAGGACAGTGGGATGGGAGGAAGAGAAGGCAAAGCTGGTTATTGGTCCAAGATGATCTCTGATTGAACTGTTGCCTCTCTCACTCCCCAACTGCTGGTGCCGCTCCACCTCATACCCAAAGTCCCAAGGCATCAAGAGCAAAGAGAAAAGAGCTTTGTAATAGACCTAGAAAACCAATTAATCTAGGTTGGGACCTTGAGGAGGGAGGGAAGCAGGATGAATAAAGGAGAACTGAGAAAGGTAATATTCTGAATCTGTGGAAAGAACAGCAAAGTTGTTCCCTATATAAAAGTGGCCTATGTTCAAATCCCTACCCCACCATTTAGCACTTATATGAACTTAGACAATTAGCTTATTCTATTCATCATTCTCCTCATCTGTAATAATTCTTGTGTCATAGGTTGTTGTGATGATTGAATTAGCCAATATATGTAAAACACTTAGAAATTACTTGGCACGTTAAGCCCTTAATAAAGGTTGACCATGCTAATGGTCGAAAAATTAAGCAATATAAATGCTAAAATCATAAAGTTCGGGAAAAAGAAAAAAGCTAAACAAGAAAGGAAAAGTAATCATAGCTCTTGGTTTTATAGAACAACTAGTGGCCTGGTGCACGAATTCAGGCACATTGAAAAAAATTAATTAGAAGAAATATTTTAATATCGCTATTCACCCTTTCTCTATAATAGAAGAGTCAACCAAATTCACCATCGACAATGACAGATCGAAACACGAAACACATGCATGTAATTAGAACCAGCAAGAGCTTTATATGTATTGCGCATGCCTGAGTCAACATAGCCTTTTATATATGTAGAATAAACTTGCTTAATTAGAGCTGCTTTCTGATTTAGCTAAATTTTTTCCAGCCCAGTGAAGCACCCCAACTTCTCTTTAAGGTAATTGTCAGCAACACAGCAGTAAATATCAACACCAAGCAGATTATTATTATAGATCACACAGGGAGAACAAAGGGTAAACTATTTAACTACAGCAGTGTTTGACTATATTATGTACAATGAGAAAACCTGAAGTCATTTCCAAGGTCCACCATTTCTTACTTCTTTTCAGTCAGATCAAGTTTCTAAGATTTCTAAATCTCCATTTTCCAGCTAATGAAAAGAAAATAGGATTCCACCGAGTCTCCTATCTACCTACTCCAGGACTTCTGTGAGGATCAAATGAGATGAGGCACATGAAAACGCTTCACAGACATTTGATTAATCTGTAAAATGTTTGCACCTGGCTATAAAGCAAGTCATGTTCCTGGGCTGAAGAAACTCCAAGGAGGCTAGTCACTAGGGAGAGGAAGCCAGGCATTGCTATGTGACGTCATTACCTGGCACCCACAGCCACTGTTTCCGGGCTGGGCTGGGCTATGGGCCACATTTTGTGCCATGGGGTCTCGGCAGCATTGGCTGTGATTTGGTGGGGTGTTGTTCCGGGGTGGTGGTGGGGCCTGTGTCCACTTGGGGGAAGCCAAGTATTGGTTTGTTGGCACCAGGTCCATGGTGCCAGCCAGTGCGTGTCATGGCAGCTCCTGCATTGAGCGTTTGCCCCCTGCTGGTCAGGGCACGTCACAGCGACCAGTCAGATGGTCAGACACTTAGCATATTAGCCTTTTATATAGATATTTACATACTGATGTTAATCTAAACACTGATTATTGATTTAACTACAAATAACAATAAAAAAAACATTAAGTAGGAAGGGCATATTGAGAAATCCTTAAGAAGTTAAATCTTCAGCTAACAAAACAGAATGTCAATATAGTCAGTATCAACTGATTATTTAAGAAGTACCTGTATAATCATATTATTTAGTGATTTGGAGGCAATTTGCCTAAGAAACAATTGAAAGAATTTAAAGTGGTTACTTTTACAACAACTAAAAATATGTGGGAATTTTTACAGAATCCAGGTTTAAGAAAAAGGCTTTTTGTAGACAATTTAGGTAATTTTAATATGGACTGGTTATTAGATGATATCACAGAATTATTAATTTTATATGTTTTCTGGTATTGAAATTATGGAGGAGAATATTTTTATTCTTAAGTGATACATGTTGAAGTATTCAGGAGTGAAATATGATATCTGCAAGTTATTTTTAAGATTAAGAAAACTTAAAAAATTCAAGAAAAACATAAGCATATATCACATATTATATATAATAAATATAAATGCTAGGTATGTATTAATTGTTGAATATATGTGAAGAGAATAGGTGTTTATTATATTATTTTTTCAATTTTCTATATATTTTTAAAATAAAAAACTAGAAAACATTGTTTTATATAATAAATAAGCTCTTCTGTACTATAATTGTTTAGCCATGCATGTTTTACTTTGAAAAAAGTAATATAAAAAGTATTTTAAAAATAACTTGAAGAAAAAAGTTCTTATTACTATTCCCCCAAAATTCTCAAGCTACTAAGAGACAGGCACTATTTATCATTCATCTCTATTTTTTAAATTTACATAATAGTTTAAGTTTCCATTTCTGTATTTTCTTCATGTTGTTTTGTCAGCAAATTATCCTCCAATGAGCTTATGTGTTCTGTTAATTAAAATATATAGCACTAAAACTGTTGTCTCAACCACTTAAGAATTAATTCATAAGAAGGGCTGAAAAGAATGCTGCTTTGAGTACACAGTATCAGACTCAAGGTTTATCTTGAGTGGGTCCATAGTGTACGTGTCCTAGACATTTTGAACAGAAAAAATTCTAAATGCATTTGATAAACACTAAAATACAGAAAATTTTTACATAAATTACTTGAATCTGCTCAGGGATAAATATGCTGGTGAAACAACTACCTTTTTTTCTATACACCATTACTCATAAAACATAATTCATATTTCAAACCTTTCACTTACAGAAATAATTGCTGGGTTGTTGTTTTTTTACCAATAATTACAAAATACCAAGTACTGCACCTATGTTGATAAGCTAAACAAAACATTCTTTTCTTAATTTTTCATGTGATATTTTGGGAGCATGTTGCTATTGTACTCTATTTTTGTACTTGAGGGAAAAAGAGATAAACAGTATGGAAATTAAAACAACACAAATCTAACCACAGCTGTCCTCTCAAGGAAAGAATGACTAGTCTGGCCTCAAAACAGTCTTTACATTCAAGTGTATCAGTACAGCTCTGTACTCTACAAATGGAGGTTACTCATCTGTCATCATAGTCTCCTCCACCATTTAGAATATAATTAGGCCTCAAAAATGACTTCATCCACCATCCAATGTAGATGAAGACCCTGAAGGCCAGAACATGAGCTTCTGCCAGCACCAGAGCTCCTTAATGAGAGAGGCTGTGCCATCTGGTCAGTACTGTTCTCTCTAAATGTCACCTGGTTCATAGACCCATTATTTTCCAATATGGATACTGAAATATATGGGGGAGAATATAAGTGAAAAATAAGTGCTATAAATATATAAATGTGTTTAAAAATGAAACTAGTTGACTTAATGGGATGGAATTAAAAGTGATTTTTAGCTTAGGGCATTTTACAATAAAAAGAGAAAATATGGTTGTTGCTCTCCATGGTTTTGTTGTTGTTTTATAAAACGTAACTTAAGAAATATCATCTGTGGTGAATCTGTTTAAAATACTTGCATTTGTGTTCAAAAAAAGTGTGCATTTGGTCAAGCCAGCACATACCCAACTGGGGGTATGAAAAAGAAGAAAGACTACCAAAGAGTGAGTTGGTCTAAATTCTTGTGGTCAGTATGTTCGCACACAATAACGGCAATAAAGAAAGTGAGATCACCACTTAAATTACCATCTAAAAGTAAATTCTGACATCAACCCAAGATAGGCAAGAGATATATAAAGTCACCTGAAGAACAAAAATGGTCCCTAAGTCTAAAAACATTTGACAGAATCCTGGTTTGAGACAACCAGGTATCTAAAGAAAGAGTACATGGATGGAGCTTAAGGCGGGAGAGAAGCTAGAATGTTTAAGGCACAGATATCAAGAATATCAAATTGGAAGTATCTAATGGTTATGAATCTGAAAGAACTCTCCTACAGAATAAAGGAAGAAAAGATGGGATGGGGTGGGACAGAGGAATAGATAACAGAGACATCTTTCTTAAAGCAGAAAGCCAAGTAATAAACGTAGAAAGAATAACGGAAATAAGAAGCACCGTTCGGCAACTGTCACAGAGGTGGTTTATTCAGGCATGGTTGTCAGTGGATGTTGGTGGGTGGAGTTTGGTGAAGAACAAGATGTCAGCAAAATTCTCAGAATACTCTCAACAAAATAACTAGTCAATTTCAAATTTAATATGAAAAACTGGCATACAGCCACATGACCAGGTGTTCAAGGTTAACATCACCAGTGGTGGACAGGTTGGCATCTTGTGCATCTGATGTGATGGGAGCAATGCAGAATCATTTCTGTGTCATTCCACTCAGAATGCATTAACTGAGCCCAGTCAGGGAGAAATATCAGAAATTCCCACATCCAACATCATTAAAGACTTCCAACTCTTTAAAACTGTCAAGGATAGGGAAAGACTGAGGAAATCTTTCAGACTGAAGGAATTTAAAGAGACATGAAAATTAAATGCAATAAATATTCCTGGACAAGATCTTGGACTAGAAAGGAAAAAGAGGCACTGTTGAGTTTATAATGTTGAAACTGTAATGAATGGTAGTGTTGTACCAACACTCGCTTCCTGACTTGGAGTGCTGCATACTGGTTATGTAGAAGAGCGTCTCTGTTTGGAGGAAACACACACTGAAGTGCTTTGAGTGGATGGGATATCATGTCAGCAGCTGGCTCTCGTAAGGCTAAGAAAAACACTAATGATCACACACCAAGCACGCACAATGGAGTGAATACGTGAAAATGTTAACAAATGGGGAATCTGGGGGTATAGGAGTCCTTTGTTCCATTTGACAACTTTTCTATAAGTTTTAAAATCATGTAAAAATTAATTATTTAAAAATTAATTCACTGGGGAAAACATATTATTATAACATAGCCAATGTATTTAATTGAAGAGAAGGATGTCAATACGGAAATGAAACTTTACAATAGGGAACCTTCACATTCTAATTGGCTCAAATCTGCTTTAAATGAAATAAGTGCTTTATTCCTTATGAAGGTTACTATAATTTTGGCCTACCAGTCAGACAGTCTTTTTTGAGGAGTTGGAACCAAGTATTTAAAAAGTCAGTTGTTAATAGCATCAGAAGCAGCAAAATTAGGAGCAAATTATCCTAGAGTCCCTATGAAGTCTCTTCCATGAATACGGTGAATCTGACTCATTTGGATTCAGAGCTATTCAAAAGCAGAAATTAGACCTGAAATGACTGGAATAATGGCTCCCTATCTCTACCATCCTGATGTGTCTCACTCAGTTGGCAGGAACCCTGTAAATAATGTGCTGCCAACAGCCACTTGCCAAAGCAGGCTATTCCTTATAGAGCCTCTACCACATGTTCAAACACATTCACTCCTCAATAAGTAAGTATATACATATAACACTATGTTCACAAAACAGAATTACGGTACAGAAGTTAAATTTTCAATTAGCAATAATCGTGCCTTGGATAAAACTCATTGGCTACGACACTGCCACTGTGCAAAGCTTGTATAGCAATTAAAACAAGTAACTTAGATCCACATCAAAGGGTGCCTCAGAAAAGCAGATCACTATGAAAACTGTATCACTTGTGTACATTTTCTCCATCTGTGTGTCTTTAAGCTGGGACATCGATCTTCTACCTCTGGACTCAAAGTCAGACTGGAACTTACACCATCATGTCTTCTGGGTCTCCAGCTTGTCAACTACAGATCTTGGGACTTCTCAGCCTCCATAATCACCTGAGCCAATTCCTTACAATAAATCTACCTACCTACCTACCTACCTACCTATCTTCCTATCCTCCTATTGGTTCTGTTTCTCTGGAGATAAATTTAATAACACTTTAGGTAAATGTTTAAAATACTAAGAAAATAATACTATATTTAATTCATGACTGTGTACCTAATTGTGCAAAAGTAACAGACTAGAAAGAGAGGCACTAAGTTTATGATGTTGGCTGACTAGAGAATGAGACAGGGAAATGAGACTGGAGATGAAGGACGGAGTGAATTTTATCTGTGATATTCTATTTCTTTTATGAAAAAAGATGACCTAATTATGTTGATACAGAAGGGCTTGCTCAGGCTAACAGCCCACTGAATCATTCGCCAGCCATATGATGTAACCCAAAGTAATGGCATATACCTAGAGTCTATAGTTAGTCCTGAACGCATAGTTAGAAAGCGTGGACTGACATGAGCTAGCAATCGCCGCACACTGAGCAGAATTCAGTTCCTGCAGTGTTTGATGTGAGACTTTTAAATGAAGGCACGTGTCTTAAATGCTTTAAAACTTTGCAAATCGTCGTTAATTTTTCTCAAAGTAACCCATAAAATTAAAACGAAGATCTTCTGATCCACTGCTTTTCTCTGAAGCTCTGATAATTGGATAAGTGCTTAATTGGCATGCTTTAGCTTCCATGATGGCAAGCTAATTAAAAAAATATTGTACAGAAAATAGAAAGCCCTTTAGATTCCAGCTTTTAAAATGTTAATTGGATACTCTAATGAAACACAGCGTGATTGTTACTTAATTTTATGACCTATATAAACTACCATAACATGCTCACCAACAAATATAGAATCAACCTATCTACTGATTTTTAGGATGGGGCCTGACCTGACAATAGTAGGATTTAAGAAAGATCAATATAATATAATTTGCGGGCTCTCCACATCACTGAGAGTAACATCAAAGTCTTTGCGGTGGCCTATATAATTTGGACACCTGTTCCCTCTGGCCTCACCTTCTTTCACCTTCCCGCCATTCAGTTCCCTGGCCTCCTTCCCCCACACGGCAGCCGTGCTCCCACCTTAGGGCCCTTGCACAGGGAGTTCCCACCACTCAGATGTTCTCCCTCAGGTAGTCTCCTGGCTCACCCCCTCACTTCCTCTAGGTCTTCACTCAGAAGTCGTCTTCTTGGTAATGCAACGTAGCACAGCCACTGTGAAAGATAATGCGGCAGTTCCTCAAAAATTTAAATATATAACTGCCATTCGATCCAGCAAGTCCACCTCTAATTACATACCCAAAAGAATTGAAAGCAGGGTCTGAGAGAGATATCTGTACACCCATGTTCACAGCAGCATTAGTCACAAGAGCCCAAAGGAGGAAATCTAAATGTCCACCAACAGATAAATGGATAAACAAAATGTGGTGTATGCCATACAATGGAATATTATTTAGCCTTAAAAAGAAATGAAATTGTGGCATACACTATAGCATGAATGAACACTAGAAACTAATGGTAAGTGAAATAAGCCAGGCACAGAAGAGCAAATATTGTATGATTCCACCTATACGAGGAACTCAAAATGGAAGAAAGTAGAACTGTGGTTACCAGGGGCAGGTGGGAGGAGTGAATGGAGACAGAGTTTCAGTTTGGGATGACGACAAAGTTCTGGAGACAGACTGTGGTGATAATTGCACAACAAAGTGAATGTACTCGATGCCATTGAATCGTACACTCAAAAATGGTTGAAAGGATAAAATTTGATGTTGAACACATTTTATCTCAATAAGAAGAAATAAATTTTAAAGTCACCTTCTCTTGTTACCCCTACCTCATTGGAAACTGCAAGCCTCATCCCAATCTGGCATCCCTTACCCTCTCCCCGGCCTTTTTCCCTCCTCTTAGCACCAAACATACATATTCCTCTGCTTACTTAGTTCACTGTCTGCTGCCGCTCCTGGAATGTAGCTGCTGAGGGCAAGGCTGTTGCCTGTTTCACAGCCCCAGAGCCCACAGCAGTGCTGGGCACACAGAAAGCACTCAGTGAATACTTGCTGAATAGATTGTCACTGCTGTGCCAGAGGACTAGTGCAGAGGGCACTGGAAGCCAAATCAGCCACTCAGAGGCTGTGGCCGGAATCCAAGAATCAGACAGTAAGGCTGGGGCTGTGGCATTTCTATTACGAGGGAAGTAAGTATAAACCTGAAAGACACTCCAAAAAAGGATCTGTAAGATCTGAAAACAGATTGGAAAAGCAATGGAGCAGAAAAAGGTGTCAGGATGGGCTCTATTTTGAGCCAAGAAGAATGGAAGCACACATAAGAGAAATGGGGACAGGAAGCTGGTTTTAATAAAATATAACCAGCACGGAGCTGACATGTCAAAACGGGAGGTGAGGATCTGTGACCCCTGCCCAGGGATAGTTTAAACTAAAGAAGGAATAAAATGCACCAAGAGAGCATGTACTTACAAAAAGGAAGAGCAACGGTGCAGGGCATGGCTGGTGGACACACACACCACCAAGGGTCAGGAAGAAAAGAAAGAATGGAAACAGCATTCAGGTGGCGGTGGGGGCCGAGGCAGCCACTGCAGCGGCGAAGGCCGAGCCCCTTGCACGAATTTCGTACATCAGGCCTCTAGTGTTAATAATAATGGTTGCAAATTGTCAGAAAAAAAGTTAGACTGGGCCATCAAACTCTACTTCAGGCGTCCTCAAACTACGGCCCGCGGGCCACATGCGGCCCGCCGAGGACATTTATCCGGCCCACCGGGTGCCCCTGCCTGTCCTGCTTAGCAGCCTACTCGTCCCGGGCCCGCAGTGCACATAGGAATTTGTTCATAGTTGTTTTTTTTAAAACTATAGTCCGGCCCTCCAACGGTCTGAGGGACAGTGAACTGGCCCCCGGTTTAAAAAGTTTGAGGACCCCTGCTCTACTTAGTAGCCATGAAACTGAAAATTAAGTTTTCCTTTTAGTAATGGCTAAAACCTCAAGCTAATCTAGAAAATTCCTTTGTGAAATGTATGTTTTCTATTCATGCTAAATTCCTCTGAAATCTAGGGCTGCTACTAGAAACAAGATAAAAGTATGATATAACTAAATGCTATACAAATAACAGTATCTTTATATTCAGTTTCCTGTTCTATCAATAAAATAATAGAATTGGCTTTGACTAAATAAAATTCAGAAACCTGAGACTCAAACTATAATAAGGATGTTTCTTGGTTAGCTTGTTCCAAATGAGGTTCAGCAGTGAGTGAATGGAGGCGAAGGATGACAACATTCCAGGGAAGCAGCATCTGCAAGTGCATCTTCCACCCAGCTCTCTCGAGATGGCTGAAAAGACCCGCCTGTTCTTTCATTTAACAGATATTGAGCAACTGTTATTTATTTTGTTTAACACACATTTACAACATCAGACACATGTTCTAATTTAAGTATTAACTTATCTAATCCTTATAATAACCCAAAGAGATAAGCACCATTTCCCCCCCCCTCATTTATGGGTGAGGAAACAAGCACAGAGGGGTTAAGCAGTTAGCCCTGGGTCAAAGAACTAATAAATACGGGAGCTGAGGCTGTCTGAGGCCAGAGTTCAGGCTCTTCACCACTGAGCTCTACAAAAGGAACAAGGCGAAGCATGAGGAATCTACTGGGAAACAAGACTGACCTGTCTCTCTCTGCCCCCTGGGGAGTTCACCTTCTAACCAGGAGGGGTAGGTAAAAAGCAGAAAGTAATGGGGGAATAAGGACACATAATGTAACACCTTAATCAATAAAGAAATTTTTTTTAAAAAGCAGACAATATAAAACAATTTACTTACAGGCCCAATTACTACAATGGAGAAGTGATGGGATACCACAACATAGAGGGATAAAGGATGCTGGACATATTCCCTGAGCTGTCATTGATTCCTCACAAAACCCTGAAAAATAACTAGTAAGATATGTGATCATTGTGGAGATGAGGTAGTTCTGGCTCAGAGGAGAGGTGAAGGCCAGGGGCAGGATTCATCCCTAGTCTGAGTATCCCTGACATCTGTCTAGTTCCTAATAACAAACTACTTTACTTTCTTCAAGATTCTTCCCACGTGTCGTAATCCTTTTGCATTACATCACTTTAATTCCCTCTGAATGACACTATGAGAGGTTGAAGAATTTATCATGAGTGTGTTGTCAAATGCAGGAGACATGTTATCGCTCTGACAATGGTCATTTAATACAAAGCACTCTGTTCACAATAAGACTGTGATGCATATTGGTTAATGGCGTTCATCTAAAACTGATTCCTATCCTTGTTGGTCTACAGCAGCCCTGTCCTGGTAGCTGAGGAGCTGGTTAAAGAAATGGAGGCAGAAGAATAAACATATATCTAATGACTTCATTCTAAGGACCATGATAGGTGTTTTTACAAGTTAACTTATTCAAATAGCTAGAAGAGCTCAGATGTTTCAGATAAGACAGATCTGAGAGCCTGTTGGGACTGACTTTAAAAACAACTTTCCCTCATTTTAAAAGTGCTATAAGGAAAATGGAATGCAACCAAAACACACAATTTCAAGAGTACAGACATTTTGTAGTCATTAAGAATTATGTTTACAAAGACGTTAAACAAATGGATATTTATGTTCTAATAGTTACATATTCAGAAAAAAAGAGCATAAAAACTGATTAAGTATAAGCTCCCTATAATATATCTATTTTTATATATAAAAATTTTCTGGAAATACACAAAAAGGAGTAATATTACCAATGGCTCCCTAGGGAGTAAAAATGAGAAGATGGATAAGAGGAAATTTTAACCTTCACTGTACAACCTCCCTTAGTTTCCTATCCTGATTTTTTAAAATTTAAACAAAATTGCCTTTAGGAAGAGTTTTTAAATGATGGGTAAAATGGTGAAAATTCTTTTAGGTTGTAAAGTTATCTTAAATGACAGGACAAAAGTTTTTAAATATAGAATAATTTCAACTGTGTTCCCCTCCCAATAAGAGAAACTAGAAAATTCCTAAAACACTATTAAGAATAGTTACCCCTAAAGGGTCAGTTTTCACTTTTTTACTCTGTAAACTTTCTTATATGTTTAAAATATTTACAATAAGCATTTAACAAGTAGAATAAAAGAAATGTGCTATTATAAGTAATAGGATGGATTATAGGAGTTGCTTTCGCCACATCCTAAAGTCAAATATTAAAAGGCCAAAATTGTCACTGGAAGATGAATAAATCCAAAGTAAAGACTAAAAGATCCTCTTCTTGCTGAAATGCAGCCAAACATGGCCTCAAAGTCCTATTTCAAGGAAGGCAGAATCACGCCTTAATTTTAAATACTTTTGACTTAAGTTTCTTTTCCTACTCTAGTCTTCTTTGCTACAGGTATTAACCATATTTTCTTTCAAAGAAGGTGATAGTGTCAATTAGCTGGTGCCAGGACACAGACTCCAACCTCAGTGTGACAAGCAACTACCCTCAGGCTAGAAGCTTCTTCCCTCACCTCTTGAGCACTGTTTGCTTCTATACCTCCCAATTCCTTCCGAGTTTAGTTTTCCTTCTCAGAAAATGTGACCTGCCTCCACCGAGTATTATTAACACAACTGCATCTTACAAAACAGTGAAAGGAAGGAAATTACTACTTTAAGTCATCCTGATGCCGAAGTGTCCTTTATTAGCAAAATATGGATCTTCTTTGTAGCTCTGTGGGAAATATAGTGGCATCCTGTTCACTATCATCAGGCATCCTCCCGTTTGAGGTGCAAGATCCTCTGTGAAGTAGAAACAAAGAAAAGCAGGGAGCTCCAGCTCCTCTGTGATGGAGTGAGCATACGGCAGCCTCTCTTACTTTTCACAACCAAGATCTCTGGGCACAACACAAAAAGCAGCAACTGAGGACTCTGAAAAGTGAACTAAAAAGGTGAATGGTAAAGGAGAGTCAAAAGGGACCTAGTTTTAAATTTTAATTTATTTTATTCTGGCAGCTATGTCCTGGGGCAGGATCCCAGCAAAGAGTTCACCAACAGTAACAGAGCAGTGGTGCAGCAGCATGAGCAGCTCAATCTCCAAATGACACCCTGCCCTGGACAAACCTGAAAAAGGGCCCTTGTAGACCAGAGTATGGGGGTAATCATGAAGAGAAAAAAGACAGAGAAGGGAATCCCCTAATTCTATACAGAAATTGGCACAATGCCCAGCCTCACGCTGAGCTGTGCATTCATGGGACGGTCTCAAAGCACCATATCAAAGAGCTTTGCAAACTGAAAAGACCGAACGTAGCACCCAAGTCTGACTAACCCTTGAGAGGCACCGGCATGGGACAGACCCCAAGTAGCAGAACAAAGGCTTTGAAAACTGATCTGAGATCAGAACCAGTACCCACAGAAGGTGAGACAGAAATGCAGTGTGACTCTAACAGCAAAAACAAAAAAACAACATTGTACAACCCCCAACCTACATAGCATAACATAAATAATATCCAGAACACAACCCAACAGAATTGCATATACAAAGAACTAGGAAAATATGACCAGTTCTCAAGAGAAAAAAAAATCAGATTCCAACCCTGAGATAACCCAGATGATAGGCATTATAATATCCTCCATGAGAATATAGAATGAATGGAAAGATAGAAGTTCTCAGCAGAGAAACAGAAACTAGAAAAATAACCAGTGGAAATCGTAACTGGATGGCTCAATAGAAAAATAGATATGACAATTTCAAAAGAGTGAGCTAGAAGAGTCAGTTAATTATCTAATCTGATAAGAGAAAAGATTCTCAGAAAAATAAGCAGAGCCCTGGCCAGGTAGCTCAGTTGGTTCGAGTGTCGTCCCAATATGCCAAGGTTGTGGTTTCGATCCTGGTCAGGGCACATACAAGAATCAGCCATTGAATCATAAATAAGTGAAACAACAAGCCTCTCTCTCTCTCTCTCTCTCTCTTTCTCTCTCTCTCTCTCTCTTTCTCTCTCTTCTCCCCTCACCCCATCCCGCCTCCCTGCCTCCTTCCTCATCCCAGTTCCTCTCCCCTCTCTCTAAAATCAATAAAAAAGCTAGCTTCTAGTATTCATGTCAATGTTGTTCTAGAATAAGAGGAGAAAAAGACTGGTAGAGAAACTATTTGAAGCAATAATGGCCAAAACTTCCCAATTATTAAAAGATAAATTTATAAATACAAGAGTTTCATAAACTTAAAATAGAATAAGCTCAAAAATAACCACTCTTAGACACATCATAATCAACTGCTTAAAAGCAAAGATAAAGGAAAAGTATTCCCAGCAGATAGAGAAAAATTACACATTATAAACAGAAGAAGAATAATTTTAATGACTGAAGATTTCTCATCAGAAATGAGAGAGGCCAGAAGACAATGGAAAAATATCTTCAAAGTGTTAAAAGAAAAAAAAAAATCGCTAACCTAGAAATGTATATCCATTGATAACATCTTTCAGGAAAGGCAGCTAAATAATGCCACTTTTAGACAAAGGAAAACTAAAAGAATCATTTTTACTAGACCTGCTCTAAAAGGAATGCTAAAGGAAGTGCATCAGGCTGAAGGGAAATGATACCAGAAAGAAACTTGTATTTTGACCAATTAAAGAACATTTACAGAAATGGTAACTATCAGCGTAAATATAAAAGGTTATTTTCCCCAAGTTTTTGAAAATGTGTATAATTGTTGGAAGCAGAAATTATGCCACTGTTTGATAAAGTTTTCAATATAAGTAGATATAATACATATCACGAGTATAATATAAAGGTGAATGGGAGAGGATAAAGGAACGTATATGGTGATAAGGTTTCTACATTTAAGTTGTATAATATAAACAGTAAATTGACTATGAAAGTTTAGGTATGTATACTGTCACCCTTGAACATCCAACAGAAAAATATTTTCCCAAAGAGATAGAGCCAAAAAGCCAATAGAAAAATGAAAATGAAATACTAAAAAGTTAGATTCAAATTATTGAAGAGAAGACAGGAACAAATAGCAGAGAGGATACACAGAAAACAAATAATACAATGGCATTTCTAAATCCAATCATATCAATAATTATACTAAATGTAAATGATCTAACAGACCCATGTAAAGTCATCAGAATTTTTCAAAATAACAAGAACT
This sequence comes from Plecotus auritus, assembly GCF_963455305.1. Lineage (NCBI taxonomy): Eukaryota > Metazoa > Chordata > Mammalia > Chiroptera > Vespertilionidae > Plecotus > Plecotus auritus. The sequence continues at coordinate 51,316,086 of NC_137776.1, forward strand.
AACTACTAGTAAATGCTACCTACAAGGAACCCATTTTAAAATATAAAGACCTAGATAGATTAAAAGTAAAGGATGAAAAAGTATGTCATATATACAATCATCAAAATAAAGCCAGAAAGGCTATCTTAATTCCAACCAATCTCCTATTCTTGCCTGTCCTAAACTTTAATCCCTCTCTATTAACATATGTACTTACAGAGGCTATTTCCTCATTCCTCATAATATCATTTCCAGAGTATTAATCTATATTTCTTGGTGATTTAGAAAATATATCAGCATATCCCTCCTTGCTTTTTATGAACTTACCATCTAAGAGAGACAACATTAATGCAACAGTTTATTAATATACATTATATATAACATATCTAAATATATGTTTGGAAAATATGTTAAGTTCCCTGTGTACAGCGATGACTTCATAGGCTTTAAGAATGGCATGGCATTCTCACTAAAATTGCAGGTTAGGCGGTTTAGAGAATAGTGTTGGAGAAGAGCGAATTCATATGAGAAGCTTGAGAAAAAAACGTATTTTCAGAAGCAACTAAATGTAGGTTTTGAGAAAACGTGCATAAAGCAAGCATAAGGCTGAATAGTACATAGATAAGCCTCTTAGAATTTTATTAGACTTATAAAGATTCACAGCAGTATTAAACAGAGCATGCCTCTCACTGCATCTTACACTATAGGGATGAAATAATGCTTTGGGGTTTATACCTAATAGATGTCCTTTAATCAGTATTTTTTATCTAAACATTCTCACTAAGAAGTTATAGCCTTACAGGCACCACCGCCCCTCCTTCACCAGTCACTTTTTTGAGGTGACAGGGAAAGGAGAGAGAGAGACAGACAGACAGAGGGGAGGATGGGAGAGAGAAGGGGAGAAGGGCAAAGAGGAGGAGATAATTATGCAAGCGGGTGAAAACTTCCACAATGGAAATTCATCAATTGTCCAAAACACATGGATCAAGGTCTTCAATACAAAATTTTCAGTTATAATTAAAACCAGGGGAACAGATTGATTGTTTTAGGAGAAAGCAAAAGATGACAACCGAGAAAAGTGAAGACCTGAACCCAGTAGTACACGTGGACGATTATTGTCCTCCTCCACCTCACGTGTTTTCACATATATTCTGTGATTTGCTTAAAGAAAAACAAAACACTCAGCTCTACATAAGAGGAATATTATTTCTATTGTACAAATGAGGCAATAGACGAGACAAAAATATCTTACCAATATAGGCATCCCTCACATTTATGATGCAATTCATTTCTGGAAACCACAATAAAAAAATCGTTAAGTGGACTGTGTGGAATTTATTAAACTTGCAAAATGCCTAGTTGCTCACTTGTTTATCTTCTTAAAGAAAATGCATTCTATTCTATTGTGAGTAATCATGAAGCAGTATTGCAGCCCCCAAGGCTGCGCCTGTGGGAAATAGCCTCTTTCACAATCCCCTAAAGGAGAGGCCAGGGCAGCTTCCAACCACTCTCCACTTGGCTGGAAATGCCAACATATCAGACCTTAAAAAGAAGAAATTCTGGATAGAAAGACAGTAACTCTCCTTATCTGAAATCACAAACACACACCAAAAAACAAATAGACACACATACCTTGAAAAATAGGTGAGTATACACTCTCTGCCAAAACATGATCAACAAGAAGTTAATTAAGCATTTTAGCTGTCAAAGAAGAGTGCTTGGTTCAGGAAAATTTAGGATTATGTGTCTGCAAAAGGACCTAGCCCCTTACTGGTATGGTTAAAGCGGAGAGTTGTTCTCTCCTCTGCTTCTTTTTTCAATTGATTTCAGAGAGGGAGAGAGAGATAGAAGTATCAATAATGAGAGAGAATCATTGATCGGCTGCCTCCTGCATGTCCCACACTGTGGATCAAGCTCACAACCTGGGCATGTGCCCTGACCGAGAAAAGAACCATGACTTCCCAGTTCATAGGTCGATGCTCAACACCACTGAGCCACACAGGCCGGGCTCTTCTCTGCTTCTTAAGTTGTGTACAAAGCCTAGTAAAACCAACAGCACTACTGCTGTGTTAAATGACATGTAGAATTTTCTCCTTATTGTGCTTTCATACCTCTTTGCTTTGAACACAGTGATACGATATCTTGAATACATAGAGATACTCTAGACCAGTGGTTCTCAAAGTGTGATCACTGGAACCAGCAACATCAACATTACCAGGGAACATGTTAGAAACGTAATTCTAATCCAGACCTACTAAATCAGAAATTTGGGGGAGGGGGGTCAATTTATTCTCACAAGTCCTCCAGGTGACTGATGCCCCGTGAAATTTGAAAGCCATAATTCTAGAAGTCTTTAAATATGGACATAAGTCTGACCTTCATTTCTCCAAGTTGTCTGGAAGCAATGATTTAGTTAATCGTGACTCAGGGTGCTCCTCATACTCATGACACTAGAATGGCTGTAGAAGAACCTCATCTTTTGATCTCTGCCTCTCTGCCATGCAAGGATAGGATATTCATGGGGTCCCTAAGGCAGGAGGAAGACTCACACCCAGCGCCAACTCTCAACCAACATATATAAACATCTGTCTTCTCCGTGAAAGAAAGTCAAGGTCTCTCTCTCCAAAGAGGTGGCCTTTCTTGATAATCACAATATTTCCAACTTATAGTGGGTTATCCAACATAATTTTCAGTTTACAAAGCCCCTCCAGATATATATAATTTAGCTGCCATAATAACCCTATGAGGCAGGTTCTGTACTCCCCCTAACAGTTTGCAAAGGAAGAAGCTGGAGCTCAGAGAACTCTGAGTAACCAGCTACCAGCCCGAGATCAGCCAGCCGGTGAAGGTACAGAGCCTCCACTGTTCACACCAAGCAGTCTACATGAAAGAAACAGCTCTGTGTTCATGGGTGAACTGCTGAACCTGCATATGGGTATTTCCACACCCATAAAACAGAAGTAAAAGTAGTGCCTACTTCACAGAGTTTATGTGAGGATTAAATAAGATAATCCACATAAGGCTCAAAAAAACAGTGCCTGGTATGTAGCACATTTACAATAAATATTAACCATAATGTATTGGCTATAATTACTGATCCGACACCACCACCACTGCAGCTATTAACAACAATTCAGCCACTACTACTGCACCAGGGAATTGGGCATTTTTAAACTTATTACAGTTTTCCTTTTCTCCTGCCTTCAAACTTCTTACACTGTCCAGACTAGGCGTCCTCAAACTACGGCCCGTGGGCCACATGCGGCCCGCCGAGGACATTTATCCGGCCCGCCGGGTGCCGCTGCCTGTCCTGCTTAGCAGCCGACTCGTCCCGGGAATTTGTTCATAGTTTTTTTTTTTTAAACTATAGTCCGGCCCTCCACTGGTCTGAGGGACAGTGAACTGGCCCCCTGTTTAAAAAGTTTGAGGACCCCTGGTCCAGACCATCCTATGTTGAGTGTTTATGCAATAGCCATGATTTCCTCATCTATTGTGTTATGATAGAATTTACAATAAGAAAAAAAAAAACACCCTTCATATTTTTGTGAGCAGCTATTCCAAACATCAGACACTTTTATTCCTACTTCAATTTAAAGATCAGCTTTTACAAAGATAAACAAAATAATTATGTCAAATGTACACAGCCTTCATCCCCGCGAGCTTCTTAAGATGCAAAGGAAAACAAAAGGCTTAAATAAGGCTGGCAAATCAGAAAGCGGGTTTAGGCTCCTTGCCACTAAATTGATCAAAGATAGTCTGAATTTCCAGTTGTGTAAATGAAAAACAGAAACTCTTCTCTGCACACATCCTTCCAGATATATATGCCTGATTGCAGCCCTTTGAAGTTGACACAGCTGAAATCAGATTTTTTTGCATGAATTATGCACTACAGCAGAACAGAGAGACCACTCGGAATATGACTCATCATACCAAAGAAAGCTGAAGGCACCACTTGCACTGTGCATTTTCTGGGAAGCCAGCATTCCTGAACTAGGTGAGAGACCCATGGTGAGGGGTTACTGCAACTAGGAAAGGTGCAGCCGCAAAGCCTACTCAGCTAATTGCTTCAACAACAGCACAGACTCACTCATTTGTGTTTTGGTGGCTTTATCCCACCGACTTCCAAGTCCACTGACCTAACCCACCATAACTAACTATTTAAATCCAGTGAGCAAATGAGAAGTTAACATTCATTCTCATTCATTTCAATCAAGTCAACATAAACCAGCAAAAGATTCAAGTCTAAATTTAAAACTTCATTTAATTTTGTACCTAAAGCACAATGATTCAAGTTTAAATGTTATAATTTATTTCAGCATTTATATGCTCCAACTTTGAATTATACAAATCCAAACAGTTCGTATTTATTGGAATTCAAAGGCCTGCATAATAGAATTTTTGAGTGCCTTTGAAGTATTTTTAAGGATTCCCCTAAACTTATTAAAAAATTCTACCAAAATATATTATTTCCTATAGGGAAATAACTTCTACACGGAAACTACTTCTAAATCAAATGTATTCAGCTTAGTACTATATCAAACTCATCAAGACGCAAGATAATAGATTTCATACTTACATATGAATGGCTTATTAGCTCAATAAGTAAATCCATATTTGGGGGAAACTACTGGTTTTTCAGCTTGGCCATAATTCCAACGTTATTCCTACTTAATTTATGTAACAGATTAAGCATTTATTTCTCTACGTTAAATTCAAAAGCAATTTTTGTGCAGGATTATGAAGCAAAGCAATTCGAGTTAGAGAGCTGTCTGAAATTATAAAGGTCAGCTTTGAACTTAGAGCTAAAGATGATGGGTCAGGAATTACTCAGAAATTATTTTATTCAGTCCATTCAACATTTACAGCTAGAAACCCCAACCAGCTATAGTTGATCCCACTTGACCAGGAAACGAAAAAAACTTCTGAGCAAAGGCAAAAAATAGTTGGTCAGTGGCAAAGCTGGCTCCCTGTTGATGGCTTGTAACTTCCCCTCTTTCAAACCTCAAGCTCTCAAGGGCAGGGCCCCCACTGTAGGCACCTCTCAGAGTGCGGCTCAGGGGCTCAGCTTCTGTTGAAGTGATGTTTCATTCCTACATGCTTTTACTACCTGTGAGACTAGCCTTCTAACTACTTGCTTTTGGCTCATGATATATATGTGGTTCTTTTTCTTGCCTGTCTTTTGACATGGAATCCATACCCTCTGCAAGAATTCTATACAGGCATATATGTGCCTGGACAACTCTGGTTTCTCTGAGGGTTCCCACTTTTCCTTTTATTCTGACTTAGATAGATGTATATCTACTCTATTAAGAATGACTCTCCCCAGTTCTAGCTTCTCACCCTAATTTTACTGGCCCACACCCAACATCACACAGCTAAAGCTTTGTTTTTGAGTCAGGAGAGTATCTCTCTCTGAAAAAGCTCAGCGAGAGGAAAAGCTCAAAGGTGTTTTGGTTCCTTTAAGCTCATGCATCCTTCATCTTGCACTTGGCTGAGTTCCCAGGTACCAATTCTCAAGGCACATGGGTGGCTTTGGACATGTACCTAAGCAAATACACAGGGTGGAACAAAAGTAGGTTTACAGTTGTAAGTACACAAAACACAGTTTATTCTTGTATTATTATTTATTGATTATTGTATTATTTTCCATAGGAACAACTGCAAACCTACTTTTGCCCCACCCTGTAATCTTTAAGAGGCAAATAAAGAACAGGGGACTAGGAGTTAACATATCTGTAACTCAGCTACTAAGTTCACAATAATGTGTGATCCTGGTGACTCATTATCCCTCTAAGATCTATTTTCTCAACTGTAAAGTTAAAGAGGTTTTGTAATCTCAAAGTTTTCTCCCAGCTATGAAATTCTATTACTCTTTTTTGCAAAGGTAATTATTAAATGAATTCCCAAGCTTAAGATATTATCTACTGTTACTTTCTCATGTCATCTCTCCTCTCTATTAGTATGGACAATTGAAACTCAATTATGTACTACAAGGCAAAAACACTGGGGAAGATTCCCATATAAACTTCTATTCTAACAGCATGTCTGAGTAAGCAATTCAATGTTCCTGTTGATTAAAGCACTCTGAAATACACATCTATATGGAAGTTTAAAGAAGCAGTTTAAAGAAGCAGAACCCATTGGCTGAGTACCTACTATGGGGCAGGGATTTAGTTAAGCACTTTACTACAATTAACTCTAATCTTCATTATCTGAAAAGTTAATGTAATCTTCATCTCCCAGGACCTAGGAGATTCTTTAGCTTACCCAGAGTCACAGCTCCAATAAATGGTGGTAGCTGAATTCAAATGCAAGAGCTGTGCTTTGGGCTGGCCCGCTGGTGAGGAGCTGAGCAAGCATTTAATATCTGTCTGGGTAGGGGTCATCACAACACACAGCTGCCTATCACACCATATTCATGCAGTAAAACTTCCTGTTGCATTTAGCAGGTTTCATTTACACTGTGCCCTTCTTGGAAGGTGGGAGTTGATTTCCCTAGGGATGGCTTCAGATTTGCCACATGTGAGAAAAAAGAAAATCTATAAGGAAAAAAATACATACACACACACACACACACATACATACATATATACACACACATATATATGGAAAAGGTATAACTACTTCATACAGTTAAAAAAATCTGTTATAAATAAAAACATGTTGATGACCCTATCACTTTGAATAAGGAAATAAAAATGGAATGAATAAAAATGAAGTTTAAAATAAGTCAAAAATATAGAAATCATTCATTTTAACTCAAGAGTTTTAAAACTGACTTCTAAAAATGAAGAGGAATTAGTACTACCAGATAATAAGAGATATTATAAAGTTGCAATAATAAAACAGCCAAATGCGAAGGGACTTTGATATATGACAAAAGTAGTATTTCAAATTAGAGAGGAAAATATATAGATCATTTAATAAAGCATGTTAACGGGGGGAGAAGAGGGTAACTAAATTGAAGTTCTCATGTCTGACACCAAAATTAATTCAAGATGGATCAAAAATTCAAATATTAAAAAACAAACAAACATAAAATACTAAGAGAGAGTTAATATGTTTATCTCTAGGCCCTCTTGAAACTCCAGTAAAATCACTATGAAGAATAAAGGAGGTAAACTTCCAAAAGGACAAAAGACAATGATAACAGATAAGAGGTATCACCCAACATCTTGGAAGATGAAAAGCAGAAGAGAGAGTGGTAAGACTGATCTAGTCAAGAGAGGCCACCGAATCCTAACTGCCTGCCAATAGTGGAAGTCAGAGAAGGATGCCCCACACCTCTTCGTGTACAAGAGCCACCTGGCGGTCCTGAGCGTGTTGAAACTGGTTCCGCAGACTGTGGTGAGGACTGCAGTGAGGAATGGGGTGAGGACTGCGATGAAGACTGGAGTGAGGACTGCAATGAAGACTGCAGTGAGCACTGACTGCTGCATTTCTAACAAGTTCCCTGGTGATGTGGGCAGAGGCTGCGGGTCGGGGGACCGACCACATGGTGAGCAGTGAGGCTTTGGAGTAGACAATGCCACAAATGTTCATGAACTGTCAGCATCAGGTACATATGGAGGTTGGGGAGCAGAAAGGCTGGTCCGAAGTCTGTATAAGGAATAGGCAGACCTCCTGATTTGGTGCTAGAAGCCAGGTGACTGCTTGCCCCAGCGCCAGCAGAGGAAGGTGGGTTTAACGCCCAGAGAGACCAAGTTACACAGAGTCTGACCTTTGGGACATTAAGTACAGTGACCAAAACATGAGATTAAGTTAGCCATTTTCAACCTTTTCATCTCATGGCAAACATAAACAAATTACTAAAATTCTGTGGCACACCAAAAATTATATTATACTAGAGGCCCGGTGCACGAAATTCATGCACAGTGGGGTCCCTAGGTCTGGCCGGCGATCAGGGCCGATCAGGGCCTTCCTTCATTCTGCACCGCCCCCTGGTGGTCAGCGCATGTCATAGCGAGCGGTCGAACTCCCGAGGGGACACTTTGCATATTAGCCTTTTATATATAAAAATATTTTGCTGATCTGACAAAAAAAAATAGTTTTAATTTTTATTCATTCAACCCAGACAGCTATTGTTGTGTTGGCTGTTGTCATTTTTTAATTTGACAATGTAAGGGAAAAGAGGTAAGTGCCCTAACTAAATAGTCAAGTATGGCATGTTTTAAAGATTCTTGTGGCACACTGGGTGAACACCACTGGACTGAGTGAAAATCTGCAAACCAAATAAGACCTTGCTCCATTTCACAGCTCAGCTCTCAGAATGTGGGCAGCAGGCTCACTCACAACCATCAGGGAGGTAGGAGAAGGGTTGCTGTCTATGGAACTGACTAGCTCAGGGAATGCACTATGGAAGGGGAAACAGTGATTACTTAAAACACATGTAAATTAAAATCTTCACCTCAGAAAAAAATCATAATTAAAGTTAAAAGACAAAAAAAACTAAGAAAATATTTACAATATACATGAAAAGTACAGTGTAGCTCATTTATTTTTGTATAGAGAATCTTTCTAAATCAACAAATACTCCCCAAAATGACACAAACATCAAGTAGGTCACAGAAAATTTCAAACAAATGGCTTTAAAAAAATGAAAATGTGGTTAATTTCAGTTAAAAATAAAGGTTAAAAAAATGACATTTTTTAAATACTGAATTGGTAAACATTTGAAAGTTCAGTTACGTATCACATTAGAGACTTTCCCTAGTGGAAATATATGTTAAAATTCTACATAACCACTTAAGTGAAAGAGTACAAAAGAGCATATTTAGTTTGTATTAAATAACATTAATAAATATTATTCGTATATGTTTGGATATGCACTTTGAAAGTTCCAGAAAAACAGTTGCAAATGGTCATCTTTGAGGAAGGAGGGAGTTTGTTTTCATTAAATACCAGAGTTTACTGTTTCCCAGTTTTTCCATAATAGGCATCTATTGATTTTTTTTCTTTATCAGTTTCCTTCCCAACAATGACAAGGGACAAGATGATGATAATAGGATGAAAGAGAGAGAAATCATTCTAGAAAAGAGCACAGTTAACGAAGTGGCAGGAGCAGAGATTCCTTTTTTCTGTCCAAGAATTGGTTTGGGGAGATGAGCTAACATCTTTTGCTACTTTTTTTGTACCTGAGAACTAGGAATAATAACAGTAAATACAAGTTGATTATAGTTTATAATTTTAACCCTACCACATCAACTGGGACCGTTTATCTAACATACTTATATATCTCATTTATTTATGCTTTGCAACTCATTGCCTTAAGGTTACTTAGCCAGCATGACGGTGAGTCTGAACTTGCATTATGAGAAGGTAACTACTCCAAATGTCTTATTTGGAGTCTTGAAGCCACCATGCCAAACATGACTCACAGAAGTGTACACACTACCAAATCAGGGGCAGGAGCCAGCAATCTTGAGAAATGTTTGCTTCATATGAGTCTAACAACTTGATTTATGAGCCAATGTGCTTACCATTGATTTTCTAAAGCCAAGAAATATTAGTAATTAACAACTATTTAGCTACTTCTTGTAAACTTATAGTTTACCAGCTCAAACCATTGGACACAACTTCCATGAAACACCAAGCAAAATACTGCATAAATACTGCATATAATTGCCTACATGTTTTTCATTAAAGTATCACTTCTTTTTTCCCCCCAATATATTTTTATTGATTTCAGAGAGGAAGGGAGAGAGAGAGAGAGAAACATCAACGATGAGAGAGAATCACTGACTGGCCGCCTCTGCATGTTCCACACCAGGGATTGAGCCCACAACCCAGGCACGTGCCCCTGAGTGGAATCAAACTCAGGACCCTTCAGTTTGCAGGCCGACACTCTATCCACTGAGCCAAACTTGCTGGGACTAAAGTATCACTTCTGTATATACACAGGGTGTTCCAAAAAATGTAACAAAAGAAAGAAACATCAACTGAGCTATCAACTATTAAAGTGTGTATACATTTTTGGGACACCTTACGTGGTGTACATGTATATGTGTGAATATACTAGTATATATCTCCTATATAATACATATCCTATATAATAAGAGAGGAATATGCTAATTATCCGTTACGCCTTCAGGCGTAATGAACAACCATGTAACGACCAGATCACAGATCTGCAGGTGGGTGGGGCAGCAAACTACAAGCAGGCGGCAAAAAGCTACAGGAGGGGGCAGGGCAGCATGCTATGGGAGGGTGGGGGGAGGGGGCAGGGGGAGCTATAGGAGGGTGGGGCAGCGGGCGGAGAGCTACAGGAGGGCAGCAGAGAGCTACTGGCACATGGATTCGTGCTCAGGGCAACTAGTATTTATATATATATATATATATATATATATATATATATATATATATATGTATATATTTAATTTACTCATTAAATTTAAATTTATGGTCTTCCCTTTTACCTTACAATTTTACCAAATCCATAAATAATAAGTTATCAACAGCTCTGAAGCTATAAAATTCAGTAAGGTAAAAAACAAATTATAAAAAAATTCTACAACATAAAATTCATTTTCAAAGAGTTACTTTTTAAAAGACCCTCTAGAATGTCTTAATTCTTAGACAATAGATGTATGTTCAAATAATTAAGAGTGATGTGTCATAATATCTGCAATTTACTTTGCATGGTACATTAGAGAAAAAGAAAAACCTATGATAAAAAATTAACAATCATAGAATTTCAGGTGGTGAGAATGAAAATGTTAATGGCACCATTTTTTAGCTTTTCTGTATATTTAAACATTTTCATAAAAGTGAAAAAATTAATAGCTACCATTCTACAGGTTTAAGATCATAACGTTTTCCTAAGCAGAAAGGCATGAGAAAATAAGATGACTGGGAGAGAGGATGTAGTGGGCAGTCAGCTATACTGAAGAATATAAACTAGTCCTAGATTTAAATCTTCTCTGGAGTTCCAGGCCTTAGTTACTTGTTGAATCTTGGTTACTTGTCACTTGGTGACTTGTTGATTGGAAATTTTCCTAATGTTAGAATAGCTGAATCTTAAGGTAACAACTCAGATAATAAGTTATTAGAAAACCTTATATAAAGAGATGTTTCCCTCCTTCATGATTTCTTGCATAAGGTAATAAAATTTAATATACCTGTAATTGACTTTTATTTGTTGTAAAAGAATATAACAAAACACTCACCATTCCTGTTAGCTAAGAAAACCTAAGGCAACGAGTTGGAATGGGTGTAAATATGTAAAATACATGTTTGTTAAATAAATTATTACAGTAGTTCTCATGAAGTTCAAAATTATAAACTTGAATGAATTTCTCATTGTATTTTATTATTATTATTCCCATTTCTCCGTTTTTTTAAAAAAAGAGTGGCAAAATGTGTTTTCATGGCAGATATTGTGAAATTTCATTCCTAGCCAGAGTCTCAACCTACTGTTCTTTGGATAGCTCATCAGTCAAAACTGCTATTTTCTTTATAGAGTAGGACAGTATCAAAATTGTATCAAATTTGCAACAGGTTAAGTCATACAGTATTGGGGGTGGGGGTAGGTAACTGGTATAATTTTCTTTAAGAAGCTTTGTCAGCATTTAGTAAATTTTTAACTTTGTACCTCTTCTGACCCAGCAACTCTATTTCTATATGTTAGTTTAGATAAATACACCAAAGTACAAAGAAATCTGCACGAGAATGATGTTAAGTCATTATTTCTATCTAGAGGCCCAGCATGCATGAAATCGTGCGTGAGCAGCCCGCTGCCGCGAGCCACTGCATGAGCCGCGTGTCCCAGAGTCCCTCCCGCAAGCGCCACCACGGGACCCAGAGCCCTGGCTGCCAGCGGGACCCAGAGCCCCGGCCGCCAGCACCGCCGCAGGACCCATCAATGCACCTCCTGGTGACCAGTCTTTGGTTGTTATGGCACTACGACCACTGGGCTTTTATTATATGGATAGCATTTATAGTGAAATAGTTGAATGAACCAGGAGCTACTCAAACAATGGGACACTGTGCCGTCATATTAGAAAGAATAAAGTGTACACACATGGCAGTCACTCTCTCCCAATAAAATCTTGAAGACATAATGTTACATGAAAAAGAAAAGTTTCAGAACAGGATTTAGAGTATCTTATTCATGCATTAAACTTTATATTTCTGTGGTGGTGGAGGGGGTAAATTCATTGAAAAAGTTCTGGAAGAATATACATATCAATTGCTAACACTGGTCACATCTCAGGAAGAAAGTGGATAGAGGAAACTGAAAATGAAAAATTGTTGCTTTTTTCTCTGCAATGGGATTATATATTTACTAGGGACCCAGGGCACGAATTTGTGCATGTTGAAAGAACTGTGGGCCATGAGGCTGCGGTGGGCACAGAGGCGGTCTCAGCCCATTCTCCGAGCCCCTGCCCAGCCCCTCCTGCAGCGCCCCCAGTCCCCTGTCTGCCGGCAGCCCCGCTCCCACCGCCACCACTCCCACGCGCTGACAGTGCCAGCTCCACTTGCACCCGCTGCCAGCATTGAGCGACTGAGGCCAGTGCCAGCAGTAGATGTGAGCGGGGCTGGTGCCGTCAGCGGGTGCGAGCAGCAGCTGCTGCCCCAAGCGCCCCTCAGGAGCAGGGGGAGGTGGACAAGCCCTCAGAGGCTATCATGGCTGGCAGCCACCACTCGCACCCACTGATGGCGCCAAGCGATTGGGGCTGATGCCAGGCGCTGGCAGCAGGTGTGAGCCGCTCACACCAGTGCAGGCTGCGGGTGCGAGTGGCAGCTCTGGCACAGGCTGCGGGTGTGAGCGGCGGCTCTGGCACAGGCTGCGGGTGTGAGCGGCGGCTCCGGAGCAGGCTGAAGGTGCAAGCGGGGCCAGCACCGGCAGTGGTTTTGAGTGGTGGCTCCAGTGCCAGCAGCTGGTGCAAGCAGTGGCTGCTGCCCCGATTGCCCCTCAGGAGCAGGGGGAGGTGGAGAAGCCCTGAGGGGTGATTGGGGCCAGCAGCCGCCGCTCACACCCACTGACAGTGCTGAGAGATTGGGGCCGGCGCTGGGCGTCGGCAGCGGGTGCAAGCAGCAGCTCTGGTGCTGGCAGTGGGTATGAGCGGGGCCAAGCACCTGGCGGGACAGCAGGACAGCAGCACGCAGGAGCAAAGAATTTTTATTAATCATCAGAGGCTCACCCTAATGACAGCAACCGTCCTTGGTCTGGCGCCCCCACTCACCTGCTCCACCCTCCTGCTGCGGCCGATGCCCGCCATGTTCCATGCTCTGCCACCTGCTGCCAATGCCCACCATGTTCCATGCACACCCCCTGGTGGTCAGCGCACGTCATAGAGACTGGTTGTTCGGTTGTTCCGCCATTCGGTCTATTTGCATATTAGGGTTTTATATATATAGATGAGATTAAAGACATATAACACTAGGTAATGTTTTTAAATGATCTTAAAAATGGGAGAAGTGGTTGCATAATTTTAAATGTTCAATCTGTTTCCAAATACTAGTTGTTTTGTAGTATTACTAATCCTGTAGACACCAAAACAAGTTAAAATTAATACATTAGAAATTAGCAAATGGTAACTGCTGAGACAATATTACACCAAGAGATTTGTTGTATATTGTGTTATTAGTTAAAATAAATTGGGGTAAAAACTTCAGCAGTTCTACTTAAAACCAGTGTGAAAACCCCATTATCTCTAGCATGCTTAGTTTGGAAGAATGTTGTTAAACCACATCCCCTATAGCTGTCATAAGAGTTCTGAAAAATCTGTACCTCAACCGTAGTGTCATGGCCATTTGGTAGTAATAAAAAACTGAAGGTTTTATCAATGAAACATGGTATTTTTAAAGAAAACCATTCTCTTATGCTATGAGAGTCCAAAAACAATAGATTTTAACAGGCTTATTTTAAGGTACCCTCTTTATAGAAATAAGTAGAAAGTAATGCAATATTTTCTGCATTTGGGGCCTAAAAGGCGTGAGTAGTAACCCACAAAACCTATGCAAAAAATTGCAAAATCAGAAGAAGCAGAAAGCTAACGAGAAAGAGTCATCCACAGGAACACAGGAAGGTTTCAAACAGGTTTTTAAAGAAATTGCAGGCTACATGATCACTTTTCCAAAAAAAGTTAAAAACCCACAAAAAAAAGTTAAAGAAGTGATACTAGGGTTCCAAAAAGTGACTATAAAACTGAAAAAAAAAATTGTAAGCGGAGATGGCAGTAAAATGAAAAGGAAAGATTTTTTAAAAAATTAAAGCAACATGAAGAGGAGCAAAATAAATATGAGTGAACAGGACACCTAGCAGGTAGAAAATTAATAAAATTTAAGGAAATTTTGAGGAAATTTAATAAAACCAGTTGGAAAAAATATATAAAAATGATTATAGAGATGATGATGGGTGATAGAGGGAAACTAAAGAAATCTAACATATGTATAATTGGTATTCCTGAAGAAGAGAACAAGATATATCTAAAGATGGAATAGGAGAAAACTTGTATTACGTAAGAATTAAAAGATTAGATTAAATTAGATAAAAAGGTACATGTTTTAAGGTGAGTATAATTATAAAACTACAAAGCACAGCAAATCTTAAAAATATTATTTTCAAAACAAATACAGCATTCCTATATTGCAAACAAAACTTAGCATTCAAAATACATGGCTTTTTCAAATCCCAAGTATATTACAGCTCTGAGTCCCTTGTCTCAAAGTGCAAATCTTCTCATTCTACATTCAAGGAACAGGATATAGAGCATTTCAACAAAGTTACATACTTAATCCCCTGCTTAACATCCTTAATTTGTTAAAAAAAAAAAAAAAGGCATTAAGACACTGTATTTTTGATCCTTTATTAAAACCTATCTTTATACAACATTTCCACTAATTAGAGTGGGAAAGAAAACGGGTGTTTTGACTATGGTTCTTTCTCTCACTCACTTTCTCACACCCCCTTTACTTTATTAAATGTTATATCCAAATGCTAATCAGATATTGTTTATCCAAACATGTGCACAAACAACACAATGAGGAGACTGCCCCATATGTGGCGGCAAGTACCAGAGCTTGTGCTTTCCTCCAAAAGGAACCATAGTCCGTAAGTGGGATAGTCGGTTTTGCTGCATAGACTAGGAGTTAAAGTTGCCTTTCGTCTACACATTTCAAATACTTTTTCCTTAATTCATAAAAATGGGTAAAACTGATAAGGAGGAAGCTTCCGGGCTAGCTGTAATGTTTCTTGAGCTGGGTCCTAACTAGTGAATACATGGCTATATTCACTTTGTTGTGATAATTCAATGAGCTCTACATTGAAGTGTTCTTTGCATGTGTTTCCTATGTATATTATACACACAGACTAAAAGTTTACGTTAGAAAGAGAAAGTACTTTTCTAACAACTCCTTAAGAATGTCTGTAAGCAAGTGATGGTTGCACATTTGAATGCTGGGTTTACAGCAAATACCCATTAAAGTACTGGCTAAACTAGGGTCCCACAAAGATGGAATTTTCAGCCCAAGTCGGGGTTCTCTGCTCCCTTTTGTTGTACACACATGGCAGTCACTCTCTCCCCCACTCTCTTACCATCCCTCTTATTCTCTCCACAGATGTAAACACTGGTTGCATTTAGTTTCAGCTGCAAAGAGAAGCATAATCTGTGTCAACTTCCAAACTATATCATCATACACCCTTTACCGTAACAGTTCCCATTCAGAGCAGCTACCTGACACTTGTAGGATGGCTTTCAAAATAGGGCAGTAAGATGTTTCTAGCAGCTAAGTGCATCCAATTCAGAAAAGCTTTAGACGATTTGAAAGGGCTGAAATTCCTTAGATTTGACCCCTGAGTAAAGACTGAGACATTGGCTGGGAAAATGGAATCAGGATTGATACAGAGAAAGAACAGCCAGGTTTGGTTCTGCTTTGAATGCGAGACTTTTATCTCATCTTCAACTCCGAACAAGGGGAAACGGCTTGCCAAACAATAAATCAGCGTTTTACACTTGTGGCACTTAGTAACCAATTCTATTTTTTCTTCCCAATCGGAAAAAATAAATCTAAAACCGTAAAGTTATTTTTGACAACAGAAAGAACATGTATTCTACATTATTTATTAGATATTTTCTAAACACTAAGAAATTAGCCCAGCCAGCAAGGCTCCATGGTTCAGCATCAACCTATGAACCAGGAGGTCACCGTTCAATTCCAAGTTAGGGCACATGCCCAGGTTATGGGCTCCATCCCTAGTCGGGGGGTGAAGGGGGATGCAGGAGGCAGCTGATCAATGATTCTTTCTCATCACTGATATTTCTATCTCTCTCCCCCTCTCCTTTCCTCTCTGGAATCAATAAAACACTAAGAAATTAAATTAGCTGCATGAGATGATAGCTCTTATGAACCATCCTTCTAAGTGGATTTGTCCTAAACTCACTCCTGCTCTGGGAAATTGGAGGAATAACGGAACAGCTGGTTACCAGGGCTCGGGACTGAAAGGTAAGGGGGAAACCAATCAACAGATTCCACTTGCCCGGGCTACCATGGATCTGAAGACAGAGTCGGGTCTGAGCAAGAAGACAAGGAAAACAGAAGACGTGGGAGCACGAAGCAAAAGGGAGACACAGTTAAAAGGAGTGATAAGCCATGGTCCTATCTGGGTGCCCTCTACCTGATCTTACGTGGCTTGACTTTGTGCCAAGGTGTGGGCAGACGGGGGACAGAGGGCACAGCACAGCCACTGACATGGACGAGCCGGTCTGCCTGCTTAGAGACACATGGCTGCAAAGCCTGCCTCTGAGAGAGGCGAGATCACTGGAATTTCCTAACATTTCCCGTTCAGCTCCAAACATAGTTCACTGCAGTGTTTCGTCAGGAGCCCAGCACTCTCCAATGAACCACAGGCACCTAACACTAGCAAAAGTAAGTCTTACAGATGGTAAAACTCAGCAGAACCATGAACTCTAAAAGAGCCTCCAGTATACAGAAAACCACCTGACTGCCTGAACCCGCTGTAGAAATAACGGCTGGTTAACAGCCACCACCTGCACTGCATCTATTTTTGTTTTCTTCCCCCATCCCTTCTGCACGCAGCCTCTACAGTGTGGAGCACACAGTAACATCCCCTCATTCCTTTTGTCTCGATGTATGCTTCAGCAAGTTTATAAATGCAGCTCTTCTCCTGCAGGTCTTCAGCCTTCTCTCTGCTCTCTGTGACAATTTAAGAGACTAAAAGGGTATCATCTTTCGAAATATTTTGGTCTTTGTTCTTTTTTTTTTTCAAGTTCTCCAACTTTGTGGGGTTTTTTAAAATGATGTAGGTAACTTTTGTGAGTTCTGCTACTCTTCCTCTAAAACTTTTAAATAAAATGTAATAATCGTTTTTAAAAAAATAAAGTGTGTGTGCTTAACACACCCTGGGAAGAAAGTGGGAGGGAAACAAAACCACGGTGTGGTGTCAGCAAGGCCAGACAACACGCTCAGGAGGAACTGCACACCGGCAGCGGCCCTGGGCATGTGCACCATGAGTACGCTCTCAGGAGCGCCAACCGACACTCACAGGGGAGCCCCTCCATCCCCTTTTCTGAAAGCCTTGGCACGAGGTACATGGAGAGTGGGGCAGGAGCTGCAGCTCAATCACCAGGGAAGCTCCTCCCCACACCTCCCTCCCTCCCTCACCTCAGGGAGAGGCAGAGGAGCCACTCTCATTGTGAAAACAGCCCTGGCTGGGGACCAGACCAACACTGGTCTAACAATCAGGTGGGCTGACCTGCTGTTTCAGTTGTGACAGTTCCAGACAAACCAGGAGCAGCTGGTTTGTATTCTACATTATTTATTAGATATTTTCTAAACACTAAGAACTTATATTCTACATTATTTATTAGATATTTTCTAAACACTAAGAAATTAGCCCAGCCAGCATGGCTCCATGGTTCAGCATCAAACTATGAACCAGGAGGTCACCGTTCAATTCCAAGTTAGAGCACATGCCCAGGTTATGGGCTCCATCCCTAGTGGGGGGGTGAGGGGGGATGCAGGAGGCAGCTGATCAATGATTCTTTCTCATCACTGATATTTCTCTCTCTCTCCCCCTCTCCTTTCCTCTCTGGAATCAATAAGTATTTTTTAAACACTAAGAAATTAAATTAGCTGCATGAGATGATAGCTCTTATGAACCATCCTACACTCTACAATAGCACCATGGGGGTGCCCAGCAGCCAGGCTCTGCCAGGACCTGGGTGAGAGGCATAGGGCAAGTCGGTTCATCTCTATAAGTTTCTGAGTCCTGATATGTAAAATGGGAGGTGGACACTTTTAGCTTTGCCAGTATTTCAGAACATCTGTGCCCTAAATCAGCATTTGGTAGTGTGGTGTTCCAAGAGGTGGGGAGGGAGGGGTGGTAGAAACAGTGTGTCCTGGTGAGGAGGGGCATTTTTTTTTAATAAAAAAAAAATTTACATTTTCATTTATTTATATATTTTCTAAAATAAAAAATATTTATTTATTAAGGGCACATATTTTAATTGACTTTTTTAAAATGTATTTTTTATTGATTTCAGAGGGGAAGGAAGAGGGAGAGAGAGATAGAAGCATCAATGATGAGAGAGAATCATTGATCAGCTGCCTCCTGCATGCTTTTTACTGGGGATCGAGCCTGCAACCCAGGCATGTGCCCTTGGCTGGAATCAAACCTGGGACCCAGGCCGACGCTCTATCCACTGAGCCAAACCAGGTAGGATTTTTTTTTTTCTTTTTTAGATAAAGAGGAAAGGAATGGGAGAGAGAGAGATAGAAACATCAATTAGAGAGAACATCGATTGGCTGCCTCCTGCACACCCATTACCAGGGACTGAGCCCGCAACTCTGGCAACCCGGGCATGTGCCCTGACCAGGAATCAAACCGGGGACCTCTTGGTGCATAGGTCGACACTCAACCACTGAGCCACACTGGCTGGCTGAGCCACACTGGCTGGGGGAGGAGGGATATTTTTTCACTCTATCAATTCCACATTTATTTTTATATGGATTTTAAAGGGAGGGAGAGGGGAGAGAGAGAGAGGAAGAGAGAGAGGAAAAAAAAACATCAATTTGCTCTTCCACTTATTTATGTATTCATTGGTTAATTCTTGTATGTGCCCTGAGTGGGGAGCAAACCTGCAACCTTGGTGTATCGGAACAATGCTCTAACCAGCTGAGCCCTGGCCAGGGCAACAATTCTATGTTTAGAATTGGCTTCATGTGGTGCTAATAAAAAATAAGCCAACTTTTAGTCAATTTTATTGTGTTTTTTTAATCTACAGATAATATCCTCCCTTACTGCATGTAACTGGGGCACAACTCTCCACCACCATGGCCCACTATGGCTCACCACTGGTGTCTGACACATGATGGACTCGTATGTTTTTGAATGAATGAGTTTTCAACTTCCTAAGTAGAAAGTCTGTAACTGTTAAACTACTGCTAAATTAAGTAGAAGCAGTTTTTGGTGATTTGTCATTCAACAGCATGTGGTTTCATCTTTGCCTTACTTCCTCCTTTAAAAGACAACCCACCGCAAATGTCACATTTGATCATCTTCAGATGTCCTCTACCAATGCCTAAAAAATTTAACAGGCTCATTAAATTATTTACACGACAAACTACTTACAAATTACACTGAAGCTGGGTAGAGCTGGAAAAGTGCTCCTGGTGGAAAGCCGGATCAAATCCCTTCTAAACTAGTTTGGTTAGGTCAGCCATATTCACACCAATGGGCGTTCAAATTTGGGGGCTGTAGATTAAGGTCAAGTTCTTCACTAAGCTAGGGTTATTTAATGCCGACTACAATCGGAAGAATCAGAATTTTCCTTGGGGGGTATGAGAAAGGGGAAGAGAAGCAAAGGGTGGGTGGGAGAGGGATAGGGAGAGAGAGAGGAGGAGGAGAAGAGAAAGGTAACAGGGAAAGTAAAACTCAATGGTTACACTGACAACCCCAAGCAGTGAGAGCAGGATTGGGGTCCATCATATACATTCATGACAGAAAGGAAAAGCCAGTGAAAGGTCTCAGAAATCTAATGGTAAAGTCCTACTCCTGGAAATCAGGGTTCCAATAAACACTCAGAAAGCGTTTGTGTGTGTGCCTTTAATAAACCTAAAGAGCAAGTAATGACTGCTTCCATGCCCTAAGCACTGCCCTAAACCCAATGCAAGGGGAATTTCATTTAATCCTCACAACAGTTCTGTAAGTGTCGGATGGAACCTGAGCAGGGAGCAATATGGTAATTTGCTCCTAGATCGGCAGCTAGTTGAGTGGCATGGCCAAATTCAGTCCAGGTCTTGGGTCAATATAAATGGCAAATCTGATGTTTGCCATTCCTTGTGGTTGAACACTCACCCAGTCAGTTTTCCCTTGAGACTACAAGCAATAAAACAGGACCATCAGGGCCAGATGGGGCAGTGACAGACGGGGATATCTGCATGAGGCATCCCTCCACTGAAAGGGGGCTTCCTGAGAAAACTCGCCCAGGGAAAAGCCATCTTCCTGAGCTGTCTTCTCACCCTGAGAAAGCTTCAGGCTCTAAGTGGTACACAGCTACCAACATTTGCCTAAAATCCCACCTTTGGGAATAGTTTTCTGCCACAAAATACAAGCAAGTCTCTGGCCTACAATCCCCATCACTACTAACAGTTGAGAAGAAAAAGCTAAGCAGCATTTTCCTCCCTAAGTAGGCACAGTGTTGAAGAGATTGGGGCTTCAATGCCTGTCTAAAACTCCAAATATTTTCTCTTCAACAAAACAAGTAAATCCTCTAGTTCCAGGATCAAATATATAAACAGGTTCTATTGCCTCCACAAGCTGCACCCTCTCCCCACCCCTCTACCCCCACACACACCCAACACAATTGGTTCTCAAGCAGGTGCTAAATTGTGTTCTATGGTGCCAATTATTTTTTACACAATGTGTGTTTTTAGGAACCAGTTTTACAGAGTCCCCTTTAAATACATTTTTTTTTTTTTTTTGCAGAGAGTCCTCCAATATCACAAAGTAGGCATATTCCCCATTTTATAAGCAAGGAGACCAAACTTCAGAGAGTATGCTATCTACTATTGCATAGTTGATAAAGGACAGTGTTTTGGATTTAAACCCAAGTCCCACAGTCTTTCTGATATTCCATCCACTTTCCTTTTAACTCTAGTGAGGAATATACATTTCTAATTAATTACAATAAATGTAGAAAACAGTAACACAATTTAAATGCAGTCACCCTGCAATCTACCCCCACACTCAAAGATACGCTCACCCACTGACGCACAAAGCCCTGATATTCTCTTAATCTCCATAATGCCTAAGTGACTGATTGCTTGGTTCTCAATTTTCCTCCACTCAAGCTATTGTGTCCAAAACTGCCACTCTGCTTAAACCACCACGTCACTTTATTCTGCTTTGAAATGGTGATCTATTACGACAAGATCTACAGAGCCACTTAGACTAGCTGGCAGCCTTTCCCCCGATACCTGCTAGACTGTGTTCCTGGACAAAATGTTAGACGGTTTTTCTCCATCCCCTCCCCAACTCTTAACTCTGTGCTGCTGCTCTGCTCCCAAAATGCCCCTGTGTTTTTAAAGGATCTGCACCAATGATAATAAGAAGGAAGGAAGGGAGAGGAGGAGAAAAGAGGGGAAGGGGCAACGAGAGAAAGAGACAGGGTGGGGGGACAGAGAGAAAGAAAGGAAAGAGACAAACACAATCACAGCTTCAGGACAGCAACAGCAGCTTTGTAACCTGAAAACCTCAGAGATAAGATGTGACATTTATGTAGACACTGGCAAGTCACAAATTCCTTGGTTACCCAGTAAAGCAACACGGCCTCCCTGCAATGAAACACCGTTTGTGTATCTCCACCCCAACTCCTGCCCAAACAACCCCACAAACCAATTCTGAGGCAATAAAAGCAAAAGTAGGAATAGGAAGCAGGAGGGGTACGAGAAAAGTCCATCAGGAAGGCTAGTAGTGAGGAAAAGAAAGTTCCCCTTTAAAAAAAAAGAAAAAAGAAAAGAAACTAGCCCAAATATTACCACAGATGAATTGGGGAAAGCAGAGTTTTGTACAATGAGCAAACATAAGTATAAAATTTGAAAACTATTTTTCAATAATAGGTACCTGCCAATGCTTGCAATCAATTGCCTTACAGTAAGCAGCATTTAAGTAAAATCACATTCAAATTTTCAAGTGTTTAAGTCACTTGTGTATAAAGTGGGTGTAAAATTAAACTGAAAGACAGGAGGAGGGTGGGACCTGACCTTCCAGAGCAAGCTTCCGCAGGCTCTGTGGCCGAGGCCATACTAGAACTTGATCCCATCAGCCTGGTTTGCTTTAAGTGGATTGGGAACTCACTAGGGTGCCTTTACTTTAATCCTAGGGAGCCTGTGAAACTGTACAGTGTGTTTTTCCAGAGACACATTGCTCTCCTTTGCTATACCTGCTAATTGACTATTATTAAATTGCCCTATTAACAAGTGACGGAAGGACAGTGTTGAATCGAAGTGCCTGTCAAAAAAGCCCAGGGAGCTGAGGTGTTCTCAGGACTTCAGCCTTCCTTCCATCATCCCTCACCCTCCACCCACCTATGCCAGATGATTCCGAAAGAAAAGGGGCTCTCCTAGATCCCAAGGCATTATGCATTTAAACAAACAAACAAACAAACAAACAAAAAAACAGTGCTTGGTGGAATCAAGAGGCTGGAATGTGTGTTCTTAGCGAGAAAACCATCAAATCCAGAAAATGAAACCAGTTATTTCTAGTAAGTAAATTTGTCTTTACTTGGCAAATCTTCTTTGTTTTTTTATTATCATTTTTAGTTGTGGTAAAATATACATAACATACAATTTACCATCTTAGCCATTTTTAACTGTACAGCTTAGGGGCACTAAGTACACTTACACTGGGCAGCCATCACCACCCTCTATCTCCACAACTCTTGCACCTCACAAATCTACACCCATGAAACAACTCCCCATTTCTTTCTCTCTCCAGTCCCTGGCAACCACCATTCTACTTTCTGTCTCTATGAATTGACTGTTCTAGGTACCTCATATAAGTTACCATCACACAGTGTTTGTCTTTTTGTGACAGGCTTATTTCACTTAGCATAATGTCTTCAAGGTTCATGCATGTTATAATATGTTAGAGGGTGTGTTGTTGTTTTTTTCCTTTTTAAGGCTGAATACTATCCTGTTGTATGTGTATACCACATTTTGTTTATCCATTCATCTGTGGGACACTTGGGTTGCTTCCACCTTTTGGTTATCGTGAAATACTGCTATGAACATACGTGTACAAATACAGTTGACACTTAATCAAGGGGAAGTTAAGGGCACTGACCCTCCTCACCACCCCTAGTCAAAAATCTTCAGATAACATTTAACTTTCCAAAAATATTGGAAAGTTCCACAGTTATCTCTAGGTATCCGTGGTGGATTGGTTTCAAGACCCACCGTGGATTCAAGAATCCACGCATGCTCAAGTCCCTTATATAAAATGGTGGAGATCAATGCATAACTGCACCCCTCTGCATCCTCGAATTCCCAGCTGTGGACTGAAAACAGTACAGGTATTTACTAAAACAAAGTCTACATACAGTATAACTGGATCCACATAGTTCAAATCCCTGTTGTTCAAGGCTCAACTGTACCTATTTGAGATCATGCTTCCAATTATTTGGGGCATATACTGGAAGTATAATTATTGAATCACAGTAATTCTATTTTTAATTTTTCAAGGATCCTCCCCATACTGTTTTCCATAGGGGTCACAACAATTTGCAATCCTACCAACAGTGCGCAAGGGTTCCCTTTTCTCCAGATCCTCACCAACACTTGTGGTTTGTTGATGATAGCCATTCTTACTGGTGTGAGGTGATATATCATTGTGGTTTTTATTTGCATTTCTGTGGTATTGAGGATCTTTTTATATGTCTATTGGCCATCTGTATGTCCTCTTTGGAGAAATGTCTATTCAGGTCCTCTACTCATTTTTTAATACGATTGTTTGGGGGTTTTTTGGTGTTGAGTTGTATGAGTTCTTTCTAAAGTTTTAATATTAAACCCTTATCAGATTTATCATTGGTTAATATGTTCTCCCATTCAGTAACTTGTCTTTTTGTTGTTGTTGCTGATGGCTTCCTTTCTTGTGCAAAAACTTTTAGTTTGATGTAGTTTCATTTGTTTTTTTTCCTTTTTCTCCCGAAGAGACATATACAAAAAAATACTAAGAGTAATGTCAAAGAGTTTACTGCCTATGTTTTTTTCTAGGGATTTTATGGTTTAAAGTCTTATATTTAAATCTTTAACCCATTTTTAGTTTATTCTTGTCTGTGGCATAAGAAAGTGATCTAGTTTCTTTTTTTTTTTCATGTATCTGTCCAATTTTCCCAACATCATTTATTGAAGAGACTATCTTACACCACTGTATAATCATGCCTCCTTTGTCACAGATCAATTGACCATATAGACATGGATTTATTACTGGTCTCTCTATTCTGTTCCATTGACCTGTATGTATTTTTATGCCAGTACCATGTAGTTTCAAATACTGTAGCCTTGTAGTACCTCCAACTTTGCTCTTGTTTCTCAAGATTTCTGTGGCTATTGGGGTCTTTTGAGGTTCTACAATTAAGTCACTCTTAACCAAATATCCATAGAGAAAATATAAATGAGTTTAGGCTCTATCTGTAAATTTTCCTTCATAAAAACTCATTCATTCTTAATTGCTCAAACTTCCTCTGAGCCCTTTATCTCTGCCTCACTCCCCACAATAAAGTCAGGATATTATCTACTTCATCCTCTTGCATGCATCTCTTTCACTATGTCAAAGCTTTCTCCTTAATGATAATGATGACTTAGATTGCGGAAGAGAGGCAAGAGGCGGAAAGAAATAAAAAAGTGTAAACACGTGACCAGAGAAACATACCAAGACAAGACCATTCTGCATTGGAAAAAAAATCCAAAGGCCACTACTTTCCTATCCAAAAGGTTGGGAAGCTCATTCCAGTAGGAAAATACACATAAATTCACAGAAAATGAAATAAAAATGATTAATAAATATTTGAAATAAGTTAATCATGAATAACATAAAAACACATGATAGCAGTAACATTTTTTCAACATTCAAAGAAAAAATGTCCTCAAATGGCAATAATCTGCACATCGATAAGGAAGTGCAAATGGACATAATCTTTCTGGACATCAATTTGGAAACTTACATCAAGAACACTAAAATACTTATCCTTTTGGACTTGAAAATGCCATTTCTAGGGGACATTACTTAGGAAATAATCAGGAATTGAAAGATTTATATACACAAACTAGAAACAACCTAAATGCCCAACAACAATACAGTTACTGGTTAAATGAACTATGGTATATCCATAGTGTAGAATAATGTACAGTCATTGAAAATATTTGCTAATAAATTATTACATAGAAAATGTTCAGGTTATATCATTAAATGGCAAAAAGCTGCATATAAAATTATAAATATGAGATCATCTATATATACAGTATGATCTCATGATATTGGCTTTAAAATATGAGATCACCAAAATTATTAGGATCTCAAGAAGCCTAATTCCAAATGCCTACCTAGCTATTTTAGACTGTGTAATATTAGTTCCATTTCCTGAACTCTCAATCCTCAGTGTCATCTGTAAATATTGGGAAATTTAACATCTACCTCACAGAGCTTGGTAATAAACAAAGTAAACCATAGAAGGTAATAAACTCATGTTAGGGGGAAAATAATACAATTTTGAGAATTATGGCTTTGTTAAGAAATAGATGACCCATGGCTTTAGAAAATCTGGTGATGAGCCGAAACCGGTTTGGTTCAGTGGATAGAGCGTCGGCCTGCGGACTGAAGGGTCCCGGGTTCGATTCCGGTCAAGGGCATGTACATTGGTTGCGGGCACATCCCCGGTGGGAGGTGTGCAGGAGGCAGCTGATGGATGTTTCTCTCTCATCGATGTTTCTAGCTCTCTATCCCTCTCCCTTCCTCTCTGTAAAATATCAATAAAATATATTTTAAAAAAAAAGGAAAAAAAAAGAAAATCTGGTGATGAGAGAAGAAATGTTAGTGCATTGTTAGTGCATACGGAATAACATGGGCAACAGGGACCTAGGTTGTAGTGCTCACCAACAAACACTATCAGGTAGAAAAACAGGTGAAGAAAGCCTGAGGCAGGTGCAGTGATCCATTCCAAAGCTATGGACTGTTGTGCTGATGAACGCTCACCTGGACCTCCATTTTCTTTCTACTGCTACCTGCCCTTCCCCATCACAAAAAAGAAACCACTTCTGAAATCTACACTAATAAAAAAGAAAGATGCAAATTGACTGTACCTTCATGACACCCACCAGCCAATCAGGAGTGAGTATGCAAATTAACACAACAAAGATGGTGGGTTAATTTGTATACACAGGGGCTGAGTGGCCGGGGATGGGATGTCGCCATGGTGATGATGCAGGCGTTCTGCACCGCCCCAGCCACTCTGGGTCTCTGGGCAGCGTGGGAAGGCAGAAAGGGGGCTCCAGGCCAGAGCAAAGGCAGAAAGGTGGCTCCGGGCTGGAGTGAAGGAGGTGCAGATAGCCAGGGGCAGGAAGGCCCATTCTTTCACAAATCTTCGTGCATCGGGCCTCTAGTATCTTTTAAACTGGAATCCAGGAGGAAAAATATCTAACCCTGTCCAGCGGGAAGTCAGATACTTCCAACAGAAAAGTCACAAATGAACTCAGGGTGTTCATTTCATCACTCCTTGATGGCATTAAATCATTTGTGGTCATTTAAAGTTATCTCACTTGCCCTCCCCACCATTCTAAGGCGCTTCCCATTAAGAGTAACATTATACCTTTTATCCATAAATCAAGCTATTATAAACAGCTTAACTTTTGCACCCTGAAAAGGCAAACCTTTTCTTTTGCAAGATGAGAAAGCTGTGCTAAAGTTCTGGGGGAAAAAATACTATCCTTTTTATTTTAGCATGTTTTCCAACAAAACATCCATTGTAATTCAGTTTTCCATGTCAGAAATTGTAGTAGGAGGTAACCTATGTGTCTGACCCCAACTCTTTCCTCTTTCCCCAGCCTGGCTAAGCAGGTATCCATGCTTTAATCTGAATCATGCCATCATTTAACAAGTGAAAAGTTATATTTATAGAGTTAAATATCCAGAACTCACTGCATGAGAAAAACCGAATTTATATACTAGCACAAGTTATTCTCAAATACTGTGTTAGTCCATTCAAACTGCTATAACAAATACTATGTTAGTCCATTCAAACTGTATACCACAGGCTTGATAGCTTATAAATAACAGCAATTTATTTCTCACAGTCTGGAGACTGGGAAGTCCAAGATTAAGGCACCAACAGATTTTGTATCTGGTTCACAAACAAATATCTTTTTACTGTGTCCTTATGTGGTGAAAGGGATGGGGGAGCTTTCAGCCCCCCCCCCCCATTTTTTTAATATAAGGGCACTAATCCCATTCAGGAAGGTTCCACCCTCGTTACCTAATCATCTCAAAGTCCTCACCTCCTACGACCCTCACCTTGGTGGTTAGGATTGCAACTGATGGATTTTGAGGAAAAATAAACTGTCCATTGCATACTCTTTTAAAACATATCTGATAATTATCAGTCTCTTCATTACAAGGTACTTATAGAAACTTCAGTAATGAAACTCACCTGACCCCCCACTTTTCCTGGCAGTCATTCACTCATATCTGTCCTCTCTCTTCTAACCATCAGGAATACATTCTCACTCATTTTCTCTCTTTGTCTCCTCTCCTCTAGGACTTCAGTCAAGGCTGCTGGCGAGGCAAATATATTAAGTATACCCATAAGAAGAGCCCACTGGCCAGGCAGTCCCTCTGACACAGCTAAGACACTGGTGTTTACTGTTTGACTGAATGAGCCTAAGCAACATTGGTAGGCCTCCTGAAGAATGACAGTTCTCACAGAGCTTGCCACTCTGAGAGCCAAGTTGACAGGAATGGGCTTGTCATTGCTTATCCAGCCATCACTAGGAGTGCTGGGTGTATGCTGGGTCCGTCTATAAAAGATCCAAGGAAAGAGTAATTGCTTTTTCTGTAGAATCTTCTTTGTTAGTTATTCTGAAATACTGTAGCTTTTGGGAATACAAATGATAATAGCCCAAATGATTCTTTTAACTCAATCATAACTAAAAAAATACAAGAAGCAAAACCATTGGCTAGAATAACTGTATGAAAAAAATCTCTGTATTCTTCGATGACTTATATCTACCTGTAGGAAAAAAAAAAATATGACATTTAGCCTGCTTCAAAGTTTGATAAGAAAACGATTAGTAAGCCACAGAAATCAGATAATCGGGAGGCCGAAAGCAACCTTGCCTTACCAAGGCCAGCTGCTTCACGTCACAGATGAGAAAATAAGACAGAGAGAAATTAGGTACCTGCACTAGGTTGAGTAAGTTTGACTAGAACTTGAATGTTCTGATTCTCATTCAATACTTTCTGCATCGCCGAAACCGGTTTGGCTCAGTGGATAGAGCGTCGGCCTGCGGACTGAAGGGTCCCGGGTTCGATTCCGGTCAAGGGCATGTACCTTGGTTGCGGGCACATCCTCAGTGGGAGGTGTGCAGGAGGCAGCTGATCGATGTTTCTCTCTCATCGATGTTTCTAGCTCTCTATCCCTCTCCCTTCCTCTCTGTGAAACATCAATAAAATATATTTAAAAAAAAAATACTTTCTGCATCTCTCTCCTAAACCCGCAAGGAAGAAAATGCATTATCTTTCATAACAATAGCTCAAATAATTTTTTATTTCCCCTCAGAAGTTCAGCAGAAGTGTAATCCCACATTTATGAATACCATAGCAACACACATACAAAAAAATTTTTTGGAAGAGCATTTATTATAATTCCAGAGAATGGATTACTAAGCCTAAACAAGCATTAAATCAAGAAAATTCATCAAATAGATGATAATGCCACATTATTAAATAAGATTTTGGTCCTTGTCATCAAGCTAACAACATACTACAATAGTATACACAGCCATTTTCATCCTAGGAGAAAGCATTCAGTTTTCTTTTTCACATCAGATATTTTATTGTCAATCAAGACATATCTATAGTGGCCCGTCCTATCCTAACCCACAGCTAAGTATAGTATAAAGACTATACTTAAAACCACCAAGCTTTGGGCTATTCACAGACTCGGCTGAAAGTCACTGAATTGAAGCTCCTCCATTTTTAACCAACCATGTTGGGCATCCATATTATTGCCCATATGGTACTATAATATGACATTGTTCTGGCCACCAATGCCTCCACTATCATCATCCCAACAGTGAGAGTGGATAGGAAAAGACAGAACTGTTCAACGGGGCACAAGTCCAATTCAGTCAATTCTTCATAGAGAGAAATACACAAAACTGAGGAGAAGGTATTCAAATTCACAATTTTAGCCGCAACAAGGACATAACAGACCCCATTTGATGGAAATAAGAATCTTGGATAATCAGGTATTTCATAGATATGTTCTCAGCTTTGAAATCAATGACAACAGAAGAAAAACAAATAGAATACCCGAGGGAATTATTCCTACTGTAAAAGTATTTCATTTCGCAAAGGGACACACAACAACAGGCTCCTCTAAATCATGTTATACATTACAGAATATGACAAAAGGAAAAAATGCATGCACAACATATTAGAAAGGTACTAAAAGTGAGTCATACCAGTGATAATATCGCCTGGTTCAGTTAAGTTGATTCTGGCCCTTGATGGATACTGAGATGAAGGGCACAGGTTAGAAGCCAGAATATGTCACTTAGGTTTGAGAAAAGGAGAAACATGCAGAACTTGTAATTCTGGATACAACTATACACTTGGGTTTTTAGAGAACTGAGGTAGTCTGAACGGTTAAAGGCAGAATTGTCACAGCTTTAACAAGAAACAAAATAGACACCCTTCCAAAAGTCAGTAGCATCCTGTGGTATGTGGGCCATACTGAATTATTACTCTGAACATTAATCATAAACTTTCACTTTCCATACAGGCCATGAAATCACTTGTACTTGAATCAATGGCCTGAATGACCATTGATCAATGACCAACTCTCTCCATATCAATATGAGGACATTTGCTGGGATTGACAGTTGAAAGAAGCTGATCCCTTTGTGTAAACTCTTAAGTCACAGGATTGTGCAAAGGAAGAGAAAAATGTTCAGGAAGAGAAAAAATGAACTTCCAGTTTTCCATTATTACATTATTTTTATTTTTTTAAGGCAGAGAAAGTCTAAGTATAAAGCTGTCTCCATTCTCTAATTTTCTTTTTCTCCGACCTAATGAACAGCCTGGAATCAGCTTTCTGCATACAGGTCATCGGCTGGCATGCTTTTGTTGTCCAAAACATAAGACTACACATCTCTTTCAAATGCATTAGCTAGCTAAAAGTGATCCCAGCCAGAATTTATCAATCAGAATCAATTAGATATCATTTGGCAACTGTGTGGAGCCCCTACTATGTGTCAATACAGAGCAATCTGCTGTTCCTGAGAGGCTTTTTTTTTTTAGAGATAGCAAGGTTAAATATGAATTCCTATTTTCTGTAAGTAAACATTTGCTCTAGAAGCAACTTTCAACCTACAAACACACCCACTTTTTCACAGCGAGTCTTAGTGCTAGACAGGATCAATGAGGTATCTGTGCTGGATTCCAATCATTTAAAAAAAGATCTTTAAACCTGTTCCCTTGTGCACTCAATCTCTGCATGTGGACAGCTCACTTAGTTCGTAAGCAACAATATTGCCCATTGAAAAATGCCCTTTTCATAAACAAAATATACTTGTTGTTCCCATGAAGCTTTGTCTGTTGCCATTTCCAGCAACAAATTTAACATCCTCAATAGCGGTTTTAGACAAACAGAAACAGCAAACAAAAGAACAGAGCAAAAGCTGAAGAAACAGCACCAAGGTGAGTTGGACGCAGGGGAAGAGAGACGGAGTGGAAGTGAGAACTGGTCTTTACTCTGTGATCTAAGAAATTCAGCCTTTCCTGATGAAGGAGGCTAAAGGAGAAGCGTAAGGGGTGGTTTTCAGTTGAGAAAAAGAAGTGTGCTGTTATCCCGGTTCTGTTTCAATAAGACCAGGAGAGCCAGGACAGGCAAAATCCAGTTTAGTGACTAAGACTGATTCAATGAAAGTAGCACAAGTTTGTTCATGACACAGTGCGGCTACCAACCCAATCCGAGATTTATGTAAGCAATAATGTGTCAATTCTTTTTTGTTTAAATGTTAAGTGCGTTCTGGTACCAAAATAAAAGTATGGTTATTCATAGGCAACATCTATCAATTTAATGTCACATTTTGCAGGTTGTGCACCCATCCTGTCATATCTTCTTGTACAGAAACAGCTAATGGCCTGGAGTGTTGGAAACCTACAAACTATTGTCACCTATTTCCCAGGACTGTGGGCCTGATACTCAGTATCATCGGTGGAAATCAAATCGTGGCCAGAAGCCAAGGAGTCCCTGACAAATCCGTGTGCTGATTGGGGTGAACCCATTGGAAGTGTGTGCGGTTCCTCCGCCCTCCCGGCTGCGTGTCCTGAACGTTCCTGGCTGTCAGGTGGGTGGCGGCGAGCCTGGGCGGGCAAGCCCTGCCGGGCAGCGCGGCGTGCTCGCGGGGTGGAGAGGGAAAGCCCCGCGGAGTGCGGCGCGTCCCACGGCCAGCCGCCGCTCACCTTTGTTGGCCTGTCCTCGCTGCCAGAGATCGGGCCAAGGAGGAGTGCGGGGAGCGACCCCAAAGCTCGCGGCCCCGCTCCGGCGCCCGGGTGAATCCGTAGGCAAGCCAGGGACCTTCTCTGGATCCCTGAACAGCAACCCCTTCCTGAACACAAAGGTTGGGACGCACGAGCGCTGGGGGCGCGGGAGCATGAGCCACAGAGCACGCAGGAGTGCGTGTGCGTGTGTGTGTGTGCGCGCGTGTGTGTTATAGGGGGAGGGGAACAGCGCTCCAGCCCTTCTTACCTCTCGAAGAGCAGCCGCACCATGAAGATGCAGAAGGCCAGGGGGAAGGCGAGATAGAGGTCCTCAGCCTGCGGGAAGTTGGCTTCCTCCGTGTTCTTCAAGTCCGCCCAGGTGACATTGTGCGGAAGCCAAAACCTCTCGTTCCAGAACCAGGCTAAGATCCCTGCCATCTTGCTTTGTCCACTCCTGTCCAGGCTCCCGCGGCCCGCGGAGCTCCTAGCGGTGCAGGGCGCCCGGGGATGCGCGCGCGCTGCAGGTCCGAGCCGGTGCCGCCGCCGCCGCCGCCGCCTCCGCGACCGCTGCTCTCGAAGGCTCGCGGCGAACGCCGATTCTCTCCTCCCTCTGGCCGACCTGGGGAAAGGAGCCGCCTTGCCTGTCACATGGCAACCCGCGCCGCCGCCCTGATTGGTTCACCCTCGCGTCAAACAGCGAGGCACACGCGGCCAGCTCGCCCACGCCCGGAGGACAGGGCGCAGACGCTGCGCCCCGGGCGCCCGGGCTCTGCTTTGGAAAGTGCCGCCGGCCCTGCGCTCGCCCTCTCCTTGCTCTGCGTTTAGGACAGCGACTTGGGGCCGGCCACCCTCCTTCGCCCCAGTCCCAAGTCTTGCTCGCACATGCTCAGAGCGCCGGCCCCTGCCCCACTGGAGTTTCAGGGGTCTCGATCCGCCTCCCGTGTGCGCCTGCAGGCAGTGAAGAGGCAAGTAGAGGCCGGGCTACTTCAGAACCACCCTGGACTAGGAGAAAATGGCAAAAGGAGAAGTAGGGGGCGCAAAGAGCGAAGGAGGAAGAAGTAACAAGGAAGGAGTTATCCACTGGGGCTCTTGGAGAGGCAGGGTGAAAATCAGGAACTGGTGGCAAGAATGGTTTGGCACGAGCCATCTATACCCCACTGCCCATCGTCCCTCTTTCCCCTCCCTCCCCCCGCCTCCATCTCTGACCTTCTGGCCTCCTCAAAGTACTGCTGGTTACCACAACCAGTTCCCCCAGGGAACAAGGCCCTCTTATTGTAATTTATGAAGAGGTAGGAGAAATTAGGCACTTAATTGCTATTTGATGATGAAGGTGATGACAGTAACTGCAGATTCTGTAAACTGGCCCTCTAAAGGAACCTCTCAGAAAATGCCATCAGACCACATTTTGGCTTCACAGATCAGGAGAGAACTTTGCTATTTGGCAGGCTCATTATTAATGCCTTTCAAATCCGAAAGCTTTAAGGCAGTGGTCGGCAAACTGCAGCTCGCGAGCCACATGCGGCTCTTTGGCCCCTTGAGTTTTTAGCAAAGGCCAGCTTAGGAGTACCCTAATTACGTTAATAACATTGTACCTACCTATATAGTTTAAGTTTAAAAAATTTGGCTCTCAAAAGAAATTTCAATCGTTGTACTGTTGATATTTGGCTCTGTTAACTAATGAGTTTGCCGACCACTGCTTTAAGGCATTAGGTCTGACACAGGCTCCTTCTCTCCCACAATATATTTCCTCATCAATTCAGGATCTATGTGTGGATCCGTTCAGTGGCCCATGCAGATATTTTGTTGCTTTTTCTCACAGTCATTCATTTTTTCTGCCTGCTTCTGCCAGTAAGTTCCTCTGAGCCTTTCCAAGAGGCATATAAACAGCCCCTCCATTCACACTTTACTCTCTCTCCAGCAACCACCCTCCTTCTTCGCCTTCCCTTTAAAGCGATGCTCTAAGAATTACTTACATTTATTGCTTTCAGTTTCTTTTCCGTCCATTCTCACTTGAATTTCCTTTTGGGCATTTTCCCTCTGTACTACACGGAATTGCTCAAAGTCACCAATGATGTCCAGGCTGAGAAACCCAAGGGTCAGTTCTCAACACCTATCCCAGTAGCATTTAGCCAAGTTGTTCAGTCCCCAACTCTTGAAACACTTTCTCGTCTTGGCTTCCAGAAAACACTTTTCTGTTTTTCTCCTACCTCATGGCCACTTTTTACCAAGTCTCCTTGCTGGCTACTTCTCACCTTTCTAACCCCTTAAAGTTGGAGTGGCTTAGGAGTCAGTCTTTTGTCCTCTTCACTTTCTATCTACATTCATTCACTTTGTGACCTAATTCAGTACCTTGGCTTTCAAGTTCATACTGATGGCTCCCAAATATGTATCTCTAGCCACAAACTTATCCTTGAACTTCACACTTCAAAATCCACTATCAATTTATCAATCCCACGTTGATGTCTAAGAGCCATTTCCTGTCTAAACTACTAATCTTCCCCCTAAAATTTTTCCCTTCTGTTGTCTTGACTCAGGCCAAACTCTTGGGATAATCTTCTTTGCTTTACTTTCTCAAATCTCCTTTCCAA
Organism: Plecotus auritus; assembly: GCF_963455305.1. Taxonomy (NCBI): domain Eukaryota; kingdom Metazoa; phylum Chordata; class Mammalia; order Chiroptera; family Vespertilionidae; genus Plecotus; species Plecotus auritus. Next base: position 51,350,376 of record NC_137776.1, read on the forward strand.
TCCATCACAAATCCTATCTACTCCATCTTTAAACCAGAATCACACCACCTCTCACCACCTCTTCTACCATCTTGGTCAAAAAACAACGAACACTTAATTATTTTTAATTCATTTTTATTGTTGACATTATTACAGGTGTCCCCATCCTCCCCGACTTTGCCCACCTCCACCCAGCCCTAATGTAAGTCAGATCACTTCTGTGCTTTAAAACCCTACTTGCCTCACCATCCATCCCCAAGTGGCAGCCAACGTCATTTTCATGTTCTAAGATATTTGACATCATATTAATTCTCTGACCACATCTACTCTCTTACTCTTCTTTGGTCACATTGGCTTCCTTGTCCTTTCTGCAAAACACCCAGCATGCCTTAGGGCCTTTGAACTTGCTTTCCTCTATCCCTGTAACTTTTTTCCCCTAACAGTCCATGTCTGCTCTTTCTAGAACGTCACTCACTCAGTGAAACCTTCCCTAGCCACCCTAGTTAATCTACAACCTTCACTCCCCACCCCACTCTTCCCATCCAACTCTCCTGCTTTGTTTTTCCTCAAAGCATGCATCACCATCTCACACAATATATTTTTTACTTATTTCTTTATTGGGCTCTCAACACAAAAACTAAAATCTAAGCTTCAAAAAGTTAAAGATTTGTGTCTATCACTACTCTATTCTTAGCGCTTAAAATAGTGCCCAGCCCATAGTGGGTACTCAATATATTAACTCTTTTTTTCATGATAAAATGCTTTTTATTTATTTTCTCTCTTGTATGAATTATTTTGAATGTTCTTTTTTAATTCTTTATTGTTAAATTATTACATATGTCTCTTTTTTCCCCCATTCCTCTCCTCAGCCACCCCCGCCCCCCAGCACATGCCCTAAGCCCCCTACTGTCTGTGTCCATTGGTTAGGCTTATATGCATGCATACAAGTTCTTTGGTTGCTCTCTTACCCCACACCCCAACCCTCCCCTGCCTCCCCTCTGAGGTTGGATGGTGTGTTTGATGCTTCTATGTCTCTGGATCTATTTTTGTTCATCAGTCATATTGTTCATTATATTCCACAAATGAGTGAGATCATTTGATATTTATCTTTCTCCGACTGGCTTATTTTGCTTAGCATAATGGTAAGTGTTCCTTCTTTTTTACAGCAGCATAGTGTTCCATTGTGTAGATGTATCTCGATAAACTATTGAATCACTGAATCACCATTACTCCAACCTCACTCCAAATCTTCTCTAGGAGAGGAAAGAAATCTGAATAAGTAATTGTGTTAAATGCTTATATACTTGTGTGAAGAATAGTGTGGGCATAAAGAAGGAACGGATCAATTCTGAGGTAGAATAGGAGAGTGTCACTGTCTCCACTTTAGACTATGCAGCCAGCTGCTCAGTGTTACTGATGACCCTCCAGGAAATTGCCTTGGCATCAACTATATTCTTACAGGCCACAGAAAGGAGGTTTGTTGAGGGCTCTTGCCACCTTTGTGGCAGGAGGTCATGTCATGATAGAGCCTGGCCTTCTGGGCCAGCCAGACTCTCTCCATGGCTTCTTCCTGCTCCCTCATGTCACTTTCATGTATGACTTGACAGTATCTTGCCTTCTACCCTAGGACCTCTCTGCTGTCCAGCAGGCCTGCTGTGTCTTCCAAGCGTGTACAACAGGAAGTGTTGGTGAGTTAATGCCCTGGAGCCTGATCTTTGGTCAAGGGCAATGGAAGCCAGTGGGTAAATGTTTATTCCTTTCCCTCCCCTGCCCATTGGGCCACACACAGGAGCTTCAAACAGCCTCTCTGAAAATATCATATGATAATAATTTTATGGTTGGGGGTGATACAGCTTATTTCAAAACTGTGGCCCCATAACTCACTCCCTTATATTCCCTCTCTCTCTTTCTCTGCCTCACTCTCCTTTTCCCTCATCCCTGCTTCTCTGAAATTACACTTCTCTGGAATTGCTATTTTTTTCTGGAGAAGACAAGTTAAAATAGTATTTCTTACCTGTTCATCGACTCTGAGAAGGTGGTGGGATTTCAGGAACATTTTGAAAGATGGTTTTGTTGGAAAAGTGGAATGATAATTTACTACCCTTGTGTGGGATTTGCACAAGTAACTTAATTTCTAGGAACATTTTTATGACTTGCGATGTAAGTTGTGCACCAATAGTTCCTGTCTTGCCTATGTTACTCAACATCATGAGGCTCTCACTGAGATAGCAGATATGGGAAGGAGTTGTAAACTCTTCACCTCTATACACATATACATTGTAGCAAACTTCTACTCTTTGATCTGTCCGGCATATCTTCAGGCAACAGCCCTTTCCTATCACCCTCCATCCAAATGACTACCCCATAAATACAATAGAATAAAATATTCCGTGTCTGACCACATTTTATTGGTTCCATGGTGGACCCTTGGCCTAAGAGAGTAATTAAAGTTTGTCTTTAGGTATTGATTGGGGCATGGGTCAAGGCAATCTTTCTCTGTACACTTGGACCCTAGGATTTCAAACTCAGAAACTGTTAGCCCCAAATTTCATCATATGGGTAGGAAAGGCAGAAGCTAATGTGCAACTAGGGAGAAGAATAAAGCAGACCTGTAGAATCAAGTAAAGGTAAGAGATACATTTCCACATGGTACCTGGGGGCCAACTGCTTTCTCATCCATGAAACAGTCTTCCATCTTCACACAAAAATTCCCCTTTTTAAATTGGGTTTCTGTTATTTCAACCCAAAGGAGTCCCACTATAAACAGGACATTACTCTTAGAGTCCACATATTTAAAACCTCAGTTCAGGACCCAGGGAGGGTTACTCACAAGAAAGACAGCACAGCACACTTCCCTAGAAGACCACTTTATACCTGCGCAGAAAAGACTTCTAGTTGTTGACCCGGGAAATCAAAATACAACTTATTCATCAGACGTGTTTGTAGCTCCGTAAGAAGCCAATAACTGGCCTATAAATAAAAGACATAAGGAGAGTGAAAAGGTTTTGTTGGGGTGCGGGGTGATAGTGCTTACACTGCATAACAAGAAAGTACGTTTTGGGTCCTGCATATAAAACATTATACAAGAACACACCCTCTTTTTTCCCCGGCAACAAAGCTGAGCATTACTTCTCATTCTTTTTTTTTTCTTTTTTTAATATATTTTTATTAATTTCAGAGAGGAAGGGAGAGGGAGAGGTAGAATCATCAATATGAGAATCATTAATTGGCTGCCTCCTGCACACCCCTCACTGGGGATCGAGCCCAAAGCCCAGGCATGTCCCCTTAACCGGTATTGAACCCGGGACCCTTCAGTCCACAGGCCGATGCTCTATCCACTGAGCCAAACTGGCTAGGGCACTTCTCATTCTTAAGGTGCACACCCAGTTCTTAGTCCTTCTACATATATTTGAGTCTACTTTTCAGATGCAAGAGAACAGCCAGAAGTTTAGTTGGACTTCCACTATGAATTGCATAACCCAAACATATTGTGCTTGTTTATAGAAAGAACACAAAATCTATTTGGGGAGTAGGATGTGCTCATGGGAAAAGCCAGATATCAATACGCCAGTACCAGCCAAGATGGCACTGGACAATATATGATGAGTGCCCTAGTATTACAGATAACAAGGGTTTCCTGCTCAAAGGAGGAGGAGACATTCTGTGTTGAAGAGGAACAGGCAGAAATGAAACCAGACCTTGAAGAATGAGCAGATTTTGAAAAGGAATGCACAAAGGAAAAATTTAGGGGCAATAAACAAATGGTAATTGAGAAGCCAGATAACAAAGGGCTTTTACTATGAAGCAAAGGAATAATCCTACTTATTTTAGTGAGAATAGTATTTTATCTACACTAATAAAAGAGAAATATGCAAATTGACCGTACATCTGCAACACCCACCAGCCAATCAGGAGTGAGTATGCAAATTAACCCAACAAAGCTGGCAGGTTAATTTGCATACGCAGGTGCAGAGCGAAGACTGAAGGCTCCGGCCTGAGTGAAGACTGAAGATGACTGAAGACTGAAGAGGCTTGGCTTCTCCAATGCGGCCAGAGTGGAGAAGCCAAGCCTCGCTGCGGCCAGAGCAGAGAAGCCTAGCCTCGAGGCTTGGCTTCTCTGCTGTGGCTGGAGCAATGGCCTGGGTCCCAGATGCCAGAGGAAAACTGGTGCTGGCAGCCAGGGGAAGGAAGGCCTATTGCACAAATCTTCGTGCAAGGGGCCTCTAGTCTATGATAATAGCATGTAAGTGATTCTATAGCACAATGTCTGGTACACAATACATGCTCAATTATTCTAGGTTTTTAAAAATAGCATTGAATTCAAACACTCAATTCCTTGATTTTAAAGGAACCTGGTTTTCAATGGGAATAATATGGAAGTATTGCCAAACGTTATTTCTGCAGTCATTTCTTATGAACCTTCTTACTGTGGTTGGCAAAACTATCTTAAATATTCTCTTGTTTTTTGATGTCCGAGGGGTCTCAGGTTTTCACTGATACAGGATGTAGGGCGGGAGTAGGGCAAGAATTAGGCAAATTTCATTAGCACAGTATGGAAACCACTCATAGCACTGCAAAAAACTCAGCATCTCCTGTCATCATAAGAAAAGGATATGAGTGTCTGACTTATGGCATTGGAGTTAAGCTAAGTCAAGTGTGTAACCTGGACAGGAATTGAATATACATTATTTGCTGGAAGTCCTCCATCAGGACTGCTCGCTCTCATGCTCACAGTCTTTCTTGCAACCATGCCAGGTATTAGAAGTCTAAAGATCTTTCTTCTCCCTCCTCTACCTTGACAGTTCCTCTCTCTGGAAAATCTTTTCTAATACTTACAACCATGAATTACTCTTGTATTCCCAGCTAAACCGAATCACTGGCTGGAGTTTCTGTCTTCTCTCAAATAATCAAAATCTAGTTAAATGTTAATTTCCCCCTTTGCAATTTCCTTTTACATACTAGTGTTATGTCAGCATCCACTAAAATTTTCAGCATGCCAAATGTGTTGCAAAACTAACAAAGAAAAGTGAGAAACAATCAGGTTATCTAACTGTGGGCTGTCCAGTTACGGATTACATTCACCTTAGTTACACATCTAAAAATTCATAGATATGTTCAATGGATATAGTCAACCATGATTGACTTTTAAACGTGTACATATAGATGAATAGCATTAGGGGGCAGGGCATCAGAATTATTAGTCAGAAAGCCTGAGTTCTACTTTGCACTATTTAAAGGTTTTTATAACCAACAAGAAACAGAGAATTCACATAATCCTCTGGCTAATTTTGTGGGAGGAGTGAGTAACCTAAAATATTTATTGAAATTATTGACTTTATATAGAAACAATATCAGGGCTGGAAGTGACCTCTTATACCAATGAGTACAATTCATTCTCTGTGCCCACTGAAACTATTATTAAACATCTCTGATGACAGGGAGCTCACTACTTAACAAATTGGTCTGTTTCATTTTGGCACACCTGTGACTATTAATGATGACATTATCTTGAGAGGCCGAGCAAATTCTCCTTAGGTTTTACATTTGTAAAATAGGGATAATATTTATATGTTGACCAGATGAACTTAGAACTCAAGGACAATATTCATGCCCAGTCACATCACCTTGAACAAAATACAGCATTGTGTATTTGACCAATCACGTTTAAACATTTGACCAATAACATTTAAATGGAGGCAGTTAATATTGTGATGTGTTATAACAAGGTATATAAAATTTCATTGTTTTAGGGAAGGAAGATCCTGACTGTTGAGATAATTTATCTTTTAGGCAAGTTGAGCCTTTCACAGCTGATAATGAGTAGGGCTTTTTTCCTGGGATTAGTAGAATTAACTTTCACTCAGCCGAGAAAGTAAGGATATGAGGAAGGTAGAGAGAGGAATGGATGAAGATGTCAGAAGCTCATGCACCCTGCTGTGTGATTTCTCATGATTTTGCTACTAAGCTGCCATAAACATATTAGTCACAAACTGCTTAAAACCAGTGATAGCCCTGACCAGCTGTCTCAGTTTGTTGGAGCATCATCCCATGCACCAAAAGTTGCAGATTCGATTCACAGTCAGGGCATATACCTAGTTTGTGGGTTCCATCCCTGGTCAGGGATCATACAAGAGGCAACCAGTCAGTGTTTCTCTCTCCCTTTCTCTATATACCTATCTATCTATCTCTCTATCTCTCTCTCTCTTCACCCTTTTCCTTCCTCCCTTTCTCTTTCTAAAATGAATAAGCATATTCTAGGATGAAAATTAAATAACTAAATAAAACCAATGATATATTGTGGAAACTCATAAAGAGACTAGGTCTAGATACAAACAACTTCCTATATAATAAAAGGCTAATATGCAAATCAACCGAATGGCAGAACGACCAGTCGCTATGACACGCAATGACCACCAGGGGGCAGATGCTCAATGCAGGAGCTGCCCCCTGGTGATCAGTGCACTCCCACAGTGGGAGCACCACTCAGCCAGAAGTTGGGCTCATGGCTGGCGAGAGCAGCCCCACCTCCACGGCAGTGCTAAGGATGTCCGACTGACAGCTTAGGCCTGTTCGGGAGTGGGCCTAAGCCATCAGTCAGACATCCCCCGAGGGCTCCCAGACTGCGAGAGGGCATAGGCCGGGATGAGGGACTCCCCCCCACCCCGGAGTGCACAAATTTTGTGCACCGGGCCTCAAGTATACAAATAAGAAAGCTGGAATACAGATGCTGAAGAGGATTTGAGAAAATATGGAAATGGACTTTAAATCTCAGGTGGTCAAGAAACTGGAATTTGAGTCAAGTGTAAAGGTGACCAAAAAGGAATCAGCAGATCAATTAATTCAGTGAACTGCCTGTCATGGGAAGTGTTCAGGCAGAGGCCTGCCTGGTAAGAATGTTGGAAAAGGTATTCCTGTCTGCAACTGACTTGCAAGTTGATGTCGTCTAAGTTCCCCTTAGTACTTCTTAGTAAACGCAACACACTATGGACAGAAGGGCAGGGATAGCTTCACTCCTAAATTTCTACTCTTCTAAAGGGTAGAGGGGAAAAGGAAGAAAGAGAAAAAACGAAGCAGGAAAAGCAGGAGGTTATTATTGTTAGAAAGAAGCATGTTCAAAGGTTAGAAAGAGGAGTTTGAAATCCAAAGAAATAAATCACTTCTTGCTTCACTCTATAACATATACTGAAATGATCAAAGTGACATATTGGAATATATTGCTAGCTGCCTGCAGGGTCCCATCACAAAACAGAATCAAAGGACATAGGCCACATGTTATGTTGGCAGTGCCTGTTAGTTACCAGCTTCCTCCCTTGCACTTTGAACATTTTCTGTGCTGTTTTTAATAGTGGAAAATTAGACATTAAAAATAACTCTATTATATACTGCTAGTGGCCCGGTGCACGAAATTCATGCACATTAAAAGGGGGACCTAGAGTCAAGTCCCCACCCACCCACATGCGCCTCAAAATTGCATGAGACCCAGACCCGGCTGCCCCCCCCCCCATTGGGCTAGATCCAGACCCAGCCAGTCCCACCCTTGTCAAGCCCTGCCGGGCAGGGGGCATAGCCTCAGGTCCCTTGGCCCAGGGCCAGGATGGGGGGTGTGGCCTGAGGTCCCTCAGATGGGGCGAGGGGCATGCCTTGAGGTCCCTCGTAAAGCCCTTCCAGGTGGGGGACATGGCCTGAGATCCCATGTCAAGCCCCGCTGGGTGGGGGCCATGGCCTGAGGTCCCCTGTCAAGCCCCACCAGGCAGGTGGGTCTAGCCTCAGGTCCCCTGGCCTGGTGCTGGGGTGGGGGTGCGGCCTGAGGTCCCCCGGCCTGGTGCTGGGGTGGGGGGCATGGCCTGAAGTTCCTTGTCAAGCCCCACCTGGTGGGGGGTGCGGCCTGAGGTCCCCTGGCCTGGCACTGGGGCTGGGGGAACAGCCTGAGGTCCCCTAGCCCAGAACCAGGACGGGAAACACACCTTGAGGTCCACCGTCAAACCCTGCCCGACGGGGGGCGTGGCCTCAGATCCCCTGGCCTGGTGCCCAGGCAGGGGGCGAGGCCTGAGGTCCCCGTCAAGCCCCGCTGGTTGGGGGGCATGGCCTGAAGTCCCCTGGCATGGTGCCAAGGCAGGAGGCACGGCCTGAGATCCCCCAGCCTGACGCCAGGGCGGGGCACATGGCCTGAGGTCCCCTGTCAAGCCCCATGGGGGCAGGGGAGGGCATAGCCTCAGGTCCCTGCTGATTGCTCGTTAAGGCTCCTTAAGGGAACTTGGCCTCAGCTGTGGGTGCAGCCATCTTTGTGATGGAGTGATGGTCAATTAGCATGTTCCCTCTTTATTAGATAAGATTTGAGAACCAATACTACCTCAAATGATTGTGTTTTTTCTTTCCCTCATTAATTGGTAGAGTTCATGTTTATTGACATACTAGAGGCCCAGCGCATGATTAAATCGTGTGCATGTAGGGTCCCCTAGGCCTAACCTGCCATCAGGGTCATGTCTGCCACTCCCCTGCCCCCGCGAAGCCTCGCACGCTCTGCTCCGCAGATGCTCCACGGCTGCCACGGGACCCATCATTGCACCTCCTGGTGAGTCCGGTAGTTGGTTGTGACGCCGTCATGGTGTTATGACCACAGGCCTTTTATTATATAGATATGGATTCAAGAAGGAGGGTAGAATTTCAAAGGTAACATTCCCTTGCAATCGTTCATCATTTAGTTTTGCCTTCAGAAGTGCATCTAAGGCAAATGTTCATGTCCAAGTCTAAAATAATCATTGCCTAGCCATCATTAACATAAATTAAATTCTACATGCTTATAGTTGGAAAGTACACATAATTTTAAAAGTCTTTCCCCTAAAATTAAAAAATATGCAAATCTACATAATAACCAAACTGATTAGCCATGTTTCATTGTTAAATTAAATGCAATGCAGCATTGGTGCCTAGATAGGAGAATCATATCGTAAATATTCCAAGGAATTAATTGATCTCATTTAATTGAATTTGAGACCAATAAACAGTAATACCTTCTACCGCTGAATTGCATGTGATATTGTAAACAGTCAACTCCATATGATGGATGTGTCTAGGCTGAGATGTTCCTATTTGTCTCGCATTTTTATTATCTCTAAATTAACTTTAAAATGCAATTAAAATACAACATAATCAGGATTTAGAAGAAAACAGACGTTCAAGAATCTGCACAGATGTATGTTATTAGAAGAGGTAGGTACCATGAGTTTATTGGCTATATATTTTTTGGAAGGTCTCCCTGTGGTTGCCACAGAATTATTAACAAAACCCAGGGGTCCTGGGGCTTCCTAAATGCTTACAAATGATTTGACTTAAAAGATTTTTGCAGTCCTCATTTACATTGTAAAACAAAATGCAGCTAAGTTTAGGGAGAAGTTTTAGAAGCTTTGACATGGCAAGTTGCCATGAGAATATTTTCCCTGTGGAGAAACGAAACTCAAATGTGCTAATTAAGGGTGCTTAATATCCCTCAAAATTAATTCTTTGTTACCTGCAGTGATTTAATTACTCCCGTATGGAAAGCTCAGAAAATCCTCGCATCTTTAAATAGCACCGGGCCACTCATTGATAGAGTCAACGTTCACTTTGAAAGTAGTTCTCCTACTCATTAGCTACTGCAGTGGGCAAAGAGAGAGGATTTCAGATGTCACAATAAAATACCAGAACAAATTTCCCCTGGTAGTTTGCAAAATCAGTGTCATTTATGTCATCATCCCTCACATACAAAGAACCTTCCAGAAAAAAAAGTTATTAGGGTAAAAAAAAAAAAAAAAAAAAAAAAAAAAAAAAAAATGAAGAGGGAGAAAGGGTTGAAATAAACACCAGGCGATTCTAGCTAAAATCTGGCTACCAGGAGCAGCAAGCTCTGACACTTTCCCCACCAGAATCCTGCTCTTTCTAGAAAAGTAATGATCAAATGTCCTCAGGGGATATTGACTAAACTAGGAGATAATAACCATACAAGACTGTTTATCTTAAGCAATAGACTGGAGTGCTATCCAGGATCTTGGAATTCTTCTTGAATCAAATAGCTCAGTGTAGTATGAAACACAATAAAAAGCTCTAAATGTAGGTCCATATCTTGAACTCAAATGTCACTTTCTCTGGCAGCCAACTCTGAGTTGCTGCCCGCTGTAACTCTACCGCATCGCTCAGGGCCATCTGCCGTCTTCTTGCGGGTTTATTTATTTCCTACTTTGTTACTGTCTTCCATCGCGAGCCTGTGGGCTCTGGGAGAGCAGGGCCCTGGCCATCTTAGCCGCTGCTCTATTCCCTGCCGAGAGCGGCACTTGGCACATGGTGGCTGTTCAGTAAATCATTGTTGAAGGAGTAAAGTGCAGATTGCTTTTTAAATGTCAAACTTCTGTCTAACAATCAAAAAAAGGTTTATTCTAGAGCCTGTGCTAGGAAAGGAGCTGGGTATTCTGTGTAATCACCCAGAGTTCATGGAATTGTGGGGGGCCCACAGGCACCTGCACCCTGCACTCTCTGCTCAGGTGAGTGACGAGAATCAGACAAAATGGAGTCCCAGTTGAGCACTAGGCGACCTGTGGTGTTACTCTCCTGGGCTGGGATGATCTCAGTTCAGTCCTCACCTGTGCTTTCTACACCACATAGATTCTCATTTTGGGCACATTTAACAAGTGTTCATAGGTCAACCCTTAAATGCTGTGGAAACGAGAAAAGGCTGCTGAGTGCTTCAGGGAAACTGGCAGCTCAATGCTAACAATGAGACCCAAAACAGGCAGGCTGAGCGCTGGCACACCCACAAGCCCTGCAGGTGTTTTCTTCTGTGGCTGGGAATGAGGAAACAGGGAAAGTCCTTAGCTTTTCCGTGGCGGGGGGGAGGGGGGAGGTGCGGGGGTGGTGGGGGTGGGCAGGTCAAGTGAGGCTCTGCTCACTTTCTTTGAAACTCTCAATATAAATAACAATACTAAAATGACTACATAATTTCAAAATTGTCTTAGACACTTTTCATATTAACATTATTAACATACACAAACACAATGCAATATAATTGTGCCATCATAAGATAATTATAAAATCTGTTTTTAAAAACCACGAATTCATGGAGCGCAATGGGTGGTACAGTCCTGCAATACACTGACAGCCGACATGGAATATCTCCACCCTCTGGATCTGTCTGTGAAAATCTAGAATGCTAGGTCTGACCCCAGGCATACATTTGATAAGGTCAGAGATCTCCATTTGAGGCACGTGTGGCCTTAGGAAGTCTAGTCCTGATGCCCTGGGCAGGCTCCCACCCCCTAACCCCTGTGTCCACCTATTTCCTGGTGGACATCTGTCCTTCTGCTACTCCTCTCCTTTTAACCTTGCTTGGGCTACAGAACCAAAGAGTTTATCCTGCTGACTTGTTGAACAGTTTGCATAGGAGTGCATGTGTGTATTCTGTTCTCCATTCATCTTAACTTCCTTAAACGTGCAGATGTGGTTTTCTGTGCCTTCTATACCGCCCTCATTCAGTTTCCAGCCAATAAATAACTCCTTAGGCCGATGGTCTAACTTGGAAGCTACACTCCAGGGCGACTCAAAGGGAAACAGAGCAGCTCATGTGAAGTTAGACCATTTGTAAATTAGGGAGTTTGAAAAAAGAAATTTCATTGAGGCAAAAAGCCTGCTTTATCTCCTCACAAGGTCAGATTTCACCTGTACTAAACAGGAAGCAAACACAGATAAAGTCCTTTGCTGAGGCTTTCCAGGATTATCCAAGATAAAGAGAGAATGTCGTCATTGCAGGCATTGATTTTCTGGACTCCAGACCTTTCTCAGAAATGCTAATTAATCAGGACTCAACTCCTCATAGGTCTCAGTGAAGAAGACCTTTTCTCCTTAGTAACAAATCATTTAGTAAAACTTCATATCTTAGGCTTCAAATAATAGGAATTGGGTTCAGTTCTTTAAGGCTAAAAATAAAATGATAAACAAATACTATTGAAAAGGTCCAGAGAAAGGTGAAGCAACACTTCCCCCATCACTCCCTTTTTTTAAAAAATTTCTTTATTGATTAAGATATCACATATTTGTCCTCATCCCCCCATTCCCATCCCAAACCCCTCCCCACTCATGCCCCCACCCCCCTATTGTCCGTGACCACTGGTTAGGCTTATATGCATGCATACAAGTCCTTTGGTTGATCTCTCCGCCTTACCCCCACCCTCCCCTACCTTCCCTCTGAGGTTTGACAGTCTGATGGATGCTTCCCTGTCTCCGGGTCTGTTTTTGTTCATCAGTTTATGTTGTTCATTATTTCCCCCAGATGAGTGAGATCATGTGACACTAGAAATACACTTATAAGAACTGAAAATGAGACAAGCAATAATGGTTATGCTGAGAGGCAAATGAATCAGTCTGTAGTGAGTTTCTTTCTGGGTCAACAGTTCTTTTGAGTCCCAATTTCAATGTCAAACAGTTCCTTATGTGTACATGTCAGCAATGATATTTCAGTTCTGGATGGTGGACAAATGGTGGTAATGCAGGCCTGACCCTCTCTGGTTTGGTCCTGGGCAACCTGCAGCAACCCACAGCTGCTGACTGCTAGTATGGCAAGGCGTCGTCAGCGTCTTCCATCTCTGGACTGTTTCTCTTCTGTCTTCATGGCTGGAGCAGTCCTGTCAATTCCTCTCTGTGGCAGGAATCCACATGGTCTTGGAGTTGTTTTCTGAAAATATACAAACATATTCTTGACCAAAAGTTAATAAAGGAATCTTTTCTATAAATTTGACTTGAGATCCTTTTTCATTTTTTGCCCAAATGATTTTCCTTTGGCTAGTTTTGACACCATGTGTGTTTTTCATGGGTGTCTTGCTGTTAGCATTACAAATGAAAGTTAATTTTCTAAAGTAAAAATTTTCTAGATGTAATTTACTTACAGGATATTTTTCCTTACATGATATTCTTCTACGATCCCCCCTTTTTTGATTTAAATATTAGGAGGCTTTTGGAAATTTTATAATGTAGTCTTGATAGCTTTTAAATTTTAATTTTTTGCAATAAATTATGACTGCTTTAGGTTCATTACATGTTACGCAATTTTACCATGAGATGAACTACCAATAAAAATATTAGTTAACACTTTAGGAACAGCTTTTTGTCCAGTACCATTAATTTTCTAGAATATTCGCTTATTTCAATTAGTCAATTTAAATTAGTCTGAAAACTTGACTACTATTTTACTGTCAAATTTAATACTCTAACAACAATCTTATTGTACCCTGTAAATATTAGTGGAAAGGATTATTTGCCTTCTTGAGTAGGCCCTGAGCTTTCCTGGTGCTAGGCTGGATTTGAGTATCAAAAACTCACTTCCCCACACCATGGGTACAAGACAACTCCCCATCACTCCCTTTTCCCCCACTTCCCTAAGTCACCTGCAGGAGGGGTGAATTTGCTCTCCTCCCACACACATTCTTTCCCCCAGTAAACCTTTGCCCCCTCGGGCAATGACTGTCACTTGTCAACATTTGGCCTGTGGCTGAGAATTTACCCATAAAACTCAGCCTTTCTTTTGCACCATGGGAAACTATCAGTAGCATGAGATCCCTTCATAAGACAAAACCACAAAAATGCAACTCAAGGAAATAAAATTGAACCCTGCCAATGAGAGACAAGGTTTCTATGGTTTTCCACCCAATGCACGTGGCCTTCTCGTTGGGCAGCTCCAACCAGCTTGGCAGTATACCAGGTGGACCCAGCAGACTCACTCATCCGTAGAGGATGAGCTCCTGTGGGAACCGCCTGGCATCTGAACCTCCCACACAATTTGGCCAATCCTCCCTACAAAAGGCTCTGCATGGCTCTTCTTGTCCATAGGACACATCCAGATGTCTTGGCGGGCAAGAGGAAACAAAAAACCACAGTAACTGTTAGATAGGGGCCTGGAAGGTGGGTTGGTGGACATCTCTAGGAGCCATAGAAATAGTGGAAAAGAAAGGGTGACATTCCTGGTAAAAGAATGAAGCCAAGGACTTCATTAATAATTCATTAGAGGCTTGATAACTTGGACTTTTATAACTTGGACTTTAAATTTATTGTGACCTCATATTACCATCCCCTGCTCCAGATTTATGAAGTATGTGGCACACTTTTTAAATAAATGTTTATGTATTTGAAATACATATATTTTAAAATTTTTAACTTAGAGCTGGAAAGAATTTAGAGTGGGAGATAGAATAGCATAATGATTTTAGATACTGGAAACCAGCAGATTTCTATCTCAGATTTCTATATTGCATTTCTTTTTACTAGTTGTGTGATCACAAGCAATTTGCTTATCCTCTTTAAGCCTTTGCTTTTTCATCTATAAAATACAGCTGTGTGGCAGATTGTATTTTTCAAAAGCCCTCCAAAGATGGCTGCACTAATCCATATTCCATTCCACACACTATTCTCATGAAGTGACGTTCACATTCCTTCATCAAGAGACAAGATCCTTGCTTGGAGGGGGTGAGCAGATAAGAAAACTAATCTCCCCTCCAGTCTCAGACCCCAGAGAGCCCTGGACTCAGAGATAGCATGTCTAACAGAGACCCAGTTTGAAAAGTGGAACAAAAGGAGAGACGTCAATTGAAGATTATTTTAAAGAAGACTTACCCCGCTCCTCCCTCCAATCTTAACACTTTGTAACTTCCTTTCCATTCAGTAAGGGAAGGATTTATGGATATTCAAGGTGTCCCAAAAAAAGGTATACACACTATGTCTGTAGATTATATTAAATTTTGAAAATGAAATGTATTTTAATTAACACTGCCTTTATAATTATTCAAAGTGTGTATACATTTTTTGGGGGGACACCCTGTATATACTCCAAGGGGGGAAATGGGCAATTCTTCTCAAAATAAATAAAGGAAATATCTGGTGACTTCTAGTCCAATGTCTGAGCTCAATAATAAAAGCCTTTCTGTTTAAGCATTGCGAGTGAAGCAGGAGAGGGACCTTGTAAAGGGTGACTCTCTGTCTGCGTATACTGAAGTACACTGAGCTCCAAGTCAGCTCTCCTACCAAAGAACATAAAATATTTGAGGACAGCCAGCCAAATGAAAGATTAAATAAACTGAAAAACTAAACTCAACAGGAACAAATATATCAAGTAACAAAAAGAAATTTAAAAAACAAAGCCAAAACAAAATTCCCTTTAATTACTATTATTGGAGATATTTGAGAGCATATGACATGTATAAGAAAAGAATGGTTGGTATGAAAAATTACATTCTAAAAATAACAAAGCTCAAAATTATGATTGTTGAAATTCAATTCAGAAAAAAAATATAATGACACAAATATTTTTATTTTGGACACTTATATCAAAGAAATGCTCTCAAAGGGACTAGAGATGGGAATATAAAATTAAAGGCATATCTCCATTTTAAAAAGTAACAAACAAAAAAAATAGAATAAAGGTCAGAAAATCATTTCAGGATATCAAACATCTTCAAATCAGAGTTCCATGAAGAGAAATCATAGAAACTGCGAAGAGGAAATTAACAAAGAAATAAAAACAAGAACATCTGGAATAAAGAGAGATGTAAGTATATAAGTGAAAGGACTCATTGAATAATTAGCAGGTTGAAATAAGAAAGACCAATATCTAAGAAATAATGAGGGCATTTTATTAATACCTGGGGTGAAAAGGACCCTAAAAGCTTCCAAAGAGAAAAACAGACAAGGTTGCCAACCACAGGGGGGAAATCAGACTGGCATCAGACTTTTAAACACTGAAATAAATGCTAGAAGGCAGATCAAGCAAGGCCTTTATAATTTCTGAGGGAAATTCAATTTTGATCAAGAATTCTCTAGTCAGTCATGTCATCAGTGGGATTTGGGGAGAAAACAATGATTTCTACTTGTATAAGTACTTTTTTTTTTTTTTCACTTCCAATGAACCTTTTTTGAGGCCATTTCTTGAGGATAAATTCCAGCAAAATAAGGATGAAAATGAAAAAGTAGGAAGACATATGGGACATAAGAAATGCTAATAATAATCCAAGACCCAAATAACAGAAAATATCAATTATACACATGGAAAAGGAAATCAGTGCTTGTTAAGAAGTATATCTTCAAAAGAAGATCTTACAATAGCTAAAAGATATAGATGGGTTATATTTTTCTCACCCAAAGAAATAGAGAAAGGCCATGAGTTATTTCAAGAACTATTAAAATGTACAAGAAAAATAATTGTCCCGATATAAGGCAAATTTAAGCATCACATGATTTTAAACAATTGATGAAATATAATAAATGAGATTTAATATTTAGTTTGAGTAGCAATAAGGTTAAAACATTGAGCCCATAGAGAAAGAGCAGTTATCATAGAGCTCTACTTGGCTCCACAACAAACAATATTCACATAGATATAATAATGTAAATACTGTTTATGGTCTTTCAACTTTTATAATCAGTGTTTAGATAACCCTTAGATGATTTTATTGATATTACAGAACACAATATAAATATTACTATCAGATGCCTAAATAGAGATTATTTTTCTGGTTAAAGAAAAACTGAGAGAAAGATGGGATCTGTATTCCCTTCCTTTGAATCTGGGCTGAACTTTGAAACTGCCTCTACCAAAAAATTGTGGCAGAAGCGATGTGGTTTCTGGCTAAGTCACAATAGCACTAGGCTTCTGACTGGCACATGCATTCTCTCTCTCTCTCTCTCTCTCTCTCACACACACACACACACACACACACACACACACACACACACACAAACACAAATCATAAGAGATAATAAACGATTATTGTTGTTTTAAGCCCCTGAATTTTGTGGTAATCCTATCTAATAAAGAGGGAACATGCTAATTGACCATCACTCCATCACAAATATGGCTGCACCCACAGCTGAGGCCAAGTTTCCATAAGGAGACTTAACGAGCAATCAGCAGGGACCTGAGGCTATGTCCTCCCTGCCCCTGTGGGGCTTGACAGGGGACCTCAGGCCATGTCCCCCACCCAGCAGGGCTTGACAGGGGACCTCAAGGTGTGCTTCCCATCCTGGTGCTGGGCTAGGGGACCTCAGGCTGCTCCCCCCCCCCCCCCAGCGCCAGGCCGGGGGACCTCATGCCACGCCCCCCACCAGGTGGGGCTTGACAGGGGACTTCAGGCCATGCCCCCCACCCCGGCACCAGGCCGGGGGACCTTAGACTGCACCCCCTGCCCGGCAGGGCTTGACAGGGGACCTTAAGGCATGCCCCCCGCCCCGGTCTGGGCTGGGGGACCTCAGGCCATGCCCCCCATCCTGGCACTGGGCCAGGGGACCTGAGGCTACGTCCCCTGCCCGGTGGGGCTTGACAAGGGTGGGACTGGCCGGGTCTGGGTCTAGCCCAATGGGGAGGGGGGCCGGCCAGGTCTGGGTCTCACACGATTTTGAGGCGCATGTAGGTGGGCAGGGACTTGACTCCTGTGGTGCCCCAGACTCTGACAGGAGGAAGGTTTTCATATACATTTTACTAATTTTCTTTCATCTCTGACACTTCTATTATAGAGAAAGGGCAAATAGAAATATTAAATTATTTCCTCTAATAATCCCCTTTTAATGTGCACAAATTTCGTGCACCAGGCCACTAGTTTGTTATATAATAGGTAACTAAAATAAAGGGTGATGGTAAGTATTCCATGGTGGTGTTACAAGAATTAAAAGAAAAGTACAATGCTTGACACAGCAGTGAGTGCTCAATAATGTCAGGTAGTTTTATTATAACAAAAAAGGCAATTACTGAACACAACTTTGAGGTGAATGACACCCTTTTATGGCTCTCTTAACAGATATCCTGGGGGGAAAAAAGTTGAAATGTATAAAGAGCCCAGTTGAGAAGCAAGAGGTCTGTGAGATTTGACTTGAATCAAATCATATGTAAACTTTGTTTTTACTCTTAAAATTCCTGGAGCTGGAACCTCAAGGTGGGAGAGGGAATATATTTGTCAGGGCCCCTGTTGTATCCGGGGCCCTCACCGTTGTTGGCCCACCATAGGAGAAGCCAACTTCTGTGTGGAATTACAAGGATCTCTCCAGTCAGTCACCCTCGGAGGAGCCTGTCACGTGGTGATCTAATATCAGTTTCTCAGAATATTTTGGTAAGGTATCAAACTGTCAGAAGGCCCTTAAGGATGCTTTAATGGAAACTTGGGGATATGCCAAGTTTCTCCTGCATCGCTAAGGTAATTGCAACGCCATTTGCTCTAGTTTCCATCCATAATTTTGATGAAGATAGATGTGGGCCATTGAATATTTTCTTAGGGCTTCCAGTGACAATGATATCAATAGGAATAACAAGACAATGACCAATTTAAACTCCTAACCCCCCCCCCCCCCAGGTCATAAAATATTATATAGTCAATAGTGGAATAATGAATGTGAAAATCAACAGGAAAATGTATTTTTTTTCTCTGTTTCTGAATATGTGTTGTATAGAATTTGGGAATCACTCAGATCATAAGCAACCTATAATAATAAAAGCATAATATGCTAATTAGACCAGACAGCCGAACAACCTTCCTGATGAAGCTGGGGATGTGAGGGCCAAGGCAAGCCACCACAGCTTTGAAGGCCGAGCCCCTTGCACGAATTTCATGCACTGAGCCTCTAGTTATTTTATAAGCAATGATTTAAGAAGAGTGAAAAGACTTTAATGGTGATATCTCTGGCATAGTAGCTGAGAAAATGGCTTTAGGTTAAATGTTATTTTAACATCCTTTAAATCATCTTTCAACCCAGCTGATTGTCCACATTCTAGTAAATTTAGACACCATTTATTGAGTGCTTTTTCTTGGTTTAAGCACTGTAGTAATCTCTTTGTATGCATTACTTCATTATCAGCCTCATCACTACCAAATCTTATTAGATAGGCAGCACTAGTCCCAATTTTTTTCATGGAAATGGAGAGTTAGGTCAAACAGCTTCGAAGAAGGGACACGAAGATGTGAGCCAGAGACCATGTCTTGCCCATCACAACCATTGCCTGTACTGTTTGTTGGCTGAGGTCCTGTCTCCACTCTGCATGTGTAGAGGCTACTTCAAGACACATCTCAAGTGTCACCTCCTCTTAGTCAGTTTCCTGCTCAGCATCTCCTCTTCTGTATGTTACTCCCAAATTCACAGGAAGTACTATCCCACTCCTCTCTGAATTTCCTTAGCAATGCTGTCCAATAGAGTTAATGTGAGCCACACGTAATTTTAAATTTTGTAGAGCCACATAAAAAAGTACAGAGAAACAGGTGTGAAATGAACCATGGATTTTATTTGACCTAATATAGCTAAAATATTATCATATCAACATGTAATTGATATCAAAAGTATTAATGAGATGCTTTGCATTTTTTATACTAAATCTTGAAACTCCTATGTATACTCACCAGTACATCTCAGTTTGAACCAGCCACATTTCAGATGCTCAATAATCAGTAACTATTTTATTGGTTTGGGCCGTTCTGTAGCATTTAGCACATGTTGTTTCCATCTTATTTTGTGGAATGTAAGTTTCTTGAGGTCAGGAAATGAGGCAGACTCATCTTTGTATTTCCCAACATCCCCATAATATCATGCAGAAGAAATGTTTGAGTCAATGTGTGAGTCAAGAAAAGTTATCATGCCTTTAAATTCTTAAAAGGGAAGTATCTGCACCACAACCAGGCATTGTAGTTTTCACAAAGCAACAGTCATGTTCTCACAGCAGAGTGTCAGGAACTGCAGGGTGCTCAGAGAGCTGAAAAACAGCCTTGAGGTCAAAGTTATGAAACTGACAAGGAAGAAAAAGAAAGAGAATTACTACAGGGGCCATGGAAACAGGAAGACAGACAGAGCACCAGGGCACTTTCCGGTTAGCATTTGAAAAAGGAAAATGAGATGAACAGATGATGATGACAGAGTACCAAGTGACTCAACCATCAGAAAATAACAGAGCAATTATTGGCACTTGAGTGTGGAAGGATTCCTTAAAGTTCTGCAGTGTGGCTTGCACACTGGAGACACATCCTGAGCAAATATTTCCTGCATGTAAAGGTGGCATATTTGAAAAAAATAAGCCTGGGTATTTTTTGTGGGGTGTTTTTTTTTTTGTGTGTGTGTGTGTGTGTGTGTCCACTCAGGTTATATCTGATTGACTCAAAATTAAGCAAGTGAAATCCATTTTAAAAATCAGTTATTAATTACTATCCTAAGAAAGTTCCCAGTTTTTTCAGTTTTTTCTTTTTCAATGAGTAGCTGTTACAGTATGAGAATATAGCTTCACAGTATATTTATTATATCGTTTATGTATTTGTATTAAATGATTCTTTATTTCCTAGGTGGTTGTGATAATTAGTAGCATGTCCTAAAACACTTTTTATTTTTGTAGGACTTTATAGTTCACTTTCATATGTATTATCTCCTTTTGATTAAAAATCTCTAGGACATTTTGTGTCACTCCCATGGACCTTCCTGAGCAATAAAATCAAAGTCCTAGACTGTTGGTTTTGGACATTTTGTTAATTCTACAGTTTCCATGTGATCAAGCCTCAGTCTTCTTTAAAACCATAGCCCCCCTCCTATGCACACACAGGTCTGCAGTACCTACAGGTTGATTAAAGGCAGGGAATTCTCAATGCTGCCTCTGTGTGCTGCGATGATCAGCCTTTGAAAAGGCATCTCACTGATGCCTTTTGGTTTCCAGCCAAAACAAGGAGGACTAAGATCATCACCAGTGGAGAGGCCCCTAGTAAAACAGGGTGAGACCCAGATGGTTGGGTTTTTGTTGTTATTGCTGTCCTAATGTCAAGAAAAAGTTTCCCTGGAATATCATCCCCAGAGTTAATTGTCATTCAGGAGGAGACCTGAACCAGGTGAGAGGCCTCTGGGCAGTGCTGGCTGGAGCAGGGCTTCCTTTGAAATCCGGCTGAGGCACCTTGTCCTGAGGAGTCTCTGTGGCCTTGCCGTGAGGTGACTGCCAAGTAGCCCATTCTGCTCAGAAATTCACCAGCGGAATTTGATGGTTGGTAACACAAAAATAAGACATAATGTAATTTACTTTCTCTTTTCAAGTCCCATGCTAATTTATATTTAAATTCTTTTAAGCATCCAGGGTTGAAGCGAAGGTTTGTCCCCTCATGTGGACATGAAGAGTAGAGTGTGGGTTGGGTCTCTATATATCCTATATACCCAGTGAAGTTTCCACAGAGCTGAATTCCTAGGAGTCTGCTCATTTTACAGCCCATCCCACCCCCTTGTATCAGCATTTGAAATGGACCATGAGATCTTCAGTCAGTATCAGCCCAAGCTGTATGGGTATAGTTTAGCAAGAATAGAGCCATTTTTTAAAGGTGTTTATGTTCGGAAAAAAAAATGTTTTTTAAAAAACTGAAAAGCATTCTAAATTCTCTACCAAACAGGTGGGAGGGTATAGGCCAGAGATTGTGGGAAAATAAAAGAGGACTTTAGGGTCATGTCTTGTAATCCTATTACATCAAACACCCCATTATAATGATAAGTAATTTAGACAGCCAACTTGACTATCCTGTAATGAGATTGGATTAATCTTTTCTAAAAATTTAATATACTTCCCTTACTGCGGGATAGAGGAGAAATAAAAAGGAAGTAATTTATGAAACACACAAAAACATGTATTCCATATGCAGATGCTTGGCATGAGAACACTAGAATGCATAAAGAAGGAGTCAGATGCTGTACCAATCATAGGATCTGGCACTCTGGACCTTTGTCTGTGCCATTGAGCACCACTGTCATTCTTGATGGGATGTCCCTACATAGTGAACTATTCTTGCGGAAGTTCCAAACCGAATGCAATCTTTCCTCAAAGGGTCCCAAATGTTTTGTTTTTATATATATGAAACAGAGTCAGATTTTAGGTGCAGAGCTTATTTTAGGTGCAGGGCTTATTTTTACCTACAAAAATGCCAGGGGACACTTGAAAGTGGCATTAGATGCCAGACAATTCTTCATTGGATGGGACTATTCTAGCATCTCTGCCTCCCTTCCAAATTTCAGCATTTCCCTCTAAACATTGCAATATCCAAAAATGTAATATCAAATCCCACTGTGGACAGAGAGCTAAGGAGAAAGAAGGCCTCTGAACATGGCTCGTGGCAAGATTTCTAAAAAGAATGACAAGCAGTGAACAATTCTCAGAGAAGCCTTTCATTCCATTTTAAGCTATTTACTGTTTTATACTATGCTGAAATCTCCTATCTTAGGCCTAAACCCCAACAAAGCTGGAAAGTCAGGCTTGGAGATGGTTAGCCATGAATAATGCCCTCAGTCATGCCATGGTGCTGAGTAGGGAACAACTCTAGGGTCAAGCCTCAGACTGACCTGTGGCAGGGCCACAAACAAGTCCCAGCTTGGAGGGCAGAGCCCTCTTAGCATAATTAAACTTGACCTTATAGTCCTCCTTTGCTCCTTCCTAGGTAGCTAATGGGCTGTGGGAGGTGCAGCAAGTGCTGCCAAAACAAGGTGAAACTCACAAGAACATTGTAAACATATTGACCACTTCCCTTGTTTTGCTTTGTGTGCTCTGACTATAAAATAAAGACTCGGCTTGCAGGCCAAGGCACTGTCTCTCCATCAGAGAAGCAGTGTCCCACCGAGCCCCAGCTACATTCTCTTGTCTGTCTTCTTTAATCCTTCACCACCCCTCCTCAGGCTCACCGAACCTGCCCGTGCTGGCCACAGCACAGTGCTGGTTTGGTGAAGACCCCACCACTGCCACCACAGGGCACAGACACAAGGGTGGGTGCAACTGTCACCACTGCTAGAATCGCTGCCACCACTGACCTGGGAAACGGATCCCATTTGGCTTCACAGGCATCACCCTCTCCTGCTTGAGAACTGCATGGGAA
Source organism: Plecotus auritus (assembly GCF_963455305.1). NCBI lineage: Eukaryota > Metazoa > Chordata > Mammalia > Chiroptera > Vespertilionidae > Plecotus > Plecotus auritus. The sequence continues at coordinate 51,373,220 of NC_137776.1, forward strand.
ATGCTTCTGCACTCCACTGGCTGCTACTTCACAGTGCAGTGAGTGCATCTGATTGGCTCAGCCTGAGTCACGTGTCCTTGTCTTAGCTGAAAGAGAGGCTTGGGAAGACTACAAGCACCTTTAGTTCTTATAGTGGGAGGCAGGCTCTATTTTCTCCAAATATAGGAAAAGGGTTCAGAGGCTGAGCTGCCTGCAAGAATGACAAATACCTACTCTAGCTGCCAAATTAGTACTATAGGAGACAAGTACCATGGAGATTGGGAGCAGAGAGTGATCACTGAGAAGGTATGGTCATGGAAAGCTTTACACAGGAGGAGAGAGCAGATCAATTCTTGGAGGATGAAAACATTGGTAGGGTTGTGCATAAGGATGGAAGAAGGACATTTAGAGGGATGGAATGAGTGAGAATATAGAACTGGGAAAACAAATGCAGGGCGAGGAAGCCAGGTTCACTGGAGCTGAGTTTCGTGGGAATCATTAGCAGAAAGGACAGGAATGGCATTGGAGAGACATGACGATTTGTTGACAGTTGTTTTATGTAATCAAAGTGGTGTTCAATGGAGGTGTTTTTTTTTTGGTATTTATTTTCATTGCTTTGTCAATTTGAATCCCATTCTTCATCTTTAGGAGAACAGACCCATTTTATGAATTGTCAGGAACCTGTAGGTTTTTTGTTTTGTTGAACAAACTCAGAGTCTGGAGGTTTTGCTAGAAATAAATTTCAAAGATTTGTTCAAAGGTCTTAGAGTTTTCAAAGTGGAAACACAGCCAAATAAAAATCCAGAAATGATACAAAGAAGAAAGAAAGGTTAAGAGTTCTTATAGTAAAAGGTACATCATTGAGAATAATCAGTCCTGCCGTCTTGGCCCTGAGATTGGTTCAGGATGGTTATGAGTCAGATGCCAGGAGGTCTGAATGACTTCCTGTTTTATACTATGTTTTATACTATCACATTCATGTGGATAATTGACATTAGATGGATGTCAGGTGATCTGGATATGTGAATCCTTTTGTGGATAATCTGGAAGTCAGGTATTGAAACAAAACTAATAGATGTATATCCAGGCATTGACACAGGACTGGAAAGTTTAAAAGTTTATGTTCTCTCTACTCTTGTTTTAAGGCTGGTTAAAACAAGAATAGAATCATTTCATCATGCCTCAACCTACTTTATTTTAGTAATTTAGTAATTGACTATAGTGACTCCATTTTGTTTCTTCACTCTATTCCTCAGTTTATTTGTTATTTGTGATTTTCGTTGTTGCTTCTGTTTGTTTTTTCTGATAAAGAGGCTAACTCCTTTCTACTTTGAATTTGTATTACATGATAATCACAGAGGAACGTCACAAGTATCTTTTAGATGATCCTAAGAGTGACCCCATCTTCAGCTTTTAAACAAACTAGGTATCATAATCCATTTTTCCAATACTTGTTGCATACCTAATATGTACCAAGCTTACTATTTAATGCTTTCATCCACATATTTAGTTTAATCTTCAAAGTTCTCTTTTATTTATGAAGAAATAGGATCTGAGAGAGTAACTAGTTTGCCCAATAGCCAACCTGGCCTTGTGTGATAGATAAAATTATACCTGAGAGCATCATGAACCAGTCTTGTTTGACCCCCTGAACACAGGGTTTCAAGTCCTAGAGAGTGGAAGAAAAACCCAAATCCATGCATTAGAGATGATGATGGAGCAGCATGGATGATGGAAGTCCAATGATAATCTAACAGCCTGTTCTTGTCCCTACCCATCCTCCACCCCCAACAAAGCTGGAGCAGAAATTTTAAGGTGTGATCTATGACATTTAAAAGAACAACAAGCATTAAAATCCTCACCCCCTAAAAAAAAAAATCAGGCAATGGGAGGAAAATAGAAAAATAAGTGATGTGTGGTTTCAAGCTTGACTCTCTGCTGTTCTTAGTAAACTGGGCAATGCGGTAGGTGTCATATTCACCACCCACCTCACAGCCTCACTCTCTAGACTCCCTCAGTCTGCAGCTCACTTTGTCTCATATTTGAGAAAGAAATAGACATTGGTCTGAAAGTCCTTCCTTTCCTCTTACCCTGCAACCCTTCCTCTATTTAGAAAAGTGTACCTCCTACCCCAGTCCCACCTACATTCTTCGGTGACTTGCTCAACTAGTGACCTTTACTTTCATTTCCCAAGTCTCTCAGCCTGCAAACATATTCAAGGGCACCATATCTTAAAGACAAACACACAAAAGGTCTTTTCTCTCACATCCCACACACTGTCAGTTTACTTCTTGTTCCCTTTGCACAGACTTGTTGAAAGGGTAAGACTTCTATTGTCTGTACTCTCTCACCTCCCACTCACTCCTTGACCAGTGTGGTATCTGATGAAACTGCCTCCCCCAGACAAACAATGTGTTGGACATCTGGATTTTTGTTGTTGTCTGTTATTAACATATAGTTAACATACACTATTGTATTAGTTTCAGGTGTACAACATAGTGATTCAACCCTTACATACCTTATTATGGGACCACCACAATAAGCCTAATAGCCATCTGAACAAGTGGGTTGTTCAGGGTTTTTTGTTTTGTTTTGCTTTTTGTCTGGCATCCCTGACCAGAGGTCTCCATGTGGTCACCATTAGAGGGGACATACACAGAGGCCAGTCGAGACCTATTTGAGTTTCCTGCTCTGGAATGTGATACCTGAACAGACACACAGGGAAGAAGATGTGTGTGCTAAGCATCCGCTGGCATCCCCATAAAGACAATCTATGTGTTTCTTACGCTCAGACTCGCACGGCCCTGTGTCTCCTGCCCTTCCTGAGGCTCAGAGGTGCACTGTACCCCGGTAGCTCATCTTTTCTTTTTTACGCTAATCAGGGGGAATGGGAAGTAACAGCAAATGGGCCTAGGGTTTCTTTCATGAGATGTCTTTCTCCCCACCCACATCCTAAAATTATCTATAATAATAAAAGCGTAATATGCTAATTAGACCAGACAGCTGAACGACCTTCCAGATGTCCTTCCAGATGACCTTCGGGTGAAGCTGTGAGGGCTGAGCCCCTTGCACGAATTTCATGCGTCGGGCCTCTAGTAGGAATATGAAGGATAATTCTTGATATCAAAGAACCCTATCCTAAAGCCCTCCTGAAATCCCAGGGTTACAGAGCAAGTCATCAGCATGAATCCATTAGATCTCACTCCCCCTGAATTGTCTTACACACATTTTCTATGCACTACAGTAGCATCCAGAGGTGAAATGGTGATGATTCGGGGGGGGGGGGGGGAGAGTGTGCTAGAGATGCTTATTAATTAGCTAGAAGAAAAGGAATAGGGTTAGCTTATCCTCAGGCCTAGGAAGCCTGAAGATGAGCACATAAAGTCAGGTGAGCCTAGACCTGAGTACTGGCAGATCCAGTTTAAATCCCAGCTCCATTGCTTACACTGGTCTTGGGCTCCTTAAATTACCTAAGCTTTGTTTTCTTTACCTAGAAAATGCAGATAATAAAAGCATCTACTGTAGAAAGTTCTTGTAAAAATGAAATGAGCTGTAAGAAATTTAAAATGGTTAAGAGAACATCTGTTACCAGTGAGTGCTCAATAAGCATAAATTGCTGTCTATTATTTTTTTTTTCTAAATACACTTATAACCTCACTGGCTTGCCATGAGTTAGTCCATGAGTAGATGGTCATAAGGAAATCACATGTTAACTATTTTTTTAAATCATTTAAAAATCACTCTAAAATTGCCCATAAGGGGGAAAAATGTATTCCTTTTTTTTTTTTTTTTAAAGAAAAGATAGATTTGAGCATTCAATGGCAATAGCTAAGAGAACGTAGCAACTTGGTTACTAGGGAAATATTTTTATTGAGGAAAAAACAATTATGTGTTCACATATTTTTTATGTGTGCACGTTTTAGGATCCTATTGTTCAAGGAAATAAAATAAGGAGGAGCAGTCCCTCATACAAAATAAGACATTAAAGAAAGAGCATTGAACCTCTCTCAGAGAGAAACTGGAGTTTACAGTGGAAATTAACACTTTATATAAAACTGAAAAATAGATAGGTGAATGCTATGTGGGTCTCAGCCATATAATACATGGAAATGTGAATGTTGTACCCAGAACATAACTTCAGCAGGATGATGATAAAAGCAATAAGGAGGATGATAATTGAGTAGAGAAGTATAATGCTGGGGCTTTAATTCAATGTCTACAAGACCTGAACCTGAAGTTTTTCTCTATCCAGGTCATCATAGCACAGGTTGAAACAAGTTTCTTAGATATAATATCAGAGGACTAGACCTTTACATCCCTATCCTACTGTTTAGGATAAATTAGAGGCTTGACTTTCTCCCCCTGTGTAGCTATAGTTGTGTGACCTTGGACAAATAACTTAATCTTTATGTCATCTGTAAAGTGTGGCAAATAAAACACCTACCATACTGACTTAAAGGAGCTATTGAAAACATTTTTTAAAAAGTAATTAATGTGGGAAAAAAGTAATTAATGTGAGCACACCTTGTAAATGGATAAAGCAGGATACAAATGTTTTTGTGATTATGTGAAATCTAGTGGCTAATGAATGGCTGAACACTTTACATTCTATTTTAAGGGTACATGTTGTATAGTGTAAGCAGAATTGACTTGACCATAAATGTATTTAAAATAGTATATATAAACTGCGGGATCCAGCATTAGGCACCATCTGGTGGCAATCCAGAGTAATGCAAATACATTGCTGAGCGGCTCCTATGTCAGAAAAGTAAGCGAGGTGAAGTGGACCTGAGAACCCCAAAGAAGGGTTTAGATTTAAATGAGCTGGAAATAAACTTGGCATACTTAGGATTAAAGCTAGAAAGTGGCTCTAGGGTTTGCTGTACTATGAGCTATAGCATCAAGCCACTGCTCAGCTCAGCTGGAGCTATATAGGGGAAGAAAGTCAAGCCTCTTTCTTACTCATCCTTGACTTCCCACTGACTAGCACAGTAGTACTCAACACGTTTATTAAACAAAAAACAAAAAAATAAATAAAAAGGAAAAAAAAGTAAGGGAAGGAAAGAAAGACGGAAGGGAAAATCTTAAACTCTATAAACTAGTTCATTCTGAGTGCTTTTGTGAGTTTTTTTTTTTTTCTTCTAGTTGCCAATTCAAGTTTCTTTTGAGAAATTCCAACCCCATGCTAAGTGAATTAAGCTAAAAGGGGCTGACTTGGGAGAGATGAAAGTAGCAATACAACTTTCTACCAGGGGTGGGCAAACTTTTTGACTCGAGGGCCACAGTGGGTTCTTAAACTGGACCGGAGGGCTGGAACAAAAGCATGGATGGAGTGTTTGTGTGAACTAATATAAATTCAAAGTAAAGGAGCGGAGGGGAGAGCAAGAGAACCGGATAGAACAGCCGGATCCTTCCCGCGGGCCGTAGTTTGCCTACGGCTGTTAGGCCCTCTGTGATGAGACAAACCTGCCCTAACCAGAGTGCTAGAAAGAACCTAGGAAGTAGGGCAAATAGGGCCGAAAAACTGGGACCATCTATGGAACAGCAAAATGCACAATTCATCAATTCCTTTCTGCCTGGATGATTTTCACATCAGTCCCCTGCGCTCCCCCCCCCCCCCCCCCCCCCCCCCGCCAAGACTGGGTAACTGCTCAAGCATCACTTAGTTGCTCCCTGCCTTTGATGCTAGCATCTCCCAGCAAAACCAAGGAAATGTCTCCTCTTAAAGCCATAGCTTTTATGGCCTTCTCCCTCTCTTCTTCTCCAGAAGGTCTCCATCAGGCCCCCAGCAGCAGCACATGCTCAGAACGTGACTTGCCCATGATTATTTTCTACAGCAAGGAAACGTGGGTAACAGATTTTTAGCTACATTATACCAGCCTCACAGACAATCAAGAACTTCGACTTCAAATACAGAGCAAAGTGCTAGAAATCATCCTACCAGCTAGTCAACCCCAGCCTTTCACATACAAATTCATTTAATTTACATAATACTGTGAAGTGGGTACTATTGTGATCCTCACTTTGCAGCCTCTGACAATAAAGATTTTTCCTTCATAAAGACTCAGAAGTCTTTGAAGATAAGGCATACCTTCAAAAGTGATGTGATACTGAACTAGAAAAAAAAATCATGAAACATTTATTGGAATTCTAATAGGATACCCAAAGTCATGGCTCTTTTGACAAAGGAACAGAAATTCATAAAGGAAAGACAGAGATGCAAATTGAAGTGATTGACCTTTTTTTTTTCTTTGTAATGAACGCTAGGTTTTGGAAATGACTATATTTAAGGCTTTGAAATATTTTGTTAAATTGTATTTCAAAGCATGGTTATAATCTACAGTTCTACACAAGAGTCCTGAAAATACTTATTTCATAAGGCCTGACACATTTTAGAGTCTTTGCTACTTTGATACACAAGAAAATAATATTTAAGTGATTTTGCATTTCTTTGACTATTTTCTTACATATGTGCTAAGTATATTTCCTCTTCTATGTATTATAATTTAATATTTTAAATTATTTTATAAATATATTAACCTTAAAACAAATATAATAAAACAAATGCAAATTTTATTATTGACATTCTGCATTAGAAGCAATAAATACTATCGCATTCGAATCCATAAAGTGGGGAGAGTCTTGCTAACCCTATAGGAGATGATATAAAGAGATAAAAAGATGAGAGAGACCCCAACAGGGTAGAAAATGAAAATTTTAGGTATTATAGGTATTCCCACAGCTGAATTAGGCAGTGGTGGTAGGATGGGAGGGGCAAATGAGATGATTTGAAATAGAAGAAATAAGAAAGGATGTATTTTGCGAAAGCTGAGTTGAATAAAGGCTGGAATAACATTTAATAAGTGATTCCATTGTGCAACCAGATTTGAGAGCACTGATCTAATCGATTTCTTCAGTCTCTTTCCGCTGGCATCCTCCTTGAATTTAAATTCCAGCAATGCATTTATATTTTATCACACCCACTTCCTTTCTGTCTGTGGTCACTTTGGAGGGAGAGTGGAATGGAAGAGTTCCCACAAGAATTTTTGGAACTTAGTGTTTTCAAAATAACATGAGTTCTCAATGGCTTCATAGAAACAAATGTGTGAGTTGATAAAAGATTGGGTGATCTTACAAATTTTTTTAAACAAAGCTCTTTGAGGTAGTTTTCCTATTAAAAGAAACAATTATCTTAGAAAAAAGGGTTAAACCTTTTAGTATCATTGGACTTTACTGGCTTTAGTTTTTTGTTTATGAGGTTGTGTTTTTTTTTTTTTTTTTTTTTTAATTAGGAATGAATGCGTAATGAACAGAAATAGCCCCAAATCCTCTTACACTGATTATTTGGAATGGAATTAGGGACAGACAATAACAACCCAAAATTATGACATGAGGGAGAAACTTCAGACTTCCAGGGGCTTTTCTGTTAAACTTTCAACTAGCAACTGACAGTTGACTATAGAGCAACTTCCCTGCAAAAGTTTGGGCTGCCCATGTTTTTGAGGACTTTTTAGTCAAAGGTCCAGGGAGACCAACTTTGTACCAAGGTCTAAATTATATAGTTTGCTTTTATAATTTGTTTTGTGTTATCAGAGTTGCTCTATTCCTTTGTTAAATTGATATTAAATTATGATCAGGTCTAACCCACATTGGCTTCCCCTTTGCAGGGGAACTTCCTTCTAGATCCCCAGATGGGCTTCCCCCTATTCTTTTTCTCCTCCTTTCCTCCTACAGCCCACCTCGTCAAGTTCAAGGGGGCTGACAAAAAGAGATTCATTACATCAAATGTTGGCAACATAGCTTGGTCTCCCTTCTCTTCCTTGATGGTTGGGACCTCCCCATGCAGCCGTGGCATCCAGTTGCAAATTTTCCTTTTTCATTTGGGGGCACTGGGAGGAGACTGTTCTCTACTTTCTAATAATGAAGTAGCAAGCATGCAGCAATTCTCTTGACCTTGCAGAAGACCAAGACTGGAGAACAGTTTATCCTCTCATTTCCCTTCTCTTTGTTATAAATTGTATGAATTCTCTTTGGAATGGAATGCCCAAGGTCTTTCTCTTCTAGTCTCTCTTGATAACAGAATAGCACTCTGGGTTTCCAGATGAAGAAAATATTGTCAATGACAAATGGCCATGAATATGTTTTGACCAGATTTTCTAACAGTCTACTCATATGTAGTCTCTATACCTTCTGACAGTTACAGTTTTATTAAATGTTTAGTAACACTTTATTTTTCAATGAGACACCTCTAAGAGGCCCGGTGATATATTTTCTGATTTGAATGACTTCATAGAGATGTGTACCTTATGGAAATCCTTCACCTGCTTGTGAGGCCTCACACTCAGACCACCATTGGACTTGAGCTATAGGGATATGAGAAGCCTCACCTACTAGTGCCCTAGGCCTAGATCCTCATTCCATAATTCACAGAACCATTGGTCTGGCATCTTGCCTCAAAACTCCCAATTCCATCCCTCTTCCCCTTCTGGGCCCTCTTGTATGAATCGGAGTACCTGATTCCTGTGGCTGCCATCCCCACACTTTAAGACAGAAGCTTAGTTTGATGGCAGGGTATGTATTTTCAGGGGTGAAAGAGTCACAGGAGGAACCACCACTGTCTTTGAGCACATGCCCCCAAAAGTGGCACATTTTCAACAATTCCTCAAAGTAGTGTGAACATGACTGTCGTTAAGACTTAGAAGGAAAGCCTTTGGAGAAGTGAAGAGTGAGAATAAAACATGGTCATCAGCCCATGAGTTGCACAGAGAAGCTGGTTTAAAGTTCAGCTCATCCATCCATATTTTACGCCATCATTCTTGCACAAAGCACAGGCTCTGTGCAGAGGCGGCTAGACCAGGCATAAGTCTCTGCTCTGAGCATCACACCTGTCTGGCCTTAAAGCATCTTCCTGCCCCTCCCTGCTTTGTCATCCTTTCTGAACTCGACCTTTCCATCCAGTTGATTGCAGTGTATGTCATTCCTCCACTGGACTAACCAAGGCCCTATTCTTGTTCCCCTCATCCTCTTAATTTATAAAATAGTCATTCCTCTCAAGTAATCTACAGCTTGGTTGGGGATCCTCATGAGCAGAACTTCAAACAGGAGAAGAGGGAAAGGATGGCAAAGGAAGGCCCCTTGGGCCTGATCCGCTTTTCACACAAAGAATCAACTGTAGATAGTTTGCCTTCTTTTCTATTGCGATATTACATACAGCCACAGAGAAACTAACATGATTAAAAAACAAAGACACACATTATACAACTGTACTTTTTTGTCCCATTATTAGGACAGACTTCCATAATGCACTATGAGTTGAATTGTTTTTATGATTCGCTGCCGTGGCCGACAGGCAGACCCTGAGCGACAGATGAATGATTACTCTGACACACGTTTCTGTGAAAGAGAAGCTAAGGGGCTAGTTGGCATAAGAAGCTAAAAAGCCCCGATTGCCTGCCTCATTAGCCTTTTATTGTTACAACAGCTTGAACTAAAATTAACCTCTAGATACAATCAGTAGGGTAAGCATCCTTGAGAAAGCACCTGTGTCCTTTAAGCAAGGATGTTTTGAAGTCTAAACATAAAGATTCTGGTAAACCACCTGGGGAGTCAAACTTGTTTGGAAAAGTCAAGGTAGGGGCTGCTGCCTTTGGCAAGGTCCCCCAGAGGCCTCCGACCTTTCAGAGATTCCTCCTTACAGACCTTCCAACCAAGTCCTATGCTTCCCCACAATTTGTAGTTGTGCCACTAGCATACTTACATTTTCTTATAATCTGTATTAAAAGCATTATTGTTCACTGTAAACACTTAATATGTAATGTAATTATTTTAGTTTATTTTGTTGTTTCATCATTTTTTAATATGCTGGAGACTCAAAAAATAATAATAAGTGGCCAAAACTTCTCTTGGCCTCTGAGAGGCTTTATAAATCTATAATAAAATGTGATGGATGCCAGGTGGAGTAGTGTATTATTGCTGCTTAGCGTTTGGAGTTGGCATGGCTGGCATAGCACACAAAGGCTTTCTGGAGGGGTGGAATTCAGTTTACCCCTCTTCTACCATGCCTTATCAGAGCCTTTCACCTTCTTGGCATCTTACACAGAAAGAGTGCAATATTCCTTACCAATGACATCTTGCCTCAGCTTCCAGGGAGCAGCACCTCTGCTCCACTTGTCATTTACTCTCTCTGCAGAACATCCTGTCTATGCGCTGCCAGATGGAGCTGCCTGTGGGGAGGGGGGATGTAGGGCGACGTCTCTGGAGGTAACTCTTCTCCCGCCCTCTCCTACCCCACTCCCCACCATGGGAATTAGGTCTTTCTAAAAGAACTCAGGGAAGTCCCACAATGAACTTGGCTTTTGGAATTTCTCTTCTATTTTCCTTTCCATACCTAACAAGAAAAATGAAAGGATTAGTCTAACCTTTATAAAAGAAAATTCCAAAGATACTCTGGGCATTGAATCTGCATGTTTACATTGTGTGAGAAGGAACTTATAAGTACATTTAAAAAATTTGTGCTTAATTTTGAGAGTCAAAGGAGAAAAATTACAAAGAATAATATGGCCAAAATCTTATTCAGTTCATCTGAATTAAGCATTCTTAATATTTTGTCTCATTGACTCTCATTCTTTGCTTTATTTTTGATTTAAGAAATAATACACTACAGATATAGGTCAGCCTTCCTTAAACCCTATCTCTATGGTTATTCCCTCCCCATCCCAGACCCCTCCCTTCCAGTGTGTTTGAAGTGTTGTCTGTTTTCTTCCAGTTTGTTCTCATATAGATTTACATGTAGTTTTACATATCTCTACATATAGAAATATGTGTACATATTTTTGTGTACACATATAATATGCCTGAGCATTTAAATGGGTAGGGTCCCTAGGCCTGGCCAGGGTTCAGGGCTGAATGGGGCCTTCTGGCTGCTGGCTGGGGCCTTCCTTTGTTCCGCACCACTCCCTGGTGGTCAGCGCACGTCATAATGAGCAATCAAACTCTCAGTCGAACTCCTGCAGGGACACTTTGCATATTAGCCTTTTATATATAGAGATTTATAAATTGAATTGCATGGGTATAATACATTCTTAGTATATATTAGACACTTAAAAAAATTATTTGTGAAATGAATGAATGAGTACATGAATAGCAATTTCAAAGCTCATTTTGTGTCGGGGTCTCTGTTTAAAACTTGCCAAATGCTGATATAACAACTCATTGTTCATTACCAGGCTTCTTTCCCCCAAGTATCTCCACCTGCTTGCACTGACATGCCAAAATATTTCTTTGAGGTCCCTCAGACTGCAAAATTTCATGTGATTCCCCTTACTCCTCATTCACTGCACTGGCACATCGTAAAAATTTAGAGGGGTTTTCTAAAATTAGACATAAAATGTTACTCCAATAAACATACTACCTAGTAGGTATTTTCTTCAGTTTTCATCCATGGGAAACTGTACGCTCACAGGCTTTAATGCATCCTGTCAGCCAAAGCACAATGAAGCAGGAGATTGTTACCCAAGAGTTGTCAAATATTGACTCTTCAAGACCAAAAATAAGGTGTGCTGGAGGCCAGCTTTGGGTGGGACCGCCAGATCCCAGACCCTTGAACAGGAGTAGGAAGTTTCACTTTCTGTTTCTCTGGTCCTCTTTCCCACCAAACGTTCCTAATTTTCAAAACAATTGTTGAAGTTTATTCTAGTTCCAAACAGTGTTTGTTGACTGAAGGTCGTCTTGTTCTTTGCTGTCAATTATATCTTGAAAAGGTTCTAGGGAATTGTCAAAGCATTTTTTTTTTCTGCTTTCTTAATAGCATACATATCATAATTAAGAAAGGGAATAGTATCTTTGCCTGTAGTGACATTTTTTAATTAATTAATTTTGTTTACTATATATCCAAAAATAATTTCAGGTAGTTGCAAATTTGTTTGCACCAATTATTAGGCTATCAACAGTGGTTACATTTATTAAATGCTCTGCTAAAATAACATCATATTCAAAGTCTGTCAATTTTACAATTACAGTTTGCAATGAAATCCTGAATGAGTTGTAATTCAAAGAATGGTTGTTTTTAATGAGCAAATTCATTTTGCTCATAGACAAAAATATAATTTGTTCATTAAAATATTCATCCTTTGAATCACAACTTATTCAGGACTTATTCTGTGTTGAAAACTATTCTAGGTGCTAGACACAAAGTGAGTATGTTCTCTGACATCATGGAACTTGGAGACTAGTAAGACAGTGGGTAGTTTTGTACTATGTCAGCTTAACCAAGCTGAAGCCTTGTCTCTTCGAATCCCCTTTTGTGTATGGTGTGGTGCCGTGCTGGCCATGAGGAACATTGTGATATTTGGAAGGGACAAGGAGAGAGAAGCAGCAGCTCTGAAAGTCAGTGTAAGGCACCAGGTGTGCCGCACTCATACACATTGTCACTGGTCTGCTGCTCACCTCGTTGGCAGCCAGCCTGCAACTTCTGCTTCTGCTGCTGATCTCCTTCAGCTTCTCGGTCCTGGATCAGACACAAGTGATCCCCATGGTGAAGGGCACCAGCTTCCTCAGCACATTTCACACCTCATCAAGGTTGGAGATTACTATAGGTTGAATGTGGGGCACACTCCAAATTCACATGTTGAAACCTAAACCCCAACGTGATGGTATTTAGAGGGGAGGCATTTGGAAGGTGATTGGTATAAAAGAGACCCCAGAGAATTTCCCTCATCCCTTCCACCAAGTGCGGCTGCAGAAAGGAGATGACATCTGCGAACCAGGAAGCAGGCTCTCACTAGACACCGAATCTGCCAGCACCTTCGCTATGGACTTCTCAACTTCCAGAACTCTGAGAAATAAATTTCTGTTGCCCTTAAGCCACCTGGTCTATGGTGTTTTGTTACAGCAGCCTGAACAGACTAAGACAGAGGTGGTGTGAGATGGATGTGGGTTTCAGTTTGTCCTCATGGGTTTTTGTTTGTCTCTGGTCTCTCCATTTCATGCTTAGAGTTTCTCCCTGAGTGTGAGTCCTGCTGGCCCAGGAGACTTCAGGCCCACCACCAGAGGCAAGGCAGCCATCTTCCATAGACATCTTCATCAGTACCCACATTGCGTGAGTTCTAATCCCCATAAGTAATCTTGCTTTTGATATTACTCAGAGAGGTTCTAATTCTCTGATCAAATCTATCTCATAAAAGAACATAGACATGGATCAAAGAATCATATAATGTACAATTATCAATTCTTTTAAAGATTTGAAGGAAGAATACAAGCTACAATGAGACAATATACATATAGGGACTTAATTTAGATCAGGGAAAGAGATGTCAAGGTAGACCCTTTGAAGAAGTAACATATTAGCTGGGACCTGGAGTTCAAGTAGATGATAGCCACATCAAGAGGAAGAGCAGTGTGTGAGAGCTCTGAGGTCTGCCCAGCGCAGGAACTGAAGGAAGACCTGCGTAGCCAGAGCAGAGGGAAGGAGGTGGCAGTGGTAGAGAAGGGCCAGGTCATCAGGACCTGTTTTCCAGTTCAAGGTCTTGATGTTTATTCAAAGGAGATGTAACAGGAGCTGAGTTCTGTTTTTAAAAGCTTACTCTGGCTGCTCTGTAAAGAAGGTGATCATATATTTGATAATGATCATCTGATGGTTGAGAATTAAATACTTTCTAGAATGGAATTTCAAATTCAGCACTTACTGCCTCTTGAAATAAAAATTACCTATCCAAAAAGAAACAAAACACCTCGCAGCATGCAGGGAAATAAAGACCTGGCCCCACAGTACTCAAAGCCTGGCCATCAAATACCTGAAAGGTGGCTTGATAGTTATTCTTGACAAATCGTATTATAGTATCATCGATGCCTTTTGCCTCCAAACTGTTGGCAAACTCTTTGAGATTTTGAAATAAGTAAGGAAAATTCTACAATGGCAGGATCATTACTGCAACAATGAATTAGAAAGAAGATTATTTGAACCCAAGTTGAAAAATATGCATACCTTACTCTAACACAGAGGTCTCAACTATCCACTGAATCTGTCTCCTTCCATTTGATCTTGAGCTAGCTACATGTTGATAATTTTCCTGCAAAAACATCTTGTTCTGCAATGTGGATGCTTTTCACTACCTCTGTTGCACACCAAGGTCTTGTTATACATTTTTATTCCTTCTCAGAAAAGGGGTTTGAAGCCATACATCATCAATATCAAATCTGAAAAGTAGATTTGCAAATCAACTTCTTGGTAGCTTAAATGGCCAAAATCTGAGTCACATAGAGAAAAAAATAACTGTGGTGATGATAGTGATGATGATGATGATGATGATAATGATGGAACATGGGGAGAGGGGGGAGGAGAAGACTGGCTTAAGAACAAGTTTTAAAATGGAAAAAGCTTCAAGAAAATATAGTTATGGTTTTAGATTGGTTGTTTTTCCCCAAGAAGAAAACTCTAAAAACGAAGAAATCTGATAAATACTGAAAATACAGAGATGGGAAACAGGAGGTTTATAATGGGTCTGATGAGTGAAAGGTTGTGCAATGGGAACAAAAGGGGGAGCAGATACAAGGATCTTCGAAGAAGTAAAGGCAACAAGACTTGGAGTCTGATAGGGCATGAGCAGCACAGGAGAAATGGTGACTCGGTAACAATAAAGTTGAAATGGAGGGTCCTGAACAATGGTAGAGATTGATTTGGAGAACCAAGATGGTGGCATAGGTAAACACCTGTACTTGCTGCCTCTCACAACCACATCAAAATTACAACTAAAAGACAGAACAACTATCATCCAGAACCACAGGAAAGCTGGCTGAGTGGAAGTACTACAACCAGAGAGGTAAAGAAGAAAGTGCATTGAGACTGGTAGGAGGTGTGGAGGTGTGGAACAGGCTGCCACCCGGTGTGCTGCTTTTTGCTCTGAACTTCAGTTCCAGGCGAGACTCTGGGGGACCCAGACACATACAGGGAGAAACTGGACTGTCTGGCATCAGGGCAGGAATGTGAGGGCGGCTTTCTTTCAGACAGAAGTGCTCGCAGCAGTCATTGTTCCTATGCAGGGACCTCTCCAGTGCAGGGCTGACTGGCAGCCATTGCTGTTTGATCTGCCCTGGTTGATTCCCGGAGACCCTACCCACCCAATTTACAACTCCACTCAAGCTGTGCACAGCGGCTTTTGCATATGAATGGCCTGTCCTTTCTCAGCCTAAAACTTGTCAAACAGGCAGCAGCTGGGTCAGGAAGCACCGAAGCTATTAAAAGAAGGCCTTGCTTCACAGCTGGGCCTTGTCTGGGCACTTCCAAACCCGATATAATGAGGAGCAATCTGCAGATCTCTCTGTATCTCCTGTTGGGTGGCCCCAGGCAGTGGCTGACTTTGCACCTCCTTCGAGATCCAAGAGCCAGTGTACCCAGTGGTCAGTGTGAGACCATACCAGATTACAACTCTTCACATCCATAAGTGACACACTCAAGGGGCAGGCTCAGTGAGCACCAAAGCCCCACTGAAGCAAGTCCTGCCCCATAAGAGTGTCTCCTGCACAGCAGCTCTCCTACTGAAGTTGCAGCTGGTCCCTATAGCCAATTGGCCTGGAGGTCAATTCCTCCCAGTGATACCAACAGCAATCAAGGCTCAACTACAACAAAACTGTGCACACAGCCCACAAAGGGGTGCACCAAGAGTGTTCACCTCAGGTGACTGGGGTGGCTGAGCCACTGGGCCCTATAGGACACCTACCACAGAAGACCACTCTATCAACTCAAGGAGACTTAGCAACTACCCAATACATAGAAACAAACACAGGGAAGCAGCCAAAATGTGGAGACAAAGAAACATGTTACAAAAAAAAGAAATGGATGAAAGCAAAATACTGGATAAAGAGTTCAAAATCACAGTTATAAGGTTACTCAAGAATCTTCTAGAAACCTCCAAGGAACTTAGTGAGAACTTCAAGGATCTTAGTGAGAATGCAAAAAAAAAAAAAAATAAGGAAAAGGACCAATCAGAAATTAAGCATACTCTGACTGAAATAAAGAATAATATACAGAGATTCAACAGTAGACTAGAGGATCCCAAGAATCAAGTCAAACATTTGAAATACAAAGAAGCAAAAAACAACCAACCAGAAGAGCAAAAAGAAAAAAGAATCCAAAAATATGAAGATAGTGTAAAGAGTCTCTGGGACAACTTCAAGCATGCCAACATCCAAATTATGGGGGTGCCAGAAGAAGAGAGAGAACAAGATATTGAAAACCTATTTGAACAAATAATAACAGAAAACTTCCCCTACCTGCTGAAAGAAATAGACTTACAAGTCCAGGAAGCACAGAGAACCCCAAACAAGAGGAATCCAAAGAGGACCACACCAAGAC
Source organism: Plecotus auritus (assembly GCF_963455305.1). Lineage (NCBI taxonomy): Eukaryota > Metazoa > Chordata > Mammalia > Chiroptera > Vespertilionidae > Plecotus > Plecotus auritus. Next base: position 51,389,547 of record NC_137776.1, read on the forward strand.
ACATCATAATTAAAATGCCATGGGCAAAAGACAGAGAGAGAATCTTAAAAGCAGCAAGAGAAAAACATTTAGTTACCTACAAGGGAGTACCCATACGATTGTCAGCTGATTTCTCAACAGAAACTATGCAGGCCAGAAGGGAGTGGCAAGAAATATTCAGAGTGATGAATAGCAAGAACCTACAACCAAGATTACTCTACCCAGCAAAGCTATCATTCAGAATTGAAGGTCAGAAAAAGAGCTTCACAGACAAGAAAAAGCTAAAGGAGTCCATTACCACCAAACCAGTATTATATGAAATGCTGAAGGGTATTCTTTAAGAAGAGAAAGAAGAAGAAAAAAGGTAAAGATAAAAAATTATGAACAGGAGGAGAAACCAAGATGGAGGCATAGGTGAACACCTAAACTGCTGCCTCGCACAACAATTTCAAAACTACAGCTAAAAGACAGAACAGACATCATCCAGAACCACAGGAAATCTGGCTGAGTGGAAATTCTACAACTAGAAGGAAAGAGAGGGGCACATGGAGACTCAGAGGAGCTGCTAAAGGCTGAGGTATCAAGACACGCGCGTGGAGAGGACAGGCAGCTGAGTGCCCGGCTAGCTTTCTCTAGTGGAAGAGAGACGGAAGCTCCCGACTGCACTGAACCCCAGTTCCGACTGCACTGAACCTCAGTTCCGGGTGAAACCCTGGGGTCCCAGACTCATACGGGGGGAGTCTGCACTGTTGGGAAAAGAGAGGACAACAGGGAAACTCAGGGGAGCCGCAAAAGGCAGAGGTCTGGAGGCGCGCACACAAGTGCACGCAGAGAGGACTGACTGCTGAGTGTGCCACTGGCTTTCTCTAGTGGGAGGAAGACAGAAGCTCCCGACTGCACTGAACTCCAGTTCCTGGACGAGAATCTGGGAATCCAGATTCATTGAGGGAGAAACTGGACTGTCTGGCAGCAGGCGAAACTCGAGGGTGCTTTCTCTCAGAGGTGCCTGCAGCGATTACCGAGGGACACTGAGACCCAGGGGCCTCATAGGGCAGGGCTGACGGGAAGCCAAGACTGTATGCTCAGTCCTGAGACTCTGCCCCATTCAAGCTGAGCACAGGGGCTTTTGCAATTTTGCAAGTCTTGTCTCATAAGGGTGTCTCCAGCACAGAAGTTCTCTCAGTGTAGACACAGCTGATCCTCACAGCCAATTGACCTGGATATCAATTCCTCCCACTGATACCAACAACAATCAAGACTTAACTACAACAAGGCTGTGCACACAGTCCACAAAGGGGTGCACCAAGAGTGTCCACCTCAGGTAACTGGGGAGGCTGAGCCACTGGGCCCTATAGGACACCTAGCACACAAAGCTACTCTACCAACTCAGGGAAGCAGCAAAAGAGCAGAGACAAAGAAACAGATCACAAATGAAAGAAATGGAGGAAAGCAAATGACTGGATATAGAATTCAAAACCACGGTTATAAGGTTTTTCAAGAATTTCCTAGAAAAGGCCAATAAATTTAGCGAGACCCTCGAGGATATGAAAAAGGACCAACTAGAAATTAAACCTACACTGACTGAAATAAAAAATATTATACAGAGACCTAACAGCAGACTAGAGGAATGCAAGAATCAAGTCAAAGATTTGAAATACAAAGAAGCAAAAAACACTCAACCGGAAAAGAAAAAAGAATCCAAAAATATGAAGATAGTGTAAGGAGCCTCTGGGACAACTTCAAGCGTACCAACATCAGAATTATGGGGGTGCCAGAAGAAGAGAGAGAGCGAGATACTGAAAACCTATTTGAAGAAATAATGACTGAAACTTCCCCCACCTGGTAAAAGAAATGGACTTACAAGTCCAGGAAGTGCACAGAACCCCAAACAAAAGGAATCCAAAGAGGACCACACCAAGACACATCATAATTAAAATGCCAAGAGCAAAAGACAAAGAGAGAATATTAAAAGCAGCAAGAGAAAAAGAGTTAATTACCTACAAGGGAGTACCCATGCGATTGTCAGCTGATTTCTCAACAGAAACTATGCAGGCCAGAAGGGAGTGGCAAGAAATATTCAGACTGATGAACAGCAAGAACCTACAACCAAAATTACTCTACCCAGCAAAGATATCATTCAGAATTGAAGGGCAGATAAAGAGCTTCATAGATAAGAAAAAGCTAAAGGAGTTCATCACCACCAAACCAGTATCATATGAAATGCTGAAAGGTACTCTTTAAGAAGAGGAAGAAGAAGAAAAAGGTAAAGATAAAAATTATGAACAACAAATACATACCTATCAACAAGTGAATCTAAAGATCAAGTGAATAAAAAATCTGATGAACAGAATGGACTAGTGAATATAATAGAATCAGGGGCATAGAAAGGGAGTGGACTGACAATTCTCAGGGGGAAAGGGGTGTGGGGGGTGTGGGAAGAGACTGGACAAAGGTCGTACACCTATGGATGAGGACGGGGGGGGAGGTAAGGGCAGAGGGTGGGGTGGGAACTGGGTGGAGGGGAGCTATGGGGAGAAAAAAGAGGAACAATTGTAATAATCTGAACAATAAAGATTAATAAAAAGAATGGTAGAGACATATTTTATTTTTTAAAAAAATTGAAAATTGTACTAGTGAGAAAGGTGGTCACTCCAGGCCTTTTCTGTAGGTCAGCAGAAAAGTTGAAAGTCCTTTTATTTGTTAATCCTCACCTGAGGATATTTTTTCCATTTATTTTTAGAGAGAGTGAAAGGGAGGGGAGCAGGGGAGAAAGAGAGAAAGAGAAAAATCGGCAAGAGAGATACATCGATTGGTTGTCTCCCGCATGCATCCTGACTGGGGTTGGGATGGAACCTGCAACTCAGGTATGTGCCCTTGGCTCAGAATCAAACCTGCAACCCTTTGATGTGCGGGCTGACACTCTAACCACTGAGCTACCAGCCAGGGCAAAAGTCCTTTTAAAATATGACAATTTCCATTTTCTTCAGGTACTCAAATGCAATCAACTTACCTCAGCCTACAGACTGTGAGCCCTCAGATACCTGAGAAGGTAATGCTATATTTTTCAGGATAGCACAACACATGGACACAGTTTCTCAAGCCAGAATGGGTGTGGTCTTTATATGCACTTGGCCTTTCATTTTTTGTTAAATTTGTAGCCTTGGTTTTAATGAATGCAGAGGGATAATGTTTCAGAATGATAATGACATGATTGGTATCTGGATTGATTCTTTGTATTCCTGTGAACATGACTATAATTATATCAGAGACAAATAGTATTATAAGCATGTGATCATGCACTCGAATATTCTCCTGTGCATGTTCAAGGCTGCCCTTGGTATTCACTGTAATATACTTCCCCGAAAAGCACATGTTCTGGGGAGGAAAGAGTGGTCTTTGCTGCCAGCATCTACCTGGCACCTCCAGTCTCAGCTCCAGTGACCTCTCCTCTTGCACCTCCTGGGTTTCTCACTAACCTCCTCCCTGTCTGGCACTTTCTCTGCTCCTAGGCTTTGTAGGAGAGAAGATTCCATTATTTATGTGGCTGGCAAGAGAAAAATAACAATTCTTATCTGTGATGAAAAACTGCTCAGATGGGGGAGTTGTGAACATTGCATTACTTGGCTCAGAGTCATAGAAGGCTGAGAAGGTAGGGCTAGGCATCATGTTTTATTTATTTATTTTTATTTTTTTAAATGCTCACCTGAGGATATTTTTTTCCCATTGATTTTTAGAGAGAGAGGGAAAAACAGGGAGAAATATCGATGTGAGAGAAACATATTGATTGGTTGCCTCCTGCACTCGCCCTGACCAAGGCCCAGGCTGGGAAGGAGCCTGCAACCAAGGTACGTGCCCTGGACCAGAATAGAACCCGGGACCCTTTGGTCTGCAGGCCAACGCTCTATCCACTGAGCCAAAGCAGCCAGGGCTAGGCATCATGTTTTCAATTGCGAAGCATAATCTGCTGTACTTGGTTTGCAGTCCATTACTAAGGGCCTGCAGTTCCCACTTCAGGACCCAAAGGGGAAGCTCAGGAGCCAGGAGCGTGTGTTGTGTAGTAAGCTCTGATTGTAGACAGCTCTCGAAAGGGAACCTTCTTGGCACTTCTCATGCTATGCATTTTGATTCTTTTTATATATTTTTTCCAACATAAAAACTGTTTCAGTTTCAGCCTTAATTCTCTTTCAAGCCTACCATGGATGTTCAAAATCCACTAAATATTAAAACAGCCTCAAGTAGCTTCAAAGTTTCTACTTCCACCTTTCTCCCTTCAAAACACATACAATCACTATGTTGTACATATCACTATGTTGCTTTAAAACCTTATATTTGGAAAGCCTAGAGCTCCAGAAAATCCGGGAAATTATTAAGCAAAACTGTCCTAAGAATTATTGTTTCATGGGTACAAGTTTCACTGTAGGATGATGGGAAAGCTCTGGAAATGAATAGTGGTGATGATTGCACAGCAATGTGAATATGCTGAACTCCACTGAATTGTCCACTTAAAAATGGTTAAAATGGTACATTTTATGTCAGGCATAGTTTACCAAAGTTTTTTTAAAAAGGCCAGTGGTTGCCTGAAGAAGGAAGTATGGGCATGTTTTCAGAAGGGCCTGGCATTGTTCTATTTTTGCTCTAGTGATTACATGTCTATTCAGTAATTATTATACTTACCTTTGACTTATATTTTACGGTATAATTGTGTTATATTTCCCAATAAAAAGATTAATTAAAAAGTAAAAAACAAAACTATCCCCAGTGGTAAGAATTATGGGGCCTTAGGAAGCCCGTTCTCCTGCGCTGGGCCTCATTTTTTATTTTTAATGTGAAATGAATGACTTAGACTAAAAGATCTCGGAAGCCTTTCTACTGCCAACATCCTGTAATTGTACACAGTAACTGCTTGTGAGCGAAATAACTACAAGGAGCAAAAGTCCTAGGCATATCATTTATTTTGACTGTGTTTTCCTTCACAGAAATTGAAAAATCAAGGCGGTGGGGAAACCTTGAAGCAATAAAACCCACTGACTAATATGAATAAACATAGGTTGTATAAAATACAGCCTGGATGAAGTTGACTGCTCTAAGATACAAACATGAAGAGAAAGGATTGTTTGTCACTTAATCTTGGGTAGGAGGGAAAAGAGAGCTCCACAAGAGGTCGGTTGGGCTAGGGAAATTTGAGGCAGGCACCTCTGAGTTGGAGAAATAGGAAAGGTCTTTTATCATCTTGAGGAGGAAGGGCCTGGCACCCTTGTTTGCTCTCATCTCTGCCAAATACAGGCTCTCCGGTGGCAGCTCTGTTTCTACACAAAACCATCTTCTTCCCCATAAATCTTTATTTTCCAGATCCACCCCCAAAGGCTCAATGGGCAGCTACACCTACTGATTCCTTCCTTATGTGTTCCCATTTCCCAATAGTCTCCTCATCCTCAAGGCCCACCTGAAGTCTTCACCCTCCTTCAGGCCTTAGTGAGTCACCCTGACCCTTTCCTTGGGTTTCCATGACACACTGTCTCCTGATTCTCCTCCTCCTTCTCTGTCCCCTCCTCTTTACTTCTCCATTAACTCCACTTTTTATCCCACATTTAAATGTCCTACAGTATCTAATATTCCAAAAGCTCAACAAAGGAGTTGGTAAACCATGGCCTGTAGCCCATCGACAGTTTTTATAAATAAAGTTTTATTGAAACACAGCCACACTCATTCACTTACTCATTCTCTATGGCTGCTTTTGTGCTCCCACAGTAGAGTTGAGTAATTGCCACACAGACCAAATGACACACAAAGCCTGTAACATTTACTATCTGGCCCTTTACATAAAAATTTTGCCATCCCTTGCTCCAGTGAATTAAGCTGTTGATACTTCTTTTGCATAATTGCCTTTATTAATTCTGTATTTTATTTCTCCAACTTGAGGACCAGGACTGTGTCTAATATGCTTTAGTGTTCTTCCAGAGCCCATCTCACTGCCTTGCACCTTATTAGAGTCTCAGTAAATAATGATTAATTAATGAATGATTAATGAATGAATCATTTAGATTGCAAAACTACCAGCATTTTCACTTTTGTTGAAATAAAATAGTCTGAGGTAGAGCGATACTTTCTCCTAGATTTCCACTGACGCATGTCTACCTCTCACCTTTCCATCCTCCCAAGGCATCAGGATAGTACAGTGGTTGGCCACTGATTCAGGGCAGAGAGCGTGGGCTTTGCATCCTGTCCCTATCTCTTGCCAGCCCTGTGACCTTAACACACACACAAACAATTTTGAAAGTGAACATACAGAAGGCCAAGAGACATATGAAAACATGCTCAAAGTCACTAATCATCCAAAAAATACAAATCAAAATGAAATAAGGTACCATCTCACACTTGTCAGAATGGCTATCATCAACAAATCAACAACAAGTGCTGGAGAGGAGGTGGAAAAAAAGGAACCCTCCTACACTGCTGGTGGGGATGCAGACTGGTGCAGCCACTGTGGAAAACAGTATGAAGTTTCCTCAAAAAATTAAAAATGGAACTCCCATTTGACCCAGTAATTCCACTTCTAGGAATATATTCCAAGAAATCAGAAACACCAATCAGAAAGAATATATGCACCCCTACATACATAGCAGCACAATTTACAATAGCTAAGATTTGGAAACAGCCCAAGTGCCCATCAGCAGATGAATGGATTAAAAAACTTTGGTACATCTACACAATGGAATACTATGCTGCTATAAAAAAGAAAGAACTCTTACTATTTGCAACAGCATGGATGGACCTGGAGAGCATTATGCTAAGTGAAATAAGCCAGTTGGAGAAAGATAAATATCACATGACCTCACTCATTTGTGGAATATAATGAACAACATAAACTGATGGACAAAAATAGATCCAGAGACATAGAAGCATTGAACAGACCATCCAATCTCAGAGGGAAGACAGGGGAGGGTGGCGGGCAGGGGTAAGAGATCAACCAAAGGACTTGTATGCATGCATCTGAGCATGGGCACAAACAATAGGGGGGTGGGGACGTGCTGGGGGGTGTGAGTGGACGTGGAGTGGTCAATGAGGGAAAAAGACATATGTAAAACTTTCAACAATAAAGAAATTTTAAAAAGTTCTCTAGGATTCACTTTCTCATCTCTAAAATCATGATAACATAGTAATTAATCATAGGATTGTTGTGAACATTTTAAAATAAAATAATATATTTTAAGTACTAGGTATAATTTCTAGGATACAGTAAGTGATCTAAAAATTGTTGGCAATTGTCATTGTCCTATTGTAATGGTATCTCATTCCCTTCCATCTCCCTTTCTCTATCTAATCAATATTCTTTTCAAGTGAATGTATTTTCTTTATATTTTTTGTGTTTTGAATTCTAGGGCTATAAGGTTGGAGTTCTCCAATAGTGAAGGGAGGGTGGAAAGGGATAGATATGTTCTTGTTGACTTGACTTGTCTTAACTCTCTTGCCATAGAAAAGTAATAACCATTTTTGCCTACTTATCAATTCAGATATTCAAAAAATTCAATGAATGGTTTTTGAAAAATTGTAGCCTGTTAAAGGAATGAATGAGGCATGGTTGCTTCGAGGATGAATAACATATTGTATGCTCAATTCCTAATGAAAAGTAAAGGTGCAACAAAGCTAAAATAAACACCAAGGGAAAACCTGAAGGAAAATTAAGTCCCTAAAAGCCAATGAAATGGGAAAAGAGAGTGGCACAGTATTTTACTTTGATGATTGCGTTATTTAACAAAGTTCTTCACTGCCACTCTTATAGTAATCTACCAACCACCTTCTCCATGGCTTTTATTTTCTATCATAATTACATTTTTTATTTAACAAAATGTCTTGAAAGTATTGTTCAATATAATTATAGTTGTCATTGAATTAGTGTTTTCACCTTTTAAAACTAGTTATTGTGCTAATGTTAATAAACATATGCCGATAAAGGCCATTAACAATAAAATAAATAACAAAAGGTGTTAACTTTTAAAGGATAATTTATGAAATGTTAATATTTACATTAAAAATATATAGCTTTTGATGCCTTTAAAACTTGGCCCATATGTTAGATAATAATATAATAATTTCTAGTTCCAGTATGTCCTGTGTTTGAAATTCATGATAAATGTATTTTTGGTTAACTACCTATGAATGTTGATATCAGGAAAGATATATTTCTTCCACTGTAAAAGGTTCCTCAGTTTTTGCTGTTGCTGTTGTTATATCAGATAATACCTATATGTCCTGATTCATAGACTACAAGATGGAAAAAATATCAGGAATTAACCCAGCCAGGAAAAAAAAAATGACAACATAGTTTTCATTTGTCAACCCCCTTACCAGCAAATGGCAGGGGCAATTACTTCTATTCTTTACTAGCCCAATGTGAATTTACACTCATTAGAGGGTTGAGTGTGCAGTGCCTCACAGGTGCTCTTTTGTAATGTGGGAATATTAATTAAGCCTTTGTACAATATCCAGCCACTAATTACTATTTAGCTGCACTAGTTCATGTCACGGAGTCTTTATGTGTTGCAGTTTTTCCTGCTTAGCCAGCTTCCTTTGCATGGCAGTGTTCTGCATTTGCCTTTGCCTCGTGTGTTTGTAACCATTTCTCTGGTGTAGATTAATCTCCGGCCTTCACAGAACCTCAGTGGCACAGTGGGTATCATTTTGACCCCATTGAAATTCTGTTACAAAATTTTCTCTCCACCTCCTCACCGCCCACTGTTTTCACATTGATCCCAATGAAATCTTGCCAACATTCTAGTTTCCTGGGAAACTTTATGAAGACTTTTTTTTCCCCCAAACTACATCATCTTGCAGAAGTAATCGTAATGTTAATAGATGGGTCTGTTATCATAGGGAAAATGTACAGAATGGTTTAATTCATAGGAAAGAATGTAATTGTACAAAAGTGTTTTAATTAGAACATTTTACTTCCCATGGTAGAGTAGTTAGAGATCAGGCATATAAAGAAGTATAATTCCTCTAAGATTATTCCTCCATCGTTAAGGCTGTCCCCATGTACTCCAGGCAAATGACCAATTGGAATGATTCCAGGCTCTGCTCTGACCCATGTTCAGAAAAACCACTCTTTAAGGATTTCCTAATAAAGATGTTGTTTTAGGATCAGTAGCTCATCTATTGGGACTAGTTAAACGTACTACATTCACAGTTACCTAATAGAGAACAGAGACTAAAGGAATGGGAACTCGTAACAGGTTATTTTTTTGATGGAAAGGACAAACTGGGAGAAATGATAGCGAAAAGTCCATAAAATGCCTGGAGGGCAATAGTGCAAGCAGACATTTGATGGTTCAAAGCTCATCAAAGGAAAGGAGAAGTAGAAAAGTGTTAGGGAATGTTGCACGGTTTTCCATAGAGATATATTTATTTATCATTATTTTACAAGGTTCTTAATTGTCTAGTTACTTATGGTCCATTAAATATTTTGGTGTCAGCTATGTAAAGCAATGGTTTTCCACATTTTCATTTTAGTGACCAACATCTTTTCAAAGAAAAGTTACACATATTCCCAGTTGGAAAACCAAATAAAAAGAGAGCTCTTCTGATTGAAAAGGGGTTGGAGCATCAGAGGATTGCTCTTCCCCACAGCACCTGGCTTCTCCTTTGTACCCCACTGCCCCCAGCAATCCCTGAGGCAGCAATGTGATTAAAGGCTGTTTGAGTAATCATCATCCTTTGAAACAAGAGATATTTATTCAATAGGTTCATGATTGGAACCACCATTTAGGGAAGCATAATCACTCTTCATTAAAGTTGGCAAATTTGAGAAATTGCTGATACCCCCATTTCATTAATTCATTCATTTTTTTCCAACAAATATTGATAAATACCAAATAACCTACTATGTGCCAGATACTGTGATAAGTTCTGGACACATAAGTGTGACCAATAACCTGGCCGGTGTGGCTTAGAGTTTGAGCATCAATCTATGAACCAGGAAGTCCTGGTCAAGGCACGTGCCTGGGTTGTGGGTTCAATCCCCAGTGTTGGGCATACAGCAGGCAATTGATCAATGATTCTCTCTCATGATTGATATTTCTCTCCCTCCCTTTCTCTCTCTCTCTCCCTCCCTTCCTCTCTGAAATAAATAAAAATATTTAAAAAAAAAAGAAAAGAGTGACCAATATAGGCATGGTCTGTGCCTCATGGAACTTACAATGAAGAGTCTGCGATGAGCTGCCACATGCATTCTTTGAACAAATCATTTTCCCAAGATGTTCTCCCTGTATTTAACCACACTTTGTTCAAAGCATATTTTTCCATAGATAATATTCTTAGATGTGTCTTATGAGAACTTCCTCATACTATGTAAAGTTCAAAAGACTGTCTTGGTGGAGCTAATGCAGCAGTGGAGAACATTGGAGCAAAATGCGGTATTAGTAGTCAGGTAAGACTAATGGTCTGGTTCTGGGAAGAGTTCATTCTCAAAGAAAAAGGGCAACTCACTAGGTCAGACTCAGGAGAGAAAAATTGCACCAAGACTCAGGAGCAGAGGCCAGAACAGGAAGTCCTTAAGCAGCAAGGAACATTCTTTTTTTTTTTTTTTTTTCAATATATTTTATTGACTTTTTACAGAGAGGAAGGGAGAGGGATAGAGAGTTAGAAACATCGATCAGCTGCCTCCTGCACACCTCCTACTGGGGATGTGCCCACAACCAAGGTACGTGCCCTTGACCGGAATCGAACCTGGGACCCTTCAGTCCGCAGGCCGACACTCTATCCACTGAGCCAAACCGGTTTCGGCAAGGAACATTCTTGCATGTGTCATTTAAGTCCCTACCTGAAGCTGGCAATATCTCCTATATGCCCTTCATATACTAGTTAACTTCTGGGTGTCTCTCTGCCTGCCAAGGAGAAAGCCCCCATGGCAAGATGGAGAGATGTGTTGTGTGAAGATTTAAAGTCACAGCATGATGTGTAAGTAGGAAATATGCAATAACTATGACAGTTATGGGGATGAAAGTGATGGTTTTGAGTTTGGACTAAACAAAGTTTTGGGTATCAACTATAAAGCAGGATGCTGAAGTTTGTGGGCAACAATGAAAATTCAAAGAAAGTGCATCAAGAGGGAAAATCAGTAGGTCAAGGATGAGCTCTGTCAATGCTCGCGGACATCAGGATGGGAAAGGGAAATTGTGAAGAGGCAAATAAACAAACAGTATCATCATTAACAGAGGATATCTCATGAGCACAATGGTGAAAGTTCTTTATTTAAGAACTTGGAAGTTCACTCCGAATCATATAAGTTTTTGTCTTCAGAAATTCCAGTAGTTTATTTGCTATGAGACCGAATCCTTTGCTAGAAAATATGTCGGTAAAAAATATATAACTCTAAAAGACACCTCTGAAACTGTGTCCTGGCCACAAACAGTATTTTTAACTTGTCCCTCTGACCAGATACTTGTCTTATTTACACTATTCCTTTCAGTTATTTTTTATTCTTCAATATATTTTAAAACAGCATGTTTCCTTTCTGACATATCTACGTATTTCTAAACCTAAAATCATAGTTATTCTGTCCTCTGCATTGCAATGTAATTTTCCTCTGTGTAAGAAGAAACAATAAACTCTTCCTGAATCCTCAATTAGGCTTTAGTTGATTATCCTATAAGAGCTATTTGCAGCTTACTCTTAGGAACATTGTCCACAGTGATTTGTTTATATCATAGAATAAAACCCCTGAATCTTCAAAACTTCTCTTTCCCTCCTGCTTCATTCAGGCCCAAATATTTAAGACAGCCTTCTGAAAAGCAGGCAAATCTCTGAGGTGAATCTTCAAATAATGCAAAAGTAATCTTTGCCTTAAAGAAATAATGGGAAGCTGGTTCTTTGGCAGTTTTATAATGAGATTTTTCCATTGGCTTTCTCTTTAGCACTCTCTGAATGTCAATACTATATTCTTCTTTGAGAGAGAGCAAGAAGGTAACTCTGAATCCTAGTAGGCCCAGAGGCACAGATTAGGGCCGTAAACTCAAGTGTCAGAATCTATAAACTCATAAAATGTAAGTCCATGACATATAGAGAAAAGAATAATAGTAAAGAAAGAGCCCAATTATTCTCAAGAAAATACACCTAGAGGGAAGGCTCTTAAAAATTATTTAAGGCTTTATATGTGTCTACCTACTTATTCCTATTCAACTTGTATTTATTGAGTATCGTGTTTCAGGCATTCTGACTAATGCCATGCCAGTAATATAAAGATAAATAAGTTTCATGTAGTGTAGATAATAGATAAAATAAACAAGACATTTTCTTTTCTTTTTTTTTTTTTAAATATATATTTTATTGATATTTTACAGAGAGGAAGGGAGAGGGATAGAGAGCTAGAAACATCGATCAGCTGCCTCCTGCACACCTCCTACTGGGGATGTGTCCGCAACCAAGGTACATGCCCTTGACCGGAATCGAACCTGGGACCCTTCAGTCCGCAGGCCGACGCTCTATCCACTGAGCCAAACCGGTTTCGGCTAAACAAGACATTTTCATAGAGAAAAGTAAACATGACACTATCGGTGTTGCAAAGTTCTAAAAGAATAGAACCATCAACTGGAATGGGGCATTGGAAGGGATTTTTTTTTTTTTTTCTAATTCAACCATTTAATGGGAGAGATCAGACAAGAAGGTATAAACCCTGTATGGAATTCAGAAAGGCACAGTGGCAAGGCTATATTTAGTAATGGTGGGCTGAAAAGGATGGTACTTCTTGGTGTGAAGAGGAGCATCTAAGAAATCCTTGGTTTAGCTTGTTGACAATTCTATGTTAGTGTAGGGAAAACTGCTACACTGGCTATACTTCTAGCCACCATGGAAGCCTGGTTAGGGGAACGGAAGTGGCAGGAGTCATGGAGGGAAGTGGCCCCATCACATAATGGTAACAAAAGGGGAGAAGTCATGAGTGGGTAAGCATGGCCTTGGACTTGAGAAAGCAGCTTGTAGAATGTCCAAAGGAAATGTACACATGAACCATCATCTGAGACTCAGAAGGAATATGGCTAAAGAGACATGGGAGGTTCTACAAAGCAAAATGCTGACGCGGTCATGAGAAATTATCTCAAGGAGAAAGGAAGTGGGGAGGCGGCACAGGTGCATTGGTGTTTTGATGTACCAGCACAGGACGTTTGATTTTGAAAGGCTGTGTGAAAAAGATGTAAGCTGGAGACAAAGTGAAGGGTACCTCAAAATGGGACAAGACACCAGTTTGACACATTAACAGTGACTTTTCCCCCAGACAGTTCTAATTACCTTCTGACCCTCCCCCATCAGCAAACCTGTTCTCTCAAGGGAGAATTGTCTCAGCACAAAACCAGAAGGAAATTTAGTCCAATTCTGGGGCCTGTTTTGTTGTAGAGCTTTGTCAAAATGAGGGATATCTTTAAATCCCATTCTGCCCCATGGCTATGCAGAATCAATTAAATAATTTAAAATCAATTAAATAATTTCAGAAATCAAGGTTGCCCTTTTTTTCCTTGAATAAATAATTGTTCTATTATCCTCTTTTTGTCTCTAAGATAATGTTAACAGTAACAGATCTGACTCATATTATTTTGAGACATTTTTACTACAAATGAGTTTTTTTATTGGAATGTGCATGCAATCCAGGAAACCACTTCCAACCCATTCCCAACAACAACCCTTACACATACAAACACACGAGAACCCCATGGGCATGGTCCAGTGATTGCCACAAGGAAGGGAGGTGTTTAACCTCTTTTATTAAGAGCCCTAGGGCAGAAGTGATGAGCTGTGGAGACATCACCACCTATTGTCAACTTGTCTTAGGCATCTTAATTGGGCACGCCTTTCACCACGCTTTATTAAACTCAGATAGGTTAACTTCTAGACAAAGGAATATCTCATAAAATTTGGCAATCATTCTATGGTGTCTTCCATTTTGCAACATATAGATTTTTATCTTCTGGAAAGGGGTTTAAAGATCTTACTGAGACCTACTTTACAAGCATCATAAATTGCTAATCCTATTTGTTTCTCACAAGAAACAAAATTATAATTATATAAATTGCATAATAGTTCTTCTAGCCTATTGGTCAAAGAATTAAATCTAATTGGCTTATATCATTGGTCCCACCTGATGTCTTTATGCACAAAACAAAGCTTATGCACAATAATGGGGCATGGAGTGGATTTGTAATGGTTTGGATAATTATTATAAAGAGAATTACTCTGTGGATAGATGGCAATGTGAAAAGAAGCTCCTAGTAGTATTTCAAAGGAATCCGTCCTATTAAAAATATTGTTTAACAATGAATGAAGACATGAAAGCCTAAAGAATTGTAATAGCAAAAGCAAAATAAAGCTGGTGGGAATAAATAATATGCCAGATAGCAGAATCAAAATATTAAACTATCTCAATTGATTGATAAAGTGGGCTGAAATAAGTAACTGAGAATAGAAATGTAAATTCCCACATCGGAGCAGAAAAAGGTCAGTTTTTTCAAATCCAGATCATGATAAAAATACCGTAAGAGCAAGTCTCATGAAAAAATTTGGGGTGTTTATGTTGACCAGAATGTCAACATACCGAGATTAAAGGACCAAAAGAAGCAGTCAACCAAAGGAGGGCATAATTCAGGGCATAATTCATTAATCCTGTCTCTAAATTTAACAGTTATAGAGAAGATTTTATGCATATTAAATATAAAAGTGTAGCATGGCTAAAGTGGTTACATTATAAATAGCACAAAGAGATGAGGAAATATTCTAGCTCTCAGAAACTACAATCTCATTCAGCAAAAAAGTAAGTCTTTGCAAAAAGAGGGACGTTCCCACATGTGTAATTATTTCACTTTCATCTTTCTTTGCCCATATTAGTCAGCTCGGCTGCCATAACAAAATACCATAGACTGAGTGGTTTAAACAGTGGACATTTATTTCTCAAAGTTATACCATAGAGACTGTGAAGTCCAAGATCAACAGGCCAACAAGCTAGGTTTTATTATGAATTCTCTTCCCTTGGTTTGTAGGCAGCCTTCATCTGGCTGTGTGCTCACATGGCCTCTTAGTGTGCACACAGAAAAAGAAAGAGGCAGGAGGGAAGAGAGGGAGGGAGAGAGAAATCTTCCTCTTCTTGTAAAACCACCAAATTTGTCTAGGGCCCCACCCTTACAACCTCTTTTAACCTTAATTACTTCCATATGGACCTTATCTCCAGCTACAGCCACATTGGGGGCTAGGGCCTTATCTTAGTCAGCCCAGGGCATTATAACAAAACTAGAGGCCCTGTTGCATGAAATTTGTGCATTCTGGGGGGGGTCCCTCAGCCCAGCCTGTGCCCTCTTGCAGTCCAGGAACCTTCAGGGGATGTCCGACTGACAGCTTAGGCCCGCTCCCAGTCGGACCTCCTTAGTGCTGCTGCGGAGGCGAGAGAGGCTTCTGCCACTGCCGCTGCACTTGCCAGCTGTAAGCCTGGCTTCTGGTTGAGTGGCACTCCCCCGTTAGAGCTCACTGACCACTGCTTTGAGCATCTTCCCCCTGGTGGTCAGCACACGTCATAGTGAGTGATTGAATTCCCAGTCTCCCGGTCGAACTCCCGAGGGGACAATTTGCATATTAGCCTTTTATTATAAAGGATTAGTAGTAATATGTTGTGCTACACATCCTTTCTATTAGTGAAAGTTAGAATGAGCTTATGTGTGTACATACATACATTTGTTTTCTTCAGAGACCCAGTTTGTTAAAAACATTTCCCAGCCCACCACTGGGCAGACAAGTAGAAATGAAAGATGGAGAAGAGTTGGAGGGACAGTATTTAAGCCCCTGAATCCAAGTGATAATAGCGGCTGGGTCTACCCTGTGTTTTCCAGTTACGTGGACCAATAAAGTCCTTTCATTTGTGGTTGCCTAAAGCTAACTTGAACTGGTTTTCTGTCACCTTCTTCCGAGAGTCCTGACTCATACTACATGTCACAGGCATGTTTAGGGAACTAAATTTGGTTAAGCCCTGAGAAAGAAGTTTCTGCAGATCCAAAGACACAGCCCTCACTTTCAGGATCAAAGCAGACTTTAAGTAGCGGGAGTAACGAGCTCTATTTGGAAGCTCTGTCTTTTTTTTTTTTTTTTAATTCTTTATTGTTTAAACGGAAGCTCTGTCTTTTGCGTTGTTAGCTTCCCCGCCTCTGCCCTCATGTCCCACCTTAGTACCAGGATCCATTTCTGAGCCCAGTGCCCCTTTTTCATCCAGTCCTGCAAATACATCTCTTCTGGTTCTTGTACCTAATTGACGGCTCTGGTGTCAGGACCTGTAGGACTGGCTCTGCCTTTTCCTTGGTAGATGCTTGGGGCCTGGCTGCTGGGGGACAGTGTCCTAGTGATGCTGGCCTGCTGTGTGGCCTTGTGAAAACCTTCTCTTCCCAATTTCCCAGATGAGTGTTCCTGGCCCTTTCTGGTGTGAATTGCTGTTCTCAGAAGCCATCTCCTGTAACGTGCCCCCTTGGACCGTGTCCTGCCTGCTACACTACACCCATCCCAGAGCCCGCTGCTCACCAGAGCCCACCTCGCTGGCCCTGCTCAGCCAGGGCCTTCCTTGCAGAGCGGGCTGTCCCCAGGCCTCTGCTGCAGCCGATCAAGCCAGGCCCTGAGAAATCACTTCTCAGAACGGCAGTGCCGGCTGTCAACATGTGGAGAAAAGAAACACCACACACTGCAGTTTGGATGACTGCTGTTCAATGAAGGCCTTGGTGTTCCCCTTGAACACCGAGGAGAAAAACTGCTCTACCTGGGAGCATGAAGTGTGAATAGTCTGTAAATTTATCATTGAAAACAAATTTCGTCTAGGTGGTAGGTTGACATGTACTTAGGTGATTCTACAAAAAAAGGCTGAAGATCATCTCCACCTGCCTGTGTGTAACTTTTCCTTCACCTATTCCTGCACCTCCATCTGTTCTTTTGAAATGTCAAAGCCACTGCAGTCAAGGGTGGGAGAGAAGCATTTTACTAAAAATTCAAACAGCAACAAAAAGCTCAGTTCCCTAGTCCGCAAGACAAGAACCCCATCCATCTCTCGTCTTGGTTAGCGTATTCCTTTGCACAGTGGTGCAGACACAGCCCAGCATCTTAATAATGGGTCTCGTTAAATTGCATTTTACGTTTTGCTTGAGAAAAAAATTAATGTGAATGTTCACATTATGCTCAAGCAATTATAATGTGTCAACATCAGAAAGCCTGAACTGATGAGTTCAAAAGACTGAAAATTGGGTAATTTAAGCGGTTCTACTTGAGAGGACATAAGAGATGAAGCAAAATGGAATTAGTGAACAATCTTAGTCTGTCTGGAATTTTTTCAGACACTTCAGGAAAAAAAAAAAAAGCTGTGAGAAACAGATGTTGGGTGACTAACGTCCTCTTCCCCCCAGGCGTGGCGTGGGAATGATTCCTTTCGGAGCCTAACTGGCACTTTTGCTCTGAGGATGAGTGACAGTGTACTGAGTGCAAGAAATTTAACACTCCAAGCAAGAGGCACTGTGTCTGTTGTTGGGCCTCAAGAAAAGATTGGTGTTCAGATTGTTCTAAGTTAACCCATTCTCTCTCCACGTCTATCACTGCTGTACAGGAAGAGAAGGAGCATGAAGGAATTGATGACCTGATTGCCGAAGAACCAGCTCAGCTCCAGTTGTTAGAACTTAAAGATGTATAGACGGGAAGGAAACCCCAAACTCTCTCATCCCTGCAACGTGGTGGAATTCTTGGATTTGGCACACAGGTCTAAAAGCCAAGAGATCATAGCAAGCAAGAGGAGTTGGTTATGAAGGTTTTGATGGTCTAACTGAATCAGTGAATTAAAGAGTTATTAGCAGGGTCAGATCATGTATCAAAGCATCAGTATTGAGTATCTCCACCCAGTGCGAACCATTGTATCTGTCACTGATTCATATAAACATTTTTGTTCCAGGATATTTTTGCTTCAAACTCACATGGAAATTGAGAATGAGTTCTTTAGAACTAGATGATTAATGTGGGGGCTCCATTAACATGAAGAGATACGTTAATCATTTTATTCTCCCTTCAAAGATGAGGATCTGGGAGAAAGCAACTACCAGTACAAACAAAAATACATTCATTCATTTATTTACCAAACTACTTGAAGATCAATAATTTCTTTAGTTAATTTTAGTCCCTACTCTTATTTTCTGTTGGGGATTTTTATATTGTTAATTAAATTGCAGTTGACATTCAATATTGTGTTGGTTTAGATGTGCAGCATAGTGGTTGGACATTTGTATGGCTTGTGGGGTGCCCACCCCCCTTTGGTCTAGTGCCCACCTGACACCATGCAGGATGGGGAAGACAGAGAGAGAATGATCTGAAGCAGCAAGTGGAGAATAACCTATAGATAGATCTTCCTTCTGCACAGCCTTCTGCCATCCTTCTGCCCAACTCTTTATCACTGTAGAGCAGGCGTCCTCAAACTACGGCCCGCGGGCCACATGCGGCCCGCCAAGGACATTTATCCGGCCCGCCGGGTGCCGCTGCCTGTCCTGCTTAGCAGCCGACTCGTCCCGGGCCCACAGTGCGCATAGGAATTTGTTCATAGTTTTTTTTTTTAATTATAGTCCGGCCCTCCAACAGTCTGAGGGACAGTAAACTGGCCCCCTGTTTAAAAAGTTTGAGGACCCCTGCTAGAGTCATTCATTGACAGTGTGGGTGGACAGAGAGAACTGGTAAACTAATTCTTTCTGGATTTTGTTATGCTCTCCATTTTAATTGGGGCAAATTATTGTATTGAAGGAAAACCTCAGTCAAAACAAGGGACAATGGAAGTTTCCAGAGGTAACCTGGACAGTCTGGATCCAAATTTGGTGCCTTGTTTCTAAAGCATAAATATGGTTTGGCATTTAGTTTTTAATGGAATTTGGTCTTTGCAGGCAAAAGGTAATTGAGGTCAACAAATTGTTCCTAATTCTTTCCACTTCATTCAATTGTGTGGGGCCCCACAATCTACAGGACCCAGCAGGGAGATGTGCTTACAACCAGAAGGGTTTGTTCATCACCCCGGAAGTGGCTTCAAGTTTTTCTTCCTTTTAGTGAAGTTCAAAATGTCAAAGAAGAACTCAGCTTGAAATGAACAAGCCCCAAGAGTTTTCACTTTCATATCAGAATAACTATTTTATTCTGTTATCTAGGCAATTGATACAGAAACCTCACTTTGCTGCTCTGGTACAAGAGTTTCTATTTTTTGAAGACTTGTAGCTCTACTTGCTTTTTTCATGTTGTCTGAGGGACCAGGTAAAAGGAGACTATATTGTTATCCTGACCTGGAAAGGCCTAAATAAAAGTTTGTTAAAGTTTATTATATCTATAACACATTTCTAATAAGTTTATAACATCCTGTTAAAAGTTAGAAGTTGTAGCCTGGCCAGCGTGGCTCACTGGTTGAGTGTCAACCTAGGAACCAGGAGGTCACGGTTCGATTCCTGGTCAGCGCACATGCCCGAGTTGCAGATTGATCCCCAGGGTGGGGCGTGCAGGAAGCGGACAGTCAACGATTCTCATCATTGCTGTTTCTAGATCTCTCGATCTCTCGATCTCTCGATCTCTCTCTCTCTCTCTCTCTCTCTCTCTCTCTTCCCCCCCCCCCCTTTCTCTCTGAAATCAATAAAAATGTGTTTGTTTAAGTTGTGGTTAAAAAAAGTTCTATGTTCAAATATTGTTAGGAAATACTAACAATTTTTTTATTAAACAAAAATAGATGGGTTTTGTTAATATAGAAGTTCTCATGCCCTTTATAGTCTAGTGTGAACAATGAATTTACACAAGGGGCTCATGGATTCAAATTGCCACACTTTCTTGACCACAGAACCCTTGTGCCACATACATCTTGTAGATTAAAGTTTCATGGAATAAATTTTCAAATCCCTGCCCTAACAGCAGATCTCCAATCCCCTGTTTCTCTAGTAATAATCACTCAGCCTGGCAAGAAGAGTGGTGAGACATTAGGTTTTTAGGAATAACTATGGGCTGATGGAAGCTTCTCTAATTGTAGAGTTAGGAGGAATAAGTTTATTTTTTGTTTTACCACTTACTGGCTAAGTGATACTGAACAAATCAATATCTCTGATTATCAATTTCCTCATTGCTAGGAGAGACTAATTATTCTTACCTCACTAGGTCATTGAGAAGTTTTTGAAAACAGCCTTGCAATTTTTGCAAAACATTAAATATATACCTACCATATGATGTAGCCATTCCCCTCCTAGGTATTTATTCAAAAGAAAGGAAAGCATATATCATACAGGAATTTTCATTGCAGCTTTATTTGTATTAACCAAAAAATGGAAACAATTTAAAGTCCCATTAACAGGCATTGGATAAATTCTGATGAATTCATAAAATGGAATACTGTTCAGCATCGAAAAAGACTAAACTATTCATAGACACAACATGGATAAATCTCAAAAACTTATGCCCAGTGAAAAAAGTCAGACAAAAAGAGCATACATACCCCCTTGGATGGTGTGGCTTAGTTGGTTGGAGCATCATCCTCTATACCAAAAGGTTGTGGGTTCAATCACCAATCAGGGCTCATACCAAAGGCAATCGATATTCCTCTCTCTCTCTCTCTTTCTCCCAACCCTCTCTCTAAAATCAATAAGCATATCATCTGGTGGAGATTTTAAAAAAGCATATATGCCATATGAATCCATTTATATAAAATTCTAGAAAATGTAAATTAATCTATAGTCCAGTAGTTCTCAACCTTTCTAATGCCGCGACTCTTTAATACAGTTCCTCATGCTGTGGTGACCCCCAACCATAAAATTATTTTCGTTGCTACTTCATAACTGTAATTTTGCTACTGTTATGAATCGTAATGTAAATATCTGTGTTTTGAGAACCGCTGCTATAGAGCCTAAGACTATCGGAAAACACAGATATTTACATTACAATTCATAACAGTAGCAAAATTACAGTTATGAAGTAGCAACGAAAATAATTTTATGGTTGGGGGTCACCACAACATGAGGAACTGTATTAAAGGGTCGCGGCATTAGAAAGGTTGAGAACCACTGCATAGTGACAGAGAAAGGATCAGTGTTTGCCTAGGGACAAAGGGGAAGAGAGTGGCAGGGTTGACAGGAGGGAGGATTTGTAGGAAGGGATGTGTAAACTCTTGGGAATGATAGCTGCATTCACCACATTGTGCTGCATATAAAATTTGAGGTTGACAGCTTTTGCTTTAGTACTTTAAACATGTCACTCCACTGTCTTCTTGATTGCCTTTTTCCATTGAGAAAATGGCTGTCATCTTGACCTTTCTCTTCAGTACAGAACATACCTGTTTTTGTCCCCTCTGGCAGCTTTAACCTTTTTTTCCTTTATTACTGGTTTTGAGCAATTTAACTATGATGTGACTTGGTGTCATTTTTTTTTCTTGGGATTATTAGTAAGTTTCATGGAGCTTTTTCTTGTGCTTAAGATTTATGGTTTTTATCAAATTTGAAAAAATTCTTAGCCATGATTTCTTCAAATATTTTATTTCCCAACCCTCTCTCCTCTCACCTTCAAGGACTTCACTTACACCTATATAGCCACAGGGAATGATCCCACAGCTTGCTGGTCGTTTGTTTAAAAACTTTTCCTTTGTTTTATTTTGGGTAGTTTCTATTGTTATCACTTCAAGTTCAGTAACCTTTTCATCTGCAAATGTATCATCTGCGTTTAATATCATCCAGTGTATTTTTATTTTAGCTCAAACATTGTAGTTTTTATGTGTAGAAGTCTGATTTGAGTCTTTTTAATTATCTTCTCTGCCTCTACTTAACTCTTCCTACATGGAGAATACAGTTATAAAACCGTTGTGATGTGCTCATGATAGTTCTGATGTCTATGTCAGTGCGTCGGCTGTGATTGATCGACTTTTCTCCTCATCATGAGTCATATTCTCCTGCTTCTTTATATGCCTGCTTGATGGATCCAGACGTCTTGAATTTTTGCTTTGTTGAATGGATACTTTTATATTTTCATAAATGTCCTTGAGCTGTATTCTGAGACACAGTTAAGTTATTTGGAAACATTTTTATCTTCATTTTTGTTGTTGTTGTTGTTTTGTGATTTGTTAGGCAGGACAAGAGCCGTATTTAGTCTAGGGGTAATTACTCTCTACTGCTGAGTCAATGTCCTTCCCAGTGCCCCCTCCTCAACTCAGGGAATCTATCTACTAAGCTTCCCTTGGCTTCACCCTCCCCGCCCTGTGGCCGGGAATTCTCTCCAAGTCATCTCAAACAAAGCTTTTCCATTTCCTGTTTCTTAGAAGACACTATCCTTTGTTGTCTGATGTACAGTGTCTCCCTCCATCAGCCTTTCATGTAATTGTTCTAGCAATCATTGATGTTGAGCTCCTAGAGCCTTTACCTTATTAGGGGTCATAGGATAATGATATTTAAATCCTCTCATTTCTGCATTTGTTAGATGGAATTATTTTTAAAAGGTATTTCACACACTGTCTGGTTGTTACCTGATGGCCCAATTCATAAAGAAAAGGAAGAACAAATGCTCTCTTCCAATAGTTTTCAGCTTTCAGAATAATTAGTTGTTTCACTAGCATCTTCTAAAGATACATAGTGGGATTCTTTTAAAAATTATTGTTAGGTTACCGTTATAAGGTTATGAAATGTAATATATTTGATGTGTTTTTAATATATTTAATTTTTTTAATGTTCAAGCTGTTCCATCTTTGGCCAAAGGGTGCCCCTTCAAATCGATTTCTGTGTCCTCTGATACTACTTTAGTAGCTTTTGATAGTTCCCTTGATTTCTGACAAAACACAATACTTCTTCATTCAGGATATATTCCTAGGTTCATCTTGTATGTTTCCTGACCCAGACATGGAGTGAATGCTTTGTCTAGGTGGCCCTCATTCTTTTTTAGTGGGCAATGGTACTTAGAGACCACAAACTGGGTGTTCAGGCTGCTTGTTTTTCCTGGGTGTCACTGCTTCTATTAGTAAGTGCTTTTAGTGGAGATCTTGGAAATGAGTGTTACCAGAAGGACAAAAACAAATCATGAATTCATACTGATATTATAACTTAAATTTAAGATTATAGAATTTTACTTAACTTTTTGGTTTTATATTTGTATGTTTTTCTCTTATGTTGAAAAAAGTCAGGGATTCTAATAAAATTATTTGCTTTATCATGTATACATTTAATATACATTGTATTTATATATATATTGATGTGTATATGTACATCATATATACACATATGTGTGTAAGTAGTCTATTATAATAATAATCTATGACACCCACTGACCACCAGGGGCAGACGCTCAACAGAGGAGTTGCCGAGCGACAGCAACTTTGCAGAGTGCCCTCTCGCACTCCAGGACCCCTCAGGGGAAGTCGGAATGCCGGTTTTGGCCCGATCCCCCAGGCCAAGCTGAGGGACCCCACTGGTGCACGAATCCATGCACCAGGCCTCTAGTAAGTGATAAGACTACTTAATGTAGATTAAGAATTCTTTTCATTATTTCTTCATTCAGGATATATTCCAGCAAAAATTAACTATGAAAATACTGTGATTTAAAGTTATCAGAAATAATTTTTCTTTGTATTGTTATGCCAGCTAAATAACATACATTTAAGAAATTTGTTCATTTCAGTTTATTTTTTAAAAATTACATTTACTTTCAAATTATGTGAAATATTAACCTGGTCCCAAGGCAGTAGTGTGCTAGTAAATATTTAACAAGCAGATCCCTAGTAATAAAAGCCCTAATTTTGCCAATTTCTATGGTGTAAATATTACCACCATGATGGATTTCAAGCTACCAATGCTACATTACCAAATGTAGAATTTGGGGGCTGCATAGTAGCACTGCATGGTATAATATTTCTATCATATCGATATAATGATTTCAGTAGCACAAATAATAGTTAAATATGACAAAATAGTTAGAAATTGATGATTTTTAGGATTTATTGTCTTTTTAAAAAATATATTTTATTGATATTTTACAGAGAGGAAGGGAGAGGGATAGAGAGCTAGAAACATTGATGAGAGAGAAACATTGATCAGCTGCCTCCTGCACACCTCCCACTGGGGATGTGCCTGCAACCAAGGTACATGCCCTTGACCGGAATCGAACCTGGGACCCTTCAGTCCGCAGGCCGACACTCTATCCACTGAGCCAAACCGGTTTTGGCGATTTATTGTGTTTTAAAATATAGTTTATTTAATATTAAGTTTGTATAATTTAATTTTTAATAATGACTTTAATAACTGGCTCAACATTCTTGAAAATTTGACATTTGGCTCATATGAGCTGGTGTGACCGGGCTCCAGGACACATTCGGTTTCGAAATCAGAACCGCATCGCAAAGTACTCGGCAGGGGATTGCCCTCATGCCTACTCTCTCCTTTGCTGTATGCATAACCATTTTTATCAGATTTTGTCTCATCCTTTCCTGCTTATTTCTGAAAATATAAGCACATACTGTTATGTATTTCCTTACACAAAGGTAGCACACAATAAACACTGTTTGGCTCCATGTTTAGCTTAGAATTTTGATTCCAGTTAAATTGCAAATCCTTAAGGGAGGCAAAAAGGTGATATTTAAACTATTACCAACATCACACTTCAGTAGACATTACTTTTCTTGAGAGCTAAGACGTGTCTGAATGGAACCAGAGAGTTTCACTAAGAACAGGGATAAAACCAGTAATCTGAGTGCTTCATAGACAAATGTCACAGTTTTATAGGGATCAGAGCAGTGAGAACCAGGCCCTGGCACATGCTGAGGTAGTGAGGTGGCAGGGGCGAGTGCTCAGTGCTAGCTGAGCTTCCACCATAGAAATCCAGCTACTTTCATGGGTCATCCTACCTCCCTCAATAAAGAGGGGGTGATTTTTATTTTAATGTTTTAGTTGGATTTTTTCAGCTAGTTAAATGTAATAGGGCGATGTGTATCTTGTGAATGTCATTCCTATAATATTTACACAACTTCATGGCCTGTAATATGAGTCCTGGTAAAGCATCTGAAAATCCAAATACCATTTTTGGTAATTGTCACACTTTTGATTGTGTTTGCAGGGAGCTCCAATTCCTAGGATTTTTATTTCTTTAAAATATAATCACAGTTACTTTTCCTGAAGATGTTTTTATAGGAGAAGGTGCCAGAGAAGGAGGAGGAAGACACAGGGAGAAAGGGAGCAGAAGACCAGAAGCAAAGGCAAAGATCAGAGTGATTGGGGACACTGGTAATGTCTTTTATTTACCAAACTTGTAGCTGAATAGTCTTGGCAGGTGACAAGGACCCACTTTGTTCACATAGCCAGGAATCGTGCCTGGTCTTAAAAAATATTTTGGTGCTTTTTTATTTATTATATTCTTGAGGGTAATAGTAATATTGTATTTCTGACAGCCAACAGTCACCTCTCTGGAATCTCCTTTGTCTATCAGGGAGCAATGTCTCTTTATGTTTGGGAAGCCTGCCCCCTTGTGGATTAATAAAATATTACAGTCCACGTTTTCAAAGCACTCCAAAATTGGATCTAATTTGTGAAGATGTCTAAACTGCTATTCAGAATGTTGGAGAAAAACAAATAAGTACATTTTTTTATGTAATTTCCCTAAGATTCCTGGATTATTTGTACAAAAATTTTGGTGGAGTTTATGGATTTTCAAATCACAATCTTCCCCTGACCTCAAAATAAATGATATAAGGATCCAAAACTATAACAATAATGGTTATAAAATACTAGAGGCCCGATGCACGAAGATTTGTGCAAAAATGGGCCTTCCTTCCCCTGGCTGCTGGCACCACCTTCACTCCAGCCTGGAGCCGCATTTCTGCCTTTGCTCCAGCCCGGAGCCGCCTTTCCGCCTTCCCACGCTGCTCAGAATCCCTGAGTGGCTGGGGCATCCCACCCCACCCCCGGCCACTCGGCTCCTGAATATGCAAATTAACCCGCCAGCTTTGTTGGGTTAATTTGCATACTCACTCCTAATTGGCTGGTAGGTGTTGCAAAGGTACGGTCAATTTGCATATTTCTCTTTTATTAGTGTAGATTATGTTCAGTGCTTTCTAAATGCCTGAATATGTTGGAAGCGACCTCAGCTGACAAAGTCCTGAGAGGGCAGGTTTCACAAAATGGCCTGCCTGTTCCCAAGGTTAGTCATGCATCCTGCCCCCCTTAGGCTTAGAGACCTTTAAGCACAATAGTTTATTAATCACACATTCTGCCCCCCTAGAGCTTAGTTAACCCTAGAGCACAGTTGATTTATAAGCGTAATTGTCCTTAAGCAAGAAGCATAGCTAGATTATCTCATGGAAAGGAACTTAGGTGGTGTCAGAGGTGTATATACAGGTATAGCCGTTGGCATCTTAGCCAAGATAAGGAACTTTGTGTAAAGGTCAGTAGGAAACCTAAAACAAAGGGGTATAATTATGTTTACCACAACCCACCAGCTTTGTTGGGTTAATTTGCATACTCACTCCTAATTGGCTGGTAGGTGTTGCAAAGGTACGGTCAATTTGCATATTTCTCTTTTATTAGTGTAGATTATGTTCGGTGCTTTCTAAATGCCTGAATATAATAAAGACATGCCGCTTGCCACACTCATCAACATGCTAAGAGGCAGGTTCTACGCAGTATTAAGCACGTCCCAATTTACAGAAAGACACCCCCCAACCCACCTGCCACAGGTGGGATCCCCTGCAGCTCTTCTTGACCTACTGCACTCCATCAACTGGCAATAGTTGATTGCACCAGAGATAGCAGACCAAGATGGGTTACCCAGGTTCTTTCTCCTGGAAATTTGGAATTGGACTTCATAGAGAGCCCTCACTCTAAGCTGGTTACTTGAATGGAGTCATATAAACTCAACAGCTCCTTGTGAAGAAGCACTGTCTGTCATGTGCATGGAGAAACAGAACAATGTGACCAGGAGGAAGAGAAAATAATAAAGAGGTTGCACAAAGTGAAGCAAAGGACAATGTTCTGTTCTTGGTCCCAGTCTCTCATGAGGCCTCCAACTGGTCAGTGACTGGGCTTGTTGAAATAAGTCTTTTTCTCTATTAAAAAAAAAAGTATATAACCAAGTCATGTGAGCAATAATGTGTAAAAGTGAAACAAATCTAGTGTTATCATGAAATAAAATCTGAAGTTAATGTGGCACATTGAATGATGTGCATAATTTTTATTGTACTCCATGGCAATTAGGCTCAAATAGGGAGCAATTAATGAAAATGACTGTAATTATTGCCATGTCAACAAAACCAAACCAAGCGATTCCAAAGTCAGCTGCAGGGAAGGAAGTTTAGAGACAGCAGGAATGTGATCTGCAGTTCCTCTGAGGGACCCCGGATTGGAAAACCAGAAGGTCAGGTCCTTCCCTTGCCCCTACTTCTCTAGCAACAATAGTTCAAGTGGCCCATGAGGTCCCAGTGGACAAGTGTGAGAGCCCCTAGGAACTGCTGGCTCATCTTCCTGCCCTGCTCCTTCCCTCAGTGCCTCTCCAGGAGGAGAAAGCTGTCATTGACAGTCTATGGAAAGGGCTGCATCTGCGTGTGTGTCTCTCCTTTCCTCAACATTATATCGGTGAGCAGAATTTGAAGCTGGTCTCTGTGAATGGTAGATGTAGAGGCGAGGAGCCTGCACCATGGGAAGCAAGTTGGTCCTCTTTCAGAGACCAGCTTGCTTCCCATGGTGCAGGTTCCTCACCTCTACATCTACCATTCACACAAGGCATCATCAATGCCATCCAGTCTAGCCCACCTGGGGTCTGGTCTGACAATGGGGGTGGAATCCTCACAGCAATGAGAAGTGTGAAATTGTCTCACTTTGCCCTCCATGCAGATATCTATCTTCCCTGGGCAGCTGGGGTAGGAGCATGTATGACACATGGTTGAGGTGGGGTTGGATTTTGGCTGTTGAGAATGCTGGGTCCCAACCAAATCTCACCCTCTCAATCTCTTCTCCTTCTGTGAAGTAAGACAACCAAGAACATTCAGGACAGTTACCCAAGGCCAGAATCCTAGAGTCCTGGGACCAGTTTGGCTTAAACTAGCCAGTACTTACAGGGAGAAAAATTCAATGTTGTGGAAATACTCCATTTTCTTCCTTCCACACAAGGCTAAACTAATACCCCAGACTGAACTTGAAACAATTAGAGGTACTTTTGTGTTAATAAATATATCTCAGATGTTTTAGATGTATTACTTCCTTTAAATTTTTTATTAATTTAGGAGAGAGACAGAGAGTCAGAGACAGACATCAATTTGTTGTTCCACATATATATGCGTTCATTGGTTGATTCTTGTGCCCTACCGGAGATTGAAACCACAACCTTGGCATATCAGGATGATGCTCAAACCTATGGAGCTATTTGGCCAAGGCCAAAAATGTTTTGTTTTTTTGGGGGAGTGTTTCTTTTTATTGGGGGGGGGCAGTGGTGGCGGTGTATCATAATTAGCTATGATCCTGGCATGGGAACAATAGGAATATTACGGAAAGGACCAAGAAGGGTTTCCTTGGGACTCATTCAGTATATATCATTGAAGAACTACCATGTGTCAGGCATGGTGTTAGGCACTAGAGAAAAAAAATTACAAAATAACGTCTGTCTGTGCTCTTCAAGAGCTTAATGGATCAGCTATTTGCCATTACCCAGTGTGATGACTTAGAGGAGAATAAAAAAAAAAAACCAAAAAACCAGGCTATTCCTATCTGGAACATTTTAATAACCTTCAAACATTTTATACAGATAAAGTTGGATTAAAATAGACATTGAGAGGAATCTAGGAAAGAAAGGATGGAGGTGGGAGTGGGAAGAAAATTGTAGGAAAGGAGAGGGTTGTTGTCTCAGAGCTGGAGATGGTGCGAACACATGCATCTGAGGGCTGTTTTTAAACACTGCCTCTGAATCATCCCTCCAGCCTCCGCCCTCCACTTCCCACCGCCAGCTCACCCTCTTCCTGAGCCACCCAAATCGCCACTCCTCACTCGGAAAGAATGCAGTTTGTATAGAATCCTTACACATTGCTAGAATACCTTCGTACAATGGACAGAAGCTCTGTGTAAAGATGGGGAAATCTTAGGATGTATTCCTAGAAGTGGGATCACTGGGTCAAACAACAGATATATATATATATATTTCTATATTGTTTTCCATAGTGGCTGCATCAGTCTGCAGTCCCACCAGCGGTATACTAGGATACCCTTTTCTCCACATCCTCATCAGCACTTGTTTGTTGATTTATTGATGGTAGCCAATCTGGCAGGTGTGAGCTGATATCTCATTGTAACTTTAATTTGCACCTCTCTGATGATTAGTGACATTGAGCATTTTTTCAAATGTTTCTTGGCCATCTGTATGTCCTCTTTGGAGAGGTGCCTATTCAGATCCTGTGCCCATTTTTTAATTGGGTTATTTGTCTTCCTTTTGTTGAGCTGTATGATTTCTTTATATATTTTGGAAACTAACCCCTTATCAGATGTGTCATTGGCAAAAATGTTCTCCCATACAGTGGGCTCCATTTTCATTTTGCTAATGTATTTTTTTGTTTTGCTTGTTTTTGATGTGCAGAAGCTGTTTAGTTTGATATAGTCCCATTTGTTTATTTCCTCCTTTGTTTCTCTTGCCCTAGGAGATGTATCTGTAAACATATTGCTACAAGAAATGTCTGAGGTTTTGCTGCCTATTTTTCTCCTAGGATTTTTATGGTTTCGTGACTTACATTTAAGTCTTTTATCCATTTTGAGTTTGACCTAGCGATCCCACTTTCAATAATATATCCTAAAACCTTTTTTTACTGCTTTGATCTTAGTTACTCCTTCTCCAAGTTACACTGGGGCTCAGCTCCCTTACCTAAAATTCTCAGCTCAGGTAGCTACTCAGAAGAGGGGTTACTGGGTCATACGGTAGGTCATTGTATTGTTAATATTTTTTAAGGAACTGCCATACTGTTTTCCATATTGGCTTACCAGTTTACATTCCCACCAGCAGTGAATGAGAGTTCCTTTTTTTCCACAACCTTTCCACCATTGTTATTACCTGTCTTGTTGATAACAGCCATTCTAACAGGTGTGAGGTGGTATCTCATTCTAGTTTTGATTTGTGTTTCCCTAATAGCTAGTGAAGTTGAACGTGTTTTCATATTTCTGTTGGCCATTTGCATGTCTTCTTGGAAGAATTGTCTGTTCAGGTCCTTTGCCCATTTTTTAATTGGATTGTTTGTGTTTTGTTGTTGAGTTGTATGCTTTTTAGATATTTTGGTTATTAACCCCATATCAGAGGTGTTGTTTGCAAATACTTCCCATTTGTTTGGTCGCCTTTTTGTTTTATTGACAGTTTCTTTTGCCGTGCAGAAGCTTTTTAGTTTGATATAGTCCAATTCATTTATTCATAAAGATATATGTACCCTATTGTTTATTGTAACATTATTTATGGTGGCCAAGACATATAAACAACCAGTGTCCTTCAGCAGATGATTGGGTAAAGGAGACATAGTACATATATACAACGGGATACTACTCAGCCATAAGAAAAGATGAATTACTGCCTTTTGCAACAACAGGGATGGATCTTGAGACTATCATGCTAAGCAAAATCAGATGGAAAAAGTCAAGAACCATGTGACTTCACTCATATGTGGGATATAAAACTGAAAGCAACAAATGAACAAACAAGAAAAACAAAAACTCATAGACACAGAAAATAGTGTGATGGTTACCAGAGAGAAAGGGTTGGAGGAGGTAGAAGAGGGTAAAGGGGATCAAACATATGGTGATGAGAAGAGATTTGACTTTTGGTGGTAAAAACACAATGCAATATACAGAGGATGTATTATAGAATTGTACACTTGAAACCTATACCATTTTATTAACCAAGGTTACCCCAATACATTTAATTACCATTTTTTAAAAAAAGTAAAAAAATTCTCAGCTCATGTTTTCTGAAACTCCTCCAGGCTTTTCTGTTCCTTGCCTGAGATAAAGTTTCCCTCATCCCCACCCTCCTCCATCCCCTGGCCATGCTACATTGTTATCCTCCCTCTGAAATAGCAAGGGGTACAGGGAGGAGCAGGAACTGAGGAGTGAGGAGGACTCTTAAGGTCTGGCTTTGGCACTTCCTAACCAAATTAATAGATACATGAAGACTAATCACCGTATCTCTAAGATAAAGTTAGTATTAATCCTACCCCATAGAGCTCCAGGCACCCTCTATCTCTCAGTTCTGGGAAGGAGCCATGCCCCCTCCTACCACTGGGCCTTTGCACAACTATTGTATCTACCTGGAACACGGTGCCCTTGCCCACTCCTTACCCTGGTAAGTGTCTCCCCTTTCTTCAGGTATCAGTTTAGTGGTCATGTCCTCAGGGACTAAGCCAATGTCCCTGTCATACTACCATGTACCTCACCTTCAGGGCACTGGTCACTGCTCTACATTTATATTGCCTTGTGAGATTATTTAATAACATCCATCTCCTAGGATACACTGCAAGCTTCCTGAGAACAGACACATCTCTTTCTCTCACCATTTTATCTCCAGCATCCAACACTCAATGAATATTTGTGGAATAAATGAATGAATAATAGTCATGAAAATAAAGGAGACCATGCATGTTAATCACTTACCACTGTTTGTTATTTTCAATAATATTATCTTCTCCAAAGCAGGTTTTAGAATGTCAACCATCAGGATCACAAGAACTGTAGGAGATTAGGTATACAAAAGCTGTTTGTAAATTGTGAAGCGCTAAACAAATATTAGCATTTTGTGATCATTGACATCCCTTAGCTCTTTTTCCTGCGGACACCTCGGTAATCCCTGCACAGCATCTGGGGCACGTGTACACACAGAGACAGCTGTGCTTCTGGAACCCGACATGTTCCTGGGTGACTATGAAGTCCTCAGAGACAAATCACAAGCCCAACAGCAATGTCACTTTCAGTGGAAGAAGTGATGCATTTTAAGGAAATGGTTTCTTCAAACTCAGACACAGAGGCTCGCTCTTGTATTATGGAGCGAGCTTTGTCACAGAGAGTGAGACAAGAGTAAAGGGGTTGAGACTGTGCGGGACTAGAACACTGAGTGGTTAAGGTGGCTGCTCTCAGCAAGGGCATTGGGGCAGCCCTAGCACGGTGCCCTACAGGGGGCAGCAGCTCATGAGAAAGGGTCAGGCACCAGTCCTGGTGCAGGATCTGTTGGATGCAACATGGACACAAACGGGGTCAAGCACATTCCAGTCAACCCCAGCCGGATGCTTACCTATGGTTGAAGCCATAGGGACTTCAGGGGAAGGATCATTACAGATCAGAGATGCCCGCACAATCTTTGACAGTCTTGCCATTAAGTAGTGAAGTTAGTCGGTGTTCTCTCTCCTCAAATCTGGTCACACTCTATGACTGCTTTGGCCAATAGAATTTGCCAGAAGTAATGCTGTGCCTATTTCTGAGCCTCAGTTTTAGGGCACTAGCAGCTTCCAAATTCTGAAACCCGACACGTTCCTGGTTTGACTATTAAATTCTCAGAGACAAATCGCAAGCCACTTGGAACACTCTCTCTGAGGAAGCCAGACACCTGTAAGAAATTCACCTACTCCGCAACCTCCATGAATGGGGCTAGGCCCTGACCTGAATGGTGAGCTAAGGTGGAGAGAGAGAGAGAGAGAGAGAGAGAGAGATCACTGAGGCACTATGCCATGAAGAGGCCACAGTTATTTGAAACCACTGCATTTTGAGGAAGTTGATTATGCAGCAATAGATAACTGAAAAGTGAGCTACTGGCAAGAGACAGATAGGGACTCCAAGCCCCATCAAGGCAGGTGACAATGTTCAGGGAAGTGGTGTCGTCCTGTAGAGAGATTGAGCTACTAGGTAGCTCATCAGCTGAGTCCTAAGGAGGAGAAGGTTAGGGAGATGGTTTAAGGCTACCTGACACTCAGCATGTCCCAAGACACTGGATGCAGTTAACACAAGCCCGCCAGAAATTGGGGCTAGCCAGTTGCCCTGCTTCCTGGCCATGCACGTGACTGACTGAGAAACTCCCAGAGACTGAGCTAAAGGTAGGACCACTCAGAAGGAGGAGGAGGGGAGAAAAGAACATGGGAAGTTATAAAAAGATAAGATGAAACAATGCAAGTATTGTTAAGAGCTGTGAGTTCCAGTAAGTTTATGAGTTCCAGTAAGTGTATTAAAATAAATTATTCATCTTTATAAGACTTAGAGAGTGTTTATATTACTATCATTACTATGACGACGATAGTTTATTGAAGAAAATAACTTTCTGTTCTCTCTCTTTTTGAAAAAATTCCTTTACAATGTAGAGTCTACTATATTATAGGGGTTAATGTGATTTTGTTCCCCAAATCCAACTTCTTTTTTTTTTTTTTTACCTTCTTTGAGTACCTTCTGCTCCTAGAAATCATAGGAGTGAGACATGAAACAGAATTTCAGACCACTGAGATCCCAGGGAGGTGGAGTTGCCAGGACCACACATTTTATATGAAAAGGAGGCCTGAAGAAAGGCTGGTTTGGTTCACAGTATGAAACAGAATTAAGAAAAAACAAAAGCGATTTTTGTATAGCCTGGATTGTTTTGATTGCTAATCTACTGCAGTCACTTTCATAAAAACAATTTTAATTAAGCAAGAAACAAGCTCAATAACACATTAAAATAATGCAGAATTTTCACATTTAAGATTCCAGATGCAGTACATGCCAGTTCTGTGGGGAGTTTGTTGTATTGCTTCTCCTTGTTTTGTGACCAATCGAGATGAAAATACTGAAGGAATTTGCCAAGTTTAAACTATTAAAACACCTTTAAAATGTTCCAGGACACAGCCGATGTGGGTCAGCGAATGAGTTATCGACCTATGAACCAGGAGGTCACAGTTCAATTTTCAGTCAGGACACATGCCCAGGTTGCAGGTTCAGTGCAGAAGCAGCTGATCGATGATTCTCATCATTGATGTTTCTCTCTCTCCCTCTCTTAAATCAATAAAAATATATTTTAAAAAATGAAATGAAATGTTTCAAGGGGTGGGGGCATATACCTTTTCTGTTGATGGGAAGAATGTCAGAGAATTTGTGACTATTTAGAAACCACCACAATCATATATTTTACTTTTCCTACCTTACTAGAAACATTTACAGACCTCATCTACCACCTGTATTAATCAGGGTTCTGCATAGAAACAGATCAATTGTATAGATATGTAATATTAAAACGGAGAATGTGGTATAGGAGTGGTGTGATGGTTTGGGGCAAAAGTAGGTTTACAATTGTGAGTACATGAAAAGTTTATTCTTGTGTTATTATTTATTAGTTATCTTATTAGTTATTTGTA
The DNA here is from genome assembly GCF_963455305.1 of Plecotus auritus. Lineage (NCBI taxonomy): Eukaryota > Metazoa > Chordata > Mammalia > Chiroptera > Vespertilionidae > Plecotus > Plecotus auritus. The sequence continues at coordinate 51,423,868 of NC_137776.1, forward strand.
TTATAACTGCAAACCTACCTTTTTCCCACCCCTGTCTATATAAAAGGAGATATAGTATAAGAAATTATCTCACACAATTCCAACATCTGCAAGGTAGGCGGCAGACTGGAGACCCCAATATTGTAGTTCTAGTTCAAAGGCTGGCAGACTTGCTGTAGAACCAGGAAAAGCTGATGTTGCAGATGAAGTCCAAATGCAATCTGTGGAACATTCTCTCACGCTCAAGGGAGGCCCAGCTTTTTGTTATATTCAGGCCTTTACCTGATTAGATGAGGCCCACCAAATTATGGAGCGCAATCTGCTTTACTTGAAATCGGCTGATTTAAATATTAATGTCATCTAAAACACCCTCGTAGAAACACCTAGGTCCTGACAGTGGTCGGCAAACTCATTAGTCAACAGAGCCAAATATCAACAGTACAATGATTGAAATTTCTTTTGAGAGCCAAATTTTTTAAACTTAAACTTCTTCTAATGCCACTTCTTCAAAATAGACTCGCCCAGGCCGTGGTATTTTGTGGAAGAGCCACACTCAAGGGGCCAAAGAGCTGCATGTGGCTCGCGAGCCGCAATTTGCTGGCCATGGACTAGGATAATGGTTGGGCAACCTGTGGCCTAGCCAAGTTGACACATAAAATGAATGACACCACCCCTATACCACATTCTCAGTTTTAAAAATTCCTTGTTTTATTGCCATATAACTTTCATACAAAGTATCTTATAATTTAAAAAATTTAACTGCAGTTAACATACAATTTTATATTAGTTTCAGGTGTACAGCATGGTGGTTAAATAACTTACCAAGTTATTTAAATATCTTACCAAGTGACTCTCCCCCTGATTAGTGTCTACCTGACATCATCTATAGTTATTGCAACATTATTGACTATTTTACCCATGCTGTACTTTCAGGCATCATTTCTATAGTTTGTTACTTAGTATCCTTTAAAATTTTGTTTTCTGCCTTCCTGGTTTTATCAGCACTGGGAGTCATTCTCCCTAAATTACTGTTTGAAGGGACTGGAGAGTCCCATATATTTGGTCCTATAATTCTCAGTTCCTAAAGAGACCCACAGAAGTAAATCTCTTTCTACTAGAACTACGTAATGTAACGCACAAATTCAGGCTTGGAGAGATAACCTCTGTGGTCTCTCGGTTTAAATCATCAGAGAGCAGCTGAGGTAGTAACTCCATTTACGTCTTAATGCAGATCCCAGTTCACATTAGTTATCCTGTTTCCGTGTCCCTAACACTCATTATTTGCATCTATATTCCATTGTTTCCTGCTGGACTGCTTCCTGCCTCACGCTAATTACTACTCATTGTAGAGAGTTCTCAGCCAGTCAATAATTATACAAAGTTCAAGCCATAAAATTCAGGCATCCTGATGCAACTACACAGAGCAGAGCATCTGCATCTGTTTCTGCTTCTAGTCACTATTACAGAAAACAGGCAATGTAGGAGTGGCAGAGGGGGCGACTCCCGTGTGGCTGCCTTCAAAGGGGGAGCAGAGCCTGGGTGAGAGCTTCTGTTTGGGTTTCTTGTGGTCAGGGAAATGCCATGGACATCTGTGGCCTTCGGAGGAAAAATAATCTTCCGGTCTAAATGGTACCTGGGAAACTCTCCCATTAAGCAAAACCCTGGCCCCTCACTCATTAAGGCTTTCCTTCAAAGAAGCTATTTTTCACTAGAGCTGAGAGGCTGTTTGTTTCCAATACCTGCTTTGGAATCTCCTGGCCTAGATGTTCAAGGGCAGATTTGGGGCCTCTCCGAGACCAACTGAGTCACAGTCTCTAGTTGGAGGGCTGGTCTCAGGCATTTGAAGTGTGTGTGTGTGTGTGTGTGTGTGTGTGTTTGTGTGTGTGTGTGTCAAAATACATGTGTGCATATGTATGTGTATATATACACATATGTGTGTACATATGTGTGTATATGTACACATGTACACACATATACATAACATAAAATTTACCGTTTAATAATTCTTTGGTGTGCAATTCAGTGGCATTAAATATATTCACATTGATATGAAACCATCACCATCCATTTCCAGAACTTTTCATCATCTCAAGCTAAAATTCCATATCCATTACATAATAACTCCCCATCCTTCCATTTCTCAGCTCCTAGTAACCTCTATTCTACTTTTTGTCTCTATGAATTTGACAGTTCTGGGTACCTCACATAAATGGAATCATACAATACTGTCCTTTTGTATCCAGCTTATTTTACTTAGCATAATGCTTTCAAAGTTCATCCATGTTGTAGCATGTGTCAAAATGCCATTTCTTTTTAAGGCTGGATAATATTCCAGTATATGTATATAGCATATTTTGATTATCCATTCATCCATTGATAGACTATGGGTTACTTCCATCTTTTGGCTATTGTGGATAATGCAGTTATGAACATGGGTGTACAAATATCTGCTAGCATCCCTTTCAATTCTTTTAAGTATATAGCGAGAAGGCATTTTCATGTTGTTGTTTTTTTAATATATATATTTTTACTAGAGGTCCAGTGCATGAAATTTGTCTACGGGTAGGGTCCCTAGGCCTGGCCAGTGATCAGGGCTGATCAGAACTTTCTGGCTGCAGGCCGGGGCCTTCCTTCATTCCGCGCCACCCCCTGGTGGTCAGTGCACATCATAGCGAGTGATCGAACTCCTGGTCTCCAGGTCAAACTCCCAAGGGGACACTATATATATAGATTGATTTCAGAGAGGAAGGAAGAGAGAGAGAGAGAGAGAGAAATACCAATGATCAGCTGCCTCCTGTACACCCCATACTGGGGATCCAGCCCACAGCCCGGGCATGTGCCCTGACGGGGAATCGAACTGTGACCTCCTGGTTCATCGGTTGACACTCAATCACTGAGTCAGCCGGCCAGGCAGCATTTGCATGTTTAACAAGCTTCTCTAGTTAATTTTATGGGAGCCTCTTCCCATAAAATTTAATAGCTAAAATTGTTTTGTGCAAATGTATCTTGTGCAAATGTATCTTGAAATTTAGTTTTGTTTAGAGGAGAACGAATGAATGGGTTTTCGCACCATCTCTTTTCTTTTGCTACTCCTTCTTGCACACCATGTTTAGGTCCTAAAACCATGACACGACTCTCCGATGGTGAGCCCTTTTCTTTTCCAAGTTATCCTCAGCACAGTGGTCACAGTACCCTTCCTAAAACACCTCTTAATTTCTCAAAGCCAACCCAACTTCTTCCAAAACTTCTCAGCAGTTATCATGACATAAACAATAAAATTCAAACCCCTTAGCCTGACTTTCACAGCCACGCACATTTAGGCTCCATTCATCTGTTCGGCTACATCTTTCCTTAGAAATTCTTGTCTAGGGGCCCTCAGAGTACGATCCCTGCACCACCAGCATCAGCATTACCTGGGAACTTGTTAGAAAGACACTGTCTCAGTCTGCGTCAGGCCTATTCCATCGGGAAGGGTGGGGCTGTGGAACCCAGCAACTCCTGTTCTAACCAGCCCTCCAGGTGATTCTGAGTTTGACAACCACTGCTGGAGCCAATGGACTTTTGAGTCTTCCCAAAACACTTCTCATACGGCCAGCTGTGAGTTTGTCCTCTGCTATCTCACCTGCCAGAGATTACCTCTCTATCTGCTCCGAGTCATGGGCTACCTTCTTCACATGACATCCCCTGCGGGAAATCCCTCTCCCAGCTCTGCCCTGGGATAGACCATTTGGCAGTTGAAGCTGACGGGCCTTGTGTCCTCTGTCATGCACATGGCAGGTAGTGATCTAATTTTATTCATTCCAGTAGATTTGCCTTATCTCTAGTGAATTTAAAAGGCAGCTGAGGAGCTTCTCAGATTAGTCCCTTCAGAACAGTTAGAGAGCATGTTGCCAGTCCCAAATTATTGATGAGGATAACCAGACCCTTCAGACAGAAGTCCAACCACAATGTACAGGCCCTGAACTGAAGGTGGGTGGTGTGAACTGCAGTGAAAGTCAGTCAGGTGGCACCTGATAAACCTTTCTTTCAGGAAATGAGTGGGGCTCAGCTGGAGCAACAGATGGGGACTGGGGGCGGGGAATCAGATCCCTCCTGCATCCATCCAAGGGAAGGGCTGGGCCAAAGCCCAGGTGCGCTGCTTTTGTTCCCAGCCGGCTCCCTGTGGGTTTATGGAGAGGTCTGAGAGCACTTCCCTTTTCTTCCAAGCTTTATGGCACACACAGTCTAAAGATGCTTGGCTTCCTTGCTGTTGCTCAAAAAGGAATAAATAGCGAATTTTGCATAGAAAATCTAGGAGGGTGTGCCAGGTTCAATTAAAACTTCTACAAAGCCCATGCGAAGGAGCAGTGGGAAGGCAAGATTTAATTTCCCCCCAGATACTGAACAGTCTCCATACTCCATGGGGAATGCTGTTATGTGTTCATAATGGGAGTATCTTTTTGTTCAACGGCTACCTACTGCACTAGAAAATGAGGAGGAAAATGCTTTTCTACACACAATTTGATAAGAGGATTCATTAGAAATACTGTTGTAGAATTAATAGAATGTTGAATGATTTTTCCCATCATTTTTCTTCCTATAGTTGGTTAATGAGGATGAAAAGCAATTATTTTTATAATACATTTTCATGTAATTGGTGGCTAAGTGTACTGAATAGAGAAATAATGAATGTACTAGTTTGCAATGAATTTCTTTGAAAGGAATGAATAGAATTGGGAAGATTCTGGAGGATTTTACCTTTTAGGCTATAAGCACCAATTCTCCTCCATCAATCATTACCGTAAATGTACAATAGGTGGTGTTATTTCTTTAAAAAGCCATCGTTCTTTGAGAGTTCTGTATTCAGGATGAGTTTGTTCTGTTGCTTTAAATTCACAAGCTGCATACAGCGACAGGAAAAGCATGTTTGTTTTTTTTAAGTTGGACATTTTTAGCTATCTAGGCTAAATGAAAAAAAAAAACACCATCATTTAAAATTATGCTACAATTTCTTGACATATAAAAGGAAGCCGTTTTCACTAAATAAAATTCAAAAACTACTTAGTACACATGGGGAAGGGGGTTGTTGCTTAGTCTGTGTGGGAACATTTTTTAAGTCCTCTGCCCAAGAAGCTCATGAAGGAATAACCTCCTGATGTTTATAGATTGTGATCACAACAGCCAATAACCATTTAGAACCTTCTAGGGAATTGCTCTGGTTTGTGTCTGAAGACTCAATTTCTGGGTTCGAGGAAAAGATCTCAAGTATTCATGAGAACGTTTGGAGCGCCTACTAGTTTCCATTTGTCTTTTCAATGTAACTATTTTCACTTTTACATTTCACTGTGACATATATAGCTGCAGGGCTGTGCTCCGCCTCCCTCACTCCTCATGCCCCCCTCCCCTGCCTCCCCGCCCCCGCCACACACACACACACTATTTCCCTGAAGATCTTTCTGCTCTTGACCAGAGCATTCTGCCTGGGGAGCTGTCTGGTTCGGGCCATGTTTGGAGTTACACAAAGGAGTGCCCATGGTATTCATGGTAGGAGATGATAGAACAGCGCTGGCATAGTTTCTATTCCTTGTAGAGGGGGAAACTTCCACAATGAGGAGAAAAATTGGGGTTGTTAGCATGTCCTTTGGAGATATCATACCTTGTGAGGTCTCTGTTTTCATGTATTCTGCACAGTTTTGCGAAAAGAACTTACATGTGTTAGCTCTGTGAATTAAATCTAATAATACTACTTCAGTTGTTCTCATCTTCATATTTCAGAAATGCGTTTGGGTTTCTCTTTCAAACTTATTTTCATACCTGGCTCTTGTCTGCTTCTCTCCTGAGACATGGCCATCTTCAATGACAAATAGTCTACTGAATCCGAAGTCGACGATCAGATAGGAGATCTCCGAAAGACTCCCACCAGGCCAGGTGTCAATTTGATGGGAAATTTCTCTGCTGCAGTCAGCAGCCTGCGAATCAAAATTTCAGTTTGTGGAGTAGAACTTGACAGGGACATTGTGAAATCTTGTATTACTAACGACTGTATTCATGAGTCACTTTGTTCCATCAAGCCTTGCATTCATAATCCCTGCTTTATTTATGTGAATATGCTTTCCATAACAATACGCTTATTTCTTTCCTTCCTGAAAAGGCACCGGGTCCCTCCTGTCTGCCTCCACTTTTCAATCACTATAACTACCATCCTAATTCAGACCTCGTGTGTTTTCCCCTGGGCACACCCCCCACCTCCTCACACTGTTCCATCCTACATCCTCTCAGCAAATTAATCTTCCAAATCGAAGCTCTGTCATAGCATTTGCCCTGCTTGCAAACCTTCAGCTTTTCTCTGTCGCCTGATGACTTTACACTGGCATCCAAGGCTCTGCACGCTAGATCTGTAACCCACTTTTCCAGCCCTATCTCCCACCCTCTCCTCCAAAACTCGCATCCCCTTCAGCCAAAGGAGACACACGGTGGCCTCCCCCATCCGCATCTTTGCTCGTGTGCCCAGGGCAGGCTTTGGCACACTGTGCCCTGTGGGTTTTGTGCAGCCTGTTTTTGTACAGCCCATCAGCTAAGAATGGTTTTCACATGTTCCAAAGGTAGAAGGTAAGCATATGCAACAGAGACAGGATGTGAACTGCAAACATTAAAATATATTTTATCTCACCTTTTAAAGAAAATATTTGCCAACCCCTGCCCTAGAGAACACCCTTCCCTCTCTTACTGCTGCCATTAAAATCACGTTTTCACGGCAGGCCTGCGCGAAATGCAGCCTCACACCACCCCCTTTCTGCCCAGCTGCCCAAATGTCTCCCTTCCTTACACCCCTTAGGGCACTTCTGGACTCTCTCGGAGCTCTTGCTTGTCTGTTATACGGTAAGTATATGTGTAAATAGTTATTAAGCTGAAAGCATCTTGAGAAGAGAAGCTGTTTTTTACTGTTTTTTTTTTCTTTTTACAAATTCCCTCCAGCATTCCAGCATCTAGTAAAACAAGTTATAGACCAAATAAACTTTCTAAGTATTTGGAATTCAATTCAATTAGGGTCAAATAAATATAAGCTATTTCCTGGGTTCCTAAGCATGGATGAGAGTTTTCCTCTTTGCTTGGGGCTCAGTCTTTGCTGCTCCAAGGAGCAGTATTCACTGGAGTGGGGCGGGGAGGGGTGTGTGTGTGTGTGTGTGTGTGTGTGTGTGTGTGTGTGTGTGTGATGTAAGAGCAAGCCTGGAACTGAGTTAACCCACAGGGGCTGGGTGAGATTCTCTCTGGCCAAGAGAAGAAAATGCAAGTGGCCAATTGGATTATAGCAACTCCTACAGTTGACACTGCTTAACTCCAAAATGCTTTAGTGTTTTCTGAGTTTTCTACTTAATAGTTTTCTATTTAGATAATCTCCTATTTAATTACTACTCTCGGTGCAATTGATTTAGATCATTCCTTCTATGAGTTTATATGTTAGAATTTGAGAGTTTAAGTTCTGTGAGGATCAAAAGTTTCCCAAACCAGGTCCTCTCCGTGAGCCACTAACATTTGGTAGAAGTTACGGTATGGCATCATTTGATAATACTGCACACAAGGCAAAATGGAGACATGGTTATCTGGGGTAACATGATTGATAAGTTGTTGCAATGAGTGAGGCAGATTTTTCAAGCCAGGATAACTGATCGATCGATCATTCATTGGATTCAGTGCGTATCAGTCATTTCCGCTCAACCAGTAAGTTAAATATAGGAAGCATTCTTCAGAAAGGAAACAAACCTAGTGGGTGGTCCCAGGAAGGACAAGGACTTTGCGTATGAAAGAAGAGCTGATATGTTTCAGATGGATTTCAGAGAAGGCAACATGGTCATCAATGTGATGATCACATCTCATATTCATGAGCAAGAACTTCACACACACACACACACACACACACACACACACACACACTCTCTCTCTCTCTCTCTCTCTCTCTCTGAACTAAGATGTAATGTCCAAAGATATATATTAGGAAACTCAAGTCATATAGCCAGAAGGAGGGCTCGCATTATAGTTGAGAAAGGAGCAAAATCTTGAAGCCAGAAAGAAAGTGTTCAATTTCAGGTGTCAGGGATAAAGCAAGACCACCGTTTAATAACAAGTACCCACATCAGAAGTTAAAGTGAACCACAGCTTCAGATTCAGTGCTCGGCCCTTTTTTAATGTTCTCAATTGTTTTTAAAATAATAAAAGGGGAATTCTTTATACATTTCTCATGGTGGCATATTTTCAAAGACTGTGCTAGAGCCTAATGTTTATTGATTTTATATTCCACCTGTGGGGGGGTTGCAAATAGATATTTTCAGAATCCTCTGTTGACAGAAGCAGTAGCATGATGTCACATCACACTCCAGCAAGGACAGGAGCTGGGCCGAGGTAGTGTTAATAGAAATGCAAGAGAGAAATAGGGCCAGACTACCCAGGGGGAGTAGGCAACTGCCTACAGAGGGAAGGTTCAGGGTAAAAAATATTCTTCTTCAAATCTCCTCCTAAAACTCCACCATCTATTCTGTTATCTCCTTCCTATTACGTGGGTGGCGCAAGCACAGGCACGGAGCAACAGAGGCCCAAATCAGGATGGTCTGGTTGGCACTTCCCAGCCAAGCTTCTTTTCTCACCACCTGAATCTGCCCTCCTGCCCTCTGTTCCAAGGCCTGGAAAGTAGCCCCTCCCTTATCTGAGGTTTCACTTTTCATGGTTCCAGTTACCCATGGTCAACCACGGGTTGAAAATATTAAATGGAAAATTTCAGAAATACTAGTAAACAATTCATATGTTCTAAATTGCATGCCGTTCTGAGTAGCATGATGAAATCTCACACCATCCCTCTTTGTCCTGCCCTGAACGTGAATCATCCCTTTGTCCAGTGTATCCACACTGTATTCCCTACCTACCTATTAGTCACTTAGCAGCTCTCTCAGTTATCAGATCTGCTGTCCAGGTATGCCAGTGCTTGTGTTCAAGTAACCTTTATTTTACCTAAAAATGGTCCCCAGCCCAGCTGGTGTAGCTCAGTGGTTGAGCATCAACCTATGAACCAGGAGATCATGGTTTGATATCCGGTCAGAGCACATGCATGGGTTGCAGGCTCGATCCCAGTAGGGGATGTGCAAGAGGCAGCTAGCTAATCAATGATTCTCTCTCATCATTGATGTTTCTATCTCTCTCTTCCTCTCTGAAATAAATAAAAATATATTTTTTTAAATAGCCCCCAAATGTAAGAGTGATTTAAAGTTTTTCATATGTATGTTGAGGAAAAACATAGACTACATAGGGTTTGGAACTATCCACAATTTCAGGCATCTACTGGGGGCTTGGAACATATCCCCTTCAGATAATGGGGCTCTATTATACTACCCATTTGCTTCTTGGCTCTCCTCTTGCTTCTCTTCATTCTACTTTGACATTTTGACCTCTCCTTATTCATCATAGTTCCGTTTTCTCTGGCCTAATCCCAGGTACCCCTATATTTGGAACCTGCACCCATTGCCTCACTGTGCTTGCCTCCTATTCTTTAATAATTGCCCTTCTGGTCCCAGACTCCTACCGTAGAGAGATCCCAGCTTATCTCTGCTTTCACAACCTGGCCAACCTCTTGACTGCAACCTCATGAGAGAACTTGAGCGAGAACCACCTAGCTAAGCCCCTCCTGAATTCCTGACCCACAGACACTGTGAGACAATAATTGTTTTCTTTTAAACTGCTAAATATAGCATATTTTAATATATAGTAATAGCCCATTTATTCCTACATTTATTCATTTAGTCCAACAGATACATTTTGAGCCCTGTTTGCTTGATTGCAAAGTCTGCAGCAGGTTACACAGTACAAGCATCCATGGATAGAAAGAAACAGCTACATCCCAGACTTATAGCCACACACGACCAACTCCCAGCTTTAGATGCAGAACAGCCCCTATTTCCAAAGAAGCTGCATTTAAGGACATCTACCAGACAAAGAGGTCCCTTGTTTTTTGAAATATTTTAGGAAAGAAGACTATAGAAATTCTCCAAGGGTTGCTTTCATATCTCAATAGTTCATTCAGGAAAATCCTTCCCCCACCCCTCCCTTAGGCTCAGTTCTTGCTATAACTTGAGTCCCTTTATTCCTATCACTTCTTTGGTGAAGACAGGGAACATGCTCGGGATAATAAACCCTTCACTGACTCCAAATTACCCATCTCAGTGTCTAAGTAGTTAATTTTTAAACGGCACAGATCCCACTGAGCTAAGTACAGCAGAAATAAATAATGTATGCCTCTGTGTTTCTCATGTGTTTGCCCCGAGCCATATTGTGTGCAAGAGATTTAATCAATCCCAGTCCAGGCTCCAACTCAGAGCCAGTGATGCAGTGTTATTACCTTCCTTCAGAATGTAATTCTTTCTAATGATCAGGCCCACCGGACCACACTTCTCAGGCATCGGCCTGCATTTTCCGCCACTTGTGACTCACATACCCCCGTTGCTACATTCCTGAGGCACACGCTGATGTATGACTCCTCCAATAGCAGGTATTTTACTGAAGCCTAATTTACATGATACTTGGATAGACTGTACAACAGCTTTGAATTCTGGAATAGAATATCATTATAGTCATGGCTACATTCTCAGAATACTATAGTAGACAGTCAAGGGAAAAATAGATTCTTTAAATCAACTGTAATTTTTCATTCCAGTAGGAAATAATTTGTTGTGCAAACTAGTAACTAAATTTGAATAGGAATTCTATTCCAGCAGATTCTTCCAGAGTCAGTTTTTACAGCATGTGTAGAAGACTCAGATATGCCAACTGCTTATTAAAAGACCTATTGACCATAAGTTGCATAAATTACACTTCCTAAATATATCTTTTCCAAGTGAATTCCTTAGTCTCTTTGTCACAGGAGCAAAAGTGAATCATTTATCTTTGCAGATTCACTTTTTGGTTACCCAAAAATGTGTAATATTTGAACGTTGGAATTATTCCTGAGTGGTCAGACTTTTTCTTTTTTTTTAGCATAATTTTAGAGACTGGGGACTCGGTGAGTGTGAGAGAAGATAAATGGGTCTTTGGCAACCAACGTTAGCCCCTGTGGCAGAGGATACAATTGTCCAATATGAACATGCTTCTAAAAATAACTGTGGGCAACACTGTGGCCTTGCGGCAAATTAAAATACCTCCTGTTGAAGACAATCAAGCTTCATATATATTTAGCTTTTCGGGTGGGACATAACCCCATGTCTGTTGGCTGAAACTGTTAACCAAACTCAGGCCCATCTTAGTTGAAGGCAAGTTGTCAAAGAGATTATAAATCCAAAGAAACAACACAAGTTCACATTTATTTTTAATTTTCAGTCTCTCTACACAGTAGAGTCTTATTCTTAAGAGGCAAAAAAGCACATTTCATAAATGAGTCAATTCACAGAACAGCTCAGTGAGACAGGTATGTTGACAGAAAGATGGGTTGAGGAGGGGCGGGGAATGTCTCTGCTCTCGAAATTCAGTGTGTGTTAATTTTGGAGAGAAATTATTTATGTTACCACTGCAAATGTTTAACTTATAAGAGCCATGCTCTGGAAGAGGAAAAGGCTGGTGGGTAAGACTTATCCAGCAAAAATATCTGGTCCTAAAGTTTATAGTAAGCTTTTGTTTTGATAAAAGAACAAAAATACATAGTCTCGGCATGTGTGTTGTTCCTGATGCCAGATGAAGTGTTTTGTTTAAAGAGGAGTCTATTTAAACTCAGAGTTGATGAAAACATTGTATTCTGGAAATGAAGTTTGATTAATTTCTTTCATAAAGTGTAATTAAGGTAAATACTCTGAGCCCAGTGCATTAGCTATTAGCCACATGTGCTATTTAAGTTTAAATGATTTAAAATTAAATAAAATTAAAAGTTCAGTTTCTCAGGTCCACCTATCAAGTGCTCAGCGGCCACTTGTGGCTCCTGGCCACCATATGAAGCAGCACAGGTAGGGAACATTCCCCTCATCACAGAGAGTTCTGGATAGCACTGTTCTTTATCCTACCTGGAGAATAGACAACAATGAGTCCCATCTAAAATTGATACCTCAATTTCAGTACCAAAGAGGAGATATAGTTTATTAGAAACGGGAGAAGTGTTTAAAAAATAGAGAAGACCCTGAAGGTTCTAATATACCTGATGGTGTAAAAGTGGTGGGTGACCTGCTGAATATTTAACTCCTATTTTGAATTGTGTTGCTGGTAGTACTGGTAGTTACTTATTTGTTGCTTTAGGAAAATAGAGGCCAGATATTACCTTGGTTTACCTGAGCAGGAGAACTAATCAGGGAGCAGAGAAAGTATTTCGCATTAAATATTGGGTCATTCTCAAAGGCAGCGAGCTTTTTTTCTGGTGAAGGGTGTGGAATGAGCACTCCGTGTTTTGAGAGTTGGGAAAGAAATGAGCCTGGCCAAGCCCTCCCCAGCCTCCCTGAATTTCTGAGACAGGAAAGAGGGACAGTAGTTATGTATTCTATGATAGGCTGACCCTCTAATCAGCTTAAGCATAGCACCTCTAGGCGGGAGAACTTAGCTGCATGGGCACTTAAGTGATGTCTTGGGAACCCAGAGAAGGCACCTGGGTCAAGGGAAGCCCTCCCCGCCCCCAGCACAGATAGGGCCTCCTCTGGAAGCTTAGCATGACCTGTGGCAGAAGCTGGTTCAGGGTGACTTTCCTCTGCCTGTGGACAGTCCAGTGTTCACTCAAAAGGGACAGTGTTGTAGCAAGGATCAATGATTACAAAACAAGAGCAGATCTTAAGACACAAAGCTCTTCCCCAGGTAGAAGTGAAAACTCTTTGCTGGATGAAAAACCACCACAATTTTGGATGGGGGTTGGGAGAGCCCCGAGAGTGTATTATAGGATTCCTTTCTGATCTGGCATGTAGGGGTTTAAGCAATTTTAATTTACCTGGGGAAAAAGAAAATAGACTTGATGTTACTTGTTTGATACTTATTTCATGAAGACATAGGCAACTGTAGTTGAACAGCTTACCCCTGATGTGTTTGTATAAAGGCCCTATATTTAGAAATATTCCAATTGGCAAGAGACCCAAATAACTGGTAAATAATTGGATATATTCACCTACTGATAAAACTTAATTCAAGTATTAAAACAGTAAAGTTAATTTTAAAAGACTTTTGAATAACCAAAATTTAAAGATATTTAAATTCTAGTAAGTTATAATTTTTGTTAACTATTTTTTTCTTTATTGATTAAGGTATCACATATGTGTCCTTATCCCTCCATTGCCCCTCCCCCCCCCACTCATGCCCTCACCCCCCTGGTGTCTGTGTCCATTGGTTAGGCTTATATGCATGCATACAAGTCCTTTGGTTGATCTCTCCTCCTTACCCCCACTCTTCCCTGCCTTCCCTCTGGGGTTTGATGGTCTGATCGATGCTTCTCTGTCTCTGGATCTGTTTTTGTTCATCAGTTTATGTTGTTCTTTATATTCCACAAATGAGTGAGATCATGTGATATTTATCTTTCTCTGACTGACTTATTTCGCTTAGCATAATGCTCTCCAGTTCCATACATGCTGTTGCAAATGGCAAGAATTCCTTCTTTTTTTACAGCAGCACAGTATTCCATTGTGCAGATGTACCACAGTTTTTTAATCCACTCATCTGCTGATGGGAACTTAGGCTGTTTCCAAATCTTAGCTATGGTGAATTGTGCTGCTGTGAACATAGGGGTGCATATATCCTTTCTGATTGGTGTTTCTAGTTTCTTGGAATATATTCCTAGAAGTGGGATTACTAGGTCAAATGAGAATTCCATTTTTAGTTTTTTGAGGGAACTCCATACTGTTCTCCATAGTGGCTGCACCAGTCTGCATTTCCACCAGCAGTGCACGAGGGTTCCTTTTTCTCCACATCCTCGCCAGCACTTGTCGTTTGTGTTAACAATTTTTAAACCCATAATATCTCCACAAGTAGCATATTTGCATATATGAACCTTTTGTTTACTAAATTCTAAATGAAGTTTTCAGTTCATTTAATCAGATGTTATCTTCATTGCAACTGGTTTCTGTACATGGTTCTGTACAGAATAGACTTGGTATATGTGTTGAAATTCATGGTGAAACTGTCCTACTTTCAGATGAGTTAAACCATCTTCAAAATTGCAATGGAAATTTTTAAAATTGACTTAGAGTTTAGAAAACAGTTCTGTTACTTTAGATATTTCTGTGATTGTCATAAAATGACTTTTTAAATGATAGTGATCTGAAATATTGGACTCATTTCAGACACATGCTTTTCTTAGAAATGTAACTTCTCTATTTTATAATTATAAAATTATATTTACTTTTGTACATAGATTACTATTGACACAAATTTATAAACATATCAGTTTGACATTAATGTACATAATGCCTCAATGCTTTCTCACTATGTTTTCTAGTATTTTGTAACTTATTTATTACCTGTAGCTCTTAAATATTTCCCTGCCCAGTACCATATAAAAGTTTTTAGTTGTTCAATTTCATTGTTTCCTAGGAGAAATGTTTACCAAAATATGTTTTTAGATGGTGTTTGCTAGGCCTCACTCAGCCCCGCCTATCCCCAAAGTCTGCTGCTCCCATGTCTAAATCCTGGTTTCAGTTACAGGGCATTTACGATGATAAAAGGCAAACGAGTCAACGTAACTCCCTTTGGGCTTTTTTCTAAAAGTTTACAAAAGTAAGTATTATTGTCTTAGCTATAGCTACACACTCATACAAAAATTAAATTTTGTGTAGTTTTGAGAATGACTGGCAAGTAACTTCAAAACTAAAATAAAGATGGATATGAAAAAAACTTCCACATTTTAGCTGGCTAGTGGGTTATGCTGAATTACTGAATAGGCAGAAAAACATGCTGTGCATCAAAAAATGAGTGAGAAAGAGAATAAAAGTTAAGTTCAGCTTCAATTAATTTATCTAAAATATTGTAATCTGAAAATCCCAGAAAATCTATTTTAATTTCTCTTTGATGTAAAATGTACATATTCTGGCTTAATATGGTTTTTACTTTTAGCCACATGTGTTGGTAAAGGGGCACCCATGCTTTGTTTAATTTTCTTTTGTCTTGTTTCAATGCTCAGAGGCTATGCACAGAGGACATGTGTTTGCACCAAGTCAGGCCACGTCAGTCAGGCAGTAGTGCATTTCAGGTCAGATATCATCAATATACATCCTCAGTCATGCCAGCCAGGTCTCAGATGGGAGGAAATGCCGGAGGAAGTAGTGCTAACTACCCTACACAGGCCCTTGGGGCTCAGGGCCCTATAGAGCAACTTTCAGTATCCAGATAAATCCAGGTGTGTGGTATCTCCAGGTCACTAGAACCCATAGATCTATCCAATCTACTACCTTAACTCAGCTCTCAGAGATGTTACCTGCCAAAGTGGCACTTCTTTCTGATTTGATTGTCAATGAAAACCAACATGCTCTGGTTGGGCCAGGGGATAGGTGGGGCTGAGTGAGGCCTAGGAAATCCTTCCTTCCTTGGAAAAGAAGGTAAATATCTCCAGGCCACCCCTTTCCTAACTTGAATTCCTACCTTTGCCAGGAGTACATTCTTTTCCTCCTCTTTTAGCCACTACTTTCTGCCTCCATCAGTAGATTCTCTACTAAATGAGATGAGCAATTCTCTGCTGGGGGCTTTTAACACAGAGCAAATTCTAGCATTAAGATTTTATGTGCTGAAAGAAAGATTTGTCTCCCACCAAAAACTCAAAAGAAAAAAAAAATACGTCTACTTACCAAGTCTCTCAATCTCCAACCAGATAAAATTCTGTTAATGAACTAACCCAGAATGTTTTCATTTAAACAGACGCGAACAATGTCTTAAATAAAACTATTGTGGTGCTAGCAAAAACCCAACAGCAACATACAAACAGAAAAACAGCTTTTCAACCCAAGTAACACTGTTGATGTGAATGAGCACATTTCTCCTGAATTCTGGCCTTAGTTACAAGATATTTATGATGATATGAGTCTTATACAATGAATGCAGGCAACACTCCAGTTGACTTAATCTGGCAAGATTTTCCTTAGGGATGAGTATGAGTTTGGGCCTTGAGCCAGCAATCAAAAGGGATTGTAAATTTAAATGATTACATCATCTAAAGAACTCTGCTTTTTGGCTGGGACAGAGGTACCTTCTCCAAAATTTATTCAGAATACATTTAAGTCATTATAGCTGTGTGACCTTGAAAAAATTACTTCATCTTTCTTTAGCTCTGTTTTCTTCATCTGTAGAGTGAATTAATTATAAAATTTACCTCATTGGCTTACTAAACAAGTTAACATATGGGAAATACTAGGGTTATCTGGTACATAATAAAATCTATGTAAGTATTAGCTATTTTTTTACTATTATTATTAGATTGATAGAGAGAAGTTGAAAAGGTTTACATTTATTCTAAACCCATGTAATTATCTAGTTAATACAGTTTCTACTTTGAGAACATTTTAAGACACATTTTGTATATTTAAACATTTTCCAAATAACTATCTAAATATAAACCCCTTTGGAAACAGTTTCTTTTAAAATAATAATTTAAAAAGGCTAATGAGTGGCTTATCTATGGAGGATGAAGGGAGAGATAAAAATGGGAGGGACATTTACTGAAAAATCTTGACAGAAACTCATAATTACTACTTGGGTCTTAAAGTTTTATTTTTCATCAACTTACGTGAATCCATAAAGGTAGCCACCTTGTTAAATACCTTGAAAATTTCTCCCATTTATTTTTTACTTACTTTAATATCCCTTCGGTGATTTAAAAATAATTTAAAATACTTTTTAAAGTTAGAAGATACCTTTTGGGGGGAAACTTTGCGGTTTAAAAATTTAGCCTTAGAACTTAAGGTTTTTGCCACAATGGAGTATTGATTGGTACTGGACTTTAATGATATCTCTTTCTACACTTAGAAAACTAGGCAAAATATTTGAAATGACTGTCTTTAGGGACTATAATCAGTACAGGACTGTTATCCCTGAGAGAAGGAAAACAAGCAAGGTCAACCCTACAATTACCCGGATTTACTGCACAGAGGCTCCTTCCAGGCCATGGGGTAGGAAGGGAGAACCAAAGCAAAACACAATAGTCTCATTGAGCTAAGATGACATCATCGGAGATTAGAGAAGCTGAGACAGCTAGAATTTGTGGCACAGAAACCAAAAGAAAAGGGAACTACACAGAACTCTTCATAGGGATTCCTTGAATTGGCTGAAATTAATCTGTAGATGCATAAGGTGATACTCCATGAGCCAGGCAAAGACAACCACGGAGCTCTATAAACTGAAGAATCACTAGTGTTTCCACAGAACTGGAAGACATTTAAGTTCTGTACTTGAGCCTGAGTGGAGAGGCATCCTTGAACAACTGGGCATTCAATAGTGGCCCAGAAAGGCTCTGTATTGAGAGTAAAGCTAAATTACCACTACAGTATAGGTTGCCATAAATGTAACCATCACTTCCAAGAGAAAAAATATTTTTAAATGGTTGAAATTTTCTAGATTTAATTAAAAATGTTAACCCAGAAATCTAAAGTGCTCAACATACTCCAGGCAGGAAAACCAAGATGACACATCATGATCAAATTGTTGAAAAAATGTTATTATAAAGGAAAATTATTAATATTAGAAAAAAAGACAAATTATATACAGGGGTGTGAAGATAAGAATATCACTGACTTCCTAAAAGAAACCGTGCAAGCCAAAAGATAATGGATGGCCATTTTTAAATGCCAAAAGAAAATGAAATCTGTTAAACTAGAAATCTATTCCCAGCAAAATTTCACAAATACTTGGAAATGAAAACATATTCTAAATAATCATGAGTCAAAATATCATATAGGAAATTATAAACGGTTTTTACCAAATGATAATGAAAACATGACATATCAAAAATTACGGGATTAGTAATGACTAGGAGGAAAGGTATAGTTTTAAATACTAACATGAAAAAAAAGAAAGAGCTTTTATTGCAAATCAAGATTTTACCGTAAGAAGCTATAAAAATAAGAGCAACGTGTGCTAAAAATAGAGAAAATAAATTAAGAGGAAATCTGTGAAATAGAAATAGGGCAAACAATAGAGAAAAATCAATTAAATTAAAAGTTGGTTCATTGAAAAGGGAATGAGAATATTTGAACATGTTTATTAATTTTATGTGAACAACAGATATCATTAAAGTAACCATTAAACACTGACAAAAATAAAAGGTTATATAAGGGGAAAAGAGGACTAAAGGTATATGCAATAGAAGGAAAAAGAGAGATGGGTTTGTGTTTTTGTTCTAATATAGAGTATGTATGTGCTATATGTAATTATAGCCAGGTTTCTCATTGTGGGTCAAAAAACTCCTTGAGAAAATGGCTGATTTCAGGGCTTGGACAGAGAAATTTCAAGGGGAGCATGGAACATTGTGTTAGTTGGCCACTGCTGCATAACAAACCACCACATACTTAGCAGCCTAAAGTACACCTATTTGTCCAGTTTATTATCTCATCATTTCTGTAGGTCCAAAGGCCAGGTTCAGCTCAAATGGATCTCTGCTCAGTGTCTCACTAGGTTGAAATCAAGGGCCTATGTGGGCTCCTTTCTCATCTGCAGCTCAGAGTCCCCTTCCAAGCTCATGCAGGTTGTCAGAAGAATTCAGTTCCTTATGATTATAGGACTGGATCCCCATTTTCTTTCTGGGGCTGGTCCTTTGCATCCTTTTGTGAAAAATGAATTTACAAAACTAAGCAAAGCACAAATGGACTTAATAGAGGGAAGACAGACAATTCCTTGTCATTTTTAATTGTTTGATTTCAATAAGAACAATGGGCATGAAGAGAAAAGAAAAAAAATAAGGGAAAAAGGAGACAGGAAAACTGTATAGAAGAACACAGTTCCTTACTCATCTATTGACAATGTTGGCAAGCAGTCATTTTTAACTGTCAAAAATGTAAGTAGGAGAGCTCTCTTAGGAAAAGAGAAGGCAATATTACTAAATCTAATCTGTCAATCAATACTTATTTGTAGAGAAATGCAGAGAGGGAAGGATTTTAAGTAAAAAAAAGTATACTTGTGATAAAGTTAAAAACCAGGAATTTGGGAACATTCTACTTCTATATTTTTCTTAGGGCGTTTCATTTAATAAGTTGGAGTTATATTTTTAGCTTTAAAAGAAGATCTCATGGAAATATGAAGTTACTTCCCATTGAAGAGAACTCAAACAGCAAATAGTGAGCTGTATGCATCTTGTTTTCCTTTTCTTCTTATGAAAAAGGGACAAGTAACACATTAAAAAGCTGATAGTACCATTTTACTGGGGGGAAAAAAAAGCAAGCAATCTCAGGCCATATTACACAGATTTTTAGAATCCTTATTTTAGAAAAGATACCAGACTCTTATATATGAACTAGAGGCCCAGGTGGGGTACGGGCTGATCTGGCCCGACAGGCCAGGGGGAGGGGCTCTGGTCGGTTGGCCGGCCAGCCCCGCCCCCTGGCCAAACTCCCGGTTGAACTCCCAGTAGAGGGGACAATTGCATATTAGTCTTTTATTATATAGGATAACAGGAGGAGCAACAAAAATCTAAAAATACAGCTGTACCTTCCACCCCCATAGTACTGTATGCTGACAAGAGATTTGTATGTTCTTGAAGATCAGAAAAATTCTAGGGGTCAAAAGGAACCTATAGAGATAATGAGAAAAATGTCCAGAACTATCTTAACATAGAACATATTGTTCCTCATTTTTTGAACTTCTTTACTCATTTCTCACAGACTATCCATTTGTTCATTTTTTTCAATTGAAATATTACATTGAATTCACTGAAACATAATTTTTATTTGTTGAACTTGGCTTCTTAATGTGAAATGCAATACTTTCATAAATGCACATGTGAAACCCTCTAACGTCATGCAACTAAAGCATAACAGGTTCACTGAACGCATGAATGCATAGAAGAAAAAGCCCAAAGATATTACATGTAATTTTTTGTTAATTAGAAAATTGAAAAAAATACAGAGCACACAGAATTCACGTTTCAGTTAGGTATAATACTGAGGATCAAAACAATTCCACTCTAAAACAAACTGCCTTACATGTAGAAAGGATGCTATATAACTGTAGCATTAGGTTGATTAAAAATTATAGCTACATGCACTTTAATCCTGATTAAAAAGCAAATATGCCAATACTATAATTCTATTCTCCAAAAACAATAGTAAATCTTACCGACAGAAGCATAGTAAGAAAAGCTAATACCTATCACATTTTACATTTAGATTGAAACTATTTAGGATGGACATGACCGATATTTCTTAATAATGACAAAATATTTCACAGAATGTGTGAGATCGGTCAGAGACCTGGCAAATAGAACAGAGATGCTGGGCACTCCTTGGGCTCACAGAATGTCATTGTGAAATGTAGTTGACCGAAGGAGCATACCAAGCCTGACTCAAAGAATGAAGCTTCTATAACAATGTTATAGGTGAGTGTCTACCAAATATTACCATATTTTGTTCTGACTCCTTCCAAAGTCAGCCAGCTTATTACCTTAAATTCCATAGTGAATAATGGAGGGGTGGGAAGGCTTGTGATGCCTGGTTTTTCATGGACTTTAAACATCTTTTTCAGACATACTAACTCACATTCCAACCATTTCAAACACCCTAGGGCCCCCTGATTTTACATAAAAACTTAACTATTAGAGGAGCCTCTCAGGTATTCTGCAAATCCTTCATTAGGACAAAGAATAGATTTTTAAGTTTCCTGCCTGTAAAGATGGTTTTCTTAAATTCTGATTTAACACTAGGTCTGTAATAAGATTCTTCCCTAGCAATTATTATTTAAGTAAGTTTAATTTATCTTAAGGGATTTTTTTTTGTAAGAGTGGGAAACATTTTTCTTAATATGCTCCCACCAACTTTAGAGAAAGAGAGAGAGAGAGAGAGAGAGAGAGAGAGAGAGAGAGAGATACCAATGAGAAATATAAATCGCCACCCCTCACATGCCCCCCACCAGGGATCCACAACCCAGGCATGTGCCCTGGACCTGGAATCGAACCAGCAACCTCCCAGTGCATAGGACAACACTCAACCAACTAAGCCACACTGGCCAGGGTTAAGGGCTTTAAGCTTTTAATTCTTTACTCAGTGTCAAAAATCTGGATTCTAACAGTCTCTTTAGAAAAGTCCTGGCATATGCTGACTGGCCCAGGACCGAAAAGGAACCCCTAAGAATCTCCCAGATTCCTGCCTGACTGGAGTTGATGCAGAGCCATCCTGAGGACTGTCCTTTCTGTGCTGCGGCGACCTCCTTTTAGCAGTGCTCTCTGATCAATTGCAATCTCCTCTGGCCACTGAAGTGAAGAGGGCACCTACAAAGAGAACTAGCTTCCTAGTACCAAGACTGAGGAATTAGTATATAGAAATCCAATTTTGTTTAATACAAAGGGTTATGTCTCCTTACACTCCAAACCAAAAATTTAAAAACACAAGATTTTATAATATTTACTTGAAAATTGTATCACTCTTTGGTCAATCTCTCTGTAGATCTTCACAGAATGAGATATATTCACAAATGCCTCGTAAGTTTTCTTTATCGTTTTGTTTGTTTAATGAAAATTAAGAAAAGTTTTTAGCTGGGCCAATAGGAACAACACATTTAGAAGGTGGAGAGGATCTCTAAACACAACAAAAGGGGAGTTCAGAGCCAAACAAGTGTCCTGAGAAACTCAGACATCCTGGGGAGGGCATCAGGCTTTTTAAAAGTGCATGGATCGTCAAACCTCAGAGGGAAGGGAGGGGAGGGTGGGGGTAAGGGGGAGAGATCAACCAAAGGACTTGTATGCATGCATATAAGCCTAACCAATGGATACAGACAACAGGGGGTGAGGGCATGAGTGGAGGGGATATGAGGGGGGGCAATGGGGGGATAAGGACACATATGTAATACCTTAATCAATAAAGAAACTAAAAAAAAAAAAGAAAAGGAAACAAGTTGTCAATAAATTCTCATGACATCTTTAAAGGATGGGATCTTTAACTTTATATAACTTGAATATTATAATTGAAATTTTTACCATAAACAAATGTTACCTTAAAGATCATGTTTGTATATTAAAGTTTCATTTCAAAGAATAAAAATATAAAATATTAGACTATTTTAAAAAATCTACACTAACAAAAGAGAAATATGTAAATTGACCATACCTCCATGACGCCCACCAGCCAATCAGGAGGGAATATGCAAATTAGCAGGACAAAGATGGAGGCAGCCCTGCCCCGCAGCTGCTCCAGGCATGGAGCAGCTGGGTGGGGCAGGACACCTGCTATGAGGGGGAGGGCGGGGGGCGGAGGGAGCTACAGGAGCGGCGCTCTGGCCAGAGCAAAGCGAAGACTGAAGACTATGGAGTCAGTGAGAAGCCTGCAGACTCCAGCTGGAGTCAGCGAAGACTACAGCCGGAGCTAAGATTATGGCCAGAGCGAAGGTGGAAGGCTGTGGTCAGAGTGAAGGCCTGGGTCCCAGGTGCCGGAAGAAAACTGGTGCCAGCAGCCAGGTGAAGGAAGGCCTATTGCACGAATCTTCATGCAACGGGCCTCTAGTAAATAAATAAAGTGCATGGATGGGGAGAAGGAGCCTGCCAGCCCCGGACCCATTGCCCCAGATCCCTACTCTCTGTGTGCAGAGGGAGGCTGGCTGTCAACTCGATGTCCCAGGCTCCTTGTGGCTGCTGTTGCCAGCTGTGTTCAGCTGATAGGAGGTGTGAAGGAGCTTAGAGGATTGAAGGAGGGAGAGGCCAGGCTCTTAGTCTCCTTCACCCTCTGCCTTGGCACGTTTCTTCCAGCAGCTGCCCTGGGTGGCGATGGGGGGATTCCAGGCCATCAGACCCAGTGTGAGTCCAGTTTCCCTCCAGTGACCTTGCATCCTGCCCTTGTGACACCACCCCCTCCAGCCTGCACATGGCAGAGCCTTCCTGCTGTTGCTAACCTCTGGGTTGCTCTCGTGTCCCCACTATGGCTTCTCAGCTTTTTTATTTCTGTGGATAATGCCTTCTCTGCATTCAAGACTGTAAATATTCAGATGGTTTCTGCTTCCAGGTTAGACCTTAGCTGGAACTCTTTGTGATTACAGACCAAAACAAACAAACAAAAATGCTAATTGGTTTACATTGTTTGAGGAATTGCCACATAATAGACTGTAAGGCGACAGGGCTCTGCAGAGACACATCTGAGCCCTGCAGTTCCTCTCTGGAACACAGTGAGCTCCTGAGCCGATGACTCCACAGCGAGGCTTTCTCTAGCTGAGGCTGGAACAGAGTATGTGGAGTCCCGGGCTCCCATCACACTGAATTTCTGTTGTTCAGCATCTATTTATAGGTGGTAAAACATCCCTTGAATAAAAGACAGAAGGTGATAGCAGTAGTGAATCTCATTTTTCTCCTCCCAATCATTTGGCTCTGGTCGAGACTCACATATTTCAATCTGTAAAATAAAATACTGCAATTAACGCAATACCCTTCCTTGGAATGTAGGTTAGTAATCAACTGGTTATACACATACAAGTCCTTCGGAAGTTTCACCTCAAACCTTAAGTTCTGAAGGATAGCAGAATATGCCACGCCAAAATATGCCACTTTGGCATAAGGATTATTTTGACCTCAAGGCAACTGAGGAGAAAAAAAAAAACTCTCTCCCCTCTCTCTATTTGCCTAAAATTGGGACATAATTTTGTTAAGGTGTCCTCACTCCCCCCTCTACCAGGAAGGATAAAAATTAATCAACAGAAACAATTCTAGACCCTTATTAGCCCAGAGACAATGACATCAGAAGAAACTGCATAACAAACTTTAGTAACCAGCCCTCATCTTCCATTAGTTCTCCCATAAATTTGTCCTCCTACAGTTTGCAGCTCTAGACACCCAGTCTTTTCTCTTTGTTCTGTCACTTCTTTAAAAACGTATTGTTCTTAAGATGCTACATAAGCTCAAGTTCTAACCACCTATTTGAGTTATTCATCACTCAGTGCTCCCATGTATAAGCATGTTCATAAGCTTCTCTTTGCATTTTTTTCTCTTAATGTCTTTTGTTAGTCTAGAGTTTACAGGGCCCCAGCCAGAGAACCCAAGATGGGTAAAGGAAAACGAATGTTTTTCCTCCCCTACAATTTTTTAACAAAGCATCCCTTTCAAACACATACAATACTGTGCTTAAAAGGAGGTCTTGATATATGCATTTCCTCCATAGCATTGCATTTGCATGATGATTTGACCCCTGAGTGGGATTCCATTATCGATCCTGATTCTTCACCCCTTCCTACAACCCCACCTTTGCATGGCCTCAATGCCAGTGGACTGTGTTTCCTGCCTCTGACTTTGAACTCGACAGTGGGCAGTGGGCAGAAGTGACAGTGTGCTTTTTCTAAGCTTTAACCATAGGACACTGTGAATCTTTCTGCATTTCCTCCTGCATCTGCACCTTCTCCTCACTGGCCCACCGGCCCAAAGGGAATAAGAAAGAAGCAGAGCAGAGTTGCTCCATCAGCTGATCCACGGACTTAAGAGCAAAGCCAGCTAAGATTATTGGGATCATTTAACTCGTCCAGCAAAGATAAGCTGGTCCCCATCAGCCTGCAGACACATTAGTGAAAGAAAATAATTGTCATTCTTAGTTACTAAGTTTTGAGGTTGTTTGGTGTGCACCAGAAATCGACCAACATAACCCTCCTATATATTGGCAGCTCCAACACCTGTCCAGCTGGTTCACTCGTTAATCTGGCTTGGGTTTGGGCTTCATGTGGTGAGTATGACAGGTCAGGAAAAGAGCAGGGATCTGACCATAGCTTACTGATAACGAGGGCAACTGTGTGAGACAACAAAATGGGGTAGGGCCTCAGGAGTCTTCAAGCTACTACAGGGCACATGGTATGCATCCATCCTGCTATAGTTTCTTCTGTGTCACGATATTCCCACAGAATGCTGGACTTCTAAGGGGACTGGGAAACAAAAGCACTGTAACATTGCCTGTTCTGGGTCTGAGACTTTACAACAGGAACCTACAGAGAGAGATGAGCCACACAATTTGTTCCAATGCCTCAGAGATAGGACTTGTTTGGAGAGATTTTATAAATTCGGTAAACATGTAGTATTATTGCCTTTTTACGTAAGTCTCCAAAGGACCCGTGAAAAAAGTTTCTTTCTGTGTCTGGGATTGGCTAGAAGATCAAAGCAGAACTGCTCAGTTAATCAGGAAGCTAGAGCAAATTGGCATACAGCTGTGGATAACAATGTTTGACTCAGAGGTAGTAGCTGTGAAACGAAGTCTCATACCCAAGTGGGGTAAGTCCACACCCTTTCGGGTTCAGTGTTCATTCCCTGCTGGTGTGTTGACTGGGATGTGGGCAGAATTCTGTGTGAAGCAGCCTTATTCATGTGGAGAGATAGAGAACTTGCAGTTGCCATGGGTCATGTGGGCGATATTTAGCTCCCAGTTGTTGTGAAGATTAAACAAATTATCTGTGTAAATCATTTAGAACAATCTTGCCTGATATGTGCACAATGAATATTAGCCTTTATTATTAGCAGTATGGCTAGAACCCTTCTGTCAGAATTATCAAATAGGGATCATTAACTACAGAAAACTATATAACATTTTGAAAAGCTAGAGCCAATTCAAATCATCACATTACATTCCTGGGGAAATAAGATTTTTTGAAAATTGGAATGTATGCTTACAACAAGCATGCCAAACTCAAAGGCTAACATGGGCCAAATAAACAAGGTTTAAGTTTATGTGGGCCGCAAAAAACACACACAAAAGCTTCAATTTTCACAGAAACATAGGTTTATTTCGATAGAGACATGCTGGATACAAAGGGCTGAAATAAATGAGTAATCATTAACATAAAATAATAGAACATTTTAATAAAAATTAATATTTTTTCTTGGACATTAACTTACCAAACACTGAATAACTGCACAAATTAATAAGCGTAATGCAAATAAACCTATTTTTCTTGTTCTCCAAAAGCAAAATATTTCCTGTTGTGCACACCGAACAAGTCAGTACAAGACTAATTACATGGTAATTGGCTGCTAACATATTCGCTGCTAGTATTAGTGGAGAGAAATGGTGCGCCTGTGCATAAGGCGTGTAAGGGAAATGAATGCAACACGATTATAGTAATCAGTCATTAGCGAACTTTGTAGTTCGTTATTAATAACTAGGGGCCCGGTGCACGGATTTGTGCACCGGTGGGGTCCCTCAGCATAGCCTGCAGGAAACCGGCAGTCCCACGCCGCCTGCCACTCCTGCCTGCCACTTCTGCTCATCCCAACCCCACTGCACCTGCTGGCTCGGTAGGCTCGATGCCCCTCCACTGAGGTCTCCAGGTTGTGGCAGCCAGCCATGAGCCCTGCATCTGGCACCTGTCTGTCAGCTGAGTGGTGCTCCCACTGTGGGAGCACACTGACCAGCAGGGGGCAGCTTCTGCATTGAGTCTCTGTGCCCTAGTTGTCAGTGCATGTCATAGCAACCGGTCGGCTGGTCGTTCTGTTGTTCGGTCGCTTAGGCTTTTATATATATATAGATTATGTATAACAGAATATTGTAAAAATTAAGTTATAAAATTTTTATTAAAACATTTCTTACATATCATAATATTGACTGGGCCGCAAAAATATTCATTGTGGGCCACATGCGGCCCATGGGCTATGAGTTTGACATACTTGACTTACAACATGATTCATGGACAATATATTAATGAAACTATAACAAGTAATCATGAAAAAAAAACTCATTGAGAGTAAGAAAGTGCTCTTGGAAATGCAAATCCCAATTGCTGAGTTATAAAAAATAAGAAGTTATAAAATATGATATAATTATCTATATATATAAAAGTTAAGCACCAGAACGACCAGTCACTATGACATGCCCTGACCACCAGGGGGAAGTTCAATGCAGTAGCTGCCTCCTGGTGGTCAGTGTGCTCAAACAGCCAACCTCCCACAGCTGGCCAACCTCCCATGGTCCCTTCCCCATCTGGCAGCCAGCAGGAAGGCCTCGGCTGGCCCTAATCGCTGGCCAGGCCTAGGGACCCCACTTGTGCACAATTTCATGCACTGGGCCTCTAGTATGACATAAGTAAACAAATTAAGTATGATAAAATATTGATTCAGGGAACTAGAAACATGTTTAAAAATTCTCAGAATTTAAAAGGAAGAAGAAAATGAAATTTAAAATGATGAAAGAAAAGATTAGAGACAAAACTTAAAGATTCAATATCTGTTTAACAGGAATTCTAGAAAGAAAGAAAGAAAGAAAGAAAGAAAGAAAGAAAGAAAGAAAGAAAGAAAGAAAGAAAAAAATAAAGAATAGAGAAAAATATTTGTAACCGGGGGGGAAAAAGTGTAAGTCTTAACACAGAAAGGACTCAGCAAGTACCATTCAAAAATTACAGGCAAAAGATAAAACAAAGAAAGAAAAAGTGGCATTATTTTTATCAAAGTAGAACTCAAGATAAAAATAATTAAATGGAACAAATAATCATTTTATATTGATGAAAGGTAAAATCCACAACAAAAATATAATATTTAATAAAATTTATATGCCAAATTATATACCTTTAAAATATATAAATGATTGACAGATATAAAGTGAAACCACTAGTGAGAATATTTAATATACCTCCATCTAATCAATTAGACAAAAATTAATCAAGGAAATGGAGAAATTGAAAAATCAAGTATAATTCCAAAGATATACAGAAACTTTAAAAAATATATATATTTTTATTGATTTCAGAAAGTGAGAGGGAGAGCCATTGATACAACAATGATGAGAGAGAATCATTGATCAGCTGCTTCCTACATGCCCCCAACTGGGAATCGAGCCAGCAACCCGGACATTTGCCCTGATCGGGAATCGAATCTAGACCTCCTGGTTCATAGGTCGACACTCAAGCACTGAAACACAGAAAATTTTTTGAATCAGCTCTGCCAGAGGTCCCAATTTTCTACATGAATAAGAGAGAGAGAATGAAAATGTTCAGTGTCTAATAAGAAATCCGCAGATAGAATGATGAATTAATTAACACAAGTCTGATAAGTTTATTTACAGCTAAGTGAGAAAATGCAAATGCAATTTCTTACAACAAATACCTTAAGTGGTATGCTGGTAAATTTTTTATAACCAGCTATCCAGGGGGAGAAAAGGGCTCTGATTTGTAGTGTTTTCCCATTTCTATGGTGTAAGAACTCCCATCATGGGTGATTTCACACTAACAGTGTGAAGTTACTAAAGGCAAAGTGGTAAGACATATATACCCAATTGATTCTCACAAGCCAGTATGAGTTAGCTCTAGCATATGACTTATGACTTAGGTAACAGGAACATTTTCTTTAATAAACAACTTTAAGAAGTTTTCTGATCACTCAAGCTTTTTGGATAAACAGTGCATTCTTGGGAGATGTAGCTAAAACTTTACAGGTAAACAGGTGAATATCATAAAAATCCACTTACCCCTGTCATCACACATAAAAAACAGGAACTGATAATAATGGTAACGAGAAACAGAGCATGTATAGATTTAAACTTACTGCTTCCCATCCCTAATTTCCAATGGTTTTCCTTGTTTATTATATTATTGTGGCCACCAGCATACAAGTACATCTAAAAAGAGTAATTTTAATTTAGCACATGAACACTTATATCTACAGATTATTTTATTTTCAAAGCTTCTTATCAGATAAAATTGTAACCTAAAGTTTATCTTTTTTTTTAACTTATATATGCACATAAAGATTTACATCCTATCAAGTATACATTTCCTTTGAATATTAATTGTTGGTAAACATGCAATTTAACAACCACAAATGGTGAAAAATTTAGAGAGGACATGATGAGATTGAATTTATAATATATAGAGGTATACCCATAATATTGCTTATTGTTGTGGAGTAGTATTGATTCAGGATATGAGGAGAGGGATAAAGGCAGACTACTTTAACAGGAAGAGATGAAATTTATATTCATGTGACAGATGGAAATGGTGGGTAATACTGATCAGAAGAAAAATGTGTTAGGTTAATGATAAGTACATAAATGTATTTGCTTACAGAGTTTATAAGCATATAATTATGCAATTATGTATTTTTGTGCACATTATGAGTTATGTGGCAATAGAAACAGAATGTACAAAATTAGTGCATTTATGAGAACATGTCTTGGTCAATTAGATGTATGAAGACACTGGCAGGATAAAGAGAAGGCAACCACTTGTTTATAATCTTGTAACCACAGAAATGAGACACAGTTGGATTTCATCAAACTGGAACAAAGGGTACAGCTAAGACTTAACTATTCAGACACCATTTATTTTTTAAATGTCAGTAGTTCCTTTACTTAATATATTATGTTTTGCCAGGATATTTTTCTGATACACTTTGAGATTGACATTGTGGGATTATTAATTTCATGCTCATATTCCTTTTATAATTTATTTATTTATTTTTATAGGTGACATATTACAGATGTTCTCCCTCTTATACCTCTCTCCACCGAGCCCCCACCCCAACAATTTAGTTAAAGATTAGGTTCAACAGAAAACCCAAACTAACGGTCACTTCAGATTGAAATGAGTACTTCTTCCTTGTAGAGCTCTGGCAAGGTGACCCGGGACAAGGCAGACATTCTCCCTTCCACTCTCTCTAAAAATTAATGGGGGAAAAATTCTCAAGTGAGGATTAGCCAAAAAAAAAAAAAATATATATATATATATATATATATACTTTTATAATTTATTAAAAATGGTAAAAACTTAGCAATTCTTTTTTAGATTTGGAAAACCTTAGTCATGAAAAGTTTGATAGGCCTGATTCATTTTAGGAAAAAAGGAATGTGGGAAGTAAATATGAGTTCAGAATCAGACAAAAATATCAAGCAGATTTCATTTCATTGTCAATCTTTACCATTTGCATTGAATTTCTGCCAGTTTGCTTTTACCTAATCATTAGAAATTTTACCTAATCATGAGAAAATTTAATTGACTTTAGATGCACAATACATTTACACACATATGAGTGCGCACGCGCGCACACACACACACACACACACACACTCATATACAAATTTTCCCCCTCTACAAAGCAAATCTACTTTATGTGGTTCTTTGAAAATTTACAAAGTGTTAGCATAGAAGTGCTGTGGAATTTCTATCCAGTATCTTTTCTCAAGAAAGTCTTGAAAACTATGTGGATATACTAGTATGCCAGTAGAAAATATGTTTGTATGTACAGACTTCTACATGGTTACAATAGTCAGAATTAAAAAAAACAAAACAACAGAATATTCTGGAGATCACCTCCAATCTTAGTTTTATTTAGATAACTAGGTCCTAAAAGTTAAGTAATTTAAAAAATCTAATGCTGGTCCCTAAAAGTTAAGTAATTTAAAAAATCTAATGCTGGTCATTTTTTTAATTCAAGTAAGAATTTCACAAACTCTATGTAGTTGATATGGTGGGTTGGAGGTCAATATCTATCCTATCTTCCTGTACATTAGAGAATGGAAAACTAACTATACTTCCCAGACTCCCTTGCAGCTGGATGTGATTTTGGATCTATCAATCAGATGCTCTTACCACTGTGAGACCTTGGCTGTGCATCTGCTGCATTTTTTTCCCCTCCACTGATGAAAAGAAATAATGATAGAGAAATTTTCTTTTTCTTTGGCAGTGTTAGCTAAAATCCCTGGCTTCTTATGAAAAGGTGTGGACTGTTTGTATCAGCTCTGGCACAACTGTGGAGCCAACAGCAGTAATGACACTTCCTGACCATGGCAGGTTCCTCCATCCTGTGTTTTCTTGATTGTGGTACTTTCCTGATCTTTTAGTCTTATTAACTAAGGAGATAGAAATGTGGTTCTGGAACTGGAGAAACCCTGACTGCAAATGCTTCAGCAGCTCCCTTGGTGCCTGTATTAGTTTTCTAGGGCTGCCCTAACAAAGTACTGTGAACTGGTTCTTTTAAAACAACAAAAAAATTACTTTTTCACAATTCTGGAAGCTAGAAGTCTGAAATCAAGGCATCCGTAGAGCCATGCTCTCTCTGAGGCTCTGGGGGCAATCATTCCTTGCCTCTTCTATTTTCTGGTGGTTGTGGCAATTCTTGGAATTCCTTGGCTTGCAGATGCCTCACTCCCATCCTTGCCTCCAGCTTCCCATGTGCTGCTCTCATGTGTCTGTGTCACTCCTGTTTTCTTTTAAGGACACCAGCCATGGGATTAAGGCCCACTCTCACCCACTTCAACCTCCGCTTAACTTGATTACATCTGCAAGATCCTATTTCCAAATAAGGTCACATTTCAGGAAGACGTGAATTTTGTGAGGGGATACTATTCAACCCAGTACGGTGGCCCAGTCCTGCAATATAGCTATTGAAATATTTTCTGAAAGTTCAATCCAGACTCAGTCCCTTTATTCCTACCCCCAAATCTGAGAAGCTTTTAATATCCTATAATAAACACTTTTCTTTTTAGCTAGTTAGAATGTATTCTGACAATATGTCCATATATGTTATTTTTCCTTAAGTGTTCAACTTAAGATTTTGCTTTTTATCATAGGTATTGGTAAAAGAACATGCCTCCTAATTTGAAACCTAAATCTTTCATAACCAGTATTTTGAAATCTCAAGAGTTTTGTTTATAATTGCT